>NC_133842.1:4421716-5073291 GCF_047830755.1 Zonotrichia albicollis
TGATCAAAACAGACTCCATTGCAGCCCACATGCTCCCCATGTTCCTACACCATCCTTGAGACCCCTCACCAGCAAGTAGTGTGTTGAAAATTCAATCCGTTGGTCACTCCTAACTCGGGACCTCCCCCCAAACCTTGATAAAGGTCTGCCTTTATCAGACCTTCCATGATGGTCCAAGATGGCAATGGCCACGCAGTCTTGGAGCATTATGACCTGGAGAGTTAAGAGGGAAGGAGCCTGAATGTGGCTTGTGAGACTGACCATCCTCCCTCCATCTTTGTTCCTCCACTTCCTGGTACCACAACCTTCTCTTCCGCCCTGAACGAACCTCCAGACTCCACCCTCACAACTGCAGGTCACACCCCAACTCTCAATCATTCCACCTCCACCCTGGGCCATGCCTCCAAAACTCCGTCCCAGAAGTCTGCCATCCTAAATCAAAGCCCTTCCTCCCCAACACCTGACAAAATGGCAGTGCCCTTTACATCACCCTCCAGCAACAATATAACCCCTATGGTCAGAGATTGTCGACGGAAGGAGACCAGGACATCAGGTTGATCATCACAGGCCCAATTTTATTGATCAGCACAGCGGGTTAAATACAGTTCGTAATTAACTTCATGCATATTGCAAAAGTTGAGCTCAGGATTGGTTAGTTACATATCAGCAGTTACACCTACTTTTACATTCCTATGGTCCTACTTTTGATACTTTCTACATATTCTTAGGAGATATTCAGGACTAATCTCTACTCCCTTTCTCCATGTTGCAGCAAGGCCACTGATTGCAAGCTGCTGACATCTCCTTTCAGCTTGCTGACTGCTGATTTCTCAGCTTGACCAGTGGCAATATGTCAGCATGGCCTTTCTCAGCTAACCAACTATTAATAAAGCTCTCCACATTAAAGCTCTCCACAAGAGATACTAAGCCAAACTGTCACACTAATTTTAATACAAATTATTCTGCTCCAAGTTATTCTTCCTCCCCAGAAGAGAGTTTGGATTCCCCAGAGCCACATCACCCCTCAACCCCAGAAAATCCCTGGGAAATGATCCAGAAAGAAGCAGCTAAGCAAGGAGAGTGGTAAATAGTCTCAAAACTCCTTGTTATCCCCGTATGTTATGAGAGAAGGGGGCAGAATCCCACGTATCAGCCATTGGTTTATGGGGAAATCAAGGATCTATGTAGGGCAGAAAAAGACCATAGGAGGGACTTACCTTGTTTTAATGGCCTAATGAGGGCCATGTTTACTCCACATGTCGTAACCCCCTATAATTTAAAATATATTTTGACCATGTTGTTGTCACCTACGGAATACACCCTGTGGGAAGGGGATGGAAGTGTTTGCTAAATCAATTAATAGCAGACTATGCTAATAATGAGGCAAGGGTGGAATTGACAATCAACCATCTAGCTGGAGAGGGACAACACAGCCCACTAGATAATCAAGTAGTAGGTATCTCCAGAGAAGTATTGGATGATATCAAAGAGATGGCTTTGCAAGCTTTAATCCAGCTATCGGATGGTAGCACCCCCGGTTTGGACTACCTTGAGTGGCTGCAGCTAAAGCTTTAGGACAATTAGACCATTTTGGGTTCCTGTTAAGTAAGCAAACCAATGCTACCTCCCTCACATTGAGTGGCTTGCTCTCAGACACAGAGACCATCAGACAGGCCACCTTGCACAACAGCGATAGAGTTTTTACTCTGGGCACATGGGCAAGGCTGTGCAGACTCTGAGGGCATGTGTGGCATGAACCTCTCCAGCCACAGCGAGTCAATCCACAAGAACATTCAGGTACTGAAGGAAGGGTTCAAGAAGCTTCAAGTGGAAAACAAAGACTGGTTCAATAAACTCTTCCAATCCAAGAGACTAAAGGGTTGGATGATGACTAGCTAAAACAAGAATATTAATTCTCTTAGTGGTTGTTGTTGTATTGTTAATTGTCCCATGTTTTTTTTTGGTGCTTTTAGAAAGCCTTTTAAAATTCTTTCAGTTCCATCTTTGTTGTAAAACAGAAAGGAGGAAGATACCCAACACAGGATTCTCATGGACTCCTTGGAGGAGAGAATTGGAGGCCAGGATGGCACAAAAACCTCTCAGAGACTCAGTGTGGGAAGGGAAATCCTTAAAGGCACATGAAAGTATTCTTAAATCCACAAAGTACCTTAAAATCCTTGAGTATCTCCAGGCATTAATGAGCTCCACTCAGTAGTGGAGTGTCAGTACAAAGCTCTCAAGGGACTCATTAACGCAGATAATTGGGGCCATGATTGCACAAACCTCTCATGAAGTCTGTATCAAAAGGAAAACACCAAGTACCTTAAAATAACTGAAGTACCCTGAAGTATTAATGAGCCCCACTGAGTGTTGTTACTGACAAAGCCTCTCCAGGGACTAATTACAGCAGATAATTGGAGGCCATGATTGGACAAACCACTCAGAGACTCCAAGGCAAAAGCCAAACGCAAAGTCCTTTGAAAAACCTGCAGAGAGGCTCCCAGCACAGAGGCAGCTCCTGGCAAGGGCAGCGCTGCAGAGAGACAGCTCTGGCCAGGAGCAGCTCCTGTGCACAGCCCAGCAGGGCTGGGGCTCTGCCTGCAGCCACCCTGGGCACAGCACAGAGGCACAGAGGGGTTAAACTCAGCCTGGGCTGGGAGCACAGAGCAGAGCTCACTCGGGGCTCACTAGAGCAGAAATCAGCCCAGGTTTGAAGCAGTCATTCCCTGGCTGTGGGAAGAGAAGCTGCAGTTCCTACAGGGATCTCCTGCAGCTGGCACATCCCACAGCTTTTAGCACCTTTCAGGAGGACTCTCAGAGCTGCTCCAGGGCAGGGCTGTGGCCCTAGGGCAGGGCTGGCTTTCCCTGCTGCCCCAGCCCAGGCACAGCCCAAGGCAGCTCCTGTTGCCAGGCTCTGCTGCAGGGCTGAGAAGCCGGGGCTGCAGCCAGGGGTGCCAAGGGCTGTCCTGCAGAGCAGGGTCCTGCAGCCCAGGGTGCTGTGCTGGGGCAGGGACTCTGCTGCCTGCCAGGGACAGCTCTCAGCCGGCCCGGGGAGCTGCTCCCAGCGCTGGGGAGAAGCTGTGGGGGGAAGGAGCCACCCTGAGCAGGGCAGGGGCTGCTGCTGAGAGGGGCTGGGTGGGGCAGGGCTGCTCCCAGCTCCAGACCAGCCTGGGCACAGCTCCGGAGGACCCTTCCCAAAGAAGGTAAGCATGGGATTGCTGGAAAGATCAGGAGCTTTCCTGAGAGTGTTTTCAATCTCCTTATTGGAAAAGCATGGGAAAGTTGGGGTGATGACAAAAAGGTTTATACATTTTATGCATTTTTATATACTCAAAGCTCTGTTAATTATCATTATATAGTCATAAATCTACAATCCTTACTTAACACTACTACATTCTTAATTAACAGTATTAAACTACTATTATGTACTTATGTAATTATAATCCTTAATTAACTCTTGTACATTTCCTAACCTTTCTCTTGGATTTTAGAACAATAAGCTCACTGTCTAAATACATTTCTGAAATACTGTGTTATCAGTCTTATTATCCAATAGTTTTATTATCAGGAAGAGAACCTACAAAAACATTTTTCTAATTGACCAGAATGTGAACAATCAGAACAAAAAGTGAAGGCAAAGAAGCCCATGGACCCACTCCAATGGGTTGACCCAGGGGTGTGTAACTAGGGAAACTGAATCTCCTATTGGATGTTCTTGTTAAATATCCTAATTAATCAACCTTAATAAATTGTTGAAATCAGGGGCCAGGATGTGCTACTTCCCCACTGGGACACCTGGACACTTCCAATAAATGTCTCTTTTTTTATTTTACTGTTCTAACATTTTTGCAAGGGGTTTTTTTCTCTCTTGATTATAGACAAAAGGGGGATGAGAGAAGCAGAACAGTAATTGTAAACCCAGAATCACAGAACATTCTGAGTCGAAAGGGACACACAGGATCATCCAAGGAATGTTTGAACATTTACAGAGACTCCAGAACTGCAACTTTGGGTGGCCAGTCTCTCTGCTGGGAGCCTCCCAAAGGGCCCTCAGCCACTCCTCAGCCCTAGACAGCAGCAGCATCACCTCCGCAGGGCTCTCCTGAGCTGCCCTTGCCCAGCTGCACACAGAGCCTGCCCCAGCCAGGGCCCTGCACACAGGCAGGTTTCTGTAGGGCCCTGGCCAGGGCACACAGGCTGGGATGGGCTCTGTGAGTGCTGGCAGGGACAAGGCTCCTCTCAGGAGGGAATGTCCAGGCCCAGGGAGATGCTCAGGGAAGGAGAGGGGGCTGAAGAGAGCAGTGCTGGGGGCAGGATGAGGGCACTGTTGGTGTGTGGGAGGTGCTGGGCACAGATGGGCACGGGAACACTGTCCTGAGTGCCCGGCTGTCTCTGCCCTGCCCTCTCAGGCACAGCACCACAACATCTTCTCTTGGTTCTGCCCTGCCCTGATATTGTCACTGTTATCTGCTGCTCTCAGGGAGGCTCTGGCATTTGCAGCTTCTGAGTCTGGCTCTGCCCTTGGCATTCCTGCCAGGCAGTGGTGTCCATGGGAATGGGGTGTCCAAGCTTCCCTGGCACCTGTGGGGCTGTGGGAAAAGCAGTCCATGGGAAAGGGGAATGAGCTGAGTCCACTCCCTGAGATCCCATCATGGGCACAGCCAGGGATCTCCTTGCTGTGCCCTTCCAAGCTCTGAGCCCTCCCGGGTGCAAATCTGTGCCAGAGCCTCTGGGAGTTCCCTGAATGTCCCACAGGGAAGGGCAGAGCTGCCACAGCTGAGGAAATGCTGCTGTGTTTGCGAAGGGAGCTGTGAGTGTCCTTGGCACAAGGGGGTGCTGAGACCTTGCCCAGAGACCTTGAGAGAGGGTGAGAAATTCAGGGGTCCCTCTGCTCTGAGCAGGGTCTGGTTTATCCCAGGGTGACCCAGGAGTGTGACTGTGCTCTGACTACAGCCAAAGGTGCAAAGCAGGGCAGCTGGGAACAAGCCCATCCAGCCCCTCTCCTTCCCTGAGCCACAGGGAATCCTTTGCCTCTCATATCTGTCAGTGGCAAACTCTGAGTGCAGCAGAAATGCTGGGGATTTCTGATCTCAGAGAGCCAGGAATGATGTGTGGATAGGAAAACACTTCCTAAAACCAACTCCTGCCATCATTTGGTCTTGGGAGTGCAGATGCTACCAATCCTATCTCCATTAGGAATGATTCCCCTAACAAATCCTGAACATCCAGCCTTATCCCTCTGCCACATGGCCACAAACCCAGAGCAGCGGGGCAGGGATGGCTCCAAGAGAGCCCCTATGCACACCCCTGGCTGCTCCTGGCACACTCAGCCAGAACAACTGGAGCTCAGGCACGGACCTGGATGAAGGTTTTCCCAGAGCAGGAACAAGGCTGGGTGAGTCCCAGTGGGACAGGCTGCAGGGAATAGCCCAGGCTTGGCTCAAAGCAGCCTCTCCTGACTTGTCACTGTCCTTTCTCCATGAACAGATCCCCATGCCCAGCCACAGCCAATGTCCAACAGCAGCTCCATCAGGCACTTCCTCCTGCTGGCACTGGCAGACACGCGGCAGCTGCAGCTCCTGCACTTCTGCCTCTTGCTGGGCATCTCCCTGGCTGCTCTCCTGGGCAACGGCCTCATCATCAGCGCCGTAGCCTGCAGCCACCACCTGCACACACCCATGTTCTTCTTCCTGCTCAACCTGGCCCTCAGCGACCTGGGCTCCATCTGCACCACTGTCCCCAAAGCCATGCACAATTCCCTCTGGGACACCAGGACCATCTCCTACAAAGGATGTGCTGCTGAGCTCTTTTTCTTTCTGTTCTTCATCTCAACAGAGTATTCCCTTCTGTCATGTGCTACGACCGCTACGTGTCCATCTGCAAACCCCTGCACTATGAGACCCTCCTGGGCAGCAGAGCTTGTGCCCACATGGCAGCAGCTGCCTGGACCAGTGCCTTTCTCAATGCTCTCATGCACACAGCCAATACATTTTCCCTTCCCCTGTGCCATGGCAATGCCCTGGGCCAGTTCTTCTGTGAACTCCCACAGATCCTCAAGCTCTCCTGCTCAAAATCTCACCTCAGGAAACTTGGGCCCACTGCAGTTAGTGCCTGTTTGGTAGTTGGCTGTTTTGTGTTCATTGTTTTCTCCTATGTGCAGATCTTCAGGGCAGTGCTGAGGATCCCCTCTGAGCAGGGACGGCATAAAGCCTTTTCCACCTGCCTCCCTCACCTGGCTGTGCTCTCCTTGTTCGTCAGCACTGTCATGTTTGCCTACCTGAAGCCCCCCTCCATCTCCTCCCCATCCCTGGATCTGACCCTGTCAGTTCTGTACTCGGTGGTGCCTCCAGCCCTGAACCCCTTCATCTACAGCCTGAGGAACCAGGAGCTCAAGGCTGCAGTGTGGAGACACATGACTGGATGCATTGAGGAACATTAAACTGCTGGCCAGTTTCTGCAAATCACATGTAATAAAAGCATCTTTGATACTTCTTCCTGCTTTCATTTTGAAAGTTTTTTCCTTTACTTTGATTTTTTCATACTGTCCACAAAGTAAAGCCATTCTTTTGCCATGTCTCATTTTGTTTCTCTCCGCTTTCCCATAGCCGGCGACTGTGTCAATGAGGGGCTCCACTGTCACTGCCTTTAAATGAACTAAAGGATCTCCCAGCAATGTTTTCTGCAGAGATGCCCTTTTGTTGCCGTCTCTGGAGCTGCAGCAGCAATGTCCGTGTGCAGAGCTGGGGGCAGATCAGTGCTGGCCCAGCAGCTGTGCCCAGCAGCAGCAGCATTTGGTGTTGCCAGTGCTGCTGCCGTGGCCCTGCCCCACTGCCCTGGTGGCCCTGGTGTTGCTGCAGGGCCTGAGTGCTCTCGGGGCCGGGCACAGCCCTGGGGTGGCAGTGCCGGGGCTGCAGCAGGGACAGGCCATGGCCACTGCTGGGGCAGCGCTGACGCCTCAGCCCAGGGCCTGGGGGCTCCAGGCTCCTTGCCCAGGCTCTCTCAAGAACACACCCAGGCCAATGCTCAGCACAGAAAACCCCCGTGAGCAGCCCCAGGCTGGCTGTGGGCAGGCTGGGGGCCAACAGCATGGCTGGTGCTCTGCAAGGGCCCTGGGGCAGATGGGAAGGAGCAGCAGAGCAGGGGCTGATCCATCCCCAGTGCACTGGATAGCCCAGGGCAGCGTCCCAGAGCGTCCTCATGGAGCTTCCAACAACATCCCCCCTCTGCAGCCCTGGCCTCTCCCCCAGCTCACACAGGTGCCCCATCCTTGCAGGCCCAGACACGGCAGCACTGGCTCAGCAGCCCCTGTTTGCATTGCACAGAGCAGGGAGAGCACCCCCATGCTGTTGGTGTGGGGACATGAACCTGAGGGAGCACAAATGCCATCAGCCCCTGGGACAGCAAGGGCTTGGGGACACCAGGGAAACCACTCAGCTTTGTCCTGGCCTCTGCAGTCAGCCAGAAATTTGTTCCCATCAGCTGGGAGTTTCCTGTGCCACTGCAGATGCTGTTGCTCAGAGCCAGGGCTGTCTGGCAGCCACCCCCAAACTGCCTTCAGTATTTCCTTGGCATCACCTTTGCTTTCTTTCCATTTCCGTTTTATTAATTTCTTCCCATTGCCCAGCCCTGTTCCCTCCCCTGCAAACAGCCCATCCCTGTTTGCCCTTTCCTCTCTGGCCCCATTCCCCATTGCAGTTCCTGACTTGGCCCCATGGGAACGTCCCTTGGGGATCAGGATCATCCTGCAAGTGCTGCAGGAATTGTCTGCAGGCTCCTGCAGTGCCTGGTGCTGCTCCCTTGCCAGAGGCACCCCAGGCCAGGGGGGCACATCTGGGCTGCTGTGTCTGCCTCTGGGGCTCCCTGTTCTGGGCAGTGAGGAGGAGCTGCAGAGGCTCTGCAGGACTGACAGGATGGGCTTTGGGGCTGGCAGGAGAAGCTGAGGGACCTGGGCTGCTGGAGCTTCTGAAGAGGAGTCCCAGGGCTCATCCTGCAACTGCTCCAAGGGTTCTTTCAGAGAATCCCAGAATCAGCAAGGTTGGAAAAGACCTTGGAGATCATCAAGTCCAACCTGTGTCCTGCTACCGCCTTGCCTCCCCTCATCCTCCTCTTCTCCAGGATAAACCACCCCAGCTCCCTCAGCCGCTCCTCACAGGACTTGTGCTCCAGACACCTCACCAGCCTTGTTGCCCTTCTCTGGACATGCTCCAGCCCCTCCATGGCCTTCCTAAATTGGAGTGCCCAGAACTGGACACAGCACTCGAGGTGTGGCCTCACCAGTGCTGAGTGCAGGGGAAGAATCACTGCCCTGCTCCTGCTGGCCACACCATTCCTGATCCATAGGAGTGCCAGTGGTTTTATGAGGGAAATGGTGGGGAGAGGGTGATGACAAAGTATTATTGATTTTCTGCCATGAAGGGTCTTGGTTTTCACATCTGCTCAGAATGCATTAGAAGGTGTTGGGGGCTAATATCAAGTGCCATTGCTGATATCAATCTATAAAGAGGAATAGAAAACAGGAAAAAGCAGTTCACTTGGCATTGTTTTCAATACACTATATTCACTTTGAATTAACTTTTTAAGTCTGTCAAATTAACGTCAGAAAAATTGAAAATTTAAATAATTCCCAGTGGCTTGTCTTGATCAGATGTTTAGAAAAAATATTTTTTGCTTTTCTCACTGAATTCCTGAACTGAAGAGCTCAAGAAAGAAGAGGCCCCTGGAAGAGGAAAATTCATCAGCAAACTCCAAGTGGCTGAGGATCCATCCCCATCAGAGCAGCAATGAACAGAAATGATCACAGCTCTGTGGCTGCCCCAGCTTTGGCATGGGCCCTGGGCCTGGAGCAGGAGCAGCGCTTGAGGGCCCCAAGGCCGGGGCTCTTGTGCTGCCCTGGGCAGATGGGATGGCAGCAGGGGCTGCAGAGCTCTAAGCACCTTAGGCAGAGAGGAGCAGGGCAGCCAGGGAGCCTTCTTTGGCCTTGGCCAAGCACCTTCCCCCATGGCTGGGGCTGAGTCCTGTGGCAGCTGCAGCTGCTGCTGTGCCCTTGCCAGGGGCTGAGGCCGTGGGGCAGTGCCCAGAGCAGCCTGGCCTGAGCAGAGCTGTGGGGCCAGAGCCGGCTGGGCTGGGCTGGGGAGAGGCCCTTGGTGCTGCCCAGAGCTCAGGGCAGCTGGCAAAGCTTGCAGGGAGCTGGGGTGGGCTCAGAGAGCCTGTCCCAGAAACCATCAGTGTCTATCTCAGCCTGGCTGAGCATGCAGGGGCAGGACTCAGGCCAGGCCTTGTGAGGCAGGGCCAGCGCCTGTGCAAGGCATTGCAAACAGGCAAGTGGCCCAGAGAGGAGGCTGCTCTGTGCCCTTGGTGGCATGGACAGAGCAGGGAGGGGGCCCAGGACATTTGCCAGTGCCAGCCTCCGTACCCAGCCCTTGGCAGCCCTGGCTGCTGAGCCCAGCTTTGGCCTGGGCTGAGTTTGGCTGTGGCCCAGCTCCATCCTCCTGCGGAGCTCAGGGCCTGTTCCCAGCCATGGCCAGCCCTGGCTGCCTCTCTACTGGCCCAGAGGCCGGCAGAGCCCAGGGCAGGGATGTCTGTGCAGCCCTACAGGTGCCAGGGGCTCTGCAGGAGCTGGCAGAGGCTGCCCAGCAGGGAGGCCATGTGGCACAGTGCCCCAAGTCTGCTGTGGGCACCACGGCACAGGGGCCATTCCCAGCCGCAATGCTCCTGGCCTGGACTGGGCCTGCACAGGGGCTGGGCCACCATGGCTGGGCCAGCACAGGGCCACAAAGGGGCCACGCAGCCGCTGCCGGGGCTGACAGCAAGGCCAGGCAAACACAAGCAATTGCTGAGCATGGCCTGCGCTGGCCAGGCCTGACTGTGCCAAAGGCCGAGCTCAACTGCCCTTGGGGGCTGTAGCAACAGTCCAGAGCCCAAAGAGCCTCCATGGCTGTGCTGGAGACCAAGGCTGCAGGAGGGAAATGCAGGGCTGCTGCGGGATGGGGAGGGCTTTGAATTCCAGCACACACCTCAGCTCTCTGATGATCCTGGCACCATGCTGGGCCCTGTTTCAGACTGAAGCAGAGCAGATGTTGATGGGACAGGAGCCCTGCGGGGCTGTCAGGGACCTGCAGCTTGCAAGGTGCTCTGCTCTCCCTCAGGTGCTTTCAGAGAGATCCAATCCCAGCTGGGCGCCTCAGGGCACAAGTGGCACTGCCTGTTCATAGTCACACAACTGATGTCTGCCTGAAAAGCGGCACAGGTGTTAATACGTGTTTGTTTTTTTGTCTACAAGCAAATCTTAATTATCTGGGTCTTTTGAGTACTTCTTAGAATTGGCAAAGTATTCCTGCCAAGAGAAGGAATTTCCTGGATTTCCTGGATTCTTCTGCTGATGGCAGGAGAAGGAATACTGATCTTCCCCTCTACTCTTGTCACCAACATTCAGTCTAATGTGTCATGACCCTCTTCCTTTAGGTGTTTCCAGCTCTCCTGTTTAAATGGCCTTGTTTAAGGACATGTCTTCATTTAGAGCAGCTGGATCTATGTCCTTCCCTTCTGTCCCAGTTTTCTTCCTGCAGCTGTTTTCTGACCATTCCAAAGAGTCTCCCTTGACTGGCTTCATGCTTGACCTTAAGGGAGTTGCCCACTCTTTCAGAAGTTTAAATAACTCCTTAGTCAGCATCTTAGTTGTAGTTTTATCTATTCTATCACCTCTTATTATGTCTTTGTCTAAAGTCATTCCTTTATGGCTATCCCTTGTGGATGATGGACACATCAGATATTGCTGAGATGTCACAAGTAACTGAGGGAAGTGTTTTGATGTTTATTAAATTTTATCACGGTCAAAATTTTTATGTTGGCCATGAAGATGAACCTTTCTGTGTCTCTGAGCCTCACCAGTTCCTGATCCCTCAAAGGACAGAAACCTGATGAGTTGTGGTTTCCACTCTGGGGGCTGCACTTGGACCTCCCTCCATCCCTAGAGCAGACCTACCTTGTCCCACAAAGTCCCTGGCAATGCAGGGATGAAGGAAATCAGACAGGCTGTGAGGATCAGGGGAACAGCAGACTCAGGGAGAAGAATGACTTTTGCATTTGATGGAGTTGTGCCTCCCCTTGGGTTTGTTGGATGACAATAAATGAACACCCCTCTGCGTCTCAGGCAGCTCCTTCTCCAAGGAAAGCAGGTGGGAGTTGGAGCCAAAGAGCTGAAAGCTGCAGGTGCAGCCTGGGCTGGAGGGAGCTCAGATTTGCACAAGGCTGCTCTGAGTGCCAGCGCTTGGGTGGGGGGAATGGTGGGGTGGGAGTACGGACAGAGTCTCATTGATTGTCAGCCATGAAGGGTCTTGATTTTCATATCTACTCAAATTCATGAGGAGATACTTGGATTCAGTGTCAATTGGAGATTGCACATAGCAATAAAAAAACCAGGAAAACAAAACTAAATAGGACCTAAAAAAATCTTCTTGCTGTCATTTTAAATATCATGCATTTACTTTGAATACGCTACTGAGATCTACCTAACCACAAATGATTTGAAAATTAAAATCCAGTTATTCCCAGAGGCTTGGCTAGTTTAGGTGTCCTGAATGTTAATCAGCCCTGGGACACTGAATTCCTGCACTGGAGAGCTGAAGGCTGAACAAGCCTCTGCAGCAGGAAAATTCAGCAGCAGCCTCCAAGGTGCTGAGGATGTCAGCAGCCCCCACTGAGGCCATCCCTGCCCAGAGACCGTGGGGGAATGGGCAGACAAGGAGAGCGTCCCTGGGGCTGGGGCAGCACAACTCAGAGGCACCAGCGGCTGCAGCTGGGAAATGGAGTGTGGAATGTGGCTGGGAAAGCCCTGCCTGGGCTGTGCCAAGCAGGACACACAAGCCCTGCTCCCATCCACTAAAAAACTCTCTCAATGAGACATTTAAAAGGAATTACAATTGTTTGTGTCCTCTGAGTTGGACTCCCTGGAGAAATACCAACAACAGTTTCTCAGGAGCTCAGAAGAACTTAAGAAAATCAGAGAAACTTAGGCAAAAATTTTTCATGGCATTGTAGTGATTTTAGTTTGTTAATTAAGGATTTTTCAAATCCTGGGATTTTTTCAGTAATGTATTGATGAGTGTGGTGGGTTTTAGTGTCAGTTAATTATTTATGTAATTCTTTTTTTTGTGAGATATGAATAGTAGAAAGGTAAAGCAGGCTTAAAATTTTAAAAGCGTATGAAGAAAATTTTATTAAAAGTAATTAAAAAGGCACAGACACAGCAGCACTGGCTCAGCAGCCCCTGTTTGCATTGCACAGAGCAGGCGGGAGCATCACCACGCTGTTGCTGTGGGGACATGAACCTGAGGGAGCACAAATGCCATCAGCTGGAAACTCTCCAGCCCTTCCATGCCCTTCCTAATTAGGGGGTGTTAGAACTGGACACAGCACTTGAGGTGCTTCCCAAGCAGTGCTGAGTACAGGGGAAGAATCCCTGCCCTGCTCCTGCTGGCCACACCATTCCTGATCCAGGCCAGGAGCCATTGGCCTTCTTGCCCACCTGGCCACACTGCTGGCTCATGTCCAGCCTGCTGTCCATCACTCTCTGCAGATCCCTTTCTGCCTGGCTGCTCTCCAGCCACTCTGTCCCCAGTCTGTAGTGCTGCAGGGGTTATTGTGGCCAAAGTGCAGGACCCAGCACTTGGACTTGTTAAACCTTACCTTGTTGGATTTGGGCCCTGGATCCAGCCTGTCCAGGTCTCTGTGCAGAGCCCTCCTACCCTCCAGCAGATCAACACTCCCAGACAAATTCGTGTCACCACGGTTCCATGAGGCCCCTGAGTGTCACAATGGTCTCCATGATTCCATGAGGCCTCCCAGTGTCACAACGTTCCTTTGGTTCCATGGGATCCCTTGATGTCACAAAGTCCCTTGGATCCTTGGGCCCCACAGTGTCACAATGGATTCTTGGTCCCCCAAGGCCATGTAGTGTTAGAATGGATCCTTGGTTCCGTGAGGTCTGGCAGTGCAGCAATGCTCTCCACAGTTCCACAGTGTCACAATGGCCTCTTGCTCCCAAGGGCCACCACAGTGTCAAACATGTTTCCTTCATTCCAGGAGTCCCTGAGGAGCAGCACTGGCCCCTTGGTTCCATGGGGCCCTGCAGTGTCACAATGGCCCCATCATGACACCAGGTCCTGCTCTGTCACAATGCTCTGCATGGTTCCACAAGGCCCTGCAGGGTCACAGTGGCCGCTTGGTTCCATGAGGCCTCAGTGTGCCACAAGGAATTCCTTGGTGCAGCAGTGACACAATGGAGCCCTGGTGACACAGGATCCTGCAGTGTCACCAGGGACCCATGTTTCCCTGGGTCACCACAGAGTCACAATTGTTCCCTCGATTCCCAGAGTCCTTGGAATGGAGCAATGGCCCCTTGATTCCATTGTCCCCAAGCTCTCCCCAGGGTCTCCTTGGTTCCACAGTGGCACAACAGCCCCTTGGTTCCACAAGGCCCTGCAGTTTCACAGTGGTCTCTGTGGTTCCACCAGGACCCAGACTTTCACAATGGACCCCTCGCTTCCATTCAGCCCCACAGTGTCACAACGGCCTCTGGGCTCTGTGCTGCCATGTCCTACACAGTGTCACCATGGTCCTCTTAGTGCCACCAGGCCCCGCAGTGTCACAATGGCCCCTTGCTTCCCCAGGGCCCTGCAGTGTCACAATCATGAGAGAATCAACCAGGCTGCAAAAGACCTTGGAGAGCATCAAGTCCAAACTGGGACCCAACACCACCTTGTCACCCAGGCCATGGCACTCAGGGCCACATCCAGTCTTTCCTTAAACACTTCCAGGGATGGTGACTCACCCACCTCCCTGGGCAGCCCATTCCATTGCCTAATCATCCTTGTAAGAATATTTCCTAATGTCCAGCTTAAATGTCCCCTGGTGCAGCTGAAGGCTGTGTCCTCTTCTACTGTCCCTGTTCCCTGAGAAAAGAGTGCAACTCCCACCTGGCTGCACCCTCCTGTCAGAGAGTTGTGGAGAGTGATGAGGTCTCCCCTGAAGCCTCCTCTTCTCCAGGATAAACAACTCCAGCTCCCTCAGCCACTCCTCACAGGACTTGTGCTCCAGACCCCTCCCCAACCTTGTTGCCCTTCTCTGGACACGCTCCAGCCCCTCCACATCCTTCCTAAATTGGTGGCCCAGAACTGGACACAGCACTCTGGGTGCTGCCTAACCAGTGCTGAGCACAGGGGAAGAATCACTGCCCTGCTCCTGCTGGCCACACCATTCCTGATAAATAGGAGTGCCAGGGGTTAGAATAGGGAAATGGTGGAGAGGGAGTGGGGACAAAATATTATTGATCGTCAGCCATGAACGGTCTTGATCTTCATATATATTCAGACTGCATTAGAAGGTGCTGGGGGTCAATATCAATTGGGCATTTCTGATATCAATCTATTGTCATGGTTTGAGACAGTGACAGGAAGTAAGTTTTTTGAGTTTTTTGGTTTTTTTTTTTTTTTGGATATGCTGTGGCCACCAATAGGTGTTCGGATTTTAATATTGGCACGTGATGTAGCCACTGAAGTTCGGACACGCCTCTAAAAACACACAGGGGTTAAAAACCAGAGCTGCTCCCCTGGGACTTCAGAGGAAAAGATGTTGGATCTCCCTCTCCCGTTCAGCTGCTGCTGCTGGGTGGGGGAAGGGCAGCCTGCGGTAGGCCTGGGCCTGGACAGAGATGAGGGGGTGAAGAGGCCCTTGAGGATGGAAGGGTGGAGGAGCACCAAGAGACATTGAGCAGCCACCCCCCCTCCCAGGAGAGAGAGAGAGAGAAGGAGAGCTGATGTCTGAATTTGATAGTAGCCGGCCGAGGAGGAGAAGGAGTGGGGATGTGGGGAGAAGGTGCCCGGTAGGAGTTCCAGAGCTCTCAGACAAGCAGAGACTGAAATTTTTAACCCTTTTCTTGCATGATAGAAACCTTGCAAATGCTGATCCTCCTACAGCTGAATGAGAAGAGAGATAAGAGATGAGATAAGAGGCGATGGGCCAAGAGGGAAGTGGAGAAGACTCTAGAGTGGGGGAGGAGATGATTGGAGTGGCCTTTTGGCTGGACTTTTCTTGTGTGGCCATAGACGGAACCATTTTTTTTTCTTGTGACACAGAGACTGCATTTAGGAGGAGGCAGTGCCTCAGAACCAGGAGGTGCAAAGATTTGGGGGGGACAAATGTCCCGAAAGAGAGACTGTGTGTTTTTTAGACTCAGACAAGGTATCCTTGAAAGACAACCCTAGAAGCAGCTCTGGTCCATGCACAGTAGTGAGAGCACTGAGCATGGAAGGAAGATGTCACCATGACAAAAGGATTTTCCGGGCGGTGCTGAGTGACATGGAAACACATGAGGTTTCAACGGTGTTTCCAGGGGAAGCCTATGGTGCAAGAAAGACTGCTCTCCTCTTCATGGACTGAAGATTGAGTATTATAAAGTGTGGTGCCGGACTGAGAGTTAGTGATTTGGGAGAATATATTGCATTGGGAAATTTGGAAATTTGGTGGGGGGAAGGAGGAAAATGCTTTTGTAAGGTTTTCATTTTCTGTGGGGTTTTTTTGTTTTTTGGTTTTTTTTGGTTTTTTTTTTCCTTGTAGTTTAATTAATAAAGTTTTCTTTATTTCTAAGTAGGAGCCTGCTTTGCTTATTCCTGGTCACATCTCACAGCAGACACCAGGGAGAGGGTATTCTCATAAAGGCACTGGCATTGTGCCAAGGTCAAAACATGGCATCTATAAAAAAGAAAAAATTCAGGACAAAACAGTTCACTCTGCATTGTTTTCAATTTAGTATATTCACTTTGAATACACTTCTGAAATGTGCCTAATTAACCACAGTCTGAGAATGGCCTCCAGGATTCCATGAGGTCCTGCAATGTCACAATGGACATTTGGTTCCATGGGATCCCACACTGTTACATGGATCCTTAGTTCTACAGGGCCCTGTAGTGTCACAATGGACTCCTTAGTTCCATGGTGCCACACAGTATGACAACTGCCCCTTGGTCTGCCAACACTCCATAGTGTCACAATGGCCCCTTCGTTCAGTGAGGCCTTGTAGTGGCACAATAATCTCCATGATTCCATAAAGCACCTGGAAAGACAGATGGTTCTTTTCCATAGGAAGGAAAGCACAGGGCACCAGTTCTCCAGGGATGGGTGAGAGCCAGCCTTCAACATGCCAAGATCAGCTGGACCTCTCAGGTGGCCCCTGAGAGGCCAAACCAACCAGATCTGTTCTATGTCCCGTGGTTCCATGGGACCCTATAGTGTCACAATTTTCTCCTTTCTTTTTACGTGTCACAATGGCCCCGTGCTTCCATGAGGCCCTGTCACAACATTGGTTTCACTGAGCCCCACAGTGTCACTGTGGTCCCCTTGGCTCCACAAGGTTCTGAAGTGCCACAAAGGCCCTTTGGTTTCACAAGGTCTCAAAGCGTAAAAATGGCCTCCATGGTTTCATGAGGCCCTGCTGTGTCACAATGGACCTTTGGTTCCATGATGTCCCAGAGTGTCACAATGGTACACTTGGTTCCACTGGACCCCTCATCCCATGGAGATCCACAGTGTTCACTGGAGTCCTCTTGGTTCCATGAGGCCCTGCCATGCTGTAATAGCCTCTTGGTTCCAGTCGGTCCCAAAGTGTCAGAATAGTCTCCATTGTTCCATAAGGCCCTGCAATGTCACTGTGCTCCCCTTGGTTCCAGAGGGCCCCACAGTGGAACAATGGAATCTTGGTTCCATGAGATTCCTCAGTCACAAGAGTCTCCTTGAATCAGCAGTGTGAGAGTGGCCCCTTGGCTCTATGTGGCCTTGCTGTGTCACAACGGCTCATGATTCCATGAGGCCACACATTTTAACAAGGGACCCTTGATTCCATAAGGCCTTGCTGTGTCACAATGGACTTTTGGTTCCATGAGCTCTCACACTGCCCACAGCAGTCTCTTTGCTTCTGCAGTGTCACCATGGTCCTTTATCCCATGAGGTTCCACAGTGTGACAAGGTCACCTTGGTTCTGTGAAGTTCTGCAGCGTCACAATGGACCCATGGTTCCATGAGGCCTTGCTGTGTCAGAATGGCCCCTTGGTTCGAAGAGATTTCTCAGTGTAACAATGTTCTCCTTGGATCCACAGTATCACAATGGACCATTGGTTCAATGTGGCCCCAATGTCCCAAAATGGATTTTGGTTCCATGTGGTTCTGCTGTGTCACAATGGACCTTTTGCTTCATGAGTTTGCTCAGTGTCACAGCTGGATGCTTGGTTCTGTGAGGCCCCACCATCATCAAATACCCAGAATATCAGAATAAAACTCCTTAAGACTAATTTGCTATTTAAGAGGGGATTATTTATTCAGGCTTGAGGTCTAGTGAGCGATAACTCCTAACCTTACGTGGACATGTAATTCTACCAGTGTCACTAAATGTGTATTACAATTTATCCATTTCCATAAAACCCACCCCAAGTTCAGATTCAGTCCTTGATTTTCTATCACTGCATTCTTGAGCCAAATGTCTTCTTCTCTTCCAATCATTCCTTCTGGGAAAGCAGCCCCTGAATGCCTTGTTCCTGTGCTAAAATTTCACAGGGACAGTAAAAATTGAATTAACTCTTTTGATATCAAGCCAAGGCTTTGTGTGAGCAGGCAGAGGCAGGCAGGAGGCAGAGCTGTCAGTAAAGGAAGGGTCCAGCCAGGTGGGGCAGACGGGGGATGCCGACAGCCTGCAGGGACAGAGGCGCAGGGCAGGGACACCGTGGGACAGCCTGGGCTGCACAGGGCACAGGGATGGGCAGCAGCTGCAAGACAGCCCTGCCAGAGCCAACTTGGGCAGCACTTTGGCCATGGCTGCTGGGCCTGGGCCTGAGGCAGGAGCAGGAGACAAGTGACCCTTGCAGGGCTGGGGCCTCATTGCCTCCTTGTCCCTGCTCAGCAGCCTGGCAGGGGCCGCCCCATGCTCCTGCCCTTGGCATTGCCCATCCCCAAATGCCAGTGCCCATCCCGGGAAGAGCCCTGAGCAAGGAGGGAGGGACAGGATCTGTCTTGGCAGGGGCTGGAGCTCAGGCCTTGGCCCTTTGTATTCCTGAAACACATCCAGGTTTGCTCAGCACCAGAGACACCTTTGCCTTGTTTGTCCCCAGCTGTCATCACTGCCTCCAGTGTTCTGCTCTAACTGGAACCTGGGGACACTTTGTCAGTTGTGTCCCTGACAGGGATCTCTTCAAAGTATAAGAAACTTCAGTATTTCAATGCAACTGAGTTCTTGAGAGTTTTGTGACATCACAGAGCTGGCTGTGACATCACAGAGCAAGATATGAGGCCATAGAGCAGACTCTACCATCATAGAGGGTGGCATCAGAGAATGGGTTGTGACATCACTGGGTGTCTATGTAACATCATAGAGCAGGCTAGGACATCACAGAAAAGACTGTGATATCACAGGGTGACTTTGCGACATTACCATCTTCTGTGACATTAGAGCATTGCTGTATGACATCACAGGGTAACACCACAGAATTGGCTCTGTGACATCACAGGGGCTGTGTGACATAACAGGTGGCTGTGTAACATCCTAAGAGCTCTGTGACATTATAGACTTGGTTGTGTGACATCACAGGGGCCGTGTGACATCATTAATGGCTGTGTGCCATCACAGGGGCCATGTGAGGTCACTGGGGAGGTCACTCTGCCCCAGCCCCCCTCACAGTTCCCCCCAGAGCAGTCCAACCCTGCTCGTGCACAGTGGGGTCCCCCCCTGTCCCCCCGGGTCCCCTCGGCCCCGCAGCCTCCCCCAGAGGATGTTCCATGAGATTGACCCCAGAGCCTGACGGGGATGGGGGGCCGGGGCCCTGGGGGTGGCACAAGGGGACAGGGACCCCCTGGCAGTGTCCCCGTGTCCCCCAGGGCCAGAGCCTGGGCCAGGCCTCTTTCACCCTGGTACCAACAAGGCCTTGAGAGTGTTGAAAAAATCCCCGGCAAGGGATCAGCCAAAACCAGATTGAATATTAAGGGACAGCAGCACAAAATTCCTTGGCAAGAGTCACTCTGCTCCTGACTGGGCACTTCAGGCACACCAAGGAAACAAAGCAATAACAAAACCAAACCAAATCCAGGCAATCAAACCAGAAATGAACTGAGGACTGCTCCTGGGCTTGTGTGTGACACAATGACAATGAGGCAAGGATAAAAGGAATATGGGCTAAAAGCTTAACAGAGCTCAAAATTAATAGGACTTAACTTACACCTTAACCTTAACTGGTACCTTCAACTTCACAATTTAGCAACAGCACAGTGCTTTAAGTATTTAACCTAATGTGCTGGTTTAGGGCAAATTTGTTAAAGAATCTGCAAAGGAGGGCCCCTCCAGAAAGCGAAACCCACACGGCCCCTCCCCCCAACCGGTTCGGGAAAAAATTCCTCGGAGAGAGGTGGAAAGAACCTGTTTATTTGACTGGCCCCGCGCCCCCCAGCACACAAAATGAACAATACCCGATGACACCGCTTTGAGAAAGATGGCAAAATCAGAAAGTCTCTTTCGGGGGTGGTTGCTCTGTTCTCAGTCCCTCCGGCGCTGGGCCAGCTGCTGCAGCCGGCCCTTCAGTGTTCCCGGGTCCCAGTCCGGAGCAGGTTCGAGATGGTCACAGGAACAGGAGAGGAGAAACAGTCCAGGAAGCAATGTGGACTGTTTAGCTAAACTAGCTAATAAGCAGAGGCGGAAAGCAGAGCAGAAGCAAGAGCAGAAAAAGAGAGCAAGCAAAAGCAGCAAGCTGATGCTGGAAGGAAAAAACAGCTCTATGTACCATTCTCTGTGTGCCTGATAAGAGAAACCCAAACAAAACTTCCACTCTTCAGAGCCGGTCTTAAAGGCACAGAACAGATGAATGGGGATATACAAGCATCATAACGTCACCCCAGGACACCTAACCTATAATGCTTGACTATGCAATTTAACAGAGGAATAGCAGCAATATTTAACTCAGCTTACAATTTATATTGAACATAAGAGCTTAGAAAAAGAACAACTCTTAGGAACATTTTACTTAGCTTAGACCTCATGTTTTAACCTTTCCTAAAGGCCTGACTGACTCAGCTATCCCAGGCACTCAAACCCCTCAGAGAGCAGCATTTCTGCCACATTTCCCAGCACAGGCACTCCTGTATGCACACAGACACAAAGAGTCAGTGCAAGGCACATGTAAGAAATTCCCCTGAGGGCAGGAAAGGCTCCCTGTGGATCCTTTGGCATCTCCCCAGCGGGCAAAGGGTTGAGCCTGGAGGAGTGGGGAGATCAGCCCAGGCTCCGTTGTTGTTGGGGATCCTCGAGTGCAGCAAACGGGAGAGTTCCCGGCTGGGAGAGGCCCCACTCAGAGGGAGTCGCTGGCCCAGGAAAGCTCCAAGGGCTCCTTTTGGAGCTCTGTTTGCAGGGCCCCAAGAGAGGGGCTTCAGTCCCAGCAATGGTTCATCCTGGCCACACTTGGCATCAGCAGCTTTCTTTGGCAGGGTGAGAACAGGGATGTTGTGCCATGGAGGGAACAAAACAGTTCCCAGGGCTGCTGCTAAAGAACCAGGAGCTGGTTGGGCAACAGCAGTGCCTGGAGCAGACAGTGTTTGTGATGAGCTGCAGAGGAGCTGAGCCCAGGGGCTGTTGGCCAAGGTCGAGGCCCAAGGAGCATTTCTCAACTGGCAGGACAGCCTGAGAAGGGCAGGGGGGAATGCAGCAGGACAGCCTGAGAAGGGGAGGGGAGAATGCAGCAGCACAAGGCCCATAGAACCAAGGGACCATTGTGACACTGTGGGGCCTTGTGACACCAAGGGACCATTTTGACACCAAGGGGCCCTGTGAGACTAAGGGACCATTGTGACACTGTGGGGCCCTGTGACACCAAGGGACCATTGTGACACTGTGGGGCCTCATGGAATCATGGAGAGCACTGTGACATTGCTGGGCCTCATGGAACCAAGGGGACCATATTGACGCTGTTTGGCTCCATGGAATGTAGGGATCATTGTGACACTGAGAGTCTCCATCAAACCAAGAGACCACTGTGACACCGTGGGGCCTCATGGAAACATGGAGGCCATTGTGACACTTTGGAGTGTCATGGAACCAAGGGACCATTGTGACACTACAAGACTCCATGGAGCCAAAGGTCCATCGTAACATTGCAAGGCCTCATGGAACCATGCAGACACCATTAAGAGACTTCACAGCCTCATGGAACCAAACATCCATTGTGACATTGCAGGGCCTGATGTCATCAGTGGTCCATTGTGACACTGTGGAACCAAAGGAGACCATTGTGACACGGCAAACCCCAGTGTCCAAAAGTCCATTGTGACATCGCAGGGCTCATGGAACAGAGGAGTCACATGACATTGTGGAGGCCTGGGGAATCACGGAGACCATTGTGACACTGCAAGGTCTCATGGAATCATTTGGACAATTGTGACACTGCAGAGCCTTCTGGAACTCAGGGACCATTGTGACACTGTGGGACCGCGTTGAACCAAGGGTCCGTTGTGACACTACAGGACTTCTTGTAATCAAGGGACCATTGTGACGCCGTGGGACTCTATGGAAACAAATCACAATTTTGGCTCTATGGGGCCCCACAAAACCAAGGGAACAAAGGACAGCTCTGTCTGATTTGGCCTCCCATGGGCCACCTGACTGGTCCAGCTGACCTTGGCATGTTGAGGGTCTCTTCTCTTCTGCTGCTGAAAAACTGGGATTCCATGCTTTTCTTTCCATGGAAAAGAGTTCTCCTCCTCCTCCAGGCACCCATAGCCAAAACTGGGATTTCACTTCCAAATTTCCTTATATCCAGAGATTGTTCCAATAGGAATATGGCCAGGACAAGTCTGGCTGGCAATGGTTTCACAAGGGTCACCTCTCATTGGTCCTCGAAGCACTGGGGAAGGCTGCAAGCTTTCCTTCCTATGGGAAAGAACTGTCCTGCTACTCCAGGCACTCATGGCCAAGACTGGGCTTCCACCTCCAAAATTCCCCATGTCCAAAGACTGCTCCCAGACAAAATCTTCCATTCATGACAAGGCTGGCTGGCCTTGGCCTAGTGAGGCTCTCACCTGCCTTCCAAACACTGGGGCTCGATGCTATGGAATAGAACTGCCCTTCTCATCCACGTGCTCATGGCCAGAATTGGGATTTCAACCTCCAACATTGTCCATTGTGAAAGACTGGAGGAGATTTTTGGCTGAAAACATTTCATGTGAGAGGGAGGAAGGGGCAGGTCCAGCTCTGCCCTGCCCTTTAACCCTAGCCCTGCCCTGCCCTGGAACCCCAATCCTCCCAGAGCCTCTATCCCAGCCCAGCAGTGTCTGCCAGTCCCTGGCACAGCACAGGCAATGCTCCACAGCCACCTCTGCAGCCCCAGCCCAGCTCCTGAGGGACCAAATGAGCCCAAGTCCCCCCTGGGGGAAGGGCCCAGGGAGACCAAGGGGTATTTGAGGCTGACCACAAGGCAAGCACACATCTTGACCCTACCTTTTCTTGGAATTTCCATCTGAACAGTGCTGGAATCCAGGAGTTGGTAGCTGTGTGTGTCCCTCTCTGTATGTTTTTTGTGTTTTTCTCCTTCTGTGCCTTCTTTTTCTGTTTCTGTGTTCCTGTAAATTTTGATTACCATTTAATTGAACAGGCTTAGAGTTTGTGAAGTTGAATGAGCCAAGTCAATGTTTTGAGAAGTGTTTTTTTGTTGACTGAATGTCAGTTGTAGTTTGACATGAAAAGAATTTTAAAAAGTAATACAAAACTTTTTGTGTAACTGACAATCTGTTAGACCACTAAGATACTGAACACACTTCTGTGAAACACAAATGTTAAAGATGAAAAAACCCAGGAATCTCCTCTTTCTTTTCCAGTCAACAAAGAAGCAGTGGGCCCTGGTCCCAGCCCCCATCTCAACCAAACCAAACCAAGCAACCTTGCCGTGGACTGAGCCCCTTCCTCCCTCCCCAGGCTGCCCCCACCCCATCGGCCCCATTCTAACCAAACCAAACCCCAACAACTACCAAACAGGAAAACAAGAGAGGCTACAAAACCCCAACCAGAGCAAAGCCGGCCACAGCTATTAAAATCTTACCATCAAGTCCCCTTCCCTCAACACAACTAAAACTAAAAACTCCTACAACCTACAACCAATACAAAACAACCGTACAAGTAAAATTAAACACAAAACCCACTAAAACAAACCATAAAACCAATCCTAACAAAAGCCAACCACAAATCTCACCACAAGTTACTGGCAGGTCAGGTGTTAATCCTTTCAATACTTCAATCCTCCCTCAAGTAAAAGAAAAATCAAAATATAAGCATATAAAAAAATTAAATTATCAAAGACAGTAAAGAGGAAATTAAATCCCAAATAAAAAAGAAGAAAAAAACCCTTAATATTTGAACTAAAATCCTCTTATAAACTATAAAGAAAAAAATCTTTTTCATTATAAAACATGTAACTATTAAAAATATTCAAATTAATATCAAACAGAAAACCTCCATACTAAAATAAACAAATGTAAAATAACTGCAATTTCATCAAAATTTAAACAGGAAAAAAAAAATACTGTATCCCCAAGAGAAGATCTGTATTTCCAGAAATAAAAATTATTTCAAATGTAAATTATTAAATTTTTTACCTTTAAAGAACTCATCTTTAAAACAATATCTCATAAATTGACGTGACCCATCAACAAGCTGTAAAAAAGTTTGTAGCAATAAATACAGCTTCATAAGAATAAAGTTCCCCAGACTACTGTTATCCATGACAAAATTAATAACCACAAAAAACTTTTTTTTTAATCTTGTAAAAAAATCCCCATAACTTTAACATAGTAAACTAACATGCAATTTTTAGTTTCTTTACATTGTCAGTAAGAAAAAGTTGTAATGAAGAAAAAGTGTTCTAAAGAGTTTATTTTTATTCTTACTGCCTTTTTTCTTTTATTTACCTTTAATAAATATTTTTTGTATACCGTATTAAAAATTTACACCTACTTTACCTTTCTCCCAATCCTATCTCACAACAAAATAAATACATATATATAAATACATATATAATCAACTGTCATAAAAACCTGCCACACTCATCAATACATTAACTAAGAAGACTCAAGATTAGAAAAATCTGAAATTAACAAATCAAAACCACTACAATGTCATCATTAAACCTTTTGCCAAAGTTTCCCTGATTTTCTAAAATTGCCAGTAAAACGGATAATTTTATTTCCGTTTCCAAATCCTTTGTGGTTAACAAAGAGAGATTGCAGAAGTGCATTCAACTGAATATATTCTATTTAAAAAGACAGTGAGAAAACATTTTTTAGGTCCTGCTAAGGTTTTTTTTTTTCCCCCTGTTAATATCAATCTCCAATTGACATTGAATCCAAGTACCTCCTCATGTAGTTGGAACAAATATGAAAATCAAGACTGTGACAGTGTTCACAGGGATTCTTGGATGAGGGAAAAGATGAGGATCTCACTCCACGTCTCAGAAGGCTTGATTTATTATTTTATGATATATATTACATTAAAACTATGTGGAGAGTTTTGTCAAAGAGTGGCTTGAGGAGAGGGGACACAGCCGAATTAATTTGGGAAAGATGTCCTAACTAGGGCAGAGACAGGCAGAGGCCTTTTTTGTTTCTGTAACAGGATAGAGAATGGAAAAGTACAAGACCATCGTTAGTTCCAAATCTTGCAGGTGTGAGATGACGTGTCCTTGATTCTCTCAAAACATGATAAAGAAATGGACAGTGAGGCAGGAGAGATAGAGAACGTAGTCTCAAAGGAATGTGGATGAGTTAATGCTATAGTTTAACCAATAGATTGCTTGGCTTACAGAATATTCATAAGCTTATTATTTGCTGTATAAGTGTTTGATACTTTTTCAATAAAGCGGGCCATGATGAACCATCTGGTGTCCTGGTCTCCTTCCGTGACAAAACTATAGTAAAAGAATAGAAAAAAAGGTTTCATCAGAAGGCTTAGGAAAGAATAGAAAAGAAAGAAATTATAACAGAGTTTTGTGGCTCGATCTCTGTGTCCAAGCTAGCTGGGCTGTGATTGGCCATTAATTAGAAACAACTACATGAGACCAATCACAGATCTACATGTTGCCTTGCACAGCAGCACATAATCATTGTTTACATTTTGTCCCTGAGGCCTCTCAGCTTCTCAGGAGGAAAAATCCTAAAGAAAGGATTTTTCATAAAGTTGTCTGTGACACAAGACCCTCCATGGCTGACAATCAATCAGACTCTGTCCCTACCCCCACCCCACCATTTCCCCCACCCAAGCCCTGGCACTCAGAGCAGCCTTGTGCAAATCTGAGCTCCCTCCAGCCCAGGCTGCACCTGCAGCTTTCAGCTCCTTGGCTCCAACTCCCACCTGCTTTCCTTGGAGAAGGAGCTGCCCAAGACACAGAGGGATGTTCATTTATTGTCAGCCAACAAAGCCAAGGGAACACACAGCTCCATCAAATGCCAAAATCATTACTCTGCCGGGTATTAAATCCACTTTCCACAGCAGACATCTCAGAGCAATGCAAAACACCTTCTGTGCCCAGCACAGATCCCAACAGATCCTCCCGCGCAAACCCTCCGTGCCCTGATTCTGCCCAGATTTGCTCTTTGCACACACGAGTCACACACTGAAGTCAGGAGGAGCGGGAGAATCGCGGCGCTCGCAGCGCCCGCACGCCGAGCCTGCAGCACCCCCTGCCCCGGGAGCATCGCCCCCAGCCCCGAGCCCAAGTGAGGGCGGAGGCCGAGCTCGCCCCGGCTCCAGCCAGGGATCTCCGCGAGGATTTTTTGCTGAGTGCTTGGAGCCGGCAGATCCCGGACTCGAGCCCCGGATATCTCCGGACTCCCTAAGAGGAGCTTTTTCGGGGGGAGAGGAGCCACGATAGCCCCTCGGGAGGGTCCCGGGGGGTCCACGTGGGGATGGCCCGGTACCGACGGGGCGGGACATTGGTTTTGGGGATCCCCGTGAGAGCCGAGAGGTGGAACGCGGGACCCCCGGGGCGAGGAGAGGGGAAGGGGCGATACCGGAGCTGGGGGACCCCCGGCAGCCCGGAGATGAGGCAGGGACGGGAGCCACTGACCCTGACAGGGGCGTGTCCTGGGGTCGCATCATGATGCTCATACCCCATCGGTCTGTTCAGCCCAGAAATGAGTTCTGCACCTTTAATGCTGGTTCTGGGAGTGAAGGGGAGGAGGAAGAAGCTGCAGTTTGTTTTCAGAAACTGCACTCACTCCTCCACATTCTGGCTCCTGGATTGTTGTGATGCCTTAAGGAGCTGGAACAGAGACCAGATGGAGCTAAGAGGAATAACGTGGATTTTTACTGAAGTGCCTTCAAAGGCCACACCCTGGCAGTACCGGAGCCACAGCTGTGGCTCTACATCAATGGCTCTAAGATGGGAGCAAAAGAGGTCTTGGTCATGAGATCTCACATATTTATAAGTTTCAGTCCATTTGCATATAGGAGTTAACTGCCCAATTAATAGCTTCATCCTCCTTGCTTGCTTGCCTGCCCTCCTCTTTTCATGTTGTTTATGCTTTGGGCCTGAAGTTTGAAGAGATTGTCCTTGAGTCTCCAGCTAGAACAGGATTGTTTTGTCTTCACCACCCTGAGAAAAGATCCCAGTAACACTTAATATACAGCTAAAAGCTGCAAACTAAAACAGAACAGAAAAAGTTAAAACCTAAGGTATCAATTGTCTGCAGATGGACAGACAGCAGGACAGAGCTCTCCTTTGCTTTTAGCTAGTTTTTAGCTTGCTGAGGCAGAGAAGTTCCCTGGACTGTGATTTTTCTTTTTCTTTGGAGCTGTTTAAACCTGCTTTGGACTGAACACCCAGAGCCCCACTGGCAGCTCGCACCTGTGGCTCACTGGGCCAGGCCTGGGCGGTGGCATTTCCAGTGAAGGAGGCTCTGATAAGAGACTGATAAGAGACTGAGTGAGCTGAGCTACAGCCCACAGAGGGACTTTCTGAGTTTGTCATCTCTTTTCTAGCAGCAAGAGGTTTTATTGTTTAGTATTGTTCATTTTTTGTGCTGGTGAATGCTTTG
Source organism: Zonotrichia albicollis (assembly GCF_047830755.1). Taxonomy (NCBI): domain Eukaryota; kingdom Metazoa; phylum Chordata; class Aves; order Passeriformes; family Passerellidae; genus Zonotrichia; species Zonotrichia albicollis. Next base: position 4,448,819 of record NC_133842.1, read on the forward strand.
CCTGTTAAATAAACAGGTTGTTTCCCCTTTTCTCTGAGGAAATCTTTTCCTGATCTGGTTGGGAGAGTGGGTGCTTGAATCTGCTTTTTAGAGAAAACCCCTTTGGAGATTTTCTCCCAAATTTGCCCCAAACCAGGACGGGGCGGTGGGAAGAGGGGGAGCCCCAAGTGGCTGGAGTGGGGGCAGGCTGGGGAGGGCCCCCCCAAAATCCCCCAGTATCCCTAAGCAGGACCCTGGATAGGGGAGATCCCTAGGACCCATGGGATCCCCAGCTGTCCTGAGACGGGGGACTCCCAGAACCCCAGAGGGATGAGACTGAAAATGGGACACTCCTGGTGGCTTTTTTTTATTCACTCTTGATTTTTGGATGTTTTTATGGACACCAGATGACTTCTAGAGATAGACTTGAGCAGGAGAAATCCCCAACCCAAGGCATTCCCACCTTGTTTTTCCCCAAACCAGGATTTCCCATTCCCAAACCTTGGCCAGATGGAGGAGGAGGAGGCTGCAAGGAAGAGGAAGATGCCCCAAGATACCAGGCAGATCAGGAGGAAGTCAATGCCCCTTTCCCTCTCTCTCCTGCTCCATCTTCCAGCCCAGCACGGGCCCCGGCTGCAGGACAACCCTGCTGCCAACCCCATCCTGCTGGGGATGCACTGGGGGAATCTCCTTCCCCTTCCCTGTGGAACAGAGGCAAATCCCAACCTCTCCTTGTCCTTCCTGCCCCAGAGAAGGAGCTGAGGATGGAGACCAGGGAGGAAAAATCCCTGCAGCAGAACATGGTGGAAGAGGCCATTTTGCACGGCTTCACGGTGCAGGAGTCCAACAGGGAGGAAAATCCCTGGAGATCCCGCAGAAGGATGGGCTGCAAACCCAGCCCAGGGTGCTCTGAGGAGGACAGACCCACCCTGAGCCAGGAAGGTGGACAGAGCTTCAGCCAGAGCTCAGAGCTGGTGGTCCGTGAGCAGCTTTCTGACAGCAAGAGGCCCTATGAGTGCTTGGAGTGTGGGAAGAGCTTCAGGAAGAGATTCAACCTGATCTGCCACCAGAGGATCCACACTGGGGAACGGCCCTACGAGTGCTTGGAATGTGGGATGAGCTTCAGCCACAGGTCTCACCTGGTTGTCCACCAGCAGTTCCACACCGGGGAGAGGCCCTATGAGTGTCCCAAGTGTCAGAAGAGGTTTCACACCAGCACCCACTTCCTTGTACATGAGCGGATTCACACAGAGGAGAGGCCCTTCTGCTGCCCTGCCTGCAGGATGGGCTTCAGGCACAACTCCACCCTCGTCACCCACTGGCACGTCCACACCAGGGAGAGGCCCTACGAGTGTCCCCAGTGTGGGAAGAGCTTCTCAGACCACTCATTCTTTACCCGACACCAACGGAGGCACCATTAAGGGAAGCCCTGCAAGAGCCCTGACTGCAGGAAGAGATTTGTGCACGGCTCCAACTCCATCCCCATCCAAGGACCCACATTGGTCAGAGCACTGGTGACTCACATTCTCTTTGATACACAGTGGGGAGTGGCTGGTGTTCCTTTTTCTTTGCCTCTCATTATCTTTTGATTTATCTCCCTCCCTTCAAAACAAAGAAAATTGGGGTAAAAATCAAGAAATTCATAAAAGGCATCTAAAGCCTCACTTTTTACTTATATTTTGGGGGAATCTTGCATTCCAGGAGATGCCTCAGAGGATATGGGGGAGGGGGTTGTGGATATTTGGTGTAGTTCTCTCCATTTCTTTGCACTCTAAAGATGAGAGGGGTTGATCTGTCATTGCAAAACCTCTCAATGCCACTGAAAACTACTCAATCACAGCCCAAAATTCCTCAGTTCCAAAGCCCCTCAGTGTGGAACGGCGTTGCAAGGGGTTTGGGAAAAGTGGGCTTCAAATCAGGAGGGATGAGATGGGCACTGGGTGGGGCACAATGGGTGGGACAGGGATTGGGATGGGTGGGATGGAGGAAATATGGCCTGGGAAGGGGGTCTTGATGCCCAGGAGGGGTGGGATGGGTTCAGTTGGGATTGAGAGGGTGGAAAAGGGTCTGGAATGCGATAGCCACAGGATGGGAATGATCAAGAGAGGGGAAACTCATTGCTGAGTGAGTTTTTTGATATTCCACATTCCTGAAGAGATTTTTGGGTCATCCCACATTTCTGAGGTGGTTTTGGGGCACTCCCCAATTCTTAGGGGGGGTGCCCGAGAGCAGCTCCATTGAGCCCCATTGCCAGAGGTGTTTTCCTTGGGCACAAGCTCAGAGCTGTAGCCATAGTCTATTGCCTCGGGCCTGGAGAGCAGAGAAATGATGAACGGCCCCAGACATCTCCAGTGGATGTTTGAGGGCAGGGAGAGTTCTGCATAGGTGGGGTGGTCACTGCCCCACCCCAGCCACGGCAGCCTCTGGGGCAGAAGGTGGCTGCGGGAGTGCCCGTGGAGAGGGGAGTCCGGCGGCTCCACCAGGGCAGCTCCTCGGTTGTTGGCTCCCCCCTCATGGAGCCCACGGACCGTCCGGGTGGGTTTTGTCCTCCAGAGACCCCAAAGCCCCCGGGCAGCTGTGGGCACCGATGGCAAGCCGCTCTGTGTAGAGCTGATGGGCTCTGGGGCAGGAGGGGGAACTGCGGCTGGTTTGGGGTGCGTGGCTCGGCTGCTCCTGGCACAGTTCCCCTGAGCCCCTGGCGTGGCTCTGCCAGGCCCCCCCCCAAGCGCTTGCCAGAGGTTCTTTAACAGAGATGCTGGTAAATTTATCATCTGGAATTACACTAAATACAATTTCAAGAAGCTGCTGGTTTGCTTGGCAGTTTGCTGAATTCACATTGTTGTTTCTTTCAGTAAAACTGAACTTGAAAAGGTCTTCTTAAATTTATGCTTGCATAAAATTTGTGGCTACCATGGGCTTCTCTCAAAACTAAATTACATTAGATCATGACACACTTATTGCATCCTTTTAATCCCTGCAGTGAATCCATCATGGTGGTATTTGAATGACAGATTGCTCAACTTTTCAGTGCCTGTTTTCCATTAATAGCATAAGAATAAGTTAGATTTTATTGTATGTATAACTTTTAAGGATTTTAATTTTTGATTCTGTGATGTTCAATTTAATGCAAATTCAGGGTTGATAAGATTAAGCAAAGTTAAGCTTCATTATTGTTAGATTTGAGCAATGCTAAGTTACATTCTATTAATTTGAAATCCTGTTGTTGTGGATTGAAAGATAATGTGTGTATTCTATTTGCCATCTGTGAGAGGTACGACAGTTATCTTCTGTTAATTGGGCGGTTTTCTTCATCTTTGCCTCAACCAATCCTCCCTCCGGGGAGGTATCTTCTGTTAATGGGCCAGTGAGTGTCCCTGCATGAATGATAAAAATTACATCATCCCTTTGTGAGATGCTCTGCCCAGAGTGAGAAGCCAGGCATTTCTACCTGGATATAATTTGAGATTTTGGGACGCAAATACAATCTTTCCATTGGATTCCCAGAGGAGCAGCCTTTTCCGGAGTGGATTCCCAGAGAAGCAGTTTTCTTCTCCACTGGATTACCAGAGGAATATGAGGCCCATCTACACCACCACTGGACCTTCAGAGGAAATCTCCACCCTTCTACAGGATCCCTGCTCCAACAGAACCACATATGTCACTGCAGGAGCACTGCAGCCACCATTCAATGGGACTGCTGCCAACACCCTGACCAGCAGGTATTCTGACTCTGTCAGTAGGTTGGGGTTTTTTTTGTTTGTTTCTACTATTACATTTGTATTTTTAGTTTTCCTAGTAAAGAACTGTTATTCCTATTCCAATATTTTTGCCTAAGAGCCTCCTAATTTCAAAATTATTATAATTATGAGGTGGGGGGGTTTACATTTTCCATTTCAAGGGAGACTCTTGCCTTCCTTAGCGGACACTTCTCTTTTCAACCCAAGATATTAACCTTTAGGGAAAAATTGAAAATATATACCCCACATTCGGTTGGAAGTATCCTAAGCCAAAAGGCTGAGAAATGGCTCACTGATTCTTAAGTGCTAAAGTATGAAGCCATCCTAATAGACAATGGATTAGAGCTAACCAACTCAACCCTGCCCAGTTTTTGTGTGGAGAACCAGATGAGGAACTAATACATAATTGCCTAGAGGTTATAAACTATGAAACCAAAGTAAGAGAGGACCTGACAGATCAACCACTCCAAGGTGGAAAATGATTGTACATTGATGGATCTTCACAGGTAATAAAGGGGCAGAGGGTATCGGGGTACGCTATAGTGGATGAAGGGTTGGTAGCCATAGAAAAGAGAAAGTTACCTTCCAGCTGCTCAGCCCAAGCGTGTGAGTTGAATGCCCTAAAGGGAGTTCTGGAAATATTAGCACAGAAAAGGGGAACAATAGATACAGGACTCAAAATACACTTTTGGAGTAGAGGATACATTTGGAAAACTTTGGGAAGAGAAGGCGCTATTAAATTCAAAGGGAAAAGGACTGATTCATGAAAAACTTAATTTAGAAGTGTTAGAAACCTTACAATTACCAGAGGAAGTAGCAGTTGTGTATGTTAAAGGGCATCAAAAAAGGGCGACTCAGGAGGTGCAAGGAAACAATTTAGCCAATTTAGAAGCTAAAAATGCAACTGAATCAGAGACAGAAAAACTAACAATAGTATGTACACCCATGAAAGAAATGCAAAATTCCCTGTATTCCGTGGGACAGAAGAGGAAGAACTCCTTAAAATAGGAGCCAAGAAAGACAACGAAGGGAAGTGGAGATTAGCAGATGGGAGGCAAATGTTGAATAAACTCCTGGCCAGGAAAACGCTAGAAGGCATACAAAGAACAACACATTGGGGTACACAAGTGCGAAGTGATCGATTTCTAAGTGATTGGGGATGCATAGGAATTTTCAGAATAGCTAAGCAAGTAACTGAACGGTGTGCGATATGTCAACAAGTGAATAAGAAAATCATGAGGAAAACACCCAGAGGAGGGTCAGAAGTAGCCTTATGGCCCTTCCAAAACATCCAAGTAGCCGTTACTGAGCTTCCCCAGGTACAACAGTGGAAATTTTTGCCAGTGATAGTAAGTCATGTGACTCATTGGGTAGAGGTGGTACACACGGTGAAAGCCAATGCCAGTGTTGTGAGTAAAACTTTTCTAGAATCAATCATTCCCAGATATGGGATGGCAAACAGAATTGATTCAGACTGGGGAACTCATTTCACATCAAAGATATTGCAGAAAGTTGTTCTGGCTCTGGGAGTAAAATGAGAATTACACACTCCATGGCATCCACAGAGTTCCAGTTGGGTTGAGAGAATGAATCAAACTCTTAAGAGAGCTCTAGTTAAGATAATGATTGAAACCCAAATGTCGTGGATAAAATGTCTCCCTTTGGCCTTATTAAGAATTAGAACCCAAGCCCAGTCAGATCTGGGGGTGTCACCCTATGAAATGATGTTTGGGTTACCCTTCCTGACCTCACCCCAGAAGGTTGCCACCTATGAGGAAGGGGAGGCCAATGCCAAGAAATAAGTAATGTCTATAGCACAAACCTTAGAAGGGGTAAGACATAAAGGGACAATTCCTCAAACTACCACCCTGGATTCCAGAATCATTAAAATTAATCCCAGGGATTGGGTGATGATTAAGTCATGGAGAGATCAGCCTCTAACTCCACAGTGGGAAGGTCCCTTTCAGGTACTGCTCACCACCGAATCGGCCGTGTGAACTGCAGAGCAGGGATGGACTCATGCCAACAGAGTCAAAGGCCCACTAGAAGAACCCAAAGAATGGACTGTAACATCCAGGCTGGGTGAAACAAGATTGACTTTCAAGCAGAGACTGGAAGACAACCAGAAAAACACCAAGACGCCCAAAAAGTAGAGTCAAACTTCCACCAACCAGCTCGAGAACTGTCTTCCTGTTTTAGTGGGTGAGAATTACCAGCATCTGTTGAGGGGAAATACACAAGGGACTCTAAAAGGTAATGGGGCAGCATCCTTAAGCAGTAAGGCAAAGAATAGAGGGCAAGATTGGGTTGGCCCCTTTGTTTGCTACCAAGAAGGCTCCATAGCCCTGCTGCCGGTAGGAACCATTGTAGGCATGATAAGGTAGGGACAAAAGGCCATATCAGACCTCTATCATTCCTCAATTGCTTTTTAATTCAACAGGGACTGGAGGGCAGGACCAAGATGGCCTCTGTACTGACCCCTAAGAAGCACCAACTATGGGTAGCAACCACAAAGTCACGGTAGATGGCAGCCAAAGCCATACTGGACCTCTGTGATGCCCTTTTGTCCATTCCAAATAAGTGTGTCTAAGGAAAACCTGAAATTTTTTCTGCTGTTCCCACTGTCCTTGCCCACATCAACAGATGCTGGTATGACTCATTCAAGAAAGAGAGAAAATTTTTTACTTAACTGTTTGAAAAAAATTACTTATAGAAAAGGGGGGTTTATTATAGATGAGCATTTCTACAGTTGACTCTCACAATTAAAGAGTGAATATTAAATATATGTCAAGAGAAGGTTTATAGATGTATAGTTATCCTTCCCTTCCCCCTGGCATTGTTATCACAGGATGGCCTCAGTAGTCGGGGCATTTGGGAGGGTGGGTTTGTTACTGTGGCAGCACCTGAGCTCCAGTCAAGAACTAAGACAGTGATCTCCACCACTGGACAGAGAAGAAGTCAATTGACAAGACTCTGGGGGGGGCTAGAGGTGTAAAAAACAGAATATCCATTTTGTAGATGAGCACACAGTGACTGAATTTTTGCTCCTGGCATTGTATGCTTTCATTTATTCAGTCTTCTGTTGTATTATGATAAGGTCTAATAAAGCATTTAAATTTTTGAAAGTAAAAATAGTTTCTCACATGGCGTTGGGGAATGTGAGGCAAGGTTGTCACCAATGGATCAGCTCTCAAGGTATAACTTCTCTGACCTGGCCAGACCTCCTTAGGAGAGACCCTTCGTCAGCATCAATCACAGAATGGTGCAATCACCTCTTGTATAATAAGAACAGCAATAAAAGACACCCTTTAAGATAGGATTACATATTTCTCAGAAGCTCCTTGAAATATTTCTCCATAACTGTAAAAGGAAATCTTCCTGATGAACTGCTCCAGACCAGAGAGAAATCAAGGCAGAGCCATGGTTTGTCAGGACTTGCTTGATCCTAATGAGCCCTGTGGTGCATTTGGAGCAGAGCCCTGGAACCCTGAGCCTGACGGGAGATTGCACAAACCTTTCCAAGAGTCAAAGTCAGTGGAAAACCCCAAAGTGTCTCAAGGCACCAATGGGTCTCACTGAGGTCCATCCCAACACAGGCTCCTCATGGACTCCTTGGAGGAGAGAATTGGAGACCAGGATGGCAAAAAAACTTCTGAGAGACTCAGTGTAGAAAGGAAATTCCAAAGTACCTTAAAAACCTTGAGTATCTCAAAGTATTAATGAGCACCACTGAGTGTCAGTACAGAGCTCTCAAGGGACTCGTTAAAGCAGATAATTGGAGCCATGATTGCACAAACCACTCACAGAGTCTGTATCAGAAGGGAAACACCAAGTACCTTAAAATAACTGAAGTACTCTGAAGCATTAATGAGCCCCACTGAGCATTGTTACTGACAAAGCCTCTCCAGGGACTAATTCAAGCAGATAATTGGAGGCCATGACTGCACAAACCTCTCAGAGACTCCAAGGCAAAAGCCAAACCTAAAGTCCTTTGAAAAACTTAAAGTCCCTGCAGGGAGCATGAAGGAGCCCCCAGGGCCATTCCTGAGCCAGGCTCCCCAGGGACTCCTTCCAGCAGATCCTCGAGGCCACTGGGATGTGGGCTAGGGGGGGAAGCTGAGGGCAGGACAAGGGGGTGACAGTGCCCAGCCTGGCTGGGGCTGTGCCAGGAGGCCCCAGGGCCTCAGGACAAGGTGTCTCCTCACAGCCCTTGGTGGCACAGACCCGTCTGTGGCCCAGGGCACCAAGACTTGGCTTCTCTTTATCCCCACCTGTCATCACTGCCTCCAGTTCTCTGCTCTGCCTGGGGCCTGGGGACACTTTCTCAGTTGTGTCCCTCAGTGGGACGCATTAAAAGTCCAAGAAACTTTGGAGTTGGATTCTGACTTGGAGTTCTGGAGAGGTTTCTTCAGCTCCCTCTCAGGGACTGATGTTCAGGGCCTGAGCACAAAGCCCCAGAGGCTCATTAAAGTCCTTGTGCTGTTTCTGTGTTGCTGAGCTGGGCTGGGCTCCTGGCACAGAGGCAGCTCCTGGTAACCAAGAAGAGCTTCAAAAGCACATTTCTCCTGAGGAGCAGCTGCTATACCAGCCCAGCAGGGCTGGGGCACTGCCTGCAGCCACCCCGGGCACAGCACAGAGGCACAGAGAGCTTCAATCAGTCAGGGCTGGGAAGGTGCTGGGAAGTGCCTGGGGCAGAATCACTGCCAGCCCTTGGCACAGGAACCTCTGGCTGCAGGACAATGCAGCTGCAGCTCCTGGAGCAATCTCCTAAAGCTGGAACATCCCAATGCCTACAGACCCTGTGAGTACATTCTGTGATTGTCTCTTGTGCAGAGCAGCCAGGGGTGCCCAGGGCTGTCCTGCAGAGCAGGGTCCTGCAGCCCAGGGTGCTGGGATGGGGCAGGAACTCTGCTGCCTGCCAGGGACAGCTCTCACCCAGCCCTGGCAGCTGCTCCCAGCACTGGGGGACAAGATCTGGGAGGGAGCAGAGAGCTGGAAAGGCTTGGAATTGTTCTCCTTGTGTGGTGGGGATACTGCGTTCTTCAGGGCTGCTTCTAGGGTGACATTAAAGTGTAGAACATTTCCAAGTAGATTATACCGGGAGCATAGTGAGACAGGGGCAGCATAAAAACAGACTATTCTGCTTTTTTAATCTGCTGCTTTGGGTTGCCTAGATTGGACTTTGCCTATGGATATTCATCTCTCAGTAAACGCTGAGAAAAAAAAAAATTTCTCTCAGATCTCAATAAACCAGGAAGTGGGAGAAATCAGCGCTGGGCCCCTTGGAGGCAGCATCAGTGTCACTTTTCCAGCCACCTCAGGGTTGCTCTGGTGTTTCCATCAGAGCCTGAAGAGCCAGAGTTGCCCGTGGGCAGTGCCAGATCTTCAAGGGTTCTGCAGGGTAGAGCTGAGCCCCCAGGGCTGGGCTGGCCTCTGGCAGCACTGAAACAGCCCAGCCCTGGGCACAGGGAAGCAGCTGCTGACAGGGACAGCTCCCAGCAGCAGAGCACTGGGCAGGCAGTGGAGGGAAAGTGCCCCCAAGCTCTGGTGGGATATTTAAAGTCCTCTCCAAGCCCAACTATTCCATGATTACTTTTGTTACAGATCCCCATGCCAAGGCATTGCAAATGTCCAACAGCAGCTCTATCAGCCACTTCCTCCTGCTGGCATTGGCAGACACGCGGCAGCTGCAGCTCCTGCACTTGTGCCTCTTGCTGGGCATCTCCCTGGCTGCCCTCCTGGGCAACGGCCTCATCATCAGCGCCGTAGCCTGCAGCAGCCACCTGCACACACCTATGTTCTTCTTCCTGCTCAACCTGGCCCTCACTGACCTGGGCTCCATCTGCACCACTGTCCCCAAAGCCATGCACAATTCCCTCTGGGACACTAGGAACATCTCCTTCTCAGGATGTGCTGCTCAAGTCTTTTTTTTTGTTTTCTGTGCTCTAACAGAGTACTATCTTCTGACCATCATGTGCTATGACCGCTACGTGTCCATCTGCAAACCCCTGCACTACGGGACCCTCCTGGGCAGCAGAGCTTGTGCCCACATGGCAGCAGCTGCCTGGGCCACTGGCTTTCTCAATGCTCTGCTGCACACGGCCAATACATTTTCCCTGCCCCTGTGCCATGGCAATGCCCTAGGCCAGTTCTTCTGTGAAATTCCCCAGATCCTCAAACTCTCCTGCTCCAAATCCTATCTAATGGAACTTGGACTTCTTGTGGTTACTAGCAGTTTATCATTGTGTTGTTTTGTGTTCATAGTTTTCTCCTATGTGCAGATCTTCAGGGCAGTGCTGAGGTTCCCCTCAGAGCAGGGAAAACACAAAGCCTTTTCCACCTGCCTCCCTCACCTGGCCGTGGTCTCCCTATTCATCAGCACTGGCACGTTTTCCTACCTGAAGCCCCCCTCCTTCTCTACCAAATCCCTGGATCTGGTGGTGTCAGTTCTGTACTCGGTGGTGCCTCCAGCCCTGAACCCTCTCATCTACAGCCTTAGGAACCAGGAGCTCAAGGCTGCAGTGTGGAGACTGATGACTGGATGGTTTCAAAAACATTGAACTGCCAGCCAGTTTCTGTGAATGACTTGTAATAAAACTCATCTTTGAAACCTCTTGTTGGTTTCATTTTGAAGGTTCTTTCCCTTTGTTTTAATTTTAATTCTTTCAATAAAGAAATGTCATTGTTAGTGCCATTTCTCATTTTATTTATCTCCACCTTCCCTGTTCCCACAGAGTGTGTCAATGAGGGGCTGTCCCCTTGGTGGCTTTAAAGGAGCTAAAGGACCTCCCAGCAGACTTTTCTGCAGAGATGCCCTTTTGTTGCCATCTCTGGAGCTGCAGCAGCAATGTCTGTGTGCAGAGCTGGGGCAGATCAGTGCTCGCCCAGCAGCTGTGCCCAGCAGCAGCAGCACTTGGTGTTGCCAGTGCTGCTGCCGTGACCCTGCCCCGCTGCCCTGGTGGCCCTGGTGTTGCTGTAGGACCTGAGTGCTCTTGGGGCCAGACACAGTCCTGGGGGTGGCAGTGCCGGGGCTGCAGCAGGGACAGGCCATGGGCACTGCTGGGGCAGCACTGACGGCTCAGGCCAGGGCTCTTTGCCCAGGCTCTCTCAAGAACATGGCCAGGCCAATGCTCAGCATAGAAAATGCCTGTGAGCAGCCCCAGGCTGGCCGAGGGCAGGCTGGGGGCAAACAGCATGGCTGGAGCTCTGCAAGGGCCCTGGGGGAGACGGGAAGGAGCAGCAGAGCAGGGGCTGATCCATCCCCAGTGCGCTGGACAGCCCAGGGCAGCGTCCCAGAGCGTCCTCATGGAGCTGCCAACAACATCCCCCCTCTGCAGCCCTGGCCTCTCCCCCAGCTCACACAGGTGCCCCATCCTTGCAGGCACAGACACGGCAGCACTGGCTCAGCAGCCCCTGTTTGCATTGCACACAGCAGGGGCAGCACCCCCATGCTGTTGGTGTGGGGACATGAACCTGAGGGAGCACAAATGCCATCAGCCCCTGGGGCCAGCAAGGGCTGGGGGACACCAGGGAAACGACTCAGCTTTGTCCTGGCCTCTGCAGTCAGCCAGAAAGTTTGTTCCCATCAGCTGGGAGTTTCCTGTCCCACTGCAGACGCTGTTGCTCAGAGCCAGGGCTGCCTGGCAGCCACCCCCAAACTGCCCTGAGCATTTCCTTGGCTTCGCCTTTGCTTTATTTGCTTTTCCTTGCTACAGATTTCTTCCTATTGCCAAGCCTTGTTTCCTCCCTTGCAAACAGCCCATCCCTGTTTGCCCTTCCCTCTCTGGCCCCACTCCCCATTGCAGTTCCAGACTTGGCACCATGGGAATATCCCCTGGGGAGCAGGATCATCCTACAAGTGCTGCAGGAATTGTCTGCAGGCTCCTGCAGTGCCTGGTGCTGCTCCCTTGCCAGAGGCACCCCAGGCCAGGGGGGCACATCTGGGCTGCTGTGTCTGCCTCTGGGGCTCCCTGTTCTGGGCAGTGAGGAGGAGCTGCAGAGGCTCTGCAGGACTGACAGGATGGGCTTTGGGGCTGGCAGGAGAAGCTGAGGGACCTGGGCTGCTGGAGCTGCTGAAGAGGAGGCCCAGGGCTCATCCTGCAACTGCTCCAAGAGTGGTTTCAGAGAATCCCAGAATCAGCAAGGTTAGAAAAGACACTGGAAATCATCAAGGCCAATCTGTGCCCTGACACTGTCTTGTCTGCCCTGAGCCTCCTCTTCTCCAGGATAAACAACCCAGCTCCCTCAGCCACCTTTCACAGGACTTTTGCTCCAGCTCCCCCACCAGCCTTGTTGCCCTTCTCTGGACACTCTCCAGCCCTTCCATGTCCTTCCTAAATTGGGGGGCTCAGAACTGGACACAGCACTCAAGGTGCTGCCCAAGCAGTGCTGAGTGCAGGGGAGGAATCCCTGCCCTGCTCCTGCTGGCCACACTATTCCTGATCCCGGCCAGGAGCCATTGGCCTTCTTGGCCACCTGGACACACTGCTGGCTGATTTCCAGCTTGCTGTCCATCAGTCCCTGCAGATCCCTTTCTGCCTGGCTGCTATCCAGCTACTCTGTGCCCAGCCTGTAGTGCTGCAAGGGTTGTTGTGGCCAAAGTACAGGACCCGGCACATGGACTTGTTAAACCTCACCTTGTGGGATTTGGGCCCTGAATCCAGCTCTCCAGGGCCCTCTGCAGAGCCCTTCCACCCTCCAGCAGATCAGCGCTCCCAGCCAAATTGGTGTCACCACAGTTCCATGAGGCCCCAGAGTGTCCCAATGTTCTCCATGATTCCATGATGCTTCCCAGTGTCACAATGTCCCTTTGGTTCCATGGGACCCCTTGATGTCACAAAATCCTTTGGATCCTTGGGCTCTGCAGTGTAACAATGGCCCTTGGTCCCCCAAAGCCCTGCAGTGCCACAGTGAATCCTTGGTTCCATGAGGTCTGGCAGTGCAGCAATGCTCTCCTTTGTTTCACAGGGTCACAATGGGCCCTTGGCCCCAAGGGCCACCACGGTGTCAAACATGTTTCCTTCATTCCAGGAGTCCCTGAGGAGCAGCACTGACCCCTTGGTTCCATGGGGCCCTGCAGTGTCACAATGGCCCCATCATGGCACCAGGCCCTGCTCGGTCACAATGCTCTGCATGGTTCCACAAGACCCTGCAGGGTCACAGTGGCCTCTTGGTTCCATGAGGCCTCAGAGTGCCACAAGGAATTCCTTGGTGCTGCAGTGTCACAATGGAACCCTGGTGACACAAGATCCTGCAGTGTCACCAGGGACCCTTGGTTCTATGGGTCACCACAGTGTCACAGTTGTTCCCTCAGTTCCCAGAGTCCTTGCAATGGAGAAATGGTCCCTTGATTCCATTGTCCCCAGGCTCTCCTCAGGGTCTCCTTGATTCTGCAGTGGCACAATGGCCCCTTGGTTCCAAAAGGCCCTGCAGTTTCACAGTGGCCTCTGTGGTTCCAGCAGGACCCAGACTGTCACCATGGACTCCGTGCTTCCATCCAGCCCCACAGTGTCACAATGGCCTCTTGGCTCTGTGCTGCCATGTCGTATACAGTGTCACCATGGTCCTCTTAGTGCCACCAGGCCCCGCAGTGTCACTATGGCCCCTTGCTTCCCCAGGGCCCTGCAGTGTCACAGTCATCAGAGAATCAACCAGGCTGGAAAAGACCTTGGCGAGCATCAAGTCCAGCCTGGGACCCAACACCACCTTGTCACCCAGGCCATGGCACTCAGGGCCACATCCAGTCTTTCCTTAAACGCTTCCAGGGTTGGTGACTCACACATCTCTCTGGACAGCCCATTCCAGTGCCCCATCACCCTTTGTGAGGAGATTATTTCCTAATGCCCAGCCTAAACGTCCCCTTGTGCAGCTGAAGGCTGTGTCCTCTTGTCCTGTCTATTCCCTGGGAAAGGAATCTGACCCCCACTTTGCGGCACCCTCCTGTCAGGGAGTTGTAGAGAGTGATGAGGTCTCTCCTGAGCCTCCTCTTCTCCAGGATAAACAACCCCAGCTCCCTCAGCTGCTTCTCACATCACTTGTGCTCCAGACCCGTCATCAGCCTTGTTGGCTCTCTCTGGACACGCTCCAGCCCCTCCATGTTCTTCCTAAATTGAGGGCCCAGCACTGGACACAGCACTCGAGCTGCTGCCCAATCAGTGCTGAGCACAGGGGAAGAATCACAGTCCTGGTCCTGCTGGCCACACCATTCCTGATCCATAGGAGTGCCAGGGGTTTTATGAGGGAAATGGTGGGGAGGGAGTGGGGACAAAGTGTTATTGATTGTCAGCCATGAAGGGTCTTGATCTTCATATCTGTTCAGACTAGATTAGAAAGTACTGGGGGTCAATATCAATTGGACATTGCTGATAGCAGTCTATGAACAGGAAAGAATAAATGTCAAAACAATTCCCTCTGCTTTTTTTTTTTTTTTTCAATATAGCAGATTCACTTTGAATACACTTTTGAAATTTGTCTAATTTACCACAGAAGAATTTGAAACTTTAATTATTCCCAAGGGCTTTTCTTGTTTGACTGTTTTGAACTATTGCTTATGAGCCTTTTTCATTGAATTCTTGAACTGAACAGCCGAAGAAAGAAGAGATATCTGGAGTAATAAAATTCATCAGCAAACTCCAAGTGGCTGAGGATCCATCCCCATCAGAGCAGCAATGAACAGAAATGGGCACAGCTTTGTGGCTGCCCCAGCTTTGGCGTGGGCCCTGGGCCTGGAGCAGGAGCAACTCTTGAGGGCCCCAAGGTCGGAGCTCTTGTGCTGCCCTGGGCAGATGGGATGGCAGCAGGGGCTGCAGAGCTCTCAGCACCTCAGGCAGAGGGGAGCAGGGCAGCCAGGGAGCCTCCTTTGGCCTTGGCCAAGCACCTTCCCCCATGGCTGGGGCTGAGTCCTGTGGCAGCTGCAGCTGCTGCTGTGCCCTTGCCAGGGGCTGAGGCCGTGGGGGCAGTGCCCAGAGCAGCCTGGCCTGAGCAGAGCTGTGGGGCCAGAGCCGGCTGGGCTGGGCTGGGGAGAGGCCCTTGGTGCTGCCCAGAGCTCAGGGCAGCTGGCAGAGCTTGCAGGGAGCTGGGCTGGGCTCAGAGAGCCTGTCCCAGAAACCATCAGTGTCCATCCAAGCCTGGCTGAGCGTGCAGGGGCAGGACTCAGGCCAGGCCTTGTGGGCCAGGGCCAGCGCCTGTGCAAGGCATTGCAAACAGGCAAGTGGCCCAGAGAGGAGGCTGCTCTGTGCCCTTGGTGGCACGGACAGAGCAGGGAGGGGGCCCAGGACATTTGTCAGTGCCAGCATCTGTGCCCATGCATTGGTAGCCCTGGCTGCTGAGCCCAGCTTTGGCCTGGGCTGAGTTTGGCTTTGGCCCAGCTCCATCCTCCTGTGGGGCTCAGGGCCTGTTCCTGGCCATGGCCAGCCCTGGCTGCCTCTCTGCTGGCCCGGAGGCCGGCAGAGCCCAGGGCATGGCTGGCTGTGCAGGCCGACAGGTGCCACGGGCTCTGCCGGAGCTGGCAGACGCTGCCCAGCAGGTCTCCATGGCTGTGCTGGAGACCAAGGCTGCAGGAGGGAAATGCAGGGCTGCTGCGGGATGGGGAGGGCATTGAATTCCAGCACACACCTCAGCTCTCTGATGATCCTGGCACCATGCTGGGCCCTGTTTCAGAGTGGAGCAGAGAAGATGTTGATGGGACAAGGAGCCCTGCAGGGCTGTCAGGGACCTGCAGCTTGCAAGGTGCTCTGCTCTCCCTCAGATGCTCTCAGAGAGATCCAATCCCATCTGGGCACCTCAGGGTACAAGTGGCACTGCCTGTTCATGGGCACACAGATGATGTCTGCCTGGAAGGGGCACAGGTGTTAATAACTGTTAGTTTCATCATTTGCAAGCGAATCTTTATTATCTGAGTCATTTGAGTACTGTTTAAAAATGGCAAAGTTTTTCAACCAGGAACGGGGATTTTCTGGAGGTGTACTGATGGCAGGAGAAGAAATAATGATCTTGCCTTCTACTGGCATCACCAGTATTCATTCTATTATATAAACCTCTCTTTTCCATTAGGGGTTTCCAGCTCTCCTATTGAAATAGCCATGTCTAAAGACATCTCTTCACTAGACCAGCTGGATCTTTATTCTTCCCATTGCTCCCAGATTTCCTCCTCCAGATTGTCTCTGGTCATTCAAGTGCCTCTCAACTAACTAGCTTCATGCTTTGAGCTTCAGGGATTTGCCTAATCATTCTGAAGTGCAAATAAATATATCAATAATCAACATCTTCATTGTGTTTATATCTATCACAGAACTGCCTTTTCTTAGGTCTTTATCTAGAACTGTTCCTGTACAGAAATCCCTTGGGGATGGTGGACATGTCAGATGCTGCTGTCACATCACGGAGAACTGCTTGTTTGCTGTGATGTTAAACTGTTCAAATGTTCAAGTTGTGTTTGTTGGCAAGAAACCTTTCTGTACCTCTGAGTGTCACCAGTCCCTGAGCCCAAAGGACACAAACCTGATGAGTTGTGGTTCCCACTGCAGGGGCACTTGGACCTTGGCTCTGCACAGGGGAGCTCTTCGTCCCCGTTCTCTCTTTTCCCCCCTCTGGGCATGGAGGGAGCTCATGACCGCAGCGTGTGACTCGTGTGTGTAAAGAGCAAATCTGGGCAGAATCAGGGCAGGAAGGCTTTGGGGGGACCTTGGGATTTGTGTTGGACACAGAAGGTGTTTTCCATTGCTCTGAGACTGTCTGCTGTGGAAAGAGGATTTAGTATCCAGCAGAGAAATGACTTTGGCATTTGATGGAGCTGTGCCTTCCCTTGGTTTGTTGGCTGACAAGAAATGAACATCCCTCTGTGTCTTGGGGAGCTCCTTGTCCAAGGAAAGCAGGTGGGAGTTGGAGCCAAGGAGCTGAAAGCTGCAGGTGCAGCCTGGGCTGGAGGGAGCTCAGATTTGCACAAGGCTGCTCTGAGTGCCAGGGCTTGGATGGGGGAAATGGTGGGGTGGGGGTAGGGACAGAGGCTGATTGATTGTCAGCCATGAAGGGTCTTGATGTTCATATCCATTCAAACTGCATGAGGAGGTTCTTGGATTCAGTGTCAATTGGAGATGGCACATATCAATGAATTAACAGGAAAAAAAAACTAATCAGGACCTGAAAAATCCTTTCTCACTGTCTTTTTAAATATATTGCATTCACTGCGGATATACTACTGAGATCTGTCAAATTAACCAGAAATTATTTGAAAATTAAAATCAAATTATTCCCTGAGGCTTGACTTGCTCAGGTGTTCTCAATGTTAATGAGCCCTGGGACACTGAATTCCTGCACTGAAGAGCTGAAGACTGAACAAGCCCCTGGAGCAGGAAAATTCAGCAGCAGCCTCCAAGGTGCTGAGGATGTCAGCAGCCCCCACTGAGGCCATCCCTGCCCAGAGACCGTGGGGGAATGGGCAGACAAGGAGAGCGTCCCTGGGGCTGGGGCAGCACAACTCAGAGGCACCAGCGGCTGCAGCTGGGCAATGGAGTGTGGAATGTGGCTGGGAAAGCCCTACCTGGGCTGTGCCAAGCAGGACAGACAAGCCCTGACTCCCATACCCCAAACAACTCTCCCAGTGAGACGTTTCAATGGAATTACAATTGTTTGTGTCCTCTGAGTTGGGCTCCCTGGAGAAATACCAACAAGAGATTCTCAGGAGCTCAAAAGAACCAAACAGCATTTACTGGCAATTTTAGAAAATTAGAGAAGCTTGGCAAAAGGTTTAATGCCACGTTCAATCAGGAGAAAACACTTCCCAAAGCATTACCTTGGCTCATTCATCTTCACAAACTCTTTGCTCATTCATTTTTAAGTTAATCAAAATTTGCAAGAGGAGGGTATTAGAAGAAGACACAGAGAGAGAGAAAGACAAAAAAGAAACAGAGAAGCACACACAGAGCTACCAACTCCTGGATTCCAGCAGTGTTCAGATGGAAATTCCAACAGGAGGTAGGGTCAAGATGTGTGCTTGCCTTGTGGTCAGCCTTCAATACCCCTTGGTCTCCCAGGGCACTTCCCCCAGGTGGGACTTGGGCTCATTTGGTCCCTCAGGAGCTGGGCTGGGGCTGCAGAGGTGGCTGTGGAGCATTGCCTGTGCTGTGCCAGGGACTGGCAGCCACTGCAGGGCTGGGATAGAGGCTCTGGGGGAAATTGGGGTTCCAGGGCAGGGCAGTGCTGGACCTTCCCTTTCATCTCCCACACATGAAATGTTTCAACAATCTCCTCCAGTCTGTCACAATAGGCAATGTTGGAGGTGAAATCCCAATTCAGGCCATGGGCACCTGGAGGAGAAGGACAGTTCTTTTCCATAGTAATGAGAGCATGGAGCCCCAGTGTTTCAGTAGCAGATGAGAAGACACCTTCAACATGCCAAGGTCAGCTGGACCAGTAAGGAGGACCAGGAGGCCAAAGCAGCCAGATCTATTCCAAGTTCCCTTAGTTTTATGCTGCCCTAAAATGTCACAATGACACCTTGGTTCCATCAGGCCTTGCAGTGTCACGATGGTCTCCGTGGTTCCCCAGGCCCCACAATGACATGTGATGCCTCTGTTCCATGAGCCCTGAAATGTCACAATGGACCTTTGGACCCTGGGTGTTTGCAGTGTCACAATGGTCTCCTGTGGCTCCACAGTGTCACATTGGACCATGGATGACATCAGGCCCTGCAATGTCACAATGGAGCCTTAATTCCATGCAGCCCTGCAGTGTCACAAAGGCCTTTTGGTTTCGGAAGCCCCCACAGTGTCACAATGCCCCTCTTGGATCTGTGGGGACCCCCAGAGTCACAATGGTCTCACTGGTTCCATGAGGCCACACAGTGTCACAATGCTTTGCTTATTCTGTGGGGCCTCATAGTGTCACAATGATCTCCATGATTCCATGAGTCCCCTCAGTGTTACAATGGCTTCCTTGGTGCCAGGGTGCCCCAAGGCATTACAATGGTGCCTTTGTATCATGAGGCTGTGAAGTGTCCTAATGGTCTCTCCATGGTTCCATGAGGCCTTGCAATGTCACAATGGACCTCTGGCTCCATGGGGTCTTGCAGTGTGACAATGGTCCCTTGGTCCCATGAAACCTAAAGGTGTCACAATTGTCTCCATGGTTCCATGAGGCCCCGTGTTGCCACAATGGACCCTTGGTTTGATGGAGCCTCTCAGTGTCACAATGATCCCTACATTCCATGGAGCCACACAGCATCAGTATGGTCCCCATGGTTCCATGAGGCCCAGCACTGTCACAGTGCTCTCCATGATTCCATGAGGCCCCACAGTGTCACAATGCTCCCTTCATCTCACAATGCACCACAGTGTCACAATGGTCCCTTGGTCTCACAGGGCCCGCAATGTCACAATGGTCCCTTGGTTCCATGACCCTATGCTGCTGCATTCCCCCCTCCCCTTCTCAGGCCACCCTGCCAGCTGAGAAATGCTCCTTGGGCCTCAGCCTTGGCCAACAGCCCCTGGGCTCAGCTCCTCTGCAGCTCATCACAAACACTGTCTGCTCCAGCCACTGCTGCTGCCCAACCAGCTCCTGCTTTCTGTAGGAGCAGCCCTGGGAACTGTTTCTGTTCCCTCTGTGGCACAGCATCCCTGTTCTCACCCTGCCAAAGAAGGCTGTTGGTGCCAAGTGCGGCCAGGATGAACCATTGCTGGGACTGAAGCCCCTCCCTTGGGGCCCTGCAAACAGCGCTCCAAAAGGAGCCCTTGGAGCTCTCCTGGGCCAGCGACTCCCTCTGAGTGGGGCCTCTCCCAGTCGGGAACTGTCCTGTTTGCTGCATTTGGGGATCCTGAACAACGACAGCGCCTGGGCCGATTCCCCCACTCCTCCAGCCTCAACCCTTCACTGACTGGGGAGATGCCAAAGGATCCACAGGGAGCATTGCCTGCCCTCAGAGGAATTGCTCACAGGTGCCTTGCACGGACTCTTTGTGTCTGTGTGCACACAGGAGTGTATGTGCTGGGGAAATATGTTAGAAATGCTGCTCTCGGAGGGGTTGGAGTGCCTGGGATAGCTGAGTCAGTCAGGCCTGTAAGTGAGGTTAAATCATAAAGTCTAAGTGAAGTTAATTGCTGTGAAGAGTTGTTCTTTTGCAAAGTTGTTTAATATAAGTTATAAGCAGGGTTAAATATTGTTAAGTGTTATTCCTCTGGTAAATTGCAAAGTCATGGGTTATAAGTTAGGATAAGTACTATTAAGTGCTTTTCTTTTGCTAAATTGTCAAGTTGAAGCTATTAGTCAAGGTTAAGTCCTATTAAGTTTGAGCTTTGTTAAGCTTTTAGGCCATATTCCTTTTATCGTTACTCTCACTGTCCTTGTGTCACACACACACAAGGACAGTTCTCTGTTAATTTCTGGTTTGATTGCCTGGATTTGGTTTAGTTTTGTTGTTACTTTGTTTCCTTGCTGTGCCTGAAGTGTCCACTCAGGAGCAGAGTGACTCTTGCCAAGGAACTTTGTGCTGCTGTCCCTTAATATTAAATCTGTTTTTTTCTGATCCCTTGCTGGGGATTTTTTCAGCACTCTCAAGGCCTCATTCGTAACAGGGTGAAGGAGCCCTGACCCAGGCTCTGGCCCTGGGGAACACGGGGACGCTGCCGGGGGGTCCCTGTCCCCCTGTGCCACCCCCAGGGCCCCAGCCCCCCATCCCCGTGTCAGGCTCTGGGGTCGATCTCATGGAACATCCTCTGGGGGAGGCTGCAGGGCCGGGGGTGGGGTGACCCGGGGGGACAGGGGACCCTGCTGTGCACGAGCAGGGTTGGACTGTGCTGGGGGGAACTGTGAGGGGGGCTGGGGCAGAGTGACCTCCCCAGGGACCTCACACAGCCCCTGTGATGCCACAAAGCTCTTTTGCAATGTCACACAGCCACCAGTGATGTCACAGCCCACTCTGGGTTGTCACACAGCCCCTGTGATCTCACACAGCCAACTATGAGATGTCACCCTATGATGTGCTACATCTGCTCTGTGATGTCACAGAAGTCTCTGTGATGTAACAAACCACTCTCTGATGTCACAGAGCCACCCTCGATGATGGCAGAGTCTGCTCTATTGCCTCACACTATGATGTCACAGAAAGCTTTGTGATGTCACAAACCCCTCAGTGATGCCACGAGACCTTTTCTGTGATGTCATACTGGCACTCTTTAATGTCACAGCACACACTTTGACCTCACAGCCAGCTCTATGATGTCATCCAGCCAAGTCATGATATCACAGCCTGCTCTGTGATGTCACAGAATCCCCTCTATGATGCTGTAGCTGCTCAGTGACCTCCACAACGAACACTCTGATGTCATAGACCAATCTGATGACTTCAAAATTGCTTCCTAGAGCACTATATTCTAATTACTGATAAAGCTCCTGAACTGTGGAGTAAATAATTCTGGTTAAAATCTTTCTGTCCGATCATGACCAGAATCAATCAGAGCTGTATTTATATAAATATATCTGGTATTCCAGCATTAATCCTGTGGGACAAATTGGGTTAAAGTTCAATTCCACCTGTCAAATCTTTTACACATAAATCTTTGACAAATTCTTGGGCTGGGATTGGATCCAGCTGTTTCCAGTCTCCTCTCTTAGAAGGAATTTCAGCAGTCTAGGGGCCCTGTAAGGGTTTGAGGATCCATGGTGGCTATTGGGTGTCATTTCTCCACCTCAGGTCTCAGCAGGAATTTCTGCAATAAAGAAATAAGGCTTTTGCCTGAAGTTTCCACTGTGCCCATGACAGGATCCCCTCTGAGTGTCTAGGACACCCTGGCTCTTTGGAAGCCTGGGGACTCCTGGGATGTCTTTGTGGAGCCCCTGCGAGTGCCTGTGAAAGATCGGTGCCTTTGCAGCCCAAGATCCCCTGGAATGTCACCATGGAATGGCTGTGACTGCCTCTGACCACAGGGCTCTTTACCATCCCCAGAAAGCCCTGGGAGGTCTCCATGGAGCCCCGGTCTGTGCCTGTGACATTCCAGCTCTGGAAAAGCCTGGAGACTCTTGGAAAGTCCCCATGGAACCTCTCTGAGGGCCTGTGAGAAATCTGATCCTTAGCAGGCAACCATCACCAGGACCCTGTTACTGTGGTCAGTATCCATGGCAACCATCACAGCCCCCTGTTGCTATGGTCATTTTCCATGGCAACCATCACCAGGGCCCTGTTGCTATTGTCAGTTTCCATGGCAACCATCACCAGACCCCTGTTGCTATGGTCAGTTTCCATGACAGCTCCATGGGAACCCCATGCCGGGGTGGTTGCCATGGACACCAGCTCAGGCCTGCAGCCAGAGCCCGTTGCCATGGCAACCATTGGCAGCCCCATCCCCAGGCTCATGGGATCCCAGAACCACAGAATTGGCTGAGCTGGGAGGGACCCATCAGGATCCTCCAGTCCAACTGCTGGCCCTGCACAGGACACCCCAACAATGCCAGCCTGGGCCTGGCAGCACTGTCCAAACGCTGCTGCAGCTCAGAGAGCCCTGGAGCTGGGACCCTTCCCTGGGGAGCCTGGGCAGGGCCCCAGCAGGGATAGGGCAAAAAATTTTTCCTGACATCCAACCTGAGCCTGCCCAAACTCAGCTGCAGCCATTCCCACCACTCCTGTCCCTGGGCACCAGACGGAAGAGGTTCCCACAGTCCCAGCCAGGGACCCGCTCCCAAGGCTGTTGCCATGGCCACCAGGGCTGGCACCACCTCGGATGCTCGGTTTCCACAGGCCGGGCTTCAGGAATGGAATTCCCCAGTTTCCTGCTCCCGCTAAAACCGTGCTGCCCTCACTGCCCTCCCGCCTCCCATGGAAAGCACAAAAGGCTAAGATCCTGGGCTGGGATAAGAACAATTTATTGGGAACAGAAACGAGATAACAAATGGAACAGAAAAACTATTGATCACAGAAGGGATAAATAAAACTGCTTACAGGGAAAACTAGAACACAACTGCCTGGCTCTTCCCAGCAACATATTTCCCCCACCTGGAAAGGACACCCTTCTTGTCAGGAAGAGAGAGAGTCCCTTTCCTGCCCCTGGCAATGACCTGAGGTGGGAGTGAATGTAATTGCAGGGCCATGGAAAGACCCTCATGTACTTCAGTTTACACCATGTCATTGAGACGGGAAGGTATTGGGGCAGTTGTCTTCCCAGCATGGATCATAGGGAACATGGATCACCTGCGCTCTTCCCAACGTTAGACATCCATTGGGGGTGAAGCTGGAGCAGTGCACGAAGCTCCTCCTGCAGCTGGGGCACTCACAGGGCTTCCCTTAGTAGAACCTCCGTTGGTGTTTTGTCATGTTAGAGCTGCTGGTGAAGCTCTTCCCACACTGGGGACACTCGTAGGGCCTCTCCCCGGTGTGGATGTGTTGGTGGGTGATGAAGTGAGAGTTTTGCTTGAAGCTCTTCCCACACTCAGGGCAGCGGAAGGGCCTCCCCTCCGTGTGAATCCGCTCATGCAGGAGGAGACTGGAGTTGCTATGAAATCTCTTCCCACAGGTGGGACACTCATAGGGCCTCTCCCCAGTGTGGGTGCGCCTGTGCCTGATGAGGTGGGAGTTGCGCTTGAAGCCCTTCCCACACTCAGGGCAGTGGAAGGGTCTCTGCTCTGTGTGAATCTGCTGGTGATGGAGGAGACTGGAGCTGGTCCGAAACCTCTTCTGAAACTGGGGACACTCGTAGGGCCTCTCCTCAGTGTGAATGCGTTGGTGCCTGACGAGTTCTGACCTGTAGCTGAAGCCCTTCCCACACTCCCCACACTCGTAGGGCCATTCCCCGGTGTGGATCATCTGGTGGCTGATCAGGGTGCTCCTCTGCCTGAAGCTCTTCCCACACTGCAAGCACTTGTGGGGCTTCTCCCCATCATGAAAGTTCTCATGGACCACCAGCTCTGAGCTCTGGCTGAAGCTCTGTCCACCTTCCTGGCTCAGGGAGGGTCTTTCCTCCTCAGAGCACACTGGGCTGGGTTTGGAGCCCCTCTTCCTGTGGAATCTCTGGGGAGTTTCTTCCCCGTTGGATTCTTGTGCCCTGGAGTCACTCATAACAGCGTCTTTCACAAGGTTCTCCTGTGGGGATTTGTCCTCTCTGGTCCCAATCCTCAGCTTCTTGTCTGGGGGAGGAAAGAGGGAAGGGCAAGGAGATCTCCCCAGTGCATCCCCAGCACGACGGGGTTGGCAGCAGGGTTGTCCTGCAGCTGGGGGCAGTGCTGGGCTGGGAGATGGGGCAGGAGAAAGGGGAAAAGGGACACTGACTTCCTCCTCACCTGCCTGGGTGTCCCGGGGATCCTTTCTGTTCCTCAAAGCCTCCTTTTCCATCTGGCAATGGTTTGGGGATGGGAAATCCTTTTTTGGGAGAATAACAAGGGATGAGAACATTGAGATTTGTACTGGTTTGAAGGCAAACATGGGGAACGTGTAAACCAGAATTGCAATTAAGGAGGAAAATGAAGATCAAGGCAATGATACAGAAACCCTGCCTTAAACTGACAGAGTCAGGATATAACTTGACACCCCTGTTGGTCAGGGTGGTGGCAGCAGTCCCAATAAATGGTGGCTGCAGTCCTGTTGGAGTGATGAACGTGATTCTGTCAGAGCAGTGATCTTGCAGAAGGGTCTGGTCTTCCCCTGAAGGTCCAGTGGTGGTTCTGGAGATCTTGTCCTTTGGGATTCCAGTAGGCAAGCTGCTCCTGGTGTAGCAAGCCTCAGCTTATATTCAGGTAGGAATGCTTGGATCCTCCCCCTGGGTGGAGCATCCCACAATGGGAATGATGGAATTTTATCAGTCCTGCAGTGACACTCAATGGCCCATTCACAGAAGATATCTCTCCTGGAGGGCGTTATAAGGGCTGAGTCATGGAAGAGATAAAGAACCCTGCCCCACCTGTTTATAGCAGTTAATGAAGATGGGGATTGAAAACATGCATTTGGTTACATCTTGCATGGCAACCTGAAACAGTGGGATAATCCCTGCTCAGGGGGTGAACACCACCCCCCTTACCCAAACTGGCTCAGCTGTAAAACCCCCACCCTGGGAAGGGCACACACACAGGGGGCAATGTCACACTTGGCCCCCTCCAGGGGAGGTCTCTCTCCCTTGTCACTCATCTTTTCTCTTTCTTTCCATCTCTCTACCTGACATTTACTGTTCAATAAAATCCACTTCGCATTTGGTTGCGTTAGCACCTTAATTGGGGCAGAGGCATCTCTCTAACAATTTTCTTAACCAAATTGCCATATAATTTATGCATAGTGAGTTCAGGGCACTGTTCTCTGACCCCAAGTGCCTTTGGCAACAGCATGGTTCCCTCTTCTGAGGAGGTTGTGTTTCTCTCTGGAAGAGCTCTTGGAACTTGGATGCGGCTTCCTCTGAGTCACTTATGGAAGAACTGATGAGGAAAATGGTTGTTATGGGTCTGGATTGTAAAGAAAATATTTTGTTGTCCTTCCTTGAAAAGTTTGTTAAAATCACTGGAGGAGAGGGAGCAAATGATACCAGCAAGATTGAAAAGGTTCGTTCACTCCAAAGTGAAAAACACAATGCTGCTGAAAGTCTCAGAAGAAGCCCAACTCAAGTAGCTGAATTCCCAAATAACTCCAGCCAGGGGTCTCCGGGATGATTCTTTTGGAGAGTGTTCGGAGCCGGCAGATCCCAGACTCGAGCCCCAGATATCTCCGGGCCCTCCAAGAGGAGCTTTTTCGGGGGCAGAGGAGCCGCGATCGCCCCTCGGGAGGGTCCCGGGGGGTCCAAGTGGGGATGGCCCGGTACCAACGGGGTGGGACATTGGTTTTGGGGATCCCCGTGAGAGCCGGGGCTGTGGAACAGGAGACCCCCAGGGCGGGGAGAGGGGAAGGGGCGATACCGGAGCTGGGGGACCCCCGGCAGCCCGGAGATGAGGCGGGGACGGGACCCCCTGACCCTGACTGGGGTGTCCTGGGGTGACTTCATGATGCTCATACGCCCAATGGTCCGTTTAGCCCAGGAATGAGTTCTTTAAGGCTGGTTCTGAGAGCAAAGAGGAGGAGGAAGAAGCTGCAGTTTGTTTTCAGAAACTGCACTCACTTCTCCACATTCCGGCTTCTGCATGGACAGACAGCAGGACAGAGCTCTCCTTTGCTTTTAATCAGTTTTTAGGTCTCTGAGGCAGAGAAGTTCCCTGAACTTTGATTTTTCTTTTTCTTTGGAGCCGTTTAAACCTGCTCTGGACTGAACAACCAGAATACCACCAGCAGCTCTTCCCTGAGGCCCACTGGGATAAGCCTGGGCCTAGGCATTTCCAGCGCTGGTCAGACTGATAAGAGACTGATAAGCCACTGATAAGGCACTGATAAGATGCTGAGTGCACGGAGCTACAACCCAAGGAGGGACTTTCAGAGTTTGTCATCTATTTTGGAGCAGCAGGAAGTTTACTTGCTTAATATTGTTCAATTTTTTGTGCTGGTGAATGCTTTGCCTGTAAAATAAAGTTATTTTAGACTTTTCTCTAAGGAAATATTTTCCCGGACTGGCTGAGAGTGGGGCTGCTGAATCGGCATTCTAGAGGAAACTCCTTTTGGAGGGTTTCAACCAAATTTGCCCTAAACCAGGACAGGGTGGTGGAAAGAAGGGGGAACCCCAAGTGGCTGGATTGAGGGGAGGCTGGAGAGGGGGACCTTGGGACCCCAGAACCTCCCAGAATCCAAAAGAAGGACCCTGGAGAGGAGGGATCCCCAGGACCGATGGAATCCCCACCAGCCCTGAGATGCGGGGACCAACCATAACCCAGGAGGGATGAGACTGGAAATGGGAAACACCTGGTGGCTTTTTTTGATTCACTCTTGATTTTTGGACATCAGGTGTCTTCTGGAAATGGATGTGGGTGGGAGGAATCCCCAACCCAAGGCATTCACACCTTGTTTTTTCCCAAACCAGGATTTTCCCCAAACCTTCCAACTGTGACATCCCCCCTGTCCTACTCTGGGTGAGCTCAATCCCAAACCTGACCCCAATCCTTGTCTCAGTCTCACTCCATGTTTAGACACACTCACAGTTCTGTATTTAATCTCATCCCAGACCCAATCCCAACCCCAGCCCTAAAGTTAATCTCATGTCTAGCCTTAACCCCAATTCCAGCTCTAATCCAAATCTCAGCCCCATCTCCAACTCCAGCCCCAATTCCAGCCCCTTCCAACATCCTCAGCTCCAAACCAAATCCCAGGTTCAGCCATTCTGGGGCTTTGGGGGTGTCTCTGTCCCTCTGACCCCGATGATGTTTGGGTGGGGTCACAGCAGGGCTGAGAGGGACAGAGACCCCCCTGGCCTCCCCAGGCGTGAGAAGGTCGGAGAGCCCACCCAGCCCCGAGCACCCTCAGCGGTGAGAGGGACACAGAGCCCCTGGTCCCCAGCCCTGCACAGGCATTGCCTGAGGCCAGAGGGATGGAGACCCCCCGAGCATCCCCTGGGCTGAGAGGGACAGAGACTGCTCTGAGCATCCCCTGGGCTGAGAGGGACAGAGACTGCCCTGAGCACCCCCTGGCACAGGGGTGAGAGGGAGGGAGACCCCCCAGGAATTTCCTGGATGAAAATGATGGAGACCCCCTGGGGAACAGCCTGGGGTGACAGGGACAGGAAAAACCCCCCCAAACCCCTCCCAAGAATCCCCCAGTGCGAGAGGCACAGAGACCTATTGAGAATCCTCTGGACACTTGACAAAATAAACTTGGCAGAAATCAAGCTTGACTCTGCAAAATCACTTTGAAGAATATATGGTCTTCCCACAGGTAACTTGGGATGAAAGCACAAACAAATCCCAAATATGAATAAACCGACATTCCAAGAAGTGATGTGGCAATTCCAATATTCATTGCTTCCTGCACATCTCCAGCTCAGCTGCTGGCAGGTTCCGATAAAAGAAAAGTGGAAATTTGGCCCAATACAGATTATTAAAAGGAAGGGAAAGCTCTGTGTAGCAGTCACAAAGGTGACAGGGATAAAGAGAAAAATGATTGTCACATTTGGTAAAGCCCCCAAGCCTGGGAATTCAGGACTTATTCGGAAATTTATCTACTTGAGCTGGCCTTCTTCTGGGACTTCTAGCCGCCTTCTGTTCCTCACCATGGGGTGACTGAACCTTGTCAGTCTCACTGATAACATTTGCTCCATTTCCTCCAGTGATTTTAACAATTTTATAAGGAAAGAGAACAAATTATTTTCTTTACACTGGCCACCCATATAAGCCATTTTCTTCATCATTTCTCCCATAAAGAAATAAAGCTTTTATAAGCTCCATAAGCTCCCCAGGAGGAAGGAGGGACTGTGTCCACGTTTCCAAGAGTTCTTCCAGGAAGAACCACAACCTCCTCAGAAGAGGGAACCATGCTGTTGCCAAAGGCACTTGGGGTCAGAGAACAGTGCCCTGAACTCACTGTGCATAAATTATATGGCAATTTGGTTAAGAAAATTGTTAGAGAGATGCCTCTGCCCCAATTAAGGTGCTAACACAACCAAATCCGAAGTGGATTTTATTGAACAGTAAATGTCAGGTAGAGAGATGGAAAGAAAGAGAAAAGATGAGTGACAAGGGAGAGAGACCTCCCCTGGAGGGGGCCAAGTGTGACATTGCCCCCTGTGTGTGTGCCCTTCCCAGGGTGGGGGTTTTACAGCTGAGCCAGTTTGGGTAAGGGGGGTGGTGTTCACCCCCTGAGCAGGGATTATCCCACTGTTTCAGGTTGCCATGCAAGATGTAACCAAATGCATGTTTTCAATCCCCATCTTCATTAACTGCTATAAACAGGTGGGGCAGGGTTCTTTATCTCTTCCATGACTCAGCCCTTATAACGCCCTCCAGGAGAGATATCTTCTGTGAATGGGCCATTGAGTGTCACTGCAGGACTGATAAAATTCCATCATTCCCATTGTGGGATGCTCCACCCAGGGGGAGGATCCAAGCATTCCTACCTGGATATAAGCTGAGGCTTGCTACACCAGGAGCAGCTTGCCTACTGGAATCCCAAAGGACAAGATCTCCAGAACCACCACTGGACCTTCAGGGGAAGACCAGACCTTTCTGCAGGATCACTGCTCTGACAGAATCACGTTCATCACTCCAACAGGACTGCAGCCACCATTTATTGGGACTGCTGCCACCACCCTGACCAACAGGGGTGTCAGGTTATATCCTGACTCTGTCAGTTTAAGGCAGGGTTTCTGTATCATTGCCTTGATCGTCATTTTGTTATTTAATTGCAATTCTGGTTTACACGTTCCCCATGTTTGCCTTCAAACCAGTACAAATCTCAATGTTCTCATCCCTTGTTATTCTCCCAAAAAAGGATTTCCCATCCCCAAACCATTGCCAGATGGAAAAGGAGGCTTTGAGGAACAGAAAGGATCCCCGGGACACCCAGGCAGGTGAGGAGGAAGTCAGTGTCCCTTTTCCCCTTTCTCCTGCCCCATCTCCCAGCCCAGCACTGCCCCCAGCTGCAGGACAACCCTGCTGCCAACCCCGTCGTGCTGGGGATGCACTGGGGAGATCTCCTTGCCCTTCCCTCTTTCCTCCCCCAGACAAGAAGCTGAGGATTGGGACCAGAGAGGACAAATCCCCACAGCAGAACCTTGTGAAAGACGCTGTTATGAGTGACTCCAGGGTACAAGAATCCAACGGGGAAGAAACTCCTCAGAGATTCCACAGGAAGAGGGGCTCCAAACCCAGCCCAGTGTGCTGTGAGGAGGAAAGACCCTCCCTGAGCCAGGAAGGTTGACAGAGCTTCAGCCAGAGCTCAGAGCTGGTGGTCCATGAGAACTTTCATGATGGGGAGAAGCCCCACAAGTGCTTGCAGTGTGGGAAGAGCTTCAGGCAGAGGAGCACCCTGATCAGCCACCAGATGATCCACACCGGGGAATGGCCCTACGAGTGTGGGGAGTGTGGGAAGGGCTTCAGCTACAGGTCAGAACTCGTCAGGCACCAACGCATTCACACTGAGGAGAGGCCCTACGAGTGTCCCCAGTTTCAGAAGAGGTTTCGGACCAGCTCCAGTCTCCTCCATCACCAGCAGATTCACACAGAGCAGAGACCCTTCCGCTGCCCTGAGTGTGGGAAGGGCTTCAAGCGCAACTCCCACCTCATCAGGCACAGGCGCACCCACACTGGGGAGAGGCCCTATGAGTGTCCCACCTGTGGGAAGAGATTTCACAGCAACTCCAGTCTCCTCCTGCATGAGCGGATTCACACGGAGGGGAGGCCCTTCCGCTGCCCTGAGTGTGGGAAGAGCTTCAAGCAAAACTCTCACCTCATCACCCACCAACACATCCACACCGGGGAGAGGCCCTACGAGTGTCCCCAATGTGGGAAGAGCTCCACCAGCAGCTCTAACATGACAAAACACCAACGGAGGTTCTACTAAGGGAAGCCCTGTGAGTGCCCCAGCTGCAGGAGGAGCTTCGTGCACTGCTCCAGCTTCACCCCCAATGGATGTCTAACGTTGGGAAGAGCGCAGGTGATCCATGTTCCCTATGATCCATGCTGGGAAGACAACTGCCCCAATACCTTCCCGTCTCAATGACATGGTGTAAACTGAAGTACATGAGGGTCTTTCCATGGCCCTGCAATTACATTCACTCCCACCTCAGGTCATTGCCAGGGGCAGGAAAGGGACTCTCTCTCTCCCTGACAAGAAGGGTGTCCTTTCCAGGTGGGGGAAATATGTTGCTGGGAAGAGCCAGGCAGTTGTGTTTTAGTTTTTTCCTGTAAGCAGTTTTATTTATCCCTTCTGTGATCAATAGTTTTTCTGTTCCATTTGTTATCTCGTTTCTGTTCCCAATAAATTGTTCTTATCCCAGCCCAGGATCTTAGCCTTTTGTGCTTTCCATGGGAGGCAGGAGGGCAGTGAGGGCAGCACGGTTTTAGCGGGAGCAGGAAACTGGGGAATTCCATTCCTGAAGCCCGGCCTGTGGAAACCGAGCATCCCAGGTAGTGCCGGCCCTGGTGGCCATGGCAACAGCCTTGGGAGCGGGTCCCTGGCTGGGGCTGTGGGAACCTCTTCCGTCTGGTGCCCAGGGACAGGAGTGGAGGGAACGGCTGCAGCTGAGTTTGGGCAGGCTCAGGTTGGATGTCAGGAAAAGGTTTTTGCCCTATCCCTGCTGGGGCCCTGCCCAGGCTCCCCAGGGAAGGGTCCCAGCTCCAGGGCTCTCTGAGCTGCAGCAGCGTCTGGCCAGCGCTGCCAGGCCCAGGCTGGCGTTGTTGGGGTGTCCTGTGCAGGGCCAGCAGTTGGACTGGAGGATCCTGATGGGTCCCTCCCAGCTCAGCCAATTCTGTGGTTCTGGCATCCTGTGAGCCTGGGATGGGGTTCCAATGGTTGCCATGGCAACGGGCTCTGGCTGCAGGCCTGAACTGGTGTCCATGGCAACCACTCCGGCATGGCGACTCCATGGAGCTGCCAAATGACTGAGCATAGCAACAGGGTCCTGGTGATGGTTGCCTGCTAAGGATCAGATTTCTCACAGGCCCTCAGAGAGGTTCCATGGGGACTTTCCAAGAGTCTCCAGGCTGTTCCAGAGCTGGAATGTCACAGGCACAGACAGAGGCTCCATGGAGACCTCCCAGGGCTTTCTGGGGATGGTAAAGAGCCTTGTGGTCAGAGGCAGTCACAGCCATTCCATGGTGACATTCCAGGGGACCTTGGACTGCAAAGGCACCGATCTGTCACAGGCACTCATGGGGGCTCCACAAAGACATCCCAGGAGTCCCGAGGCTGCAAAAGAGCTGGGATGTCCCAGACACTCACAGGGGTTCCTATCATGGGCACAGAGGGAGCTTCAGGCAAAAGCTTTATTAGAGAAGCTCCTGTTGGGTCTCGAGTTGCAGAAAGGATTCCCGATAGCCCCTTAGATCCCCAAATGTCACTGTTGAATCAGAGATGACACAGACTCAGATCAGAAGGCTGCGGGCTATAAGCCACCTGTTTTTTCAATCCTCGTCTTTTATACCTTGGTTTGCTACCGGTGGACCACACTGGTCCTTTGATCAACACATTTCACATGATTGGCCAATTAAGACAACACCCTTCAGTAAACAATTTTATGGAAAAAAAGCCAACTTATAACAAACATTGTCATCCAAGTGTTTCCTCAAAAAATCCACTTAGATAACACCAGTTATTGATGTTTGTTTTACATGCGGCCTTTCTGGGGGTTCCCTGGATGGGGGAAACCCTCCTGTAGCAGTTCTGTTCCATGTAAAAGGAGATGCATGGGACTTTTTTGGTCTTCAGCTTCTTGTTTATTGTTATCTTATCTAAAGTTTTGCCTTGCTTTCCACACTAGGCTCAGTGCATTGGAAAAGCACCACAAAATTGCCCCAAAATGCACAGTTTCAAGCTCTTTTAAAGTTGTCCAATCCAATTAACTCTTAAAACTTACGTTATTTCTACTTATTGACCAGTAATTCATTCCTTGACTGTCCACATAATGTCTGCACAGTGCTTTCCTTGACCAATCACCCTCTGCCACCAACACTGTAGAAAATGGAGTAGAAGACAGGGACTACACCCCAATTCCTCCATCTTGCTTCCTATCTCCACAATACTAAAAATCCCAAAACCTAAATTTCTCACCCAAGTGACATACTATCCTATTTTCTATTATTTATTTCACACTTTGGTAAATTCTAATCTAACTCAAAGTCTTGGAAGTCCTCTCCAAGGGCAAAGGTGAAAGGTAGCGTTTCTCTGGGGGTCAGGACTCCTCAGAGCAGAGAGAGAAATAATCCCTCTGCCCTAGATTCCCACACATTTAACCTAAAAACCTTTAAGCCCTATCATGTGAAGTTACCATAAATGTTCCAGGTAAGTAGGATTAGAAGGAAAAGAAATAAAGAACAACAGAAAGACAGAAGATCCATAGAAAGACACGCAGATAGGAACCAACTGCTGGGGTTCCAGCATCGCTAACAGAGGAACCCCAGGAGAAGACAGGATCCAGATCATGGGCTGGCCTCATGCTCTTGTTTTTAACCCACTGGGCCTTCATGGGCCCGCCGCTGGGGTGGGACTGCCAGCTGCTTGTCAAATCAGAGCCAGGGTAGCATCAGCTGCTAGTGTGTGATTGATTGACAGCTCAGCCAATCAGAGTGGGGTTAGCACAGCATTTGCTATGTGATTGACAGCTCTGCCAGGCCAGGTCAGGGGGTGGGGCTCTGTCCCACCACAAACCAAGGCCTGACCCGGCCCTGGCCCCACACAGGCATTCCAAGCATCCCAAGGTGTCTCGGGACATCGATCTCACCCACCTTTTGACAGTGACCACGGTGACAGTATGGAACCTCATGGAACCATGGGTCAGTTTTGACAATGGACATCCAATGAAACTATGGTGAGACTGTGGAATCCAGGAATCATGGAATCAAGGAGACCTTTGTCCAAATCATGGGCCCTATGGAAGCAAGGATCAACGATCAAACTGTGGTTTGATTGGGATTGATTTAAAATAGAAACAAGGAGCCAGTGTTTCACAGCAGGGTTGCGTAGGGCCAATGGATCCTTGTGACTCTGTTGGGGCTCATGAAATCAAGAAGCCATTGTGACACTGCCAGACCTCACTGAATCAAGGAGACCATTGTGACAGTGTGGGGACCCATGAAGTCAATGGAACGTGGAACAGGTCTGCCTGGTTTGGACTCCTGGGGACAGTCTGACAGGTCCCACTGAATTTGACATGTCAAGGGCCACTTGCCATCTGACCGTGAAACACTGGGGCTCTGGGCTTTCCTTCCTATGGGAAAGAACTGTCTTTCTTGTCTAGGCACCCATGGCTAAAATTGGGATTCTGCATCGACAATTCTCTATATCCAAGGGTTACTCCCAGAACAAATCTGCCCGTACAGTCAAGTCTGGCTAGACTTGGCCTCTGGTGACTGCCTCTCATCTGATCCTGAACCACTGGGGCTCACTTGTTTCCTTCCTGTGGAGACCACTGTGACACTGTGGGACATTGTGGAACCAATGGGCATGGTTACGCTGTAGGAACCTGTGGAACCAAGAGGATCATTGTGACACTGTGGAGTCTTGAGGAACCATGGACACCATTTGGACACTTTGGAGCCTTGTGAAATGCAGGTCATCATAGTGAAACTGCAGGGTACCATGGATCCAAGGGACCAATGTGACACTGTGGGGCCTCATGGAACCAAGGACATCTTTGTGGCTCTGTTGGGCCACATGGTCCTAAGGGGCCAGTGTGAAGCAGCGGGGCTTTGTGGAGTCAACAGGCCATTGCTGCATTTCAGGCCCTTGTGGAGCCAAAGAGCCATTGTAATCCTGCGAGGCACCATGGATCCATGGAGAGTATTGTGGCGTTGCAAGGCCCCATGGAAGCATGGAGATCATTGTGACCCTGCAGGGCCTCATGGAACGAAGGGGCCATTGTGACACTATGGGAATTTGTGGAACCAAGAGGATCATTGTTGCATTACTGGGCCCCAATGGAACCAAGGGCCATTGGACACAGCGAGGCTTCATAGAACCAACAGACCATTAGGACACTGTGAGGCCTTGTGGAACCATGGACACCATTACGGTCCTTAGGGATTTGTGTCATCAAGGGGCCATTATGACACCTGAGGGCATCATGGAAGCAAGAGAACCATTGTGGCACTGGAAGGCCTCATGAAAGCAAGGAGCCATTGTGACACTGCACACAAACTTCATGTTCCCTGTGGAAGCAAGGGAACATGAAATAGGTGTGGCTGCCTTGGCCTTGGTCACCTGACATGTCTGGCTGACCTTGGAATGTGGAAGGCATCTCCCATCTGCCCCTGCAACACTGGGGCTCTGGGCTCTTCTTTTCATGGAAAAGAACT
Source organism: Zonotrichia albicollis (assembly GCF_047830755.1). Taxonomy (NCBI): domain Eukaryota; kingdom Metazoa; phylum Chordata; class Aves; order Passeriformes; family Passerellidae; genus Zonotrichia; species Zonotrichia albicollis. Next base: position 4,483,360 of record NC_133842.1, read on the forward strand.
GTCCATCTTTTCCTGGCATCCATGGCCAAAATTAGGATTCTATCTCCAAATTTTTTTGTATTAAAGGATTGCTCCCAGACTAAAGTTGCCAGGACAGAGAAGTCTGGCTGGTCTTTGACTCCTGAGGGGCAGCATTCACCTATTTTCCAAACACTGGAAAGGGGTCGGTGCTTTTCTTTATATGAAAAAAAAAATCCCTCTTCTCCAGGTACAAATGTTTTAAATTAGAACTCCACATTCATAATTTCGAGTATCCAAGGGTTGTTCCAAGCAAACCTGCCAGGACAAAAGGTGAGGCTTGCCTTGACCTCTGGTGGATCCTGTTCATAAGCTTCTGAAACATGGGGCTCCATGGTTTCCTTCCTATGGAGACCAATGTGTCATTTGGGAGCCTTGTGAAATGAAGGGGCCATTGTGACACTGCAGAGCACCATGGATCCAAGGCACCATTGTGACACTGTGGAGCCTCGTGGAACCAAGGACATGATTGTGGCTCTGTTGGGTCACATGGTCCCAAGGGACCAGAGCAAAGCAGCAATGTGAGAGTTAGCCTTGGTGTAATTCAGAGTCAGCCAGATTTTAGTCCGAAAGAACTGGGCATGAGTTTCAAGCCCTAGTAATCATTTGTTTAACTTAGGCCAAGCTTGAGAGTTCCTCCATAAGCCTTTAGTGTCATTATGCTATGTTGTTCAAGTTCTACTCCCCTATTGGTTACTTGTTTGTCTTATATGGTTATTGTTCTAGTTTTCTAACTCCAAGTGTACATGTTGTTTCTTCCCCATTGTCTCAGGTCTTTGGATCCTGCCCCTTGTACTGTGCTCAACTTCTCCATGTTCATTGTTTCTCACCCTATTACTAAAGTTCCTTTTGGGCAATTCCATCAAACCCGCTCATTTTCATTTTCGCCACACTTGCCCTGAAGTCAGGGAACCAGAGAGGTTTGTCGCAGCCATCCTCACTGTGACATTTGGCGACCAAACAGGAACCATGACATTCAGGGCTCCCTGTCAATCACATCAGCTGGGGTGAGCTGATGGATAGGCAAGTGCTCCCCGGGATTTTGGATTGTGCCGGGCCCGGTTGATCCATCGTTGCTTCGAGGGAGGTTGGCCAGGATCAGCAGGAATGATGATGGTTTCACCTGCGTAGGAATGCAGGTGGGTTTGGGGAAATGGAAGGCATTTATTGCCCATTTTGCCACTGTGTTTTTACAATATGCACCCAAGTTCCATAATTGATTTGGAAGGTTTTGGTGGCTGTTCCCCCTAAGGTGGACACCAGATGTCCAAAGTAGAAAGGAGCGTATATAGATGCTTTAAGTTTATTCTCACTGATCATGACAAAATATTTTCAAAGAACCAATTAAAATCGTGAGGTGGGTCATTAAAAATTTTCCAGATGCCCCTGCTGACGAAATCCATACTACCGAATTTTGGGACGCATTGGGAGTTAAATTGTAAAACATTTAGATCAAAAGAGACCCCATCATGCTCCACATGCTCCCCATTTCCACACCATCATTGAGACCCTTCACCAGCAAGCAATGTGTCAAAAACTGAATCCATTGGTCACTCCTAACTCAGGACCTCTCCTCAAACTTGCCTGTTTTGGACCTTCCACAATCCTCCAAGATGCCCATTGCCACGCCCTTTTGGAGCATCATGCCCTGGAGACTCAAGATGGAAGGAGCCTGAATATGGCCTGACCATCCTCCCTCCATCTTGGCTCCTCCACCTCCTGCTACCATAACCTTCTCTTCCACCCTGAATGAACCTCCAGACTCCACCCCCACAAGTGTGGGTCATGCCCCACTGTCAATCATTCCACCTTCGCCCTGGGCCTTGCCTCCGAACTCCACCCCGGAAGTCCACCATCCTAAATCAAGGCCCTTTCTCCTCAACAACTGACAAAATGGCAATGCCCTTTGCCTCACCCTCCGGCAACAATAAAACCCCCATGGTCAAAGATACTAAGCCCAACTGTCACACTATTTCTAATCTGAATGTTTCTGCTCCAAGTTATTCTTCCTCCTCAGAAGACAGCTTGGATTCCACAGAGCCACCTTGCCCCTCAACCCCAGGAGATCCTTAGAAAAGGATGCGGAAAAAGGCAGTTAAGGAAGGAGACTGGCAAATAGTCTTGAAACTCCTCGTGGCCCCCATATGTTATGAAAGGAGGCAGAATCACAGGTATCAGCCATTGGTTTATGGGGAAATCAAAGGATCTGTGTAGGGCAGCTGAAGACCATAGGAGAGACTTACTTTCTTTTAATGGCCTAATGAGGGCCATGTATACAGCACATGTCCTAACTCCCTACGATTTAAAATATATTATGACCATGTTGTTGTCATCTACAGAATACACCCTGTGGGAAGGGGGATGGAAGAGTTTACTAAATCAATTAATAGCAGACTGTGCTAATAATGAGGCAAGGGCGGAATTGCCAATGAACCATCTAGCTGGAGAAGGACAACACAGCCTACCAGATGATCAAGCAGCAGGCATCCCCAGAGAAGTATTGGATGATATCAAAGAGATGGCTTTGCAAGCTTTAATCCAGCTATCGGATGGTAGCACCCCCGGTTTGAACTACCTTGTGTCGCCGCAGCTAAAGCTTTAGGACAATTAGACCATTTTGGGTTCCTGTTAAGTAAGCAAACCAATGCTACCTCCCTCACATTGAGTGGCTTGCTCTCAGACACAGAGACCATCAGACAGGCCACCTTGCACAACAGCGATAGAGTTTTTACTCTGGGCACATGGGCAAGGCTGTGTAGACTCTGAGGGCATGTGTGGCATGAACCTCTCCAGCCACAGCGAGTCAATCCACAAGAACATTCAGGTACTGAAGGAAGAAAGCTTCAAGGAGCTTCACATGGAAAAAAAAGACTGGTTCAATAAACACTTCCAATCCTAGGAATTAGAGGGTTGAATGATGTCTAGCTAAAACAGGGTCTTAGTTGTTGTATTGTTAATTGTCCCATGTTTGTTTGGATGCTCTTAGAAAGTCTTACAAATTCTTTCAGTTCCATCTTTGTTGTAAAACAGAACGGGGGAAGAAGATACTCAACACAGGATCGTCATGGGCTCCTTGGAGGAGAGAACTGGAGGCCAGGATGGCACAAAAACCTCTCAGAGACTCAGTGTGGGAAAGAAAATTCTTAAAAGTACCTAAAAGTATTCTTAAATCCATTAAGTACCTTAAAAAACTTGAGTATCTCAAGGCATTAATAAGCCTCACTGAGTGTCAGTACAATGCTCTCAAGGGACTCGTTAAAGCAGATAATTGGGGCCATGATTGCACAAACCTCTCACAGAGTCTATCAAAAGGAAAACACCAAATACCTTAAAATAACTGAAGTACCTTGAAGCATTAATGAGCCCTACTGAGTGCTGTTACTGACAAAGACTCTCCAGGAACTAGTTAAAGGAGATAATTGGAGGCCATGATTGCACAAACCTCTCAGAGACTGCCAGGCAACAGCAAAATGCAAAGTTCTTTGAAAAACCTGCACAGAGGCTCCCAGCACAGAGGCAGCTCCTGGCAAGGGCAGCGCTGCAGAGAGACAGCTCTGGCCAGGAGCAGCTCCTGTGCACAGCCCAGCAGGGCTGGGGCTCTGCCTGCAGCCACCCTGGGCACAGCACAGAGGCACAGAGGGGTTAAACTCAGCCTGGGCTGGGAGCACAGAGCAGAGCTCACTCGAGGATCACTAGAGCAGAAATCATCCCAGGTTTGAAACAGTCATTCCCTGGCTGTGGGAAGAGAAGCTGCAGTTCCTGCAGGGATCTCCTGGAGCTGGCACATCCCACAGCTTTTAGCACCTTTCAGGAGGACTCTCAGAGCTGCTCCAGGGCAGGGCTGTGGCCCTAGGGCAGGGCTGGCTTTCCCTGCTGCCCCAGCCCAGGCACAGCCCAAGGCAGCTCCTGTTGCCAGGCTCTGCTGCAGGGCTGAGAAGCCGGGGCTGCAGCCAGGGGTGCCAAGGGCTGTCCTGCAGAGCAGGGTCCTGCAGCCCAGGGCGCTGTGCTGGGGCTAGGACTCTGCTGCCTGCCAGGGACAGCTCTCAGCCGGCCCGGGGAGCTGCTCCCAGCGCTGGGGAGAAGCTGTGGGGGGAAGGAGCCACCCTGAGCAGGGCAGGGGCTGCTGCTGAGAGGGGCTGGGTGGGGCAGGGCTGCTCCCAGCTCCAGACCAGCCTGGGCACAGCTCCGGAGGACCCTTCCCAAAGAAGGTAAGCATGGGATTGCTGGAAAGATCAGGAGCTTTCCTGAGAGTGTTTTCAATTTCCTTATTGGAAAAGCATGGGAAAGTTGGGGTGATGACAAAAAGGTTTATACATTTTATGCATTTTTATATACTCAAAGCTCTGTTAATTATCATTACATAGTCATAAATCTACAATCCTTACTTAACACTACTACATTCTTTATTAACAGTATTAAACTACTATTATGTACTTATGTAATTATAATCCTTAATTAACTCTTGTACATTTCCTAACCTTTCTCTTGGATTTTAGAACAATAAGCTCACTGTCTAAATACATTTCTGAAATACTGTGTTATCAGTCTTATTATCCAATAGTTTTATTATCAGGAAGAGAACCTACAAAAACATTTTTCTAATTGACCAGAATGTGAACAATCAGAACAAAAAGTGAAGGCAAAGAAGCCCATGGACCCACTCCAATGGGTTGACCGAGGAGTGTGTAACTGCGGCAACTGAATCTCCTATTGGATGTTCTTGTTAAATATCCTAATTAATCAACCTTAATAAATTGTTGAAATCAGGGGCCAGGATGTGCTACTTCCCCACTGGGACACCTGGACACTTCCAATAAATGTCTCTTTTTTTATTTTACTGTTCTAACATTTTTGCAAGGGGTTTTTTTCTCTCTTGATTATAGACAAAAGGGGGATGAGAGAAGCAGAACAGTAATTGTAAACCCAGAATCACAGAACATTCTGAGTCGAAAGGGACACACAGGATCATCCAAGGAATGTTTGAACATTTACAGAGACTCCAGAACTGCAACTTTGGGTGGCCAGTCTCTCTGCTGGGAGCCTCCCAAAGGGCCCTCAGCCACTCCTTAGCCCTAGACAGCAGCAGCATCACCTCCGCAGGGCCCAGCAGGGCTCTCCTGAGCTGCCCTTGCCCAGCTGCACACAGAGCCTGCCCCAGCCAGGGCCCTGCACACAGGCAGGTTTCTGTAGGGCCCCGGCCAGGGCACACAGGCTGGGATGGGCTCTGTGAGCGCTGGCAGGGACAAGGCTCCTCTCAGGAGGGAATGTCCAGGCCCAGGGAGATGCTCAGGGAAGGAGAGGGGGCTGAAGAGAGCAGTGCTGGGGGCAGGATGAGGGCACTGTTGGTGTGTGGGAGGTGCTGGGCACAGATGGGCACGGGAACACTGTCCTGAGTGCCCGGCTGTCTCTGCCCTGCCCTCTCAGGCACAGCACCACAACATCTTCTCTTGGTTCTGCCCTGCCCTGATATTGTCACTGTTATCTGCTGCTCTCAGGGAGGCTCTGGCATTTGCAGCTGCTGAGTCTGGCTCTGCCCTTGGCATTCCTGCCAGGCAGGGCTGTCCATGGGAATGGGGTGTCCAAGCTTCCCTGGCACCTGTGGGGCTGTGGGAAAAGCAGTCCATGGGAAAGGGGAATGAGCTGAGTCCACTCCCTGAGATCCCATCATGGGCACAGCCAGGGATCTCCTTGCTGTGCCCTTCCAAGCTCTGAGCTGCCCTCCTGGGTGCAAATCTGTGCCAGAGCCTCTGGGAGTTCCCTGAATGTCCCACAGGGAAGGGCAGAGCTGCCAGAGCTGAGGAAATGCTGCTGTGTTTGCGAAGGGAGCTGTGAGTGTCCTTGGCACAAGGGGGTGCTGAGACCTTGCCCAGAGACCTTGAGAGAGGGTGAGAAATTCAGGGGTCCCTCTGCTCTGAGCAGGGTCTGGTTTATCCCAGGGTGACCCAGGAGTGTGACTGTGCTCTGACTACAGCCAAAGGTGCAAAGCAGGGCAGCTGGGAACAAGCCCATCCAGCCCCTCTCCTTCCCTGAGCCACAGGGAATCCTTTGCCTCTCATATCTGTCAGTGGCAAACTCTGAGTGCAGCAGAAATGCTGGGGATTTCTGATCTCAGAGAGCCAGGAATGATGTGTGGATAGGAAAACACTTCCTAAAACCAACTCCTGCCATCATTTGGTCTTGGGAGTGCAGATGCTACCAATCCTATCTCCATTAGGAATGATTCCCCTGACAAATCCTGAACATCCAGCCTTATCCCTCTGCCACATGGCCACAAACCCAGAGCAGCGGGGCAGGGATGGCTCCAAGAGAGCCCCTATGCACACCCCTGGCTGCTCCTGGCACACTCAGCCAGAACAACTGGAGCTCAGGCACGGACCTGGATGAAGGTTTTCCCAGAGCAGGAACAAGGCTGGGTGAGTCCCAGTGGGACAGGCTGCAGGGAATAGCCCAGGCTTGGCTCAAAGCAGCCTCTCCTGACTTGTCACTGTCCTTTCTCCATGAACAGATCCCCATGCCCAGCCACAGCCAATGTCCAACAGCAGCTCCATCAGGCTCTTCCTCCTGCTGGCATTGGCAGACACGCGGCAGCTGCAGCTCCTGCACTTGTGCCTCTTGCTGGGCATCTCCCTGGCTGCCCTCCTGGGCAACGGCCTCATCATCAGCGCTGTAGCCTGCGGCCACCACCTGCACACGCCCATGTTCTTCTTCCTGCTCAACCTGGCCCTCAGCGACCTGGGCTCCATCTGCACCACTGTCCCCAAAGCCATGCACAATTCCCTCTGGGTCACCAGGAACATCTCCTACACAGGATGTGCTGTGCAGGTCTTTTTGTTTGTTTTCTGTGCAACAACAGAGTTTTCCCTCCTGACTGTCATGTGCTATGACCGCTACGTGTCCATCTGCAAACCCCTGCACTACGGGACCCTCCTGGGCAGCAGAGCTTGTGCCCACATGGCAGCAGCTGCCTGGGCTAGTGGCTTTCTCAATGCTCTGCTGCAAACAGCCAATACATTTTCCCTGCCCCTCTGCCACAGCAATGCCCTGGGCCAGTTCTTCTGTGAAATCCCCCAGATCCTCAAGCTCTCCTGCTCAAAATCCTACATTAGGCAATTTGGTCCTCTTATGGGTAGTGCTTTTCTGTTTTTTGGCTGTTTTGTGTTCATTGTTTCATCTTATGTGCAGATCTTGAGGGCCGTGCGGAGGATCTCCTCTAAACAGGGACGGCACAAAGCCTTTTCCACCTGCCTCCCTCACCTGGCCGTGGTCTCCTTGTTTGTAAGCACCGGTACATTTTCCTATCTGAAGCCTCACTCCATGTCCTCCCCATCCCTGGATCTGGCCCTGTCAGTTCTGTACTCGGTTGTGCCTCCAGCCCTGAACCCCCTCATCTACAGCCTGAGGAACCAGGAGCTCAAGGCTTCAGTGTGGAACTGATGACTGGATGGTTTCAGGAGCATTAAAGTGCTGGCCAGTGTTTGCAAATCACTTGTAATAAAAGTAATCTTTGAAACTTCTTCTTGGTTTCATTTTGGAGGTTATGGTTCTTTGTTTTGTTTTTTTCATATTTTCCACAAAGAAATGTCATTGTTTCTGCCATTTCTCATTTTGTTTCTCTCTAACTTCCCTGTGGCCACACACTGTGTCAATGAGGGGCTGTGCTCCTGGTGGCCTTAAAAGAAACTAAAGGATGCCCCAGCCGAGTTTTCTGCAGTGATGCCCTTTTGTTGCCTTCTCTGAAGCTGCAGCAGCAATGTCTGTGTGCAGAGCTGGGGGCAGATCAGTGCTGGCACAGCAGCTGTGCCCAGCAGCAGCAGCAGCACTTGGTGTTGCCAGTGCTGCTGCCGTGGCCCTGCCCCGCTGCCCTGGTGGCCCTGGTGTTGCTGCAGGGCCTGAGTGCTCTCAGGGCCGGGCACAGCCCTGGGGGTGGCAGTGCCGGGGCTGCAGCAGGGACAGGCCATGGGCACTGCTGGGGCAGCGCTGACGCCTCAGCCCAGGGCCTGGGGGCTCCAGGCTCCTTGCCCAGGATCTCTCAAGAACACACCCAGGCCAATGGTCAGCACAGAAAACCCCCGTGAGCAGCCCCAGGCTGGCCGTGGGCAGGCTGGGGGCAAACAGCAGGGCTGGGGCTCTGCAAGGGCCCTGGGGCAGACGGGAAGAGCAGGGGCTGATCCATCCCCAGTGCACTGCACAGCCCAGGGCAGCGTCCCAGAGCGTCCACATGGAGCTGCCAACAACATCCCCCCCTCTGCAGCCCTGGCCTCTGCCCCAGCTCACACAGGTGCCCCATGCTTGCAGGCCCAGACACGGCAGCACTGGCTCAGCAGCCCCTGTTTGCATTGCACAGAGCAGGGAGAGCACCCCCATGCTGTTGGTGTGGGGACATGAACCTGAGGGAGCACACATGCCATCAGCCCCTGGAGCCAGCAAGGGCTGGGGGACACCAGGGAAAGCACTCAGCTTTGTCCTGGCCTCTGCAGTCAGCCAGAAAGTTTGTTCCCATCAGCTGGGAGTTTCCTGTCCCACTGCAGACGTTGTTTTTTGCAGCCAGGGCTGCCTGGCAGCCACTTCCAAACTGCCCTGAGCATTTCCTTGGCTTCACCTTTGCTTTCTTTACTCTTCCTGATACAAATTTCTTCCTCTTCCCGAGCCCTGTTCCCTGCCCTGCAAACAGCCCATCCCTGTTTGCCCTTTCCTCTCTGGCCCCACTCCCCATTGCAGTTCCTGACTTGGCACCATGGGAACGTCCCTTGGGCAGCAGGATCATCCTACAAGTGCTGCAGGAATTGTCTGCAGGCTCCTGCAGTGCCTGGTGCTGCTCCCTTGCCAGAGACACCCCAGGCCAGGGGGGCACATCTGAGCTGCTGTGTCTGGCTCTGGGGCTCCCTCTTCTGGGCAGTGAGGAGGAGCTGCAGAGGCTCTGCAGGACTGACAGGATGGGCTTTGGGGCTGGTAGGAGAAGCTGAGGGACCTGGGCTGCTGGAGCTGCTGAAGAGGAGGCCCAGGGCTCATCCTGCAACTGCTCCAAGGGTGGTTTCAGAGAATCCCAGAATCAGGAAGGTTGGAAAAGACCTTGGAGATCATCAAGTTCAACCTGTGTCCTGCTACCGCCTTGCCTCCCCTCATCCTCCTGTTCTCCAGAATAAACCATCCCAGCTCCCTCAGCCGCTCCTCACAGGACTTGTGCTCCAGACACCTCACCACCCTTGTTGCCCTTCTCTGGACGTGCTCCAGCCCCTCCATGGCCTTCCTAAATTGGAGTGCCCAGAACTGGACACAGCACTCGAGGTGTGGCCTCACCAGTGCTGAGTGCAGGGGAAGAATCACTGCCCTGCTCCTGCTGGCTCCACCATTCCTGATCCATAGGAGTGCCAGTGGTTTTATGAGGGAAATGGTGGGGAGAGGGTGATGACAAAGTATTATTGATTTTCAGCCATGAAGGGTCTTGGTTTTCACATCTGCTCAGAATGCATTAGAAGGTGTTGGGGGCTAATATCAAGTGCCATTGCTGATATCAATCTATAAAGAGGAATAGAAAACAGGAAAAAGCAGTTCACTTGGCATTGTTTTCAATACACTATATTCACTTTGAATTAACTTTTTAAGTCTGTCAAATTAACGACAGAAAAAATGAAAATTTAAATTATTCCCAGTGGCTTGTCTTGATCAGATGTTTAGAAAAAATAATTTTTGCTTTTCTCACTGAATTCCTGAACTGAAGAGCTCAAGAAAGAAGAGGCCCCTGGAATAGGAAAATTCATCAGCAACCTCCAAGTGGCTGAGGATCCATCCCCATCAGAGCAGCAATGAACAGAAATGAGCACAGCTCTGTGGCTGCCCCAGCTTTGGCATGGGCCCTGGGCCTGGAGCAGGAGCAGCTCTTGAGGGCCCCAAGGCCGAGGCTCTTGTGCTGCCCTGGGCAGATGGGATGGCAGCAGGGGCTGCAGAGCTCTCAGCACCTCAGGCAGAGGGGAGCAGGGCAGCCAGGGAGCCTCCTTTGGCCTTGGCCAAGCACCTTCACCCATGGCTGGGGCTGAGTCCTGTGGCAGCTGCAGCTGCTGCTGTGCCCTTGCCAGGGGCTGAGGCCGTGGGGCAGTGCCCAGAGCAGCCTGGCCTGAGCAGAGCTGTGGGGCCAGAGCCGGCTGGGCTGGGCTGGGGAGAGGCCCTTGGTGCTGCCCAGAGCTCAGGGCAGCTGGCAGAGCTTGCAGGGAGCTGGGCTCAGAGAGCCTGGCCCAGAAACCATCAGTGTCCATCTCAGCCGGCTGAGCGTGCAGGGGCAGGACTCAGGCCAGGCCTTGTGGGCCAGGGCCAGCGCCTGTGCAAGGCATTGCAAACAGGCAAGTGGCCCAGAGAGGAGGCTGCTCTGTGCCCTTGGTGGCATGGACAGAGTAGGGAGGGGGCCCAGGACATTTGCCAGTGCCAGCCTCTGTGCCCAGCCCTTGGCAGCCCTGGCTGCTGAGCCCAACTTTGGCCTGGGCTGTTTGGCTGTGGCCCAGCTCCATCCTCCTCAGGGCCTGTTCCCAGCCATGGCCAGCCCTGGCTTCCTCTCTGCTGGCCCAGAGGCCGGCAGAACCCGGGGCAGGGCTGTCTGTGCAGCCCCACAGGTGCCACGGGCTCTGCAGGAGCTGGCAGAGGCTGCCCAGCAGGGAGGCCATGGGGCACAGAGCCCCAAGGCTGCTGTGGGCACCATGGCACAGGGGCCGTTCCCAGCTGCAATGCTCCTGGCCTGGGCTGGGCCTGCACAGGGGCTGGGCCACCATGGCTGGGCCAGCACAGGGCCACCAAGGGGCCACGCAGCCGCTGCCGGGGCTGACAGCAAGGCCAGGCACACACAGGGAATTGCTGAGCATGGCCTGCGCTGGCCAGGCCTGACTGTGCCAAAGGCAGAGCTCAGCTGCCCTTGGGGGCTGCAGGAACAGTCCAGACCCCAAAGAGCCTCCATGGCTTGGCTGGAGACCAAGGCTGCAGGAGGGAAATGCAGGGCTGCTGCGGGATGGGGAGGGCATTGAATTCCAGCACACACCTCAGCTCTCTGATGATCCCAGCACCATGCTGGGCCCTGTTTCAGACTGGAGCAGAGCAGATGTCAATGGGACAGGAGCCCTGCAGGACTGTCAGGGACCTGCAGCTTGCAAGGTGCTCTGCTCTGCTCCAGGTGCTCTGGGAGAGATGCAATCCCAGCTGGGCACCTCAGGGCACAAGTGGCACTGCCTGTTCATGGGCACACAGCTGATGCCTGCCTGGAAAGGGGCACAGGTGTTAAACCCTATTTATTTTGTAATATGGAAGCACATTTTTATTATCTGGGTCATTTGAGTACTTTTAAGACAAGACAAAGTTTTCCCACCAGGAACAGCAACTTCCTCGAAGTTTACTGATGGCAGGAAAAGAAAGGCTGATCTTCCCATCTACTTGCATCACCAATATTCTGTTTATCATCTCCCTTTGCCTTCAGATGTTTTCAGCTCTCCTTTTTAAATGGCCATATCTGAGTATATATCTTCACTAGACCAGCTGGATCTTTGTCCTTCCCACTGCTCCCAGGTTTCTTCCTCCAGGTGCTCTCTGGTCATTCAAGTGCCTTTCAACTGAGAGGACCTTGGCTCTGCACAGGAGTTTTCTTCATCCCCTTTCTCTCTTTTCCTCCATCTGGGAATGTAGAGGGCCCCTGACTTCAGCCTGTGACTCGTGTGTGCAAAGAGCAAATCTGGGCAGAATTGGGGCAGGGAGAGTTTGGGGGGGACCTTGGGATCTGTGCTGGACACAGAAGGTATTTTCCACTGCTCTGAGACTGTCTGCTCTGGAAAGTGGATTTAATATCCAGCAGAGGAATGACTGTTGCATTGATGGAGCTGTGCCTTCCCTTGGCTTTGTTGGCTGACAATAAATGAACATCCCTCTGTGTCTTGGGCAGCTCCTTCTCCAAGGAAAGCAGGTGGGAGTTGGAACCAAGGAGCTGAAAGCTGCAGGTGCAGCCTGGGCTGGAGGGAGCTCAGATTTGCACAAGGCTGCTCTGAGTGCCAGGGCTTGGGCGGGGGAAATGATGGGGTGGGGGTAGGGACAGATCTGATTGATTGTCAGCCATGAAGGGTCTTGATTTTCATATCTATTCCATTCCATATCTGCATGAGGAGGTACCTGAATTCAGTCAATTGGGGACTGCACATATCAATAAATTAACAGGAAATAAAAGCTAAAAAGAATCTAAAAATTCTCTTCTTGCTGTCTTTTTAAATATCATGTATTCACTTTGAATACACTACTGAGATCTACCTAACCACAAATGATTTGAAAATTAAAATCAAATTGTTCCCAGAGGCTTGGCTTGTTCAGGTGTTCTCAATGTTAATGAGCCCTGGGACACTGAATTCCTGCACTGAAGAGCTGAAGGCTGAACAAGCCTCTGGAGCAGGAAAATTCAGCAGCAGCCTCCAAGGTGCTGAGGATGTCAGCAGCCCCCAGTGAGGCCATCCCTGCCTAGAGACCGTGGGGGAATGGGCAGACAAGGAGAGCGTCCCTGGGGCTGGGGCAGCACAACTCAGAGGCACCAGCGGCTCCAGCTGGGAAATGGAGTGTGGAATGGGGCTGGGAAAGCCCTGCCTGGGCTGGGCCAAGCAGGACAGACAAGCCCTGACTCCCATCCCCCAAACAACTCTCTCAAGGAGACATTAAAAAGGAATTGTAATTGTTTGTGTCCTCTGGTTGAGCTCACTGGAGAAATACCAGCAAGAGATTCTCAGGAGCTCCAAACAACCAAACAGCCTTTACTGTCAACTTTAGAAAATCAAAGAAACTTTGGCAAATGGTTTATCACAACATTGTAGTGGTTTTGCTTTGTTAATGTAAGATTTTTTCCAATCTTAAGATCTCTTAATTAATGTATTGATGAGTGTGGTTGGTTTTAGTGTCAGTAATTATTTATGTATTTATTTTGTTGTGAGATAGGATTATGAGAAAGGTAAAGTAGGCTTAAAGTTTTAAAAGGGTATAAAGAAAATTTTAGTAAAAGCAAATGAAAAAAAGGTAGTAAGAATTAAATTCTTTAGAACAATTTTTTTGTTTACAACTTTTTTTCTTTAACCTGACAATGTAAAGAAACTAAACTAAAAATTTCTAGTAGTTTACTCTTTCTAGAATAGTCTTTTTTTAAGTTTTAGGGAGAGAAGTTTTTCTTGTTAAGTTTATGGAGTTTTTTTACAGGAGGAAAAATATTTTTTTGTGACTCTTAATTTTGCCATGCATAACAGTTGTCTGGGGAACTTTGTTATTGTGAAATTCTTTTATTGCTACAGGCTTTTTTACAGCTTATTGATGGGTCATGTCAACTTCTGAGGTATTGTTTTAAAGGTGAGTTGTTTAAAGGTAAATGTTTTTATTATCTACTTTTTAAAATATTTTTGTCTCTGGAAATAGAGATCTCTTGTGGGTACTGGATTACTTTTTTTTCTGCCTGAACTTTTTATAAAATTGCAGTTACTTTATAATTTATTTTAATATGTAGGTTTTTCTTTGATATTATTTTGAATATTTAAACTTTTTTATAGTTTTATGTGCTATAAAGAAAAAGAGGTTTTTCTTTATAGATTATAAGAGGATTTTAGTTTCAAGATTAAGGTATTTTTTTCTTCTTTTTTATTGGGTATTTATTTCTTCCTTTCTGACTTTGATAGCTTTATGGGGTTTTTTTAATGTTTCTATTTTGTTTTTTCTTTTACTTGAGGGATGATTGAAGTATTGAAAGGGTTAACATCTGACCCGCCAGTAATTTGTGGTGGAAGTTGTGGTTGGGTTGTGTTATGATTGGCTTTATGGTTGGTTTTGAGTTTTGTGTTTAGTTGTAGGGTTATTTTGTATGAGTTGTAGGATGTAGAAGTTTTTGGTTTTAGTTGTGTTGGGGGGAGGGGACATGGTGGTAAGATTTTAATAGCTGTGGCTGGCTTTGTTCTGGTCGGGGTTTTGTAGCCTCTTCTGTTTCCCCAGTCCCAGCTCTCCCAGTCCCTTCACCCCTTTCCTTGACTCCGAGCCCCTGAACCTCCTTCCCAGCTCTGCCAGCTCTTCATGTCCCCCTTGTCCTTGGCCTCTGGAACCCCCTGGATCCCAAACTCTCACTTTCAGCCCCCCAGCTCCCCCAAATCTCCGTGTCCCCCCATTCTCCCCTCCCTACAGTACCTGGAAGTGGCGCTGTCGGAGGCCAGCCCGGGGGTCCCCAGTTCTTGATTGTGGGGGATGTGGATGGGACCCCCTGGGAGCACTGGGGCAGCGAGCGGGGCCGGATGGAGCCACAGAAAGCAGGGATGGTGGGAGGAGCTGAGCTGGGATATTGGGATTGCCAGGGCTGGGATATTGGCATGGACAGGGCTGGGATATTGGGATAGCCAGGGCTGGGATATTGGGATAGCCAAAGCTGGGATATTGGGATAACCAGCCCTGGCTCAAGGACAGGACCCGGCCCGTGGCTGACAGTTCCCTGGAGATGGGGCTGGTACAACCAGAGTGGGGGGAGTGGGAGGAGCTGGGGCTGGACTGGGATCTGTGGAAATGGAGGACTCTGAGGGGCTGGGATGGGATCTCTGCGGATAGGGGGGGAACTGTGAGGCTGGGATGGGAATCCAAGGGGCTCCCTGGGGCTGGGACAAAACTCCATGGATCTGTTCTATCCTCCTTCCCAGGTCTCCACATGCTGCAAGTGGTTTCCAGCAGTGACCTCCTGTCCAATGGAGCATCCATGGATGCCACCAGTATGGATACAAGGGCTGGGATTTCATCTCCTTCCAGCTGGGATCCAGGAGCTTTGCAGTGTCCGATGGTGCCACCTGGATCAGACAGAGGTGCTGGGAATCCAAAGGGATCATGGTGGAGCAGACGAAGCATTACCTGGGACACACCTGGGTGGAAATACATCAGGTGGGGTTGGGTGGCTCTGGAGCACAAAGGTGGGTGTGGGAGCAGAAGGGAAATTCCTATGGGAATGGGGGGATTCAGGAATGGGGGACTTGGGAATGCAGGAATTACCATGGAATTTCCATGGCCAGATCTCACTCTCATTCCAGTCAGGTAAGAATTCCATGGATGGATCTTCCCCCTAACCCACTGCCACTGGAATTCCATGGGGAAATTATTTGAATGGATGACCAATGCAATGCCAGCAGTGCAATGAGAAATAATCCCTGCTGGGATTCCATGGGACATCAATCCAAATCCTTTGCCCAGACTGGCTCTGCTGTGCCCGTGGCAGCACCAGGGGAGTGCCCTGTCCCTGCTTTGAGCCCAGCACGAACCTTTCCTTGGCTGTTCTGTCCCTGCCTGGGGCAGGAGGGCACTGCCGGAGTTGCTTTGGTGGCCCCGGGCACCCAGCCCGGCTGCAGCCACTGCAGGGGCTCCTGGGGAATGTTCCCGAGCAAAGTCAAAGCAAACAACAGTTCCTGGAGGGGATTCTGCCCCTGGGCCTGTGCTGGGTGCCCAATGGCAACAGCCCAAAGTGCTGGAGCTCAGTGTCCCTCGGCCAGGCCATGTTCCCTGTCTGTGCCCTGTCCCTCGGCTGTCCCCTGTCCCTCAGCTGTCCCCTGTCCTTCGGCTGTCCCTGTCCCCGTCCCTCAGCTGTCCCCGTCCATGTCCCCTGTCCCTCAGCTGTCCCCTGTCCCTCAGCTCTGTGGGCCAGGGGTGGCAGCAGGACCCAGGGCAGCCCTGGGGGGAGAGCAACCCTGAGCCCCAGCTGAGCCAGTTGCCCCAGTTCCCCCCAGGTCACTCCCAGCATGGGCCCTGTGTCTCCCGGTCACCCCCAGGATGCTCCCAGTTGCACTCAATATGATCCCAGTACCATCACAGTCACACCCAGTATGATCCCAGCATGATCCCAGCATGATCCCAGCATGGTCCCAGGTGTTCCCAGTCACCCCTACTATAGTTCCAGGCACTCCCAGTATGTTTCTAGTCCCTCCCAGTATGATTCCAGTATGAACCCGGTCACTCTCAGTATGGTGCTGTGGAGAGTTTTGTCAAAGAGTGGCTTGAGGAGAGGGGACACAGCCGAATTAATTTGGGAAAGATGTCCTAACTAGGGCAGAGACAGGCAGAGGCCTTTTTTGTGTCTGTAGCAGGATAGAGAATGGAAAAGTACAAGACCACAGTTAGTTCCAAATCTTGCAGGTGTGAGATAATGTGTCCTTGATTCTCTCAAAACATGATAAAGAAATGGACAGTGAGGCAGGAGAGATAGAGAACGTAGTCTCAAAGGAATGTGGATGAGTTAATGCTATAGTTTAACCAATAGATTGCTTGGCTTACAGAATATTCATAAGCTTATTATTTGCTGTATAAGTGTTTGATACTTTTTCAATAAAGCGGGCCATGATGAACCATCTGGTGTCCTGGTCTCCTTCCTATGACACAGCACTTTAGGGATGCTGCTGGATGGGAGGGGGGTCAGAGGTGGATATCCCACTCCTCATTGTGCAGGATGGGGAGGAGCTTCTCCCAAGGAGGAGCATGTGTCTCCAGCTCCCAGTTCCTCCCCAAGCTGGAGCAGTGCAGTGCTCTGAAACAGCGCAACTTTTGCTTGCAGGTCAGGCTGTTCCTGCAGGGTCACACATGCGGCTGAACCTGCAGACAGAAGAGAGAGAAGCCAAGCTCCAAGACAAAGAAAATGGAAAAAGTGACACAAGAAGAGAGAAGAAGGAAAAGGTACAGACATACAAGGCATTGGGTTATGTGGGCTGTGGGATTCATGCCTTTTGTTAGAGGCCAGGTTCCCTGGTGCACAAAATTCCTGCCTCTTCCTGAGATTTCATTGCTGGGTGCGGAGCTCAGCAGTGCTGAAAGCAGAGGCCTGTCCTTTGTGTTCCCTTTGAGATGGCAGTGGAAATGTCCTGAGTGCACATTCAGAGGCACTTTAATGGCTTCTCATGCCACGACACCAAAACTGCTTCCACAGAGTTGGTGCAGTTCTCGCAAAGTCTTTGGGTTGTCCTTGATTTGCAGTGTTTGGGGTGTGATGGTTCTCTCTGTGGTCTTTAGACCGAGGTACTTCCAGGGGGCTGTCTTTTGGAATTTATCTGCTGCAATCTCAAAACCTTACTCCTGTACTGCCATGATGACATCTTGTACTGCAACATCCAAAATGTTTTGAGCCTCTTCTCAAACTAATGTTTCTCCCATGTAATGAAAAATTATAGCATTAGGATATCTTTTCCACATGGGTGAGGGAATTTGGGCTCCAAGCCATTGAAAAATAGTTGGGCTCTGCTTCATTCCTTGAGGAAATACGGTCCACTGGTACCTCTGTAAAGGTGCTTGTCGTTTTAGGGACGTAAAAGGCAAAAGGGATCTGTCATTGGGATGCAAGGAGGTGTCAAAAACGCAGTCATTTATTTCTATAACAACCATCTATCAATCTTGGGGTATCATGGAGGCTGAGGGCAGGCCGGATTGGAGGGGACCCATGTCCTCAATGACCTCGTTGATTTTCCTAAGGTCCTGCAGCAGCAGCCTCTTGTCTTTGCCAGGATTTTGTAGGACAAGGACAGGTGCATTCCAGGGGCTAGTAGATGGGTACAATGTGGCCCACAGACAGCTGCTCCTGCAAGAGGGACTGCAGGGTCTTTAACTTTCTGCCTGGGAGGGGCCACTGATCCACCCATATGGGGTCATTGGTCTTCCAGGTTAACTGAAAGGTGGTGGCGCTGCTCAGTGGCCCCGTCTAGAAATCCTGAGGTGTTGATAGGATCTCTAGCCTTGTCCTCCACTGGGACAAGAGGTCTCTTCCCCAAAGTGTTATTGGTGCCCAGGTGATGAATGATCCTACTGTAGCAACTGTGCCCTGAGGATCTTCCATGCAGATGGTGTCTTGACTCCAGAAGTTGGTAGTGGCTCTCCCGATGGCTAAAATTACCCCAGCAGTTGGAACCAGGGGTCATCCTTTAGCCAATCAGAGCAGCAAATTATCATGATGTCAGGTCCTGTATATAATAATCGTGAAAGACATTTTTTCTCCCTTTACACCACAAAGCACACTTTAGAACGGGTCTATTTCGGCCCGTAATCTGTGCCCCCATCACCACTGGATCAGCTGGTGTGGTGATCATGTGCAGTAGGAGGTAGGCTCTGGCTATAACTGTTCCTTTTGGAATGAAAAGGGGAGGATCTAAGCATAGAGCCTGGACAGTTATCTCCTGCAAAGATATCAAGGTGACTATCTCAGGTAGTATAGTGAGTGTCTCCATCTCTTCCCTGGTGTTGGTTAAAATCAAAATGTCTCTGCGCCGTTCTTCAGGCCCGTATTTGCCTGTTGGAATATGGTGAACACAAATATCGCGGACTGGAATTGTAATGGCTGTTACCAGCTGCCTTTGGGTTCCAGGGCAGAGCTGTCTTTTGTCGAGTTCTCTTCTGCAGTGCTCGAGCTCTCCCGATGGATCTGAGAAGGTCGCTGTGCTGGTTCTCAAGGATGTACGGGTGAGTAGGGTGGGACGGCCTCGCATTTGGTGTCATCATGCAGGGTCTTTCCGCATCTGTGTAGGGTTTCCCGCAGACCACCGGTTTTGTTGGTGTTGGCAAGCGTGTGGACAAGGGGGCAGTGAGGACAGTGGCTGTGACACCTAGAAGGTCCCTGGTAATAGCCTGTATTTTACAATTCTGTTGAAAATGCCCCATCTCCCTACACTTAAAGCCAGGTTCTTTTTCATGTGTATGTCAGGGAATAACTTGAGAGGCTACTAGCACCTCTACTACACCCTGATTTGAAGCCTTAGTTAGGCTGGCATAAAGGTGTTAGGATGCCTTAAGGGCACATGCCTTGACCATTTGTGCAATGTTTGGCTTTGGGAAGAGGGGTAGAGAGGGTAAAATGTCTTTACAGGTGTTGTTAGCATTTGTTTCAGCAAGGGTAGGAAGTAGTACCTTCCTGACTTTTGGATGTTCAACTTGCTTCTCTATTGCTTGTGTAAGGCGGTCAATAAATTATAGAATGGATTCCCCAGGTCCCTGCAGAATGTCTGTGAAATGTAGAGTAGGTGTTTCTCCATTGGGTGTCTGCATGAGACCTGTCTTTGCATCACCTTTTATCTCTGCTAACGCAGCTTGGGAAGGTCTCTTACTTGATTCTCAGCTTTAATGAAATCTTCCTCCTTGGGTAGATGTCTAGTGTTATGTGTGCCTGCCTGCCTTCTCCAGCATAGTCTGTCAATTGTTGTTGTATTAATTTTTTCTCCCATTCCTTCCCACAGAATGAATTCAGTAGGAGAAAATAGGATGTGCATAAAATAATGCAGATCGTGAGGCACCATAACATGTGCAGCGAAGACGGCAATTAACAAATTAATAAAATATGGTGAGACCCTCCCATGGACTTTTGCTGCATTACAAAGGTCTTTCATCTCCTGTGTGTGACAGCTTCCCATCAGGGGTTAGCCCCACTCTGGTTCTGCACCGGTGCTGCTTGTATTTTAGCTACCAATTCCCAGTCTCCCTCTTCAGCTGCCAGCTTCTGCATCCTCTGCCTAGAATCCTCAGGCTCATGCTGAAGGTCGAATGAACCTTCCCTCTCCTCTCCAGAAGAGGGAATTTGGTCTTTGGCAGAGGAGCGGGGCCTTGGGGTGACTGGCCTGGCCAGGCCCGGTGTTGTGGGCCTTTGGTAGCCAAGATGGCGGCCTTCCAGTTACCGCCCCTCACACTTCCAGCTCTGAGAGTGTGGGATCCACAAGGGGCTGAGTTGGAGGGGGTAGGGCAGCGGGAGTAGGCAAGGAAGCGCTGGATCCCAATGCAGGGGTGGTACCTGATGACGGGGTGGGATCCAAACAGGGGCAGGACCCGATGAGAGAGCTGAGGGTGGGAGGGTGTTTGACATTGACAACACCCTCCAGAGGAGGGACTCCGTTTTGTGAGCTACCTGAGGGGTATCCAGTGAGGAGAGGTACTGGAGAATGGGTTAGGGTAGAATTCAAGCCTGTGTGATCAGTACAGACCTGGGTAGGGGGTAGAGAAAGAGAGGAGATGTCAGACAGCAGGTGGCTTGACTGTGCTTTACAGCAGTTTCCCTCTCTCACACTTATCTTGGTATCAGTGGGTTCAGGAATGCCAGGGGCAGAACAGAAAGTCTGGGTTGAATATTTGAACTTTGAACCCTTGAGAAAACTCTATAAATCATATGAAAAATTGGGTAAAATGTTGCGACTCTTCTCACTCCCTGAGTTTTCAAAAAATAGAGACTTTCCTTAACTCAGTCCCAGAATGCTATAGGACTAACTGAATACACAGAAATGTCTGGAAGCTCCGTAAACAGCCAATGAACAAACGACTTCCAACTTCCTTTAGTAAAACTCTTCCACACAGAAAGGAGAACCTCCCTAACTCAAATATATATGTCCCCCTCATCTTTGGATAATTTGTTACCCAGAGCTGTCCCTGATGTAAAGGGAGGTCCACCCAGAGGTATAAAATATCACCCAAGCATCCTGCACTGCAGGCGGCTGTCCCCCCATTCACTACTCTGGTTGCTCTGGATACAGGTGTTTCAAAATGTCCCCTGGGCTTCACCAGCTGAGCTGGCCCTGTTGCCGCTGGAGGGTGCTGATGCTGCCTTCAGCAAGCCCTGATAAAACTGATAAAACATTGCATTTAAAGGGCTGCCTCACTTTTACTTTAATTTGCCATTTTTGTCGTACGGAATTTAAGTTCCAGGATTAGGCCCCTGGGCCTCCACAACGCTGCGTCCTCCTGAGACTTCATTGCTGGGTCAGGAACTCAGCAGTGCTGAAAGCAGAAGCGTGTCCTTTGCGATCCCTTTGGGATGGCAGTGGAAGTGCCTTGAATGCACATTCAGAGGCACCTTCATGGCTTCTCATGCCACGACGCCAAAACTAAATATGCAAGGTGACTTCCTTGAATGACATGTAGTCCTTTGAAATATTTAGAGGAAGTGGTCTGGAAATGCTTTCTGAGCCTGCTCCTTGGGATCAGCTGTGAGGGGCTGAGGGCTGGCCTGAGCCCGGTGCTGTGTCCCACTGGGAGCAGCCCCACAGGCTCACGTGCACAGCAGACACTACCAGAGGCCTTGGAGATCTCACCTGCCCTGCAGCCACCTTTGTCAAGGGGCTGTAAACATCAGCTGGTGCTGACTTTCCAATTGGATCCCTTGGTTTACTCACTATGGGGAATTTCTTTCCTGAAACCCGTAGGATTTCCCCCTGGCAGCTGTGATGGGGATGCTCGGGGAGTGTGGGGCTTTGGGGGCAGCTGCCAGAGCAGGGGCTGAGCTCGGGGCCCTGTTGCGCCCATGGCCCCCAGCAGCAGCAGCAGCAGCAGCAGCCCCAGGGCCCAAAGCCCTGTGCCCCCTGCCCAGCACAGGCTGACCTGTCCCTGCAGCTGTCACCCGAGTGGGGCCCAGGGACCAGTGGCCGCTGGCAGCAGCAGGAATGCGGGCAGGGTGAGGATGCCCTGGCTTGGCTTTTGTCTCTGGAACAATGCGGCTTCAGGGAAGTGCAAAGCAGGCTGGGAAGCAGAGCCCAGGGCCTTTGGGGGCTGCAAGGCTTAAAGACCTGTCCTTGCAGCAGCCCAGATGCACGTGGCCCAGTTGCCAAGGCTGTGGTGGCCTTGAGAGTGTGCAGGTGGGTTTTGCAAGGCTGTGGCCTGCTGGCGGCTCTGGGCCCAGGAGTCCCTGTGGCTGCAGCAGGAAGGGTGGCTGAAGGTTTGCTGCCTGCTTTGGTGGCATGGCTGCAGGGGCCAGTGCTGTGAGAGCCCCCTGGGTGAGAGCTGGTGAGAGAGAGCTGAGCTCTTGGGGACAGCGCTGTGCCCCAGGCCAGGAAGAGCAGCAGTGCCCAGTGCCAGGAGCGGTGTCAGTGGGAGCCTCTGTGCACAGGGACCCCTAGCCCCGGGAACGCGGAACAAGTGGAACCCACAAGCGTGCAAAGGCTGCCTGAGCCCTAAAAGAATGGCCAAGAGGCGTCAGGTTTTAAAATATTACAGTATTTATTTGCCGAAGATCGGCAAATGTAGGATTTACAGAACATGTTTCGTTATAACAATCGTTATAATAACATCAACAGTAATGTACAAAACATATTTACATGGGATCTGATGGGGTAACAATCTTCGAAACGTATTTACAGGAAAATTCTAACATAGTCAACATATTTACAGAAAACTTTAAAACATTCAAACGTATTTACAAAGACATCGGTCTGTGCCATCATGTGCATGAGTCCTGAAAGAAAGGAAGCAGCAGAGCTGGACTCAGCTGGCAGCCCTGGGCCCAGCAGGGCTGGGAGCTGGGCCCCAGGGGCTGGGCCGGGGCTGGCAGGGCTGGCGTGGCCCCAGGCAAGCGCAGGGCAGGGCGGGGCTGATGCTTGTGGCAGCACAATCCAGGGCCCCTGCGGGCACCGTGTCCCTGAGTGGGGTCATCCAGCCCAGCCCCAGCCTGGCGTCAGGGGACCCATTGTTGGCAGGGCATGGGAAGCATCTGCCTGTCTTACCTGTGGGGCTCCATCTTCATCCAAGGACCATGGGCTCCTCCTCATCCTTGTCATCTACTTCCATGTCCTCGATGTTATCCTCGTCATCCACCTCCATCTTCTCGATGATCTCCTCCACCTCTACTTCCATGTCCTCAACTGGGGAGGACATGGAAGTAGAGGAGGAGTCCACCTCCATCATTTCTTCATCATCTAGCCCCTGGTCCACTTCCATGTCCTCCACAGTGTCTCTGTCAGTCTGCAAGGGGCAGCACAATCTCCCAGTGGGCTTCCTGTCCCACACCATCCATTCCCACATGGCTGCAGCCTGCCCAAGCCAGGTGCCCCCTTCCTGGCATGGCACTGTACCTCCATGGGCACAGTAGAGCACATCCTGCTGGGATTGGCACTCCAGAGCCAGCAGCAGGAAAAGCCCCGCCAGCAGCAGCAGCTCAGCTCTGAGGGTCAGAGCGCAGAGAGAGTGGCAACTGACCCTTGGCAGCCGGTGAAGTGTCTGCTGTGCTCATTTACAGGTCCTGGACGTTCCACCTGGAACCCTCTGGGAGCTGTGATGTCACTGAAGTTTCAGGGCCCCTGCTCAGTGGGAGATGGGGATGGCAGAATGATCAAATCCTTGAATGGTTTGGCTTGGAAGGGACCCTAAAGATGATCTGGTTCCAAGCTGAGCAAGCTCCTAGCAGAGCAGATTGCTGCGGCCCCTGTCCCACCTGGCCTTGGATGTTGCTGGGGATGGGGCATCCACAGCCTCTCTGCACTGGTCCCTGTGTCAGGGACAAGCACCCTGAGAGTAAAGAACTTCTTCCCATCATCAAATCTCTACTTCTTGCAGTTTGATCCCATTTTTGCTTGTCCTTTCACTACAGTTCCTGACAAAGTGTTCTCCTCCACTTCCCTGTGGGTCAGGCTGTTCCTGCAGGGTCATACATGTGTCTGGACCTGCAGAAAAGAGAGAGAGATTGCCAAATTCCTTGTCAGAAAAAATGGGGAATATGGCATGAGGACTGAGAGGATAAGGAAAATGTAGAGACATGCATGTCTTTTCTTTGGTGGGTTGCGTGATTTGTGCGTTTTATTAGAGGCCGGGTTCCCTGGTGCACTCAGGTTCCGTGTTGCAGCCTGACCACAGCCAGCCTCTCTGTGTGACTTGCACACACAGAGCTGGGAGCACACTTGCTTAAACTGCTGTTGAATGAGGCGAGTGATGGATCTTTGTGTGGAACTGCAAACACTTCAGTGGATTGCACTGAAGAGCGTCCAGGAACGGAGACAAAATGGGGCTTGGAACACAGAGGGAAAACTGGGGGGAAAAGCCGGGGAGCAATGGAAAGAGCCAGGACTAAAACGGTACAGGAGAGGCGAGGACATTCCAGGGGGAATTCATATAAGGAAAATACAGCAGTTGAACCGGGTGATACCAATGAAACGCCATGGGCCTGAAAATGCCCATGGGCGAGACCATTGCATTCAGAGCGGTGTCTCTCTTTTACCTTGGTCACTTCGCCCTGAGGTATTACAGTTCCAGTGGTAGGCCACTGGGCCCTCACATCTCCCCCTTTTTGTTATCTATAAAAACAGCTTCTGCTATTGAGTTTTGCAGGCATTAAGCAAAAAAGGATAAGATAACCAACACAATGAATACAAAAAACAAAGCCCACACAACAGTCTTAACTAGAGATGAAAGCCAGCCTCGCAAACCCCTGTGTTTGGAAAGTCCAGTGAACCAGTCGATGTTGCCTTCTGTCTGGATCTTGTTTCCTTGATCTTTCAGCAGCTGGATGCCCTGGTAGTCGGACTCCCTATGTGACAGCAGGTAGAAAAAACACATGCCTTCAAATGCCTGACAGGCTTCTACATGGCCACGAAATTGTGGCTTGTTAATGGAAGCACCCAGCTGAAGGCATGCAACTCAGTGAGGAGCATCAGATTCCTGCTGCAGCAGCAACCAATGACAGCATCCTCTGCCTTTAGCTGATGTAGTATCTGAAGGCTTGGGTGTACTAAAAGTAAACAGATGAAGAGATTAGAAGGTGGAACTTAAGTTGTGGTGCCACTAAACTTTCTCTTCTGTAAGCCAAGGGTGTGAACACAGCTTATTAGAAGAACCATATATCAATGCTAAAATATAATTTTTACAAATGTTAAGTCATATATCCTGGTTAATGATGTCTGAGCCATCTTGGTCTTGGTGTGTGTGGTAAGCGCTGCTTAGAAGATCTTCTTCTGTCCTTCTCCTTCTTCTTTTCCAGGCTGCTACTCTCTCTCTTAGGCTTTCATTCTGTTCTTCTGATGGTTGCTCAGGTGCTTGCCTCGTGGTTCCCAGAAACAGTTTTAATGTATTTTGCTGGGATCCATCTTAGGAGTGTTGCTGTAAAGACAAGGACATCTTCTCTTTCCCAAGTAATTAATGAGAAAGGGCCCATAAATTTTTTAGATTCAGGGTCTTTGCTCAACACAGGTGACTTTTCTTTTAATTGGGCTGCAGCTGAATTAGTAAAATGCCTGATGACTGGGGGAGTTGGCTCCATAAATGGGTTGTTCAAAAAGTTGAGTATGTAAAAGGCCTTGGCCAGTCTCTCAATGGAAGATAATATCTGCATTACCCCTCTCAGTTGATCAAGGATCCTTTTGATGGCTCAGTTGGCCCTCTCGGCTATGGACTGTCCTGTGGCAGAGTGTGGTATGCCTGTGACATGTTTTATACCGCAGAGGTCAGAAACTTGTTGGAATCAGTGCAAGGTATAAGCAAGTGCATTTTCAGTTTTAATTTCCTGTGGAATTCCTAAGGTGGAAAAAACGAAAAAGTAATGTTTCATAGCATCTTCTGATTTTTCTCCAGCATGGGCAGAGCCAAAAAACACACTGGTAAAGGCGTCGATTGAGACGTGGGTGTATTTTAGTCTGTCCAAAGGAGCTCAGTGTGTGATGTCGGATTGCCAGATGTGGAGATTCTCTAGTCCTCTTGGATTGCCTCCAGCTCTGCCAGAAGCAAGGCCATGTTCCTGACAATTTGGGCAGGTGGCTACAAGGGATCTTGCTGGGTCTCAGGTAATTTTGAAAATCCTGAGCAGCACAGGAATGTTTGGATGGTAGAATTGGTGCCTGATCCTTGCCTTTCCAAAATCTATCTAAGGCATATTGCAGTGGTTCAGATGTTTGAAGTAGGCAATTGAGGTGCTCTTGAGTGAGAAGTATATATTCACAAGGTGTCTGTTCCTGCAAGGGAGCACAGACGCTCTCTAGCTTTCCTGATAAGTTGTGGAATAACTTTCTGTTGGGTTGTTATCATTTTAGTAGGTTGGTGTCATCTGAAAACACAATCCATTATTATCAGGGCGTCTGAGATAGTTGAGTCCCACTGAAAGAATAATAAATGGAATTTTGGACTTACACCAAGGATTGCCAGGGAGAAAGGAAAATTAAGGTGGTATCTGTGTGCCTGTTTAGTTTGAATCACCCAGGATACCTTTTGTACAGTTGCTTAGGCCTCCAGTGTCAGTGATGGAGGGAATCGAGTCCTTCACTGCCTTTAAGGAGCAGGAACAGTGGTACGAGATCTTCTGTGGTGATTCCCAGCAGTGAATGTACCAACTAATGGTTCCACAGAGCTAGTGCAGTTCTTGCAGAGTCTTTGGGTTGTCCTTGATTTGCAGTGTTTGTGGTGTGATGGTTCTCTCTGCAGTTTTTAGGCCGAGACACTTCCAAGGGGCTGTCCTTTGAACTTTATCGGCTGCAATCTTAAAACCTTTCTCCTGTATCGCAGTGATGACATCTTGTACTGTGACATCCAAAATGATTTGAGCTTCTGCACAAACGACTGTGTAGTCCATGTAGTGAGTAATGATAGCATTAGGATGTTCATTATATGGTCCATATAATGAAAAGCGATTAGCATTCGGGCAAGGGAATTTGGACTTCAAGCCATTGACAAATATTAGGGCTACTCTTCATTCGTTGAGGGAATACAGTCCACTGGAACCTCTGTAAAGCTGCTTGTCGATTTAGTGACGGAAAAGGCAAACCAGGAGGGTGTCTTTGGGCTGCATGGGGGTGTCAAAAAAGTAGTCATTAAGATCTGTATCAACCATCTGCCAATAACAGTGTAATCATGGGTACAATTGGACTAAACCTCCCTGAACTAGCCTTCCTTCACATCTCAACCCACGCAGTCTTCAAAGCAATGCTCTTCCTATGCTCAGGCTCCATCAATCACAGCCTAAACGGCAAAGATATCCAAAAAAAAGGAAGACTCCAAAAATTGCTACCCACAACTACAGCATGCCCCACCACCGGCAATCTTGAGGTATCATGGAGGCTGAGGGCAGGCTGGACTGGAGGGGACCCATGTCCTTGATGACCTCATTGATTTTCCTGAGGTCTTGCAGCAGCCGCCTCTTGTCTTTGCCAGGCTTTCATATGATAATGACAGGCACATTGCAGGGGCTAGTAGATGGTACAATGTGGCCCACAGACAGCTGCTCCTGCACGAGGGACTGCAGGGCCTTTAACTTTCTGCCTGGGAGGGGCCACTGATCCACCCATATGGGGTCGTTGGTCTTCCAGGTTAACTGAAGGGTGGCGTGCTGCTCGGTGGCCCCGTCTAGAAATCCTGAGGTGTTGATAGGATCTCTAGCCTTGTCCCCCTTTGGGACAAGAGGTCTTTTCCTCAAATTGTTTTTGGTGCCCGGGCGACGAATGATCTTACTGTAGCAACTGTGCCCTCAGGACCTTCCATGCAGATGTTACTGTGACTCCAGAAGCTGGTAGTGGCTCCCCCTGGGAGCTAATAATTACCCCAGCAGCTGGAACCAGGGACCATTCTTTTTGCCAATCAGAGCAGGAAATTATGGTGACATCAGTTCTTGTAGCTAATACTCCTGAAAGACATCTCTTTCTCCCTTTCCATGACAAAGCACACTTTAGAATGGGTTTGTTTCTGCCTGTTGTCTGTGCCCACAACAACATTGGATCAGCTGGCGTGGTGATCATGTCCCGTAGGAGGTAGGCTCTGGCTATAAATGGTTTTTTTTGAATGAAAATGGGAGAGTCTAAGCATAGAACCTGGACAGTTATCTCCTGCAAAGACGTCAAGGCGAGTACCTCAGGTAGTAGAGTGAGTGTCTCCATCCCTTCCCTGGTGTTGGTTTAAATCAAAATGTCTTTGGGCCGTCCTTCAGGCCTCTATTTGCCTTTGGGAAAATGGTGAACATAAATATCGTGGATTGGAAATGAAAAGGCCCCGATCAGCTGCCTTTGGGTTGCAGGGCAGAGCTTTCTTCTGTTGGGTTTTCGGCAGCGATCGAGCTGTCCCGATGCATCTGAGAAGGTCACTGTGCTGGTTCTCCACGATGTTGGGGAGAGTGGGGCGGAATGGCCTCGCATTTGGTGTCATCGTGCGGGGCCTTTCTGCGTCTGTGTGGGGTTTCCTGCAGGCCACCGGTTTGGCTGGTGTTGGAAAGTGTGTGGATGAGGGGGGCAGTGAGGACATTGCCTGTGACAGCTAGAAGGTCCCTGGTAATAGGCTTTATTTTTAAAATACTGTTGAAAATGCCCCATCTCCCTACACTTAAAGCCAGATCCTTTTTCATGTGTATGTCAGGGAATAACTTGGGAGGCTTCTAGCACCTCTACTACACCCTGACTGGTACCCTTAGCTAGGCTGGCATCACAGTATAAGGATGCCCTAAGTGTGCATGCCTCGACCATTTGTGCAATGGTAGGCTTTGGAGTGAGGGGTAGAGAAGGTAAAATGTCTTTACAGGTGTTGATAGCATTTGTTTCAGCAAGTTTAGTAAGCAGTACCTTCCTGGCTTTTGGATGTTCACCTTGCTTCTCTATTGCTTGTGTAAGGTGGTCAATAAATTTTAGAAAGCATTCCCCAGGTCTCTGCAGAATGTCTGCGAAATCTAGAGTAGGTGTTTCTCCATTGGGTGTCTGCTTGAGAGCTGTCTTTGCAGCACTTTTATCTCTTCTAACAGAGCTCTGAGAAGGTCTATTGAATGATGTTTACTGAAATCTTCCTCACTTGCTAGATGGACTACTGTTAGGTGTGCCCGCCTGTCTTCGATAGCATAGTCTTTATTAATTGTTCTATTAGTTATTTCCCCATTCCTTCCCACAGAATACTTTCAGTGGGAGAAAGTAGGATGGGCATAAAATGCAGCAGATCGTGAGGCACCACAACATGTGCAGTGAAGGTGGCATTTAACAAATTATTAAAATACGGTGAGCCTCTCCCATGGTCTTTTGCTGCTTTACAAAGGTCTTTCATCTCCCCGTGTGTGACAGCTTCCCATCAGGGGTTAGCCCCACTCTGGTTCTGCACCGGTGCTGCTTGTATTTTAGCTACCAATTCCCAGTCCCCCTCTTCAGCTGCCAGCTTCCGCATCCTCTGCCAAGAATCCTCAGCCTCATGCTGAAGGTCAGATGAACCTTCCCTCTCCTCTACAAAAGATGGAATTTGGTCTTTGGCAGAGAAGCGGGGCCTTGGGGTGACTGGCCTGGCCAGGCCTGGTGTTGTGGGCCTTTGGTAGCCAAGATGGCGCCCTTCCAGTTACCGCCCCTCACACTTCCGGCTCTGAGAGTGTGGGATCCACAAGGGGCTGAGTTGGAGGGGGTAGGACAGCGGGAGTAGGCAAGGAAGCGCTGGATCCCAATGCAGGGGTGGTACCTGATGCAGGGGTAGGACCAAACATGGGGAAGACCCGATGAGAGAGCTGAGGGTGGGAGGGAGTTTGACATTGACAACGCTGTCTGGAGGAGGGACTCCGTTTTGCGAGCTATCTGAGGGGGATCCAGGGAGGAGAGGTACAGGAGAATGGGTTAGGATAGAATCCAGGCCTGTGTGACCTGGGTAGGGGGTAGAGAAGGAGGGAAGATGTCAGACAGCAGGTGGCTTGACTGTGCTTTACAGCAGTTCCTGTCTCTCACCCTTATCTTGGTATCAGTGGGTTCAGGAATGCCGGGGGCAGAACTCAAAATATGATTTGAGTATTAGGTCATTGAACCATTTAGAAAACTGTAAAAATCATGTGAAAAATTAGGTAAAATTTTACGACTTATCCATCCCTGAGTTTGCAAAAGAAAGAGTCTTTCCTGAACTGAGTCCCAAAATCCTACATGACATATTGAATCAACAGAAACATCTGGGAACTCCTTTAAAAGCCAATGAACAAACGATTTCCAAGTTCCATTAATAACAGTCTTCCCCCATGAAAGGAGAACCTCCCTAACTGCAACATATATGTCCCTCTCAACTTTGGATAATTTGTTACCCAGAGCAAGCCCTGATGTAAAGGGTGGCCCACCCACAGGACTAAAATATCTCCCAAGGATCCTACACTGCAGCAGGCCATCCCCCAACTAACTGCTCTGGTGGCTCTGGATTCAGGTGTTTCAAAATGTCCCCTGGGCTTCACCAGCTGAGCCAGCCCTCATCCCTCATGCTGCTGCAGGGTGCCAGCGCTGCGTTCAGCAAGCCTTGATAAAACTGATAAAACATTGCATTTAGAGGGCTGCCTCACTTTAATTTGTCATTTTTGTCGTGAGGTAGTATAGTTCCAGTAAGAAGCCTGTCGTCCTCCTGAGATATCATTGTTAGTGAGGAGCTCAGCAGTGCTGAAAACAGAGGCCGGTCCTTTGTGATCCCTTTGGGATGGCAGTGGAAGTGCCCTGAGTGCGCATTCAGAGGCACATTCATGGCTTCTCATGCCATGACGCCAATACTAAATGTGCAAGGTGACTTCCTTGAATGACATGTAGTCCATTGAAATATCTACAGGAAGTGATCTGAAGCTGCTTTCTGAGCCTGCTCCTTGGGATCAGCTGTGAGGGACTGAGGGCTGGCCTGAGCCTGGTGCTGTGTCCCACTGGGAGCAGCCCCACAGGCTCCTGTGCAGAGCAGGCACTGCCAGAGGCCCTGGAAATGTCACCTGCCCTGCAGCCACCTTTGTCAAGGTGCTGTAAACATCAGCTGATGCTGACTGTCCCATTGGACCCCTTGGTATAGTCACTATGGAGAATTTCTTTCCTGAAGCCCGTAGGATTTTTCCCTGGCAGCTGTGATGGGGATGCTCAGGGAGTGTGGGGCTTTGGGGGCAGCTGCCCAGGCAGGGGCTGAGCTCGGGGCCCTGTTGGGCCCATGACCCACAGCAGCAGCAGCAGCAGCAGCAGCAGCAGCAGCAGCAGCAGCAGCAGCAGCCCCAGGGCCCAAAGCCCCGTGCCCTCTGCCCAGCACAGGCTGACCTGTCCCTGCAGCTGCCACCCAAGCGGGGCCCAAGGACAAGTGGCCGCTGGCAGCAGCAGGAATGCAGGCAGGGTGAGGATGCCCTGGCTTGGCTTTTGTCTCTGGAACAATGCGGGCTCAGGGCAGTGCAGAGCAGGCTGGGAAGCAGAGCCCAGGGTCTTTGGAGGCCGCAAGGCCTAAAGATCTGTCCTTGCAGCAGCCCAGATGCTGGTGGCCTAATTGCCAAGGCTGTGGTGGCCTTGAGAGTGTGCAGGTGGATTTTGCATGGCTGTGGCCTGCTGGCGGCTCTGGGCCCAGGAGTCCCTGTGGCTGCAGCAGGAAGGGTGGCTGAAGGTTTGCTGCCTGCTTTGGTGGCATGGCTGCAGGGGCCAGTGCTGTGAGAGCCCCCTGGGTGAGAGCTGGTGAGAGAGAGCTGAGCTCTTGGGGACAGCGCTGTGCCCCAGGCCAGGAAGAGCAGCAGTGCCCAGTGCCAGGAGTGGTGTCAGTGGGGGCCCCTGTGCACAGGGACCTCCAGCCCTGGGAACGCGGAACAAGTGGAACCCACAAATGTGCAAAGGCTGCCTGTGCCCAAAGGAATGGCCAAGAGGCGTCAGGCATTTAAAAGAAACAGTATTTATTTGCCGAAGATCGGCAAATCTAGGATTTACAGAACATGTTTCGTTATAACAATCGTTATAATAACATCAACAGTAATGTACAAAACATATTTACATGGAATCTGATGGGGTAACAATCTTCAAAACGTATTTACAGGAACATTCTAACATTGTCAACATATTTACAGGAAACTTCAAAACATTCAAACGTATTTACAAAGGCATTGAATAGGTTCCATCATGTGCATGAGTCCTGAAAGAAAGGAAGCAGCAGAGCTGGACTCAGCTGCCAGCACTGGGCCCAGCAGGGCTGGGAGGTGGGCCCCAGGGGCTGGGCCGGGGCTGGCAGGGCCGGCGTGGCCCCAGGCAAGCGCAGGCCAGGCCGGGGCTGGTGCTTGTGGCAGCACAATCCAGGCCCCCTGCGGGCACCGTGTCCCTGAGCGGGGCCATCCAGCCCAGCCCCAGCCTGGCGTCAGGGGACCCAGTGTGTGTGTGGGCAGGGTGTGGGAAGCATCTGCCTGTCTTACCTGTGGGGCTCCATCTTCATCCAAGGACCATGGGCTCCTCCTCATCATTGTAATCTACTTCCATGTCCACGATGTCATCCTCTTCATCCACCTCCATCTTATCGATGATCTCCTCCACCTCTACTTCCATGCCCTCAACTGGGGAGGACATTGAAGTAGAGGAGGAGTCCACATCCATCATTTCTTCATCATCCAGCCCCTGGTCCACTTCCATC
This sequence comes from Zonotrichia albicollis, assembly GCF_047830755.1. Lineage (NCBI taxonomy): Eukaryota > Metazoa > Chordata > Aves > Passeriformes > Passerellidae > Zonotrichia > Zonotrichia albicollis. The sequence continues at coordinate 4,515,418 of NC_133842.1, forward strand.
GCCTCCACAATGTCTCTGTCAGTCTGCAACAGGCAACACAGTCTCCCAGTGGGCTTCCTGTCCCACACCATCCATTCCCACATGGCTGCAGCCTGCCCAAGCCAGGTGTCCCCTGCCTGGCATGGCACTGTACCTCCATGGGCACAGCAGGGCACATCCCGCTGGGATTGGTGCTCCAGAGCCGGCAGAAGGAAAAGCCCAGGCAGCAGCAGCAGCGCCTCAGCGCTGAGGGTCAGAGCACAGAGACAGAGGCAACTGACCCTTGGCAGCCGGTGAAGTGTCTGCTGTGCTCGTTTCCAGGTCCTGGACATTCCACCTGGAACCCTCTGGGAGCTGTGATGTCACTGAAGTTTCAGGGCCACTGCGCAGTGGGAGATGGGGATGACAGAATGATCAAATCCTTGAATGGTTTGGCTTGGAAGGGACCCTAAAGATGATCTGGTTCCAAGCTGAGCAACCTCCCAGCACAGCAGGTTGCTGTGGCCCCTGTCCCACCTGGCATTTGATGTTGCTGGGGATGGGGCATCCACAGCCTCTCTGCTGGTGCTCGTCCCTGTGTCAGGGACAAGCACCCTCAGACTAAAGAACTTTTTCCCATTATCAAATGTCTTCCACCTCTTGCAGTTTGATCCCATTTTTGCTTGTCCTGTCACTAAAGTTCCTGACAAAGTGTTCTCCTCCACTTCCCTGTGGGTCAGGCTGTTCCTGCAGGGTCATACGTGTGTCTTGACCTGCAGACAAGAGAGAGAGAAGCCAAATTCCTTGTCAGAAAAAATGGGGAATATGGCATGAGGACTGAGAGGATAAGGAAAATGTAGAGACATGCATGTCTTTTCTTTGGTGGGTTGCATGATTTGTGCGTTTTATTAGAGGCCGGGTTCCCTGGTGCACTCAGGTTCCGTGTTGCAGCCTGCCCACAGCCAGCCTCTGTGTGTGACCTGCACAGGCAGAGCTGGGAGCATGCTTGCTTAAACTGCTGTTGAATGAGGCGAGTGAGGGATCTTTGTGTGGAACTGCAAACACTTCAGTGGATTGCACTGAAGAGCGTCCAGGAACGGATACAAAATGGGGCTTGGAACACAGAGGGAAAACTGGGGGGAAAAGCCGGGGAGCAATGGAAAGAGCCAGGACTAAAACGGTACAGGAGAGGCGAGGACATTCCAGGGGGAATACATATAAGGAAAATACAGCAGTTGAACCGGGTGATACCAATAAAACGCCATGAGCCTGAAAATGCCCATGGGCGAGACCATTGCATTCAGAGCGGTGTCTCTCTTTTACCTTGGTCACTTCGCCCTGAGGTATTACAGTTCTAGTGGTAGGCCACTGGGCCCTCAGATCTCCCCTTTTTTATCTATAACAATGGCTTCTGCTATCGAGTTTTGCAGGCATTTAACAAAAATGGATAAAATAACCAATACAATGAATACAAAAAACAATTCCCACACAACAGTCCTAACTAAATATGAAAGCCAGCCTCGCAAATCCCTGTGTTTGGAAAGTCCAGTGAACTAGTCGATGTTGCCTTCTGTCTGGATCTTGTTTCCTTGATCTTTCAGAAACAGTTTTAATGTATTTTGCTAGGATCCATCTTAGGAGTGCTTCTGTAGAGACAAGGGCATCTTCTCTTTCCCAAGTAATCAATGGGAAAGGGCCCATAAATTTTTTAGATTCAGGGTCTTTGCTCAACACAGGTGACTTTTCTTTTAATTGGGCTGCAGCTGAATTAGTAAAATGCCTGATGACTGGGGGAGTTGGCTCCATAAATGGGTTGTTCAAAAAGTTGAGTACGTAAAAGGCCTTGGCCAGTCTCTCAATGGAAGATAATATCTGGATTACCCCTCTCAGTTGATCAAGGATCCTTTTGATGGCTCAGTTGGCCCTCTCGGCTATGGACTGTCCTGTGGCAGAGTGTGGTATGCCTGTGACATGTTTTATATCACAGAGGTCAGAAACTTGTTGGAATCAGTGCAAAGTTTAAGCAAGTGCATTTTCAGTTTTAATTTCCTGTGGAATTGCTATGGTGGAAAAAACGAAAAAGTAATGTTTTATAGCATCTTCTGATTTTTCTCCAGCATGGGCAGAGCCAAAAAACACACTGGTAAAGGCGTCGATTGAGACGTGGGTGTATTTTAGTCTGTCCAAAGGAGCTCAGTGTGTGATGTCGGATTGCCAGATGTGGAGACTCTCTAGTCCTCTTGGATTGCCTCCAGCTCTGCCTGAAGCAAGGCCATGTTCCTGAAAATTGGGGAAGGCGGCTACAAGGGATCTTGCCGGGTCTCAGGTAATTTTGAAAATCCTGAGCAGCACAGGAATGTTTGGATGGTAGAATTGGTGGCTGATCCTTGCCTTTCCAAAATCTATCTAAGGCATATTGCTGTGTTTCAGATGTTTGAAGTAGTCAATTGAGGTGCTCTTGAGTGAGAAATATATAATCACAAGGTCTGTTCCTGCAAGGGAGCACAGACACTTTCTAGCTTTCCTGATAAGTTGTGGAATAACTTTCTGTTGGGTTGTTATCATTTTAGTAGGTTGGTGTCATCTGAGAACACAATCCATTATTATCAGGGCATCTGAGATAGTTGAGTCCCACTGAAAGAATAATGCATGGAATTTTGGACTTACACCAAGGATTGCCAGGGAGAAAGGAAAATCAGTGTGGTATCTGTGTGCCTGTTTAGTTTGAATCACCCAGGATACCTTTTGTACAGTTGCTTAGGCCTCCGGTGTCAGTGATGGCGGGAATCGAGTCCTTCACTGCCTTTAAGGAGCAGGAACAGTGGCATGAGATCTTCTGTGGTGATTCCCAGCAGTGAATGTACCCAACTGATGGTTCCACAGAGTTGGTGGAGGTCTTGCAGAGTCTTTGGGTTGTCCTTGATTTGCAGTGTTTGTGGTGTGATGGTTCTCTCTGCAGTTTTTAGCCCGAGACACTTCCAAGGGGCTGTCTTTTGGACTTTATCGGCTGCAATCTTAAAACCTTTCTCCTGTACCGCTGTGATGACATCTTGTACTGTGACATCCAAAATGATTTGAGCTTCTGCACAAACGACTGTGTAGTCCATGGAGTGAGTAATGATAGCATTAGGATGTTCATTATATGGTCCATATAATGAAAAGCGATTAGCATTAGGGCAAGAGAATTTGGACTTCAAGCCATTGACAAATATTAGGGCTACTCTTCATTCGTTGAGGGAATACAGTCCACTGGTACCTCTGTAAAGGTGCTTGTCGATTTAGTGATGGAAAAGGCAAACCAGGAGGGTGTCATTTGGGCTACAGGGGGGTTTCAAAAATGTAGTCATTAAGATCTATATCAACCATCTGCCAAAAACAGTGTAATCATAGGTACAATTGGACTAAACCTCCCTGAACTAGCCTTCCTTCACATCTCAACCCACGCAATCTTCAAAGCAATGCTCTTCCTATGCTCAGGCTCCATCAATCACAGCCTAAACAGCAAACAAGATATCCAAAAAATAGGAGGACTCCAAAAATTGCTACCCACAACTATGGCATGCCCCACCACCGGCAATCTCGAGGTATCATGGAGGCTGAGGGCAGGCTGGACTGGAGGGCCCCCATGTCCTTGATGACCTCGTTGATTTTCCTGAGGTCCTGCAGGAGCCACCTCTTGTCTTTGCCAGGCTTTCATATGATAATGACAGGTGCATTGCAGGGGCTAGTAGATGGTACAATGTGGCCCACAGACAGCTGCTCCTGCACGAGGGACTGCAGGGCCTTTAACTTTCTGCCTGGGAGGGGCCACTGACCCACCCATACGGGATCATTGGTATTCCAGATTAACTGAAGGGTGGCGTGCTGCTCGGTTGCCCCATCTAGAAATCTTTAGGTGTAGATATGATCTCTAGCCTTGTCCCCCATGGGGACCAGAGGCCTTTCCTCAAATTGTTATTGGTGCCCAGGTGACAAATGATCTTACTGTATCACTGTGCCCTCAGGACCTTCCATGCACATGGTACCTTGACTCCAGAAGCTGGTAGTGGCTCTCCCGATGCCAATAATCACTCCAGCAGCTGGAACCAGGGGCCAGTCTTTTTGCCAATCAGAGAGGAAAATTATGGTGATGTCATCTCCTGTATCTAATAGCCCTGAATGACATCTCTTTTTCCCTTTACATGACAAAGCACACTTTAGAATGGGTCTATTTCTGCTTGTAATCTGTGCCCACGTCACCATTGGATCAGCTGGTGTGGTGATCATGTGCAGTAGGAGGCAGGCTCTGGTTATAACTGTTCTTTTTGGAATGAAAAGGGGGGAGAATAAGCATAGAGCCTGGACAGTTATCTCCTGCAAAGATGTCAAGGTGACTATCTCAGGTAGTATAGTGAGTGTCTCCATGCTTTCCCTGGTGTTGGTTAAAATCAAAATGTCTCTGGGCCATCCGTCAGGCCTGTATTTGCCTGTGGGAATATGGTGAACATAAATATCATGGATTGGAATGGAAAAGGCTCTTAGCAGCTGACTTTGGGTTCCAGGGCAGAGCAGTCGTTTGTCGAGTTTTCTGCACTGATCAAACTGTCCTGATGGATCTGAGAAGGTCGCTGTGTGGTTCTCCATGATGTTGTGGAGAGTAGGGCGGAACGGCCTCGCATTTGATGTCATCATGTGGGGCCTTTCTGTGTCTGTGTGGGGTTTCCTGCAGGCCACCGGTTTTGCTGGTGTTGGAAAGCATGTGCACGAGGGGGGCAGTGAGGACAGTGGTTGTGACACCTAGAAGGTCCCTGGTAATAGTCTGTATTTTTACCATTCTGTCAAAAATGCCTCATCTCCCCATCTCCCCAGATTTAAAGCAAGGTCCTTTTTCATGTGTATGTCAGGGAATAGCTTGGGAGGCTACTAGCACCTCTACTACACCCTAAATGGTAGCCCTATGTAGGCTGGCATCACAGTGTATGGTTGCCCTAAGGGTGCATGCCTTGACCATTTGTGCAATGGTAGGCTTTGGGGTGTGGGGTAGAGAGGGTAATATGTCTTTTCAGGGGTTGTTAATATTTGTTTCAGCAAGGGTAGGAAGTAGAACCTTCCTGACTTTTGGATGTTCAACTTGCTTCTCTATTGCTTGTGTAAGGCGGTCACTAAATTTTATAAAGTATTCCCAGGTCCCTGCAGATTCTCTGTGAAATCTAGAGTAGGTGTTGCTTCGTTGGGTGTCTGCATGAGAGCTGTCTTTGCAGCACTTTTATCTCTTCTAACACAGGTCAGGAAGGTGTCTTGTGTGATTCTCAGGTTTAATGAAATCACTAGTCCATCCTGGCTAGATGGACTAGTGTTAGGTGTGCCTGCCTCTCTTCCCTAGCATTGTCTTTTAATAGTTGTTGTATTAGATTTTTCCCCATTCCTTCTCACAGAACAAATTCAGTGGAGAGAGTAGGATGTGCATAAAATGGTTCAGATTGTGAGCCCCATTACATGTGCAGCAAAGACACCATTTAAGAAATTATTAACATACATTGAGCCCCTCCCATGGTCTTTTGCTCCTTTATAAAGGTCTTTCATCTCCCGTGTGTGACAGCTTCCCATCAGAGGTTAGCCCCCCTCTGGTACTGCACCGGTGCTGCTTGTATTTTAGCTACCAATTCCCAGTCCCCCTCTTCAGCCACCAGCTTCTCCATCATCTGCTAAGAATCCTCAGGCTCATGCTGAAGGTCGGATGAACCTTCCCTCTCCTCTCCTCTCCTCTCCTCTCCTCTCCTCTCCTCTCCTCTCCTCTCCTCTCCTCTCCTCTCCTCTCCTCTCCTCTCCTCTCCTCTCCTCTCCTCTCCTCTCCTCTCCTCTCCTCTCCTCTCCTCTCCTCTCCTCTCCTCTCCTCTCCTCTCCTCTCCTCTCCTCTCCTCTCCTCTCCTCTCCTCTCCTCTCCTCTCCTCTCCTCTCCTCTCCTCTCCTCTCCTCTCCTCTCCTCTCCTCTCCTCTCGAGGGAACTTGGTCTTTGGCAGAGGAGTGGGGCCTTGGGGTGACTGGCCTGGCCTGGCCCGGTGTTGTGGGCCTTTGGTAGCCAAGATGGCGGCCTTCCGGTTACCGCCCCTCACACAGGATCCGCAAGGGGCTGAGTTGGAGGGGGTAGGGCAGCGGGAGTAGACAAGGAAGCGCTGGATCCCAATGCAGGGGTGGTACCTGACACAGGGGTGGGATCCAACATAGGGGGAGGACCTGATGAGAGAGCTGAGGGTGGGAGGGAGTTTGACATTGACAACCCCCTCCAGAAGTGGGACTCTATTTTGTGAGCTATCTGCCGGGGATCCAGTGAGGAGAGGTACTGGAGAAAGGGTTAGGGTAGAATCCAAACCTGTGTGATCAGTACAGAACTGGGTAGGGGGTAGAGAAAGAGAGGAGATGGCAGACAGCAGGTGGCTTGTCTGTGCTTTACAGCAGTTTCCGTCTCTCACCCTTATCTTGGAATCAGTGGGTTCAGGAATGCCAGGGGCAGAACAGAAAATCTGGGTTGAATATTAGAACTTTGAACCCTTGAGAAAACTCTATAAATCATATGAAAAAGTGGGAAAAATTTTGCAACTTTTATCACTCCCTGAGTTTTCTAAAAATAGAGACTTTCCCTAACTCAGTCCCAGAATGCTATAAGATGAACAGAATACACAAAAATGACTGGGAACTCTTTAAAGAGGCAATGAACAAACAACTTCCAACTTCCCATAGGAAAAGTCTTCCCCTCTAAAAGGAGAACCTCCCTAACTCGAATATATATGTCCTTCTCATCTTTGGATAATTTGTTACCCAGAGCTGCCCCCTGATGTAAAGGGTGGCCCATCCAGAGGACTAAAAAATCACCCAAGGATCCTGCACTGCAGGCGGCTGTCGCCCCATTCATTGCTCTGGTGGTTCTGGATGGAGAGGTTTCCAAATGTCCCCTGAGCTTCAGCAGCTGAGCCAGCCCTCATCCCTCATACTGCTGGAGGGTGCCGACACTGCATTTAGCAAGCCTTGATAAAATTGATAAAACATTGTATTTTGAGGGCTGCCTCACTTTACTTTAATTTGTTATTTTTGTCGTGAGGTAGTATAGTTCCTGTAAATAGGACCCTGGGTCTGCACAACCCTGTGCCCTCCTGAGATATCATTGCTAGTAAGGAGCTCAGCAGTGCTGAAAGCAGAGGCCTGTCCTTTGTGTTCCATATAGGATGGCAGTGGAAGTGCCTTGAGTGCACATTCAGAGGCACCTTCATGGCTTCTCATGCAATGACACCTAAACTAAAAGTGCAAGGTGGCTTCCTTGAATGACATTTAGTCCTTTGAAATATCTGTAGGAAGTGGTCTGAAACTGCATTCTCAGCCTGCTCCTTGGGATCAGCTGTGAGGGGCTGAGGGCTGGCCTGAGCCTGGTGCTCTGTCCCACTGGGAGCAGCGCCACAGGCTCATGTGCAGAGCAGGCACTGCCAGAGGCCCTGGAGATCTCACCTGCCCTGCAGCCACCTTTGTCAAGGTGCGGTAAATATCAGCTGGTTCTAACTTTCACCTTGGATGCCTTGGTTTAGTCACTATGGGGAATTTCTTTCCTGAAGCCCGTGGGATTTCCCCCTGGCAGCTGTGATGGGGATGCTTGGGGAGTGTGGGGCTTTAGGGGCAGCTGCACAGGCAGGGGCTGAGCTCGGGGCCCTGTTGGGCCCATGGCCCCCAGCAGCAGCAGCAGCAGCAGCAGCAGCAGCCCCAGGGCCCAAAGCCCAGTGCCCCCTGCCCAGCACAGGCTGCCCTGTCCCTGCAGCTGTCACCCAAGTGGGCCCAGGGGCCAGTGGCCGCTGGCAGCAGCAGGAATGCGGGCAGGGTGAGGATGGCCTGGCTTGGCTTTTTTCTCTGGGACAATGAGGGCTCAGGGCAGTGCAGAGCAGGCTGAGGAGCATAGCCCAGGGCCTTTGGAGACTGCAAGGATTAAAGATCAACCCCTGCTCTAACCCAGATGCAGATGGGCCAGTTGCCAAGGCTGTGGTGGCCTTGAGAGTGTGCAGGTGGATTTTGAATGGCTGTGGCCTGCTGGCGGCTCTGGGCCCAGGAGTCCCTGTGGCTGCAGCAGGAAGGGTGGCTGAAGGTTTGCTGCCTGCTTTGGTGGCATGGCTGCAGGGGCCAGTGCTGTGAGAGCCCCCTGGGTGAGAGCTGGTGAGAGAGAGCTGAGCTCTTGGGGACAGCGCTGTGCCCCAGGGCAGGAAGAGCAGCAGTGCCCAGTGCCAGGAGTGGTGTCAGTGGGAGCCCCTGTGCACAGCGACCCCCAGCCCTGGGGTGGCCGTGCCAGCACCCCCAGGGACCTCCAGCCCTGGGAATGCAGAACAAGTGGAACCCACAAGTGTGCAAAGGCTGCCTGTGCCCAAAGGAATGGCAGAGAGGAGTCAGGTTTTAAAAAGAAACAGTATTTATTTGCCGAAGATCGGCAAATCTAGGATTTACAGAACATGTGTCATTATAACAATTGTTATAACGACAACAACAACAATGTACAGAACATATCTACATGGAATCTGATGGGCTAACAATCTTCAAAACCTATTTACAGAGAACTTCAACGGTAGGGAACATATTTACAGGAAACTTGGCACGTAGCAAAAATATTTACAAGGAACTTCGAAACTCTCAAACGTATTTACAAAGTCATCGGATCTGTGCCATCATGTGCATGAGTCCTGGAAGAAAGGAAGCAGCAGAGCTGGACTCAGCTGGCAGCCCTGGGCCCAGCAGGGCTGGGAGGTGGGCCCCAGGGGCTGGGCCGGGGCTGGCAGGGCCGGCGTGGCCCCAGGCAAGCGCAGGCCAGGCCGGGGCTGGTGCTTGTGGCAGCACAATCCAGGCCCCCTGCGGGCACCGTGTCCCTGAGCGGGGCCATCCAGCCCAGTCCCAGCCTGGCGTCAGGGGACCCAGTGTGTCTGTGGGCAGGGCGTGGGAAGCAGCTTCCTGTCTTACCTGTGGGGCTCCATCTTCATCCAAGGACCATGGGCTCCTCCTCATCGTCCTCATCCACTTCCATCTCTTCAGTGTCATCCTCCTCGTCTACTTCCATGTCCTCGATGTTATCCTCCTCGTCTACTTCCATGTCCTCAACAGTGGAGGACATGGAAGTAGAGGAGGAGTCCACTTCCATCATCTCTTCCTCATCCAGCCTCAGGTCCACTTCCATCGCCTCCACAATGTCTCTGTCAGTCTGCAAGGGGCAGCACAATCTCCCAGTCCTGTCCCACACCATCCATTCCCACATGGCTGCAGCCTGCCCAAGCCGGGTGCCCCCTGCCTGGCATGGCACTGTACCTCCATGGGCACAGCAGGGCACATCCTGCTGAGATTGGTGCTCCGGATCAGGCAGAAGGAAAAGCCCAGGCAGCAGCAGCAGCAGCTCAGCACTGAGGGTCAGAGCACAGAGCGAGTGGCAACTGACCCTTGGCAGCCGGTGAAGTGTCTGCTGTGCTCGTTTCCAGGTCCTGGACATTCCACCTGGAACCCTCTGGGAGCTGTGATGTCACTGAAGTTTCAGGGCCCCTGCGCAGTGGGAGATGGGGATGACAGAATGATCAAATCCTTGAATGGTTTGGCTTGGAAGAGACCCTGAAGATGATCTGGTTCCAAGCTGAGCAAGCTCCCAGCACAGCAGGTTGGTGTGGCGCCTCTCACACCTGGCCTTGGATGTTGCTGGGGATGGGGCATCCACAGCCTCTCTGCACTGGTCCCTGTGTCAGGGACAAGCACCCTGAGAGTAAAGGACTTCTTCCCATCATCAAATCTCTTCTACCTCTTGCAGTTTGGTCCCATTCTCCCTTGTCCTTTCACTACAGTTCCTGACCAAGAGTCCTCTCCCATTTCCCTGTGGGTCAGGCTGTTCCTGCAGGGTCACGCGTGTGGCTGGACCTGCAGACAGGACGGGAAGCCAAGTTCCCAGTTAGAGAAAATGGGGAAAGTGACACTAGAGATGAGAGAAGACGGAAAATGTAGAAAAATGCAAGGCATTCGTTTGGGTGGGCAAACCAATAAAAGGCCTTTTATTAGAAGCCAGGTTCTCTGTTGCCCTCAGTTCCTGTGTTGCAGCCTGCCCACAGCCAGCCTGTGTGAGGAACCTGCACTCCCAGAGCTGGGAGCACACTTGCTTAAAGTGCTGGTGAACAAGGTGAGTGAGGGATCTTTGTGTGGAACTCCAAACACTGTGGATTGCACTGAAGACAGACAAGGAAGGAAGACAAAATGGGGCTGGGCACGCAGATGGAAAATGGGGGGAAAAAGCAGGGTAGCATTGCACTAAGCCAGGACCAAAATGGTATAAGAGAGGGGAGAACATTCTAGGGGGTGTACATATAAGGAAAATACAGCGGTTGAACTGGGTGATGCCAGCAAAACCTGCTGCATCACCAGGAGCCTGAAAATGCCCATGGACGAGACCATTGCATTCAGAGCGGTGTCTCTCTTTTACCTTGGTCACTTTGCCCAGAGGTATTACAGCTTCCTTGATAGGCCCCCGCACCCCAAGAACTTCCCCCTTTTTGTTGCCTTTAAAGAAGGCTTCTGCCCTAGATTTTTGCAGGCATTTATTAAAATGGGATAAAATAACCAACACAATGAATACAATAAACAGTGTCCACAAAACAGTCTTAACTAAAGATGTAAACCAGCCTTTCATCCTGCCGTGTTTGAAAATTCCAGTGAACCAGTCGTTGTTGCCTTCCATCTGGATCTTGTTTCCTTGATCTTTCAGCAGCTGGATACCCTGATATACTGACTCTCTCTGTGACAAAAGGTAGAAAAAACACCTGCCTTCAAGTGCCTGACAGCCATGGCCATGGACAAGAAATTGTGTCTTGTCTGTGGAAGCACACAGCAAAAAGCATGCGGCTCAGTGAGAAGCATCCAGATTCCTGTTCAGCAGCAACCAATGGCAGCATCCTCTGCCTTTAGCTAATTTAGAATCTTGAGGCTTGGGTTGCCTAAAAGCAAACAGGTAAAGAGATTAGAAGATGAAACTTAAGTTGTGGTCCCACTAAACTTTCTCTTCTGTAAGCCAAGGGTGTGAACACAGCTTATTAGAAGAATCATATATCAATGCTTAAATATAAGGCTTACAAATGTTAAGACATATATCCTGGTTAATGGTGTCTGTGCCATCTTGGTGTGTGTGGTAAGCGCTGCTTAGGAGATCTTCTTCTGTCCTTCATTTTCTTCTTTCCCAGGCTGCTACTCTCTCTCTTAGGCTTTCATTCTGTTCTTCTGATGGTGGCTCTGGTGTTTCCCTCGCGGTTCCCAGAAACAGTTTTAATGTATTTTGCTGGGATTCATCTTAGCAGTGTTGCTGTAAAGACATGGGCATCTTCTCTTTCCTAAGTAATTCAATGGGAAAGGGCCCATAAATTTTTTAGATTCAGGGTCTTTGCTCAACACAGGTGGCTTTTCTTTTAATTGGGCTGCAGCTGAATTAGTAAAATGCCTGATGACTGGGGGAGTTGGCTCTATAAATGAGTTGTTCAAAAAGTTGAGTACGTAAAAGGCCTTGGCCAGTCTCTCAATGGAAGATAATATCTGGATTACCCCTCTCAGTTGATCAAGGATCCTTTTGATGGCTCAGTTGGCCCTCTCGGCTATGGACTGTCCTGTGGCAGAGTGTGATATGCCTGTGACATGTTTTATACCGCAGAGGTCAGAAACTTGTTGGAATCAGTGAGAGGTATAAGCAAGTGGATTATCAGTTTTATTTTCCTGTGGAAGTGCTAAGGTGGAAAAATCTAACAATTAATGTTTTACAGCATCATTTTTTGATTTTTCACCAGCATGGGCAGAGGAAAAAATCACACTGTAAAAGGCGTCAATGGAGACGTGGATGTATTTTAGTCTGGCGAAAGAGGGTTAGTGTGTGATGTCTGATTGCCAGATGTGGAGACTCTCTAGTCCTCTTGGATTGCCTCCAGCTCTGCCAGAAGCAGGGCCATGTTCCTGACAATTTTGGCAGGAGGCTACAATGGATCTTGCCAAGTCTGGGGTAATTTTAAACATCCTGAGCAACGCAGGAATGTTTTGGTGGTAGGATTGGTGGGTGATCTTTGCCTGTATAAAAACTATCCAAGACATATTGCAGTGGTTCAGATGTTTGAAGTAGCCAATTGAGGTGCTCCTGAGTGAGAAGGTCTGTTCACATTCACAAGGTCTGTTCCTGCAAGGGAGCACAGACGCTCTCTAGATTTCCTGATTAGTTGAACAATAACTTTCTGTTGGGTTGTTATCATTTTAGTAGGTTGGTGTAATCTGAAAACACATTCAATTATTATCAGGGGATCTGAGATAGTTGAGTCCCACTGAAACAATAACATATGGAATTTTGGACTTACACCAAGGATTTCCAGGAAGAAAAGAAAAATAGGGTGGCATCTGTGTGCCTGTTTAGTTTGAATCACCCAGGATACATTTTGTACAGCTGCTTCTGCCTCCGGTGTCAGTGATGGCGGGAATCGAGCCCTTCACTGCCTTTAAGGAGCAGGAACAGTGGCACGACATCTTCTGTGGTGATTCCCAGTAGTGAATGTACCCAACTGATGGTTTCGCAGAGTTGGTGGAGTTCTTGCAGAGTCTTTGGGTTGTCCTTGATTTGCAGTGTTTGCGGTGTGATGGTTCTCTCTGTGCTCTTTAGCCCGAGGTACTTCCAGGGCGCTGTCTTTTGGACTTTATCTGCTGCAATCTCAATACCTTTCTGCTGTACCGTCGTGATGACATCTTATACTGCAACGTCCAAAATTTTTTGAGCTTCTGCACAAACTAATATATGGTCCATGTAATGAAAAATGATAGCATTAGGATGTCTTTTCCGGCTGGGCGAGAGAATTTGGGCTGCAAGGCATTGACAAGTAGTTGGGCTCTTCTTCATTCCTTGAGGCAATGCAGTCCATGGGTACCTCTGTGACGGTGCTTGTCCATTTTGGGTCGGAAAAGGCGAACAATGGGCTTTCATTGGGGTGCAAGGAGAAGTCAAAAGAGCAGTCATTTATAAGTATAACAACCATCTGCCAAACTCGATGTAACTTGGAGGCTGAGGGCAGGCTGGACTGCAGGGGATCCATGTCCTCGATGCCCTTGTTGATTTTCCTGAGGTCCTGCAGCAGCCGCCTCTTGTCTTTGCCAGGCTTTCATGTGATAATGACAGGTGCATTGCAGGGGCTAGTAGATGGTACAATGTGGCCCACAGACAGCTGCTCCTGCACGTGGGACTGCAGGGCCTTTAACTTTCTGCCTGAGAGGGGCCACTGATCCACCCATATGGGGTCGTTGGTGTTCCAGGTTAACTGAAGGGTGGTGCACTTCTCTGTGGCCCCGTCTAGAAATCTTGAGGTGTTGATATGATCTCTAGCCTTGTCCCCCTTTGGGACAAGAGGCCTTTCCTCAAATTGTGTGAACAAATTCAGTGGAGAGAGTAGGATGTGCATAAAACGGCACAGATTGTGAGCCCCATTACATGTGCAGCAAAGACACCATTCAAGAAATTATTAAAATACAGTGAGCCCCTCCCATGGTCTTTTGCTGCTTTACAAAGGTCTTTCATCTCCCGTGTGTTACAGCTTCCCATCGGGGGTTAGCCCCACTCTGGTACTGCACCGGTGCTGCTTGTATTTTAGCTACCAATTCCCAGTCTCCCTCTTCAGCTGCCAGCTTCTGCATCCTCTGCCAAGAATCCTCAGGCTCATGCTGAAGGTCGGATGAACCTTCCCTCTCCTCTCCAGAAGAGGGAACTTGGTCTTTGGCAGAGGAGCGAGGCCTTGGGGTGACTGGCCTGGCCAGGCCCAGTGTTGTGGGCCTTTGGTAGCCAAGATGGCGGCCTTCCAGTTACCGCCCCTCACACTTCCAGCTCTGAGAGTGTGGGATCCACAAGGGGCTGAGTTGGAGGGGGTAGGGCAGCGGGAGTAGGCAAGGAAGCGCTGGATCCCAATGCAGAGGTGGTACCTGATGCAGGGGTGGGACCCAAACAGGGGGCAGGACCTGATGAGAGAGCTGGTGGTGGGAGGATGTTTGACGTTGAAGACTCCCTCTAGAGGAGGGACTCCATTTTGTGAGCTACCTGAGGGGTATCCAGTGAGGAGAGGTACTGGAGAATGGGTTAGGGTAGAATCCAGGCCTGTGTGATCAGTACAGACCTGGGCAGGGGGTAGAGAAAGAGGGGAGATGTCAGACAGCAGGTGGCTTGTCTGTGCTTTACAGCAGTTTCCGTCTCTCATCTGTATCTTGGTTTCAGTGGGTTCAGGAATGCAAGGGGCAGAACAGAAAGTCAGGGTTGAATATTAGAACTTTGAACCCTTGAGAAAACTCTATAAATCATATGAAAAAGTGGGAAAAATTTTGCAACTCTTCTCACTCCCTGAGTTTTCAAAAAATAGAGACGTTCCCTAACTCAGTCCCAGAATGCTATAAGATGAACAGAATACACAAAAATGACTGGGAATTCTTTAAAGGGCCAATGAACAAACAACTTCCAACTTCCTTTAGCAAAAGTCTTCCCCTCGAAAAGGAAAACATCATTAACTCCAAATTATGTATCCCTCTCAGCTTTGGATAATTTCTTACCCAGAGCTGCCCCTGATGTAAAGGGTGGCCCACCCAGAGGACTAAAAAATCACCCAAGCATCCTGCACTGCAGGTGGCTGTCCCCCCATTCACTACCCTGGTGGCGCTGGATGCAGATGTTTCCAAATGTCCCCTGAGTTTCACCAGCTGAGCCAGCCCTCATCCCTCATACTGCTGGAGGGTGCCGACGCGGCATTCAGCAAGCCTTGATAAAACTGATGAAACATTGCATTTAGAGGGCTGCCTCACTTTACTATAATTTCTGATTTTTCTCGTGAGGTTTTTTAGTTCCAGTAATAGGACCCTGTGCCTCCAGAAACCTGCATCCTCCTGAGATATCATTGCTAGTGAGGAGCTCAGCAGTGCTGAAAGCAGAGGCCTGTCCTTTGTGTTCCCGTTGGGATGGCAGTGGAAGTGCCCTGAGTGCACATTCAGAGGCACCTTCACGGCTTCTCATGCCACAACACCAAAACTAAATGTGCACGGTGCCTTCCTTGAATGACATTTAGTCCTCTGAAATATCTGCAGGAAGTGGACTGAAACTGCTTTCTGAGCCTGCTCCTTGGGATCAGCTGTGAGTGACTGAGGGCTGGCCTGAGCCCGGTGCTGTGTCCCACTGGGAGCAGCGCCACAGGCTCACATGCAGAGCAGGCACTGCCAGAGGCCCTGGAGATGTCACCTGCCCTGCAGCCACCTTTGTCAAGGTGCTGTAAACATCAGCTGGTGCTGACTTTCCCCTTGGATGCCTTGGTTTAGTCACTATGGGGAATTTCTTTCCTGAAGCCTGTGGGATTTCCCCCTGGCAGCTGTGATGGGGATGCTCAGGGAGTGTGGGGCTTTGGGGGCAGCTGCACAGGCAGTGGCTGAGCTCAGGGCCCTGTTGGGCCCATGGCCCCCCGCAGCAGCAGCAGCAGCAACCCCAGGGCCCAAAGCCCTGTGCCCCCTGCCCAGCACAGGCTGCCCTGTCCCTGCAGCTGTCACCCGAGTGGGGCCCAGGGACCAGTGGCCGCTGCCAGCAGCAGGAATGCGAGCAGGGTGAGGATGCCCTGGCTTGGCTTTTGTCTCTGGAACAATGCGGGCTCAGGGCAGTGCAGAGCAGGCTGGGAAGCAGAGCCCAGGGTCTTTGGAGGCTGCAAGGCTTAATGATCTGTCCTTGCAGCAGCCCAGATGCACGTGGCCCAGTTGCCAAGGCTGTGGTGGCCTTGAGAGTGTGCAGGTGGGTTTTGCAAGGCTGTGGCCTGCTGGCGGCTCTGGGCCCAGGAGTCCCTGTGGCTGCAGCAGGAAGGGTGGCTGAAGGTTTGCTGCCTGCTTTGGTGGCATGGCTGCAGGGGCCAGTGCTGTGAGAGCCCCCTGGGTGAGAGCTGGTGACAGAGAGCTGAGCTCTTGGGGACAGCGCTGTTCCCCAGGCCAGGAAGAGCAGCAGTGCCCAGTGCCAGGAGCGGTGTCAGTGGGAGCCTCTGTGCACAGGGACCCCTAGCCCCGGGAACGCGGAACAGGTGGAACCCACAAGCGTGCAAAGGCTGCCTGAGCCCTAAAAGAATGGCCAAGAGGCGTCAGGTTTTAAAATATTACAGTATTTATTTGCCGAAGATCGGCAAATGTAGGATTTACAGAACATGTTTCGTTATAACAATCGTTATAATAACATCAACAGTAATGTACAAAACATATTTACATGGAATCTGATGGGGTAACAATCTTCGAAACGTATTTACAGGAAAATTGTAACATAGTCAACATATTTACAGGAAACTTTAAAACTTTCAAACGTATTTACAAAGGCATCGGTCTGTGCCATCATGTGCATGAGTCCTGAAAGAAAGGAAGCAGCAGAGCTGGACTCAGCTGGCAGCCCTGGGCCCAGCAGGGCTGGGAGCTGGGCCCCAGGGGCTGGGCCGGGGCTGGCAGGGCCGGCGTGGCCCCAGGCAAGCGCAGGGCAGGCCGGGGCTGGTGCTTGTGGCAGCACAATCCAGGCCCCCTGCGGGCACCGTGTCCCTGAGCGGGGCCATCCAGCCCAGCCCCAGCCTGGCGTCAGGGGACCCAGTGTGTGTGTGGGCAGGGTGTGGGAAGCATCTGCCTGTCTTACCTGTGGGGCTCCATCTTCATCCAAGGACCATGGGCTCCTCCTCATCCTTGTCATCTACTTCCATGTCCTCGATGTTATCCTCGTCATCCACCTCCATCTTCTCGATGATCTCCTCCACCTCTACTTCCATGTCCTCAACTGGGGAGGACATGGAAGTAGAGGAGGAGTCCACCTCCATCATTTCTTCATCATCTAGCCCCTGGTCCACTTCCATCGCCTCCACAATGTCTCTGTCAGTCTGCAAGGGGCAGCACAATCTCCCAGTGGGCTTCCTGTCCCACACCATCCATTCCCACATGGCTGCAGCCTGCCCAAGCCAGGTGCCCCCTGCCTGGCATGGCACTGTACCTCCATGGGCACAGCAGAGCACATCCTGCTGGGATTGGCACTCCAGAGCCAGCAGCAGGAAAAGCCCAGGCAGCAGCAGCACCTCAGCTCTGAGGGTCAGAGCGCAGAGAGAGTGGCAACTGACCCTTGGCAGCTGGTGAAGTGTCTGCTGTGCTCATTTACAGGTCCTGGACGTTCCACCTGGAACCCTCTGGGAGCTGTGATGTCACTGAAGTTTCAGGGCCCCTGCTCAGTGGGAGATGGGGATGGCAGAGTGATCAAATCCTTCAATGGTTTGGCTTGGAAGGGACCCTAATGATATTCTGGTTCCAAGCTGAGCAAGCTCCCAGCAGAGCAGATTGCTGCGGCCCCTGTCCCACCTGGCCTTGGATGTTGCGGGGGATGGGGCATCCACAGCCTCTCTGCACTGGTCCCTGTGTCAGGGACAAGCACCCTGAGAGTAAAGGACTTCTTCCCATCATCAAATCTCCTCTACCTCTTGCAGTTTGATCCCATTTTTGCTTGTCCTGTCACTAAAGTTCCTGACAAAGTGTTCTCCTCCACTTCCCTGTGGGTCAGGCTGTTCCTGCAGGGTCATACATGTGTCTGGACCTGCAGAAAAGAGAGAGAGAGTGCTAAATTGCCAGTCAGAAAAAATGGGGCATATGGCATGAGGACTGAGAGGATAAGGAAAATGTAGAGACATGCATGTTGTTTCTTTGGTGGGTTGCCTGATTTGTGCATTTTATTAGAGGCCGGGTTCCCTCGTGCACTCAGGTTCCGTGTTGCAGCCTGCCCACAGCCAGCCTCTCTGTGTGACCTGCACAGGCAGAGCTGGGAGCATGCTTGCTTCAACTGCTGTTGAATGAGGCGAGTGATGGGTCTTTGTGTGGAACTGCAAACACTTCAGTGGATTGCACTGAAGAGCGTCCAGGAACGGAGACAAAATGGGGCTTGGAACACAGAGGGAAAACTGGGGGGAAAAGCCGGGGAGCAATGGAAAGAGCCAGGACTAAAACGGTACAGGAGAGGCGAGGACATTCCAGGGGGAATACATATAAGGAAAATACAGCAGTTGAACCGGGTGATACCAATAAAACGCCATGGGCCTGAAAATGCCCATGGGCGAGACCATTGCATTCAGAGCGGTGTCTCTCTTTTACCTTGGTCACTTCGCCCTGAGGTATTACAGTTCCAGTGGTAGGCCCCTGGGCCCTCACATCTCCCCCTTTTTGTTATCTATAAAAACAGCTTCTGCTATTGAGTTTTGCAGGCATTAAGCAAAAAAGGATAAGATAACCAACGCAATGAATACAAAAAACAAAGCCCACACAACAGTCTTAACTAGAGATGAAAGCCAGCCTCGCAAACCCCTGTGTTTGGAAAGTCCAGTGAACCAGTCGATGTTGCCTTCTGTCTGGATCTTGTTTCCTTGATCTTTCAGCAGCTGGATGCCCTGGTAATCTGACTCCCTATGAGACAGCAGATAGAAAAAGCACATGCCTTCAAATGCCTGCCTGGCTTCTACATGGCCATGAAATTGTGTCTTGTTAATGGAAGCACCCAGCTGAAGGCATGCAACTCAGTGAGGAGCATCAGATTCCTGCTGCAGCAGCAACCAATGGCAGCATCCTCTGCCTTTAGCTGATGTAGTATCTGAAGGCTTGGGTGTACTAAAAGTAAACAGATGAAGAGATTAGAAGGTGGAACTTAAGTTGTGGTGCCACTAAACTTTCTCTTCTGTAAGCCAAGGGTGTGAACACAGCTTATTAGAAGAACCATATATCAATGCTAAAATATAATTTTTACAAATGTTAAGTCATATATCCTGGTTAATGATGTCTGAGCCATCTTGGTCTTGGTGTGTGTGGTAAGCGCTGCTTAGAAGATCTTCTTCTGTCCTTCTCCTTCTTCTTTTCCAGGCTGCTACTCTCTCTCTTAGGCTTTCATTCTGTTCTTCTGATGGTGGCTCTGGTGTTTGCCGCGTGGTTCCCAGAAACAGTTTTAATGTATTTTGCTGGGATCCATCTTAGGAGTGTTGCTGTAAAGACAAGGACATCTTCTCTTTCCCAAGTAATTAATGGGAAAGGGCCCATCAATTTTTTAGATTCAGGGTCTTTGCTCAACACAGGTGACTTTTCTTTTAATTGGGCTGCAGCTGAATTAGTAAAATGCCTGATGACTGGGGGAGTTGGCTCCATAAATGGGTTGTTCAAAAGGTTGAGTACATAAAAGGCCTTGGCCAGTCTCTCAATGGAAGATAATATCTGCATTACCCCTCTCAGTTGATCAAGGATCCTTTTGATGGCTCAGTTGGCCCTCTCGGCTATGGACTGTCCTGTGGCAGAGTGTGGTATGCCTGTGACATGTTTTATACCCCAGTGGTCAGAAACTTGTTGGAATCAGTGCAAGTTATAAGCAAGTGCATTATCAGTTTTAATTTCCTGTGGAATTGCTAAGGTGGAAAAAACGAAAAAGTAATGTTTTATAGCATCTTCTGATTTTTCTCCAGCATGGGCAGAGCCAAAAAACACACTGGTAAAGGCGTCGATTGAGACGTGGGTGTATTTTAGTCTGTCCAAAGGAGCTTAGTGTGTGATGTCTGATTGCCAGATGTGGAGACTCTCTAGTCCTCTTGGATTGCCTCCAGCTCTGACAGAAGCAAGGCCATGTTCCTGACAATTGGGGCAGGTGGCTACAAGGGATCTTGCTGGGTCTCAGGTAATTTTGAAAATCATGAGCAGCACAGGAATGTTTTGATGGTAGAATTGGTGGCTGATCCTTGCCTTTCCAAAATCTATCTAAGGCATATTGCAGTGTTTCAGATGTTTGAAGTAGGCAATTGAGGTGCTCTTGAGTGAGAAGTATATATTCACAATTTGTCTGTTCCTGCAAGGGAGCACAGACACTCTCTAGCTTTCCTGATAAGTTGTGGAATAACTTTCTGTTGGGTTGTTATCATTTTAGTAGGTTGGTGTCATCTGAAAACACAATCCATTATTATCAGGGCATCTGAGATAGTTGAGTCCCACTGAAAGAATAATAAATGGAATTTTGGACTTACACCAAGGATTGCCAGGGAGAAAGGGAAATTAAGGTGGTATCTGTGTGCCTGTTTAGTTTGAATCACCCAGGATACCTTTTGTACAGTTGCTTAGGCCTCCAGTGTCAGTGATGGTGGGAATCGAGTCCTTCACTGCCTTTAAGGAGCAGGAACAGTGGCAAGAGATCTTCTGTGGTGATTCCCAGCAGTGAATGTACCCAACTAATGGTTCCACAGAGCTGGTGCAGTTCTTGCAGAGTCTTTGGGTTGTCCTTGATTTGCAGTGTTTGTGGTGTGATGGTTCTCTCTGCAGTTTTTAGGCCAAGACACTTCCAAGGGGCTGTCCTTTGAACTTTATCGGCTGCAATCTTAAAACCTTTCTCCTGTATCGCAGTGATGACATCTTGTACTGTGACATCCAAAATGATTTGAGCTTCTGCACAAACGACTGTGTAGTCCATGTAGTGAGTAATGATAGCATTGGGATGTTCATTATATGGTCCATATAATGAAAAGCGATTAGCATTAGGGCAAGGGAATTTGGACTTCAAGCCATTGACAAATATTAGGGCTACTCTTCATTCGTTGAGGGAATACAGTCCACTGGTACCTCTGTAAAGGTGCTTGTCGATTTAGTGACGGAAAAGGCAAACCAGGAGGGTGTCTTTGGGCTGCATGGGGGTGTCAAAAAAGTAGTCATTAAGATCTGTATCAACCATCTGCCAATAACAATGTAATCATGGGTACAATTGGATTAAACCTCCCTGAACTAGCCTTCCTTCACATCTCAACCCGCGCAATCTTCAAAGCAATGCTCTTCCTATGCTCAGGCTCCATCAATCACAGCCTAAACAGCAAAGAAGATATCAAAAAAATAGGAGGACTCCAAAAATTGCTACCCACAACTACGGCATGGTGCACCACCGGCAATCTCGAGGTATCATGGAGGCTGAGGGCAGGCTGGACTGGAGGGCACCCATGTCCTTGATGACCTCGTTGATTTTCCTGAGGTCCTGCAGCAGCCGCCTCTTGTCTTTGCCAGGCTTTCATATGATAATGACAGGCACATTGCAGGGGCTAGTAGATGGTACAGTGTGGCCCACAGACAGCTGCTCCTGCACGAGGGACTGCAGGGCCTTTAACTTTCTGCCTGGGAGGGGCCACTGATCCATTCATATGGGGTCATTGGTCTTCCAGGTTAACTGAAGGGTGGCACGCTGCTCTGTGACCCCATCTAGAAATCCTGAGGTGCTGATAGGATCTCTAGCCTTGTACCCCTTTGGGACAAGAGGTCTTTTCCTCAAATTGTTATTGGTGCCCGGGCGACGAATGATCTTACTGTATCACTGTGCCCTCAGGACCTTCCATGCAGATGTTACTGTGACTCCAGAAGCTGGTAGTGGCTCCCCTGGGAGCTAATAATTACCCCAGCAGCTGGAACCAGGGGCCATTCTTTTTGCCAATCAGAGCAGGAAATTTTGGTGACATCAGTTCTTGTAGCTAATACTCCTGAAAGACATCTCTTTCTCCCTTTACATGACAAAGCACACTTTAGAATGGGTCTGTTTCTGCCTGTTGTCTGTGCCCACAACAACATTGGATCAGCTGGTGTGGTGATCATGTCCCGTAGGAGGTAGGCTCTGGATATAAATGGTTTTTTTTGAATGAAGAGGGGAGAGTCTAAGCATAGAACCTGGACAGTTATCTCCTGCAAATGTCAAGGCGAGTACCTCAGGTAGTAGAGTGAGTGTCCCCATCCCTTCCCCAGTGTTGGTTTAAATCAAAATATCTTTGGGCTGTCCTTCAGGCCTGTATTTGCCTGTGGGAAAATGGTGAACATAAATATTGTGGATTGGAAATGAAAAGGCCCCTACCAGCTGCCTTTGGTTTCCAGGGCAGAGCTGTCTTCTGTCGAGTTTTCTGCAGTGATCAAGCTGTCCCGATGGATCTGAGAAGCTCACTGTGCTGGTTCTCCATGATGTTGGGGAGAGTGGGGCGGAACAGCCTCGCATTTGGTGTCATCGTGCGGGGCCTTTCCGCGTCTGTGTGGGGTTTCCTGCAGACCACCTGTTTTGCTGATGTTGGCAAGCGTGTGAACAAGGGGGGCAGTGAGGACAGTGGCTGTGACACCTAGAAGGTCCCTAGTAATAGCCTGAATTTTTACAATTCTATTGAAAATGGTCACCTTTCCACATTTTATGCAAGGTCCTTCTTCATGTGTATGTCAGGGAGTAACTTGGGAGGCCACTAGCACCTCTACTACACCCTGACTGGTAACCTTAGCTAGGCTGGCAACATGGTGTAAGGATGCCTTAAGATGCATGCCTCGACCATTTGTGCAATGTTAGGTTTTGGGATGAGGGGTAGATAGGGTAAAATGTCGACCATTTGTGCAATGTTAGGTTTTGGGATGAGGGGTAGATAGGGTAAAATGTCTTTTCAGGAGTTTTTAGCATTTGTTTCAGCAAGTTTAGCAAGCAATACCTGCCTGACTTTTGGATGATCAGCTAACTTCTCTATTGCGTGTTTTAGGCGGTCAATAAATTTTAGAAAGGATTTCCCAGGTCCCTGCAGAATGCCTGTGAAATCTAGAGCAGGTGTTGTTTCATTGGGTGTCTGCATGAGAGCTGTCTTTGCATCTCTTCTAACACAGCTCAGGGAAGGTGTCTTGCTTCATTCTCAGCTTTAGTGAAATCTTCCTTCCTGGCTAGATGTCTAGTGTTAGGTGTGCCTGCCTGTCTTCTCCAGCATAGTTCTTTTAATAGTTGTTGTAGTAATTTTTTCCACATTCCTTCCCACAGAATAAATTCAGTGGGAGAAAGTAGGATGTGCATAAAATTGAGCAGATCGTGTGGCACCATAACATGTTCAGAGAAGATGGCATTTAACAAAATATTAAAATACGGCGAGCCCTGCCCATGGTCTTTTGCTGCTTTACAAAGGTCTTTAATCTCCCCATGTGTGACAGCTTCCCATCGGGGCTGAGCCCCCCTCTGGTACTGCACCGGTGCTGCTTGTATTTTAGCTACCAATTCCCAGTTCCCATCTTCAGACGCCAGCTTCTGCATCCTCTGCCAAGAATGCTCAGGCTCATCCTCAAGGTGGGATGAACCTTCCCACTCCTCTCCAGAAGAGGGAACCTGGGCTTTGGCAGAGGAGCGGGGCCTTGGGGTGACTGGCCAGGCCTGCTGCTGCAGGGGCCAGTGCTGTGAGAGCCCCCTGGGTGAGAGCTGGTGAGAGAGAGCTGAGCTCTTGGGGACAGCGCTGTGCCCCAGGGCAGGAAGAGCAGCAGTGCCCAGTGCCAGGAGTGGTGTCAGTGTATTGGAATAGGAATCCCAGTATTACCAGTTAGATGGTGCCTGGGCCAGTCTGACCTTCGCTGCTGGGCCAAAGGCGGCACTGTGGTGTAACTCACCCCAGAGATGCCTTGGCTGCTGGAGATTGCAGCAGGGCACTGAACAAGTCCAGGCTTGTCAGGAACTCCGTTTACCTCAGGAGAGAGAGCTTCTGGCGATGGTGAAGAGAGAAAGGAGAGGATTCTGCTGGAGGGTTATATCCAGATGCTTATTCCATGGTTACAGAGGTCTGAACCAGGGCAACTGCTCCAACAGAATCCCGGCCGCATGGTCTGATTAGCCTTTTAAGCTCAGGGACAGGGGAAGGGGAGGGGACAGGTGAGCTACCAACCAGGTGAAAGGGGGAGGGTCTCAAGGGACTAGGGACACCGATACGGTCCAATGTCCCCCAGGCCTGAGGAGCATGACCAACCACACGATGCCTTGCTGGAATGTTAAACCTGATTGACAGGGCACACTCAACAAGGGGCGAGGGGGAAGGGAGAAGGGAATATTGGCACACCTGAGGAAGGGACCCGGAAGCTAAAAACACACCACAACATCTCCCCCTAGTTTTGTTTAAAAAGAAGAGGACTGTGTTTATGGTGCAGAATGATTGCTAAACCATGGTTAGTAAATCGGTTCTTCTTCTACAGGAGGGTCAGTGTTTTCCACTGAGGCTTCCAGGTCATCCATTGGAGCACTGAGGGCTTCCAAATGGTAGACCTCAGGAGGGGGAGATGAGCTTGAAATTAACTTGAGAACCATGTGTTTGATTAGTCCAAAAACAATGCTAAAAACAACAATAACTATAACTAAAATAAACAGCACTAAAACACAGTTTTCAGAATAGATCCCAACCAGCCCGAGAGTCCCCAGCCATTGAAAAGTCCACTCAGCCAGTCGTCAGTTTCTCTCTTGATGTCGCTCACCATAGTTTTCATCTTGTCAATTGTGGCATGGACATTCTCTGCCTTCGATGACAAGTCGAGACAGCAGAGTCCTTCAAATTCTTCACAGCGATGGTTGTGCAGAAGGAGCAGATAGTCCATGGCTGCCCTATTTTGAATGGTGGCTTGCCTGGTAATTTCCTCATCTGATAAGAGGTCACTCAGGGCAGTAGAAGTGAGGTTTGCCTGTTTTGCAACCCAACATTCCAATCGGCCTAATTCTCCCATAGTTTTTGCTGCCGAGATCCCCGGCAGAAGGACTGTAATTGCAGTGGCCTTTAGTCTGGACCAGTGAACAATTTCTGAATTACAGTCAGGGTCTAATTGCCTTAGGTCTCTTTTTTTGATAGCCAATGTATGTGTGTTGTTTTTAGTTTGCCAGTGTATTAGGTTTGTTCGATTTGGTGTTAACAGGCTCAGCTTGCCAAATGTACACGGACCTCCGAGCAGACAAGGAGGGAGACCTGCCCATGCTCTGTCTCCACATATTAAAAACACACATTTTGGGAGTTCACGAGGCTTGTAATCACCACCTGATGAGTGTATAACTAAGACTGAATTTTCACACCAGTTCTTGTCTGTGTAGTGTGGGTTGCTAGGGTCAGGATAGGTGTTTGGTTTAGCTTCATGATATGGTAAGCGGGAATTGAATTTAAAGTGAATGCAAAAGGTTGCATTCATGGAGCCTAAGAGATGGAACTCTTGTGGCTCCCTTTTTGACACTGGTAACTTTCTCGCTCACTCCTGCCAAAACAGCAAAGGATTGTCAGCAGGGTAACGGCCAGGGGAAGGTGCGAGTAAGTTAACTTCATTTAAAGCACTCCACATTTCATTCGGGAATTCTGAGGATTTAAAGGGAACTCCCACCAGGCAAGTTGACAGGGGGTCGGAGGCTGTCGCGGTGGAGAGGCAAATGTGATCTTGTCCAAGGGCTCTGGCCAGAGTGGCCCATACATTTGCTTTGGGCTGAGGGACTAACCAGGAGATCGCTGGAGAAATGATCGCAAGTAGGACGAGAAACAGGCTCGGTCTCATGGCGTCTCGAGACTGCACACGAACAGCAGGATCTAAATCGGTAAAAGGAAACTTAAGACAAACATATATTACAAACTATTCCAGATAGGAGGCTTAAATGGAATTTCCTCCAGAGAACGTGTGCGGCGTTTTCTTCTCCAGGCAGCGTGAGCAACCTGGGGTGCTTCTGCAGATTTCTCTGAGACTTTGGGAACATAGGGCTTTACCCATTTGGAAGGAACCCACCTTAAACCAGAGGGGGTGGACACACAGGCGTATCCACGTCCCCAAGTAACCAATTTGTAAGGTCCCACCATTTTCCAAGTCTCAAGGTCCTTTACTAAAACCGGAGGTTTTTCTTTTATCAACCTGTGACAGCTCCCCCCAAAGTGGCGTAGGATGGGTGGGTTCAGGCTGTCAAAAGAACAATTCAGAAAATTGATTGTGAATAGTGCCCTGGATAACCAGATGTGGGGAGGTTCTACCTTCAGAACCTGTTGTTGCTGGTCCAGGACCCTTTTAATATCACGGTGAGTTCTTTCTACAATGGCTTGACCTGTAGGGGAGTAGGGGATGCCAGTTTTATGCTCTACTCCCCATTGCTGCAGGAAGCTCCCGAATTCCTTGGATTTATAAGCAGGCCCATTATCAGTTTTCAGCTCCTTGGGGATGCCCATGAAAGAAAAAGCCTGTAAGAGGTGCTTAATAGCATCAATAGATGACTCTCCTGTGTGGGCAGAAGCATAGACCGCTCCAGAAAAGGTATCTACACTAACATGAACATATTTCAGCCGTCCAAAAGCTTGTATGTGTGTTACATCTGTTTGCCACAGTTCACAACTGTTCAGTCCCCTTGGGTTTGCTCCCGTACTCACTGTAGGGAGTGCATGTTGTTGGCAATTTGGGCACGTGGCCACAATCGCTTTGGCCTGTTCTTGAGTGATGTTAAACTGGCGAACCAGGCCAGGTGCATTTTGGTGGAAAAGCTGGTGGCTGATTTTTGCCTGTTCAAAAACATTTGGGAGAGTGGCCATCACTGCAGGTGCAGCAAGAGCATCTGCCCTTCTGTTGCCTTCAGCGATAAACCCTGGCAAGTCAGTGTGTGACCTGACATGCATCACATAAAATGGTTGCTCTCGGTGAGTGACTAACTTTACCAGTTTGGAAAGCAATTCAAAAAGTGCAATGTTAGATACATCTTGCAGTATTGCTTGATCTGCTCTGGATACTACTCCTGCCACGTATGCAGAGTCTGTAATCAGATTAAATGGTTCTGAGAACTTTTCAAAAGCCCTAACAACCGCAGCCAATTCAGCAACTTGAGGTGAACCTTCCACTTCAGCAATGTCCGTCTCCCACTGCTGGGTCTGAGGATCCTTCCAAGTTATAACGGACTTGTGGGACCTCCCGGACGCATCTGTAAAGACAGTTAGAGCCCTTTTTAAAGGTCTCCTACTTAGAGCAGTTCTTAATATTAAAGTAAATTGAACATCTTGTTCAAACAATTTGCAAGCGGGCCGTGCTACCGAAAATTGTCCTGAGTAGGAATCCAGAGCAAACTGCAACACTTCATTTTCTTGAAACAATTGTTCCAGTATTTTCATAGTATTTTGACCTGATTTTAACTCAACTGGAATGTGAATGCACTTAAAATCACATCCTGCTAACTCCCTGATCCGGGTCCTTGCTTTCCGGATCAGTTCTGCTACCAGTTCCTTAGGCTTTGTCAGTCTCTTGGACCTTTTGTAACTGAGGAAAACCCATTCTATGATCAAGAGAGAGTCCCTCTGGTCCCGGTCCTTTTTTGGTGTGTCCTTTGCCTTAGGTGTTTGTTTTTCCTCCCACTGGAAAATAATTCCATGGAGGTGTGGCAATTTACCTAGGATGATAAATTTGAATGGCAGGTCAGGCCGGCATCGGTGGGCCTGTCTTGTGGACATTGCAATCTGAACCTTTTCTAGAGCTTTCTGTGCCTCTTGGGTAATAGACCTAGGAGCACCTGGGTCCTCTCCCCCTTTCAATAAATTGAAAAGAGGGGCAAGGTCTTCATTAGTCAGACTAAGCCACGGTCTTACCCAATTCAAAGACCCACACAACTTGTGGACATCCGCAAGGGTCTTGATCCTTGGATTGATTTCTAGTTTTTGAGGAACAATGGTCCTATTTCCAATTTCTAAGCCCAAATACTTCCAAGGTGGCATCTTTTGAATTTTCTGTTCCTGGAGCTCGAACCCTGCAACAATCAATGCATCGATCGTTAGGTCAAGCGCATGCGTGCGTAAATCATCATTGGGGGCACACACAAGGATATCATCCATATAATGATAGATGATGGCCTTCTCTGCGGCTGCACGCACTGGGGAAAGCAGGGAAGAGACATACCACTGGCAGATAGCTGGAGATACCTTTAGGCCCTGAGGAAGAACGGTCCAATGGTACCTTTTCATAGGAGCTTCTAAATTGATAGAAGGGACAGAGAATGCCAAACGCGGTGCATCATCAGGGTGCAATGGGATTTGGAAAAAACAATCTTTAATATCAATAACAGCTAATTTCCAATCTTGGGGAAGCATTGTTGGGGATGGCATACCAGGTTGAGGAGAACCCATATCTTCAATTACATTATTAATTTGTCGGAGGTCACAGAGGAGTCTCCACCTCTTTTTGTCAGCTTTTTGGATGACAAACACTGGAGAGTTCCATGGGGACATGGTCTCCACAATGTGGCCCTTTCTTAGTTGCTCTTGTACTAGTTCCTCAAGCACCTTTATTTTTTGTTTACTGAGTGGCCACTGTTTCACATCAACTGGTTCGTCTGTTTTCCACTTAAGTTTTTGGGTGGGGCGCTGTTGTTCAATGACTGCTGCACAAAAATGCTGTGGAGAGTCTGGAATATCAATTGTGACACCCCACTGGGCCATTAAATCTCTCCCTAACAAAGGTTCTGAATAATCTAACACGAATGGACGGATATTTGCCAATTGTCCGTTTGGACCCTCGAATTGAATAATGCTTTTGGATTGCCTTGCCAATTGCAGACCTCCTACACCTCGAAGGTGACCAGCAACATTTTGTAAAGGCCAGTGTGCTGGCCAGTCTTGTACTGGAATCACTGTGCAGTCTGCACCTGTGTCTACAAGCATCTCAATACGTTTAGACTCCCCACCCCCACTGACATTGCACCACAATTTGGGTTTATCTGTCCCAATAACTTGGACCCGGGCGACTGTGGGCCCTTGTTTATCGATATTTTCAGGTAAAGATGGCACAGGGATAGCTGGAGCAACAATTTGTCCCTTAGGAAGAAACAGGGGTGGGTGGAAACAGTGCAGGCTGAGAACAAATTGCTTGGGATCTGATGTTGTTATTCCCGGAGCAATTTCGATCTCTTGTGGTGTGTTTTTGTCCCCAGTGATGATGTACTTACAACGAATTTGGTTCCAAGTACCCTTCTGTTCAGGATTTACAGAGACAAAATGCCAGTCAGTGTCCTTCAGGTGGAGTGACTCTGTCAGCTGCAACCTGTAAGGCTCATTGACAGAAGATGCGGTTAATACAGAATCACTTAAATCACAACAAAGGTTATTTTGTTTCACTTTCAACAGTGGACTAGCAGACTTGGTCTTTGAAGCACCTGCTTCACTTACACAAATGTTAATATTATCGCGCGCTTGATTTGTTTTGCTACCCTTATTCTCTTGGCCTGCTCCTTTTATGTCTGCACGCCTGGCAGGCTGGCGCTTTATTCTTCGTTTTTTTGTTGTTGACCCCCAGGGAGGGCTTGCAGTTCTCCTCCCCTGCCATTTCTAAATTCATCAAATTCCCTTTTCAGGGGGCACAGGTTACTCCAGTGTCCTAGGTTATTACAAAGCAGGCATGGTTTAGTGGGCTCAACCATTGCTGGTCTCCACTGCTGCCCAGGGTACTGCTGTGCTGAGGGAAAAGGTGCAGGGCTGGCAACAGCGACACGCTGAGGTGGTCTTGGCAGCAGCCTTGGTCTGGTGTCTTCAGCCACAGTCATCAGAGGCACTTTCCTGTTACAGACTAAAAGCATATCTTTTAGTGTAGGGGGAGGTTCCATAGGAAGGCTCAGGATTGCCGCTCGACACTGTTCATTTGCATTTGTAAACGCTGTTTCCTCTAAAATTGCTTCCCTTGCATTTTCCTTTTCAACCTGTATTTCAATGGCTCTAGTTAGCCTTTCTACAAATTTCAAAAAAGGCTCTGATGGTAGCTGTTTAATTTTACTATAGGGCTCAAAAGGCCCCTCAGGTTGGAGGAAAAAGAATGCCTTTTCAGCTGCTTCTTTTACTTTCTCGAGTGTTTCTGCAGGAATTGCAGTAGCTTGGATAGAGGGTGAAGACCATTGACCCTCACCACAGAGGTGCTCAATGGTGATAGGGTTACCACTGTTGTCTTTCGCTGTGTTTGGATCAGCCTGTAAGCCTGGGAGAGCATCTTTTAGCAGTTGTTTCAATGCTGATTCCCATAATTTGAATTCCGTGGATGTCATGAGGCAGGAAAAAAGCTGTTTTAAACCATGTGGGATTACCACAGTCCTACTCAATTCAGAATTTAAAAGGCCACGGAAATATGGACTGTGTGGACCATATTCCTTATGAGATTTACAGATCTCTTTAATCAATGGTTGTCCAAAAGAACTCCAATTAGCAGTTGGAGCTGCCCTGGCTTGAGCTGCAGGCTGAAACGTAACAGGAGCTAGTGACAACATGGGACTATGCATTGGGTCTGCTGTCCCCTGCTCTGTATCCCTGGAATCAGAAGCATTGGGATCACAGCTACAAGTTTGGGAACAGGCAGTGGGTGTGTCCCCACCGTGGGAACCCGGGGAGGGGGCGGGGAAAGGGAGCCGGCAAGGGGCGGGGAAACCGTGGGAACAGGGGGCGGGGTCAAGGGGCTGGCAGGGGACGGGGATACTGTGGGAATAGGGGGCGGGGTCACCTGGTGACATCACGTCAGCAGCCGCCCCCTGGGAGGAGTAGAGGGGCGGAGCTGAGGGTACTGCAGGAAAGGCGGGGGGAGGGGGGAAGGTGTCACGAGGAAAGGGGGATGGGGCAGGAATTTTGGGATGCTTAAGAGGATTTTGGGAAGAAGAAGACCAGGTTTGGGAAGATGCCACATGGCATCCACCATCTTGCGGACCCCCTAGGGACTGGGGGCCATTTTGGACATCACTGCTCTCCGGAAAGCTAACACGTGCTCTGGGTTTTAGAGGAGGGGATACAGGGGATTGGGAAAGCCACGCAGCCTGGCCAGGGCTTTGTGAACAAAACAACTCAGGTATTCTTGCACACTCTGGGAGCCGACTTCCCAATGAGTTTGCACTCTTTAAAATACCAAGTTTTGGGGAAAGAGGTTTAGGGGTTTTAGAGGGAGAGGGAGGAACAGGGAGAGCAGAGGTACATGGCTTTACATTTGGCTTTTTCTCCATTTCCTTTTGTTTGAGCAATGCTGTTCAAATTTGTAAACTCCAGAACACAAATTTAGCTGAGGATAATTTGCCAGATTGTCCTAAGGTTATCAATTCATTCCCAACTTTATCCCAGAATTGAATATTGTGGATTTCTTCAGGGGAAATGTTTGGGAACTGCAGAAAAAGCCATCTTATAAACTGTTTCAATTTTCCTTTAGAGAATTTCACATTACTCTTGACTAAAATGCTAACAACAGTATAATACACTCCCCTTTGTACAATGCTAAGTTTGGAACCCATGTTAGATGTAAAAAGCAAAGTACTTAATCCCGCCTGACCAAAAACAAAGCTAAAATCAGCTACCAATTTCTAAAAAAATCACAGATAGAAAGCGATAACGAGCAGACAAAAGCTTCACAATGCAGCTGTATATACTGCTTTTAAAATTCCCGGGCAGCAGCAGCAGGGCACGCCCTGCCGAGCCGAGGCAGAAACAAAGCCTCCCCCGCGGTGGAATGCAAACCCCCCGCGGAGCAGAGAGAGTAGCCACTCCACGTGGCAGCCGAAACCGGGGGGCGCCCCCCGCCGCATGTGCAGAACACTCCTGACCCCGCAGATCCCCCGGCCACGTGGAAAGAGAGCCCCCCCCCCTCCCCCGCAAAGAGAAAGAGAAAGAGAGTCTCCTAACACGTGTCTGAGCACGCTGCTGAGCCGGGGGGGAAGGGCAGAGAGCGATCCTGCTCCAGCGCGAATTCTAAAAGACAGTGAAACACGTGGCAGAAAATTAAAGCTAGAACGCTATGAATTCTTGTCTCTGGGGCTGCGCAGCCAAAAATGCAAAGGCAAAAAGGAACAGAACTCACGGCAGAGTCTGTTTTTGAGCTTCTGCTCTACCGAAAGCAGAGATACTCACGTGAAATGGAAGCTGTAGGCTGGGTCTAGGCAGGCAGGTCTCCACCGGAAAAGGACCTCTCTCTGGGTGCAAGAGAGGCTACCCTCTTCTTCCTCTGGAAAATCTGCTCACCACAATGAAGCTGGACTTTCCATAGGCGCCGAACAGTCCACGAAACTTTTTCTGGGAATATTCCCAAAGTCTCTAGCTGGGAGTCTTGAAGCCAGGCTCATTTCAGCAGGATGCACGGCTGACAGAAACTTCTCTGAGGTACTGCGAGTCCGTTTTCAGGCTGCGGAGTCACTTTGCCTGCCTCAGGGACGCCAATATATTGGAATATGAATCCCAATATAACCAGTTAGATGGTGCCTGGGCCAGTTCTGACCCTCGCTGCTGGGCCAAAGGCAGCACTGTGGTGTTTTACTCCCAGAGATACCGTGGCTGCTGGAGATTGCAGCAGGGCACAGACGCAAGTCCAGGCTTGTCAGGACTCCGTTTACCTCAGGAGAGAGAGCTTCTGGCGATGGTGAAGAGAGAAAGGAGAGGATTCTGCTGGAGGGTTATATCCAGATGCTTATTCCATGGTTACAGAGGTCTGAACCAGGGCAACTGCTCCAACAGAATCCCGGCCGCATGGTCTGATTAGCCTTTTAAGCTCAGGGACAGGGGAAGGGGAGGGGACAGGTGAGCTACCAACCAGGTGAAAGGGGGAGGGTCTCAAGGGACTAGGGACACCTATACGGGCCAATGTCCCCCAGGCCTGAGGAGCATGACCAACCACACGATGCCTTGCTGGAATGTTAGCCTGATTGACAACGCACACTCAGCGAGGGGTGAGGGGGAAGGGAGAAGGTATAGGCACACCTGGGAAGGGACCGGAAGTTTAAAACAGGACATTGCAACACACCGCAACAGCAAGGTTGTCCACACTGGCTCAGAGCTCAAGGCACAGCTTCTCTGAGCAGGCCAGGGCTCCTTAGGAGAGTCCCTGCATCAATATCAGTCACTGAATGCTGCAATCATCTCTTGTGTAATAAGAACAGCAATAAAAGACACCCTTTAAAATAGGTCTACATATTTCCTGGAAGCTCTTTGAACTATTTCTCCATAACTGTCAAAGGAAAACCTCCTAATCAACTACACTGCAGCAGAGGGAAATCAAGGCAGAGCCAGGGTTTGTCAGGACTTGCTTGATCCTCATGAGCCTCACTGTGCATTTGGAGCCGAGCCCTTGAACATCAGGGCCTGGAAGGAGATTGCACAAACCTTGCCAGGAGTCCAAGTCAGAGGAAACACCCAAAGTGTCTCCAGGCATTCATGGCTCCCACTGAGGTCCCTCTCCAACACAGGCTCCTCATGGACTCCTTGGAGGAGAGAATTGGTGGCCAGGATGGCACAAAAAGCTCTCAGACACTCAGTGTGGGAAGGAAAATCCAAAGTACCTTCAACACATTGAGTGTCTCAAAGCATTAATGAGCCCCACTGAGTGTCACTACAAAGCTCTCCAGGGACTAATTAACACAGATAATTGGGGCCATGATTGCACAAACCTCTCACAGAGTCTGTATCAAAAGGAAACACCAAGTTCCTTAAAATAACTGAAGTACCTTGAAGCATTAATGAGCCCTACTGAGTGTTGTTACTGACAAAGCCTCTGCAGAGACTAATTACAACACATAATTGGAGGCCATGTCTGCACAAAGCTCTCAGAGACTCCAAGGCTAAAGGCAAACCCCAAGTCCTTTGACAAACCTGCAGTCCCTGCAGGGAGCATTCAGGAGCCCCCTGTGCCATTCCTGAGCAAGGCTCCCCAGGGACTCCTTCCAGCAGATCCTTGAGGGCACTGGGATGTGGGCTAGGGGGGGAAGCTGAGGGCAGGACAAGGGGCTGACAGTGCCCAGCCTGGCTGGGGCTGTGCCAGGAGGCCCCAGGGCCTCAGGACAAGGTGTCTCCTCCCAGCTCTTGGTGGCACAGACCCTGCTGTGCCCCAGGGCACCAAGCCTTGGCTTCTCTTTGTCCCACCTGTCATCACTGCCTCCAGTTCTCTGCTCTGCCTGGGGCCTGGGGACATTTTCTCAGTCGTGTCCCTGACAGGGATCTCTTCAAAGTACAAGAAACTTCAGTGTTTCAATAGAACGGAGTTCTTGAGGGTTCTTGAGGGTTCTGTGACATCACAGAGCTGGTGGTGACATCACAGAGCTGGCTGTGACATCACAGAGCAGGGTGTGAGGCCATAGAGCAGAGTCTGCCATCATAGAGTGTGGCTCTGAGGCATCAGAGAGTGGGTTGTGACATCACCTGGTGGCTGTGTAGCATCAGAGATGAGGCTGTGACATCACAGAAGAGATTGTGACATCACAGGGTGACTTTGTGACATCAGTCTTCTGTGATGTCACAGCATTGCTGTATGAAATCACAGGGTGACATAGAGTTGTCCCTGTGACATCACAGGGCCAGTGTGACATCACAGATGGCTGTGTGACATCACAGGGGCTGTATGAGGTCACTGCCCTGGCCCCCCTCACAGTTCCCCCCAGAGCAGTCCAACCCTACTCGTGCACAGCAGGGTCCCCCCCTGTCCCCCCGGGTCCCCCCGCCCCCAGAGGATGTTCCACGAGATCGACCCCAGAGCCTGACACAGGGATGGAGGGCCGGGGCCCTGGGGGTGGCACAGGGGGACAGGGACCCCCCGGCAGCGTCCCCGTGTCCCCCAGGGCCAGAGCCTGGGCCAGGGCTCCTTCACCCTGCTACGAACGAGGCCTTGAGAGCACTGAAAAAATCCCCAGCAAGGGATCAGCAAAAACCAGATTGAATATTAAGGGACAGCAGCACAAAGTTCCTTGGCAAGAGCCACTCTGCTCCTGACTGGACACTTCAGGCACACCAGGGAAACAAAGCAACAACAAAACCAAACAGAATCCAGGGAATCAAACCAGAAATTAACTGAGAACTGTCCGTGTGTGTGTGTGACACAAGTGAGGGTAAGGATGAAAGGAATATGGCCTAAAGACTTAACAGGCCTCACACTTAACAGGACTTAAATTACACCTTAAATGTGACCCATACCTTAAACATCAAAGTTTAGCAAAACAACAGCACTTAACACTATTTTACCCTACTTATAACCTATGACTTAGCAATTCAACAGAGGAATAACACTTAACAATATTTAACTTTACCAATAACTTAAATAAAATGTGACAATTTAGCAAAAGAACAGCTCTTATCAGCATTTAATTTAGCTTAGACCTTGTGACTTAACCTTACTTACTGATATCTGGATATCTGACTGACTCAGCTATCCAAGGCACTCAGGCCCCTCAGAGAGCAGCATTTCTTCCACATTTCCCCAGCACAGGCACTCCTGTGTGCACACAGACACCAAGAGTCAGTGCAAGGCACCTGTGAGCAATTCCCCTGAGGGCAGGCAATGCTCCCTGTGGATCCTTTGGCATCTCCCCAGCAAAAGGCAAAGGGTTGAGCCTGGAGGAGTGGGGGGATCGGCCCAGGCTCTGTCGTTGTTCAGGATCCCCGAGTGCAGCAAATGGGAGAGTTCCCGGCTGGGAGAGGCCCCACTCAGAGGGAGTCGCTGGCCCAGGAGAGCTCCAAGGGCTCCTTTTGGAGCGCTGTTGGCAGGGCCCCAAGAGAGGGGCTTCAGTCCCAGCAATGGTTCATCCTGGCCACACTTGGCACCAACAGCTTTCTTTGGCAGTGTGAGAACAGGAATGTTGTGCCACAGAGGGAACAGAAACAGTTCCCAGGGCTGCTCCTACAGAAAGCAGGAGCTGGTTGGGCAGCAGCAGTGCCTGGAGCAGACAGTGTTTGTGATGAGCTGCAGAGGAGCTGAGCCCAGGGGCTGTTGGCCAAGTCCGAGGCCCAAGGAGCATTTCTCAGCTGGCAGGGCGGCCTGAGAAGGGGAGGGGGGGGAATGCAGCAGCACAGGGCCCATGGAACCAAGGGACCATTGTGACACTGTGGGGCCTCATGGAATCATGGTCAGCACTGTGACATTGCTGGGCCTCATGGAACCAAGGGACTCTACTGACACTGTGTGGCTCCATGGAGTGTAGAGATCATTGTGACACTGAGTGGCCGCATCAAACCAAGGGTCCATTGTGACACCAAGGGGCCTCATGGCACCATGGAGACCATTGCGACACTTTGGGGTCTCATGGGACCTTGGGGCCATTGTGACACTGCAAGACTGCATGGAGCCAAAGGTCCATTATGACATTGCAGGGCCTCATGAAACCATGGGGAGACCATTAAGACACTTCACAGCCTCATGGAACCAGGGAGCCATTTTGACACTGAGGGGACTCATGGAATCATGGAGACCATTGTGATACTGCAGGGCCTTATGAAACCTAGGGACCATTGTGACACTGCCGGACCCCTTGGAAACAAGTCACCATTATGGCACTGTGGGGCCCCATAAAAGCAAGGGAACAAAGAACAGCTCTGGCTGGTTTGGCCTCCCAGGGACCATCTGACTGGTCCAACTGACTTTGGCATGTTGAGGGTCTCTTCTCTGCTGCTGCTGAAACACTGGGGCTCCATGTTTTCCTTCCTATGGAAATGATCTCTCCTCCTCCAAGCACGCATGACCAGAATTGGGATTTCACCTCCTAATTTCCTTATATCCAGTGATTGTTCCAATAGGAATATTGCCAGGAGAAGTCTGTCTTGCAGTGGTTTCACAAGGGTCACTTCCCATCTCTCCTCAAACCACTGGGGAAGGCTCCATGCTTTCCTTCCCATGGAAAAGAACTGTCCTGCTTCTCCAGGTGCCTATAGCCAAGATTGGGCTTCCACCTCCAAAATTCCCATAATCCAAAGACTGCTCCCAGACAAAATCTGCCATTCCGGACAAGTCTGTCTGGCCTTGGCCTAGTCAGTCTCTCAACTGCCTTTCAAACATTAGGCTCTGTGCTTTCCTTCCTATGAAAAAGAACTGTCCTGCACCTCTAAGAACCCATGGCCAGAATTGGGATTTCACCTCCAACATTCCCTATTCTGATAGACTGGAGGAGATTGTTGGCTTGAAACATTTCATGTGTAGGGGAGGAAGGGGCAGGTCCAGCTCTGCCCTGCCCTTTAACCCCAGCCCTGCCCTGCCCTGGAACCCCAATCCCCCCAGAGCCTCTGTCCCAGCCCAGCAGTGTCTGCCAGTCCCTGGCACAGCACAGGCAATGCCCCACAGCCACCTCTGCAGCCCCAGCCCAGCTCCTGAGGGACCAAATGACCCACAGTCCCACCTGGGGGAAGGGCCCAGGGAGACCAAGGGGTATTTGAGGCTGACCACAAGGCAAGCAAACATCTTGACCCTACCTTTTCTTGGAATTTCCATCTGAACAGTGGTGGAATCCAGGAGTTGGTAGCTGTGGGTGTCCCTCTCTGTATGTTTTTTGTGTTTTTCTCCTTCTGTGCCTTCTTTTTCTGTTTCTGTGTTCCTGTAAATTTTGGTTACCATTTAATTGAACAGGCTTAGAGTTTGTGAAGTTGAATGAGCCAAGTCAATGTTTTGAGAAGTGTTTTTTTGTTGACTGAATGTCAGTTGTAGTTTGACATGAAAATAATTTTAAAAAGTAATACAAAACTTTTTGTGTAACTGACAATCTGTTAGACCACTAAGATACTGAACACACTTCTGTGAAACACAAATGTTAAAGATGACAAAATCCAGGAATCTCCTCTTTCTTTTCCAGTCAACAAAGAAGCAGTGGGCCCTGGTCCCAGCCCCCATCTCAACCAAACCAAACCAAACCAAACCAAACCAAACCAAACCAAACCAAACCAAACCAAACCAAGCAACCTTGCCGTGGACTGAGCCCCTTCCTCCCTCCCCAGGCTGCCGCCTCCCCATCGGCCCCATTCTAACCAAACCAAACCCCAACAACTACCAAACAGGAAAACAAGAGAGGCTACAAAACCCCAACCAGAGCAAAGCCAGCCACAGCTATTAAAATCTTACCATCAAGTCCCCTTCCCCCAACACAACTAAAACTAAAAACTCCTACAACCTACAACCAATACAAAACAACCGTACAAGTAAAATTAAACACAAAACCCACTAAAACGAACCATAAAACCAATCCTAACAAAAGCCAACCACAAATCTCACCACAAGTTACTGGCAGGTCAGGTGTTAATCCTTTCAATACTTCAATCCTCCCTCAAGTAAAAGAAAAATCAAAATATAAGCATATAAAAAAAATTAAATTATCAAAGACAGTAAAGAGGAAATTAAATCCCAAATAAAAAAGAAGAAAAAAAACCTTAATATTTAAACTAAAATCCTCTTATAAACTATAAAGAAAAAAATCTTTTTCATTATAAAACATATAACTATTAAAAATATTCAAATTAATATCAAACAAAAAACCTCCATACTAAAATAAACAAATGTAAAATACCTGCAATTTCATCAAAATTTAAAGAGGAAAAAAAAAGTAATACTCTATCCCCAAGAGAAGATCTGTATTTCCAGAAATAAAAATTATTTCAAATGTAAATTATTAAATTTTTTACCTTTAAAGAACTCATCTTTAAAACAATATCTCATAAATTGACATGACCCATCAACAAGCTGTAAAAAAGTTTGTAGCAATAAATACAGCTTCATAAGAATAAAGTTCCCCAGACTACTGTTATCCATGACAAAATTAATAACCACAAAAAAATTTTTTTTTAATCTTGTAAAAAAATCTCCATAACTTTAAAATATTAAACTAACAAGCAATTTTTAGTTTCTTTACATTGTAAGCAAGAAAAAGTTGTAAAGAAGAAAAAGTGTTCTAAAGAGTTTATTTTTATTCTTACTGTCTTTTTTCTTTTATTTACCTTTAATAAATATTTTTTTGTATACCCTATTAAAAATTTACACCTATTTTACCTTTCTCGCAATCCTATCTCACAACAAAATATATACATAAATAATCAACTGTCATAAAAACCTGCTACACTCATGAATATATTAACTAAGAAGTCTCAAGATTAGAAAAATCTGAAATTAACAAATCAAAACCACTACAATGTCATCATTAAACCTTTTGCCAAAGTTTCCCTGATTCTCTAAAATTGCCAGTAAGGCTGTTTTGCTGTTTTGAGCTCCTGAGAATCTCCAGTTCATATTTCTCCAGGGAGTCCAACTCAGAGCACACAAACAATTGTAATTCCTTTTAAATGTTTCCTTGAGAGAGTTTTTTAGTGGATGGCAGTCAGGGCTTGCCTGTCCTGCTTGGCACAGCCCAGGCAGGACTTTCCCAGCCACATTCCACACTCCATTTCCCAGCTGCAGCCGCTGGTGCCTCTGAGTTGTGCTGCCCCAGCCCCAGGGACGCTCTCCTTGTCTGCCCATTCCCCCACGGTCTCTAGGCAGGGATGGCCTCAGTGGGAGCTGCTGACATCCTCAGCACCTTGGAGGCTGCTGCTGAATTTTCCTGCTGCAGAGGCTTGTTCAGCCTTCAGCTCTTCAGTGCAGGAATTCAGTGTCCCAGGGCTCATTAACATTCAGAACACCTGAACAAGCCAAGCCTCTGGGAATAATTTAATTTCCGTTTCCAAATCCTTTGTGGTTAACAAAGAAAGATTGCAGAAGTGCATTCAACTGAATATGTTCTTTTTAAAAAGACAGTGAGAAAATATTTTTTAGGTCCTCTTAAGGTTTTTTTCCCCCCTGTTAATAGCAATCTCCAATTGACATTGAATCCAAGTACCTCCTCATGTAGTTGGAACAAATATGAAAATCAAGACTGTGACGGTGTTCACAGGGGTTCTTGGATGAGGGAAAAGATGAGGATCGCACTCCATGTCTCAGAAGGCTTGATTTATTATTTTATTATATATATTAAATTAAAACTATACTAAAAGAATAGAAGAAAAGGTTCCATCAGAAGGCTTAGGAGGAATAGAAAAAAAAGAAATGATAACAAAGTTTTGTGGCTCGAGCTCTGTGTCCAAGCTAGCTGGGCTGTGATTGGCCATTAATTAGAAACAACTACATGAGACTAATCACAGATCTACATGTTGCCTTGCACAGCAGCACATAATCATTGTTTACATTTTGTCCCTGAGGCCTCTCAGCTTCTCAGGAGGAAAAATCCTAAAGAAAGGATTTTTCATAAAGTTGTCTGTGACACAAGACCCTCCATGGCTGACAATCAATCAGACTCTGTCCCTACCCCCACCCCACCATTTCCCCCGCCCAAGCCCTGGCACTCAGAGCAGCCTTGTGCAAATCTGAGCTCCCTCCAGCCCAGGCTGCACCTGCAGCTTTCAGCTCCTTGGCTCCAACTCCCACCTGCTTTCCTTGGAGAAGGAGCTGCCCAAGACACAGAGGGATGTTCATTTATTGTCAGCCAACAAAGCCAAGGGAACACACAGCTCCATCAAATGCCAAAATCATTACTCTGCCGGGTATTAAATCCACTTTCCACAGCAGACATCTCAAAGCAATGCAAAACACTTTCTGTGCCCAGCACAGATCCCAACAAATCCTCCCGCGCAAACCCTCCGTGCCCTGATTCTGCCCAGATTTGCTCTTTGCACACACGAGTCACACACTGAAGTCAGGAGGAGCGGGAGAATCGCGGCGCTCGCAGCGCCCGCACGCCGAGCCTGCAGCACCCCCTGCCCCGGGAGCATCGCCCCCAGCCCCGAGCCCAAGTGAGGGCGGAGGCCGAGCTCGCCCCGGCTCCAGCCAGGGATCTCCGCGAGGATTTTTTGCTGAGTGCTTGGAGCCGGCAGATCCCGGACTCGAGCCCCGGATATCTCCGGACTCCCTAAGAGGAGCTTTTTCGGGGGGAGAGGAGCCACGATAGCCCCTCGGGAGGGTCCCGGGGGGTCCACGTGGGGATGGCCCGGTACCGACGGGGCGGGACATTGGTTTTGGGGATCCCCGTGAGAGCCAAGAGGTGGAACGCGGGACCCCCGGGGCGAGGAGAGGGGAAGGGGCGATACCGGAGCTGGGGGACCCCCGGCAGCCCGGAGATGAGGCAGGGACGGGAGCCACTGACCCTGACAGGGGCGTGTCCTGGGGTCGCATCATGATGCTCGTACCCCATCGGTCTGTTCGGCCCAGAAATGAGTTCTGCACCTTTAATGCTGGTTCTGGGAGTGAAGGGGAGGAGGAAGAAGCTGCAGTTTGTTTTCAGAAACTGCACTCACTCCTCCACATTCTGGCTCCTGGATTGTTGTGATGCCTTAAGGAGCTGGAACAGAGACCAGATGGAGCTAAGAGGAATAACGTGGATTTTTACTGAAGTGCCTTCAAAGGCCACACCCTGGCAGTACCGGAGCCACAGCTGTGGCTCTACATCAATGGCTCTAAGATGGGAGCAAAAGAGGTCTTGGTCATGAGATCTCACATATTTATAAGTTTCAGTCCATTTGCACATAGGAGTTAACTGCCCAATTAATAGCTTCATCCTCCTT
This sequence comes from Zonotrichia albicollis, assembly GCF_047830755.1. Taxonomy (NCBI): domain Eukaryota; kingdom Metazoa; phylum Chordata; class Aves; order Passeriformes; family Passerellidae; genus Zonotrichia; species Zonotrichia albicollis. The sequence continues at coordinate 4,556,469 of NC_133842.1, forward strand.
GCTTGCTTGCCTGCCCTCCTCTTTTCATGTTGTTTATGCTTTGGGCCTGAAGTTTGAAGAGATTGTCCTTGAGTCTCCAGCTAGAACAGGATTGTTTTGTCTTCACCACCCTGAGAAAAGATCCCAGTAACACTTAATATACAGCTAAAAGCTGCAAACTAAAACAGAACAGAAAAACTTAAAACCTAAGGTATCAATTGTCTGCAGATGGACAGACAGCAGGACAGAGCTCTCCTTTGCTTTTAGCTAGTTTTTAGCTTGCTGAGGCAGAGAAGTTCCCTGGACTGTGATTTTTCTTTTTCTTTGGAGCTGTTTAAACCTGCTTTGGACTGAACACCCAGAGCCCCACTGGCAGCTCGCACCTGTGGCTCACTGGGCCAGGCCTGGGCGGTGGCATTTCCAGTGAAGGAGGCTCTGATAAGAGACTGATAAGAGACTGAGTGAGCTGAGCTACAGCCCACAGAGGGACTTTCTGAGTTTGTCATCTCTTTTCTAGCAGCAAGAGGTTTTATTGTTTAGTATTGTTCATTTTTTGTGCTGGTGAATGCTTTGCCTGTTAAATAAACAGGTTGTTTCCCCTTTTCTCTGAGGAAATCTTTTCCTGATCTGGTTGGGAGAGTGGGTGCTTGAATCTGCTTTTTAGAGAAAACCCCTTTGGAGATTTTCTCCCAAATTTGCCCCAAACCAGGACGGGGCGGTGGGAAGAGGGGGAGCCCCAAGTGGCTGGACTGGGGGCAGGCTGGGGAGGGCCCCCCCAAAATCCCCCAGTATCCCTAAGCAGGACCCTGGATAGGGGAGATCCCTAGGACCCATGGGATCCCCAGCTGTCCTGAGACGGGGGACTCCCAGAACCCCAGAGGGATGAGACTGAAAATGGGACACTCCTGGTGGCTTTTTTTTATTCACTCTTGATTTTTGGATGTTTTTATGGACACCAGATGACTTCTAGAGATAGACTTGAGCAGGAGAAATCCCCAACCCAAGGCATTCCCACCTTGTTTTTCCCCAAACCAGGATTTCCCATTCCCAAACCTTGGCCAGATGGAGGAGGAGGAGGCTGCAAGGAAGAGGAAGATGCCCCAAGATACCAGGCAGATCAGGAGGAAGTCAGTGCCCCTTTCCCTCTCTCTCCTGCTCCATCTTCCAGCCCAGCACGGGCCCTGGCTGCAGGACAACCCTGCTGCCAACCCCATCCTGCTGGGGATGCACTGGGGGAATCTCCTTCCCCTTCCCTGTGGAACAGAGGCAAATCCCAACCTCTCCTTGTCCTTCCTGCCCCAGAGAAGGAGCTGAGGATGGAGACCAGGGAGGAAAAATCCCTGCAGCAGAACATGGTGGAAGAGGCCATTTTGCACGGCTTCACGGTGCAGGAGTCCAACAGGGAGGAAAATCCCTGGAGATCCCGCAGAAGGATGGACTGCAAACCCAGCCCAGGGTGCTCTGAGGAGGACAGACCCACCCTGAGCCAGGAAGGTGGACAGAGCTTCAGCCAGAGCTCAGAGCTGGTGGTCCGTGAGCAGCTTTCTGACAGCAAAAGGCCCTATGAGTGCTTGGAGTGTGGGAAGAGCTTCAGGAAGAGATTCAACCTGATCTGCCACCAGAGGATCCACACTGGGGAACGGCCCTACGAGTGCTTGGAATGTGGGATGAGCTTCAGCCACAGGTCTCACCTGGTTGTCCACCAGCAGTTCCACACCGGGGAGAGGCCCTATGAGTGTCCCAAGTGTCAGAAGAGGTTTCACACCAGCACCCACTTCCTTGTACATGAGCGGATTCACACAGAGGAGAGGCCCTTCTGCTGCCCCGCCTGCAGGATGGGCTTCAGGCACAACTCCACCCTCATCACCCACTGGCACGTCCACACCAGGGAGAGGCCCTACGAGTGTCCCCAGTGTGGGAAGAGCTTCTCAGACCACTCATTCTTTACCCGACACCAACGGAGGCACCATTAAGGGAAGCCCTGCGAGAGCCCTGACTGCAGGAAGAGATTTGTGCACGGCTCCAACTCCATCCCCATCCAAGGACCCACATTGGTCAGAGCCCTGGTGACTCACATTCTCTTTGACACACAGTGGGGAGTGGCTGGTGTTCCTTTTTCTTTGCCTCTCATTATATTTTAATTTATCTCCCTCCCTTCAAAACAAAGAAAATTGGGGTAAAAATCAAGAAATTCATCAAAGGCATCTAATGCCTCACTTTTTACTTATATTTTGGGGGAATCTTGCATTCCAGGAGATGCCTCAGAGGATATGGGGGAGGGGGTTGTGGATATTTGGTGTAGTTCTCTCCATTTCTTCGCACTCTAAAGATGAGAGGTGTTGATCTGTCATCGCAAAACCTCTCAATGCCACTGAAAACTGTTGGGAATTTAGCTGCTAAGGACTGGAAAAGTACAAAACTGTGGCTAATTCCAAGTCCTGCACCTGTAAGATAGCGTGTCCTTGAGCCTAGCTGTAGAGTGATAACAAGTAGTGAAAGAGACATGAGAAAAGAGAGATGTAACCCCTAAGGAATGAGGATGAGTTAATGCTATAGTTTAACCAATAGATTGCTTGGCTTACGGAATATTCATAAGCTTATTATTTGCTGTATAAGTGTTTGATACTTTCTTCAATAAACTGGACCAGAAGGACCTGAGGGACCGGGATCGGACTGGACCCGAAGGGCCTGTGATGAGCCAACTGGTGTCCTGGTCCCCTTCCTTCGACATAATGGTGACCCTGAACGCTGACCCCTCTCGTCTTGACTAAAAGAAAAAGGGGGAGAGAGCACGCCACGGTCAGGGAAGTTGGAGCTGGGTCTCGTTCGCAGCCGAGACGGTGCCGGACCTTTGAAGCACCCTTGGGGTTCACATCGGTGACCTGAGCCATTTACGTGCTGCCAGAAGCCTGGAAAGCTGCAAGAGCGCTCATGAAAAATAGAGAGGTATGAAAAGGCAAGCAGCATATAAGTTATTAGCCGCGTATCTAAAATGGCGAGAGATAAAGGGGATAAATTTGATATTAGCCTACGGATACGCTGAAAAAATTTTCCTTAACCCACATACGGTCTATGAACTCTCAGAACAGAGAAAATCTCGGGATATATTGTGGGAAGCAGTGTTAGAAGATGATAAAACAGCAAAGAAACTGAGCCAGCCATGGCAAGTGATATACTACACCCTGCTTCAGCATATTTCTGAATGCAAAGCAGCAGCTGTAGCTCGGGATGCCTGCCAGGCTGTCCTATTCCAAGCTCGACATGGGTGCAGCCGCGGGAGGGCGGAAGTTGAGCCACGAGCTGCGGGAGCCGCTGCGGGAGCCGAGCGCGGTGGGGGCCGCGCCACACTCAGCGCGGAGGGAAGCCGAGCCAACCAGCGGTGGCTGCAGCGGAGTCACAGCCTGCCAGCGAGCAAAACAAAGAGCCCAGCGCAGGGGGGTCAGCCCCCTCCGACACACGCGCCGCGGGACCGGAGCGCTTTTTCCAACGGGAGCGCTTCTCCCTCTGCCCCACAGCAGGCAAAAGCTTCAGTGTGAGACCTTAACAGCCGTAATAATTGTAACTCTTGTAAACAAAAGAAGATTCCTACTACAATTGAGAGACCAGTGATAATAAACAAGCGACATCAAAGGACATCAGGACGTTTCTCACCTAAGTGTTAAAAAGGACTTTTGTTCTTTCTAACAGACTTTAGACATCAGAAGCCCAAAATAACTTAGTCAGTAGAATATCAGACTCCAAAATTGTATTTAGAAAAATTTAAAAATGTTGGAAACAGGTTAAAGTGGTTGTAGAAATGAAATGTAATAAGTGTATTTTTTGTATTTTTTAAGCTTTGTTTGGATGTGATGGATGTAAAGGGAAGCAATGAATTCAGGGGAATTTCTTTTACAGCTATACCTTAAACAGTGTTTTATTTCAGTGGTATGCAGTGTAGCTTTGCTGTTCCCTAGGAGAGAATGTATTTCATTTAGCCTTCATAATAGACTTGTGGAGTCAAAAATAAACACGCACAATGGAAAAAGAACTTAGAGGAAGAATTGAAAAATGAAAAACCTAGAGTTTTCTGATGACATGGTTTGAGCTCAAGCCCTGAAAGCTAAATTAAGAGTGGTATACATTTTGAATAAAGGAAAAATAGTTTTGGTATAGATTAGAAGTTTTATTGAATTACTGATATAGAAGGTAATGCATAAACACGAACTTTAAATAGTATATGTGCCTCAAAGATTTGAGCTAAGAAATGTCTATTTTACACAAGGAAAACATCTGTTGATGTATTTCCTCAAAAAGGCACTTTATAAAATTGCTATATAATTTTTTTAAAATAAGAATTGTTTCCTTTCTCTGAATCCAAAGGAAATGTTTGTTTTTTAAAGTGGTGCTTCCTACTCCAAAGCCACTTTAGAAGGCATAATAATAATATAAATAAAATAATAATAAAATATTAACTAAATAATATGAATAAAATAATAAAATATGAAATAAATAATAAAATAAAATAATGATAAATAATAAAATGAATAATAATAATAAGATAAAATAATAATAAACATATTAAAAAATTGAAATAATTTCAAATTTTAGTTAATAAAGGCTTGGTTTTTAAAAACATGTGATTAACAAAAACATACAGCATTTGGTATTCATTTTGGGATATCACTTGCTTTCTATTATGATTACAGACAAACAAACTTTTGTTGACCAAAAGTTTTCTGTTAAAATTAAAATTATATTAAATATAAGTTATATAAAATTTAAAATCAGCTGATTTTTTAAGTTTAAGTGATGTTAAATTTTATTAAATTAAAATATTTAAAATTTAAATATTTTAAATTTAAGTGCTATTAAGTTTGAGTAATGTAAAATAGATTTATGCTTTTATGATAGGCGTTTATTTTATGACCTGTGTGCAAAATATTATTGTGAACATTATAGAAACTCTAGTTAAAAGAGACAATCAGAATTTGTGAGTAGAACTGGTTTTGTTTAAAATATATTTGTTGTTTAAGTATAGAAAGCAAACTTTCTTTAGCTTATTTTTATAAATTATATTAGCACACCTGAGTTTTGTTTGAGCTTTATAGCACATAAAATTTTTTTTTTCATTTAGTGTATAACATATCCTATAAATAATAATAGCCTTTTTAGTTTGTTTTCCTGTCTTAGATCCCTTGTAAGAGAGAAACCTTACTAGCTGAGAATACTGTTTAGTTATTAGAATTGTTCATTCTTGTGTTGCAAAGAGTGTGACAGTTAGCCCATAGAACTTTTTTTTTAAATAAAAACAGGGGAGATGTTGGGAATTTAGGTGCTAAGGACTGGAAAAGTACAAAACCGTGGCTAATTCCAAGTCCTGCACCTGTAAGATAGCGTGTCCTTGGGCCTAGCTGTAGAGTGATAACAAATAGTGAAAGAGACATGAGAAAAGAGAGATGTAACCCCTAAGGAATGAAGATGAGTTAATGCTATAGTTTAACCAATAGATTGCTTGGCTTACGGAATATTCATAAGCTTATTATTTGCTGTATGAGTGTTTGATACTTTCTTCAATAAACTGGACCAGAAGGACCTGAGGGACCGGGACCGGACCAGACCCGAAGGGCCTGTGATGAACCAACTGGTGTCCTGGTCCCCTTCCTTCGACAGAAAACTACTCTATCACAGCCCAAAATTCCTCAGTTCCAAAGCTCCTCAGTGTGGAAGGGGGTTGCAAGGGGTTTGGGCAAAGTGGGCTTCAAATCAGGAGGGATGAGGTGGGCATTGGGTGGGGCACAGTGGGTGGGACAGGGATTGGGATGGGTGGGATGGAGGAAATATGGCCTGGGAAGGGGGTCTTGATGCCCAGGAGGGGTGGGATGGGTTCAGTTGGGATTGAGAGGGTGGAAAAGGGTCTGGAATGCGATAGCCACAGGATGGGAATGATCAAGAGAGGGGGAACTCATTGCTGAGTTGAGTTTTTTGATATTCCACATTCCTGAAGAGATTTTTGGGTCATCCCACATTTCTGAGGTGGTTTTGGGGCACTCCCCAATTCTTAGGGGGGATTCCCGAGAGCAGATCCATGGAGCCCCATTGCCAGAGGTGTTTTCCTTGGGCACAAGCTCAGAGCTGTAGCCATAGTCTGTTGCCTCGGGCCTGGAGAGCAGAGAAATGATGAACGGCCCCAGACATCTCCAGTGGATGTTTGAGGGCAGGGAGAATTCTGCATAGGTGGGGTGGTCACTGCCCCACCCCAGCCACGGCAGCCTCTGGGGCAGAAGGTGGCTGCGGGAGTGCCCGTGGTGAGGGCAGTCTGGCGGCTCCACCAGGGCAGCTCCTCGGTTGTTGGCTCCCCCCTCATGGAGCCCACGGACCGTCCGGGTGGGTTTTGTCCTCCAGAGACCCCCAAAGCCCCCGGGCGGCCGTGGGCAGCGATAGCAAGGCGCTCTGTGTAGAGCTGATGGGCTCTGGGGCAGGAGGGGGAACTGCGGCTGGTTTGGGGTGCGTGGCTCGGCTGCTCCTGGCACAGTTCCCCTGAGCCCCTGGCGTGGCTCTGCCAGGCCCCCCCCCCTCCCCCCCCCCCCCCAGCGCTTGCCAGAGGTTCTTTAACAGAGATGCTGGTAAATTTACCATCTGGAATTACACTAAATACAATTTCAAGAAGCTGCTGGTTTGCTTGGCAGTTTGCTGAATTCACATTGTTGTTTCTTTCAGTAAAACTGCACTTGAAAAGTTCTTCTTAAATTTATGCTTGCATAAAATTTGTGGCTACCATGGGCTTCTCTCAAAACTAAATTACATTAGATCGTGACACACTTATTGCATCCTTTTAATCCCTGCAGTGAATCCATCATGGTGGTATTTGAATGACAGATTGCTCAACTTTTCAGTGCCTGTTTTCCATTAATAGCATAAGAATAAGTTAGATTTTATTGTATGTATAACTTTTAAGGATTTTGATTTTTGATTCTGTGATGTTCAATTTAATGCAAATTCAGGGTTGATAAGATTAAGCAAAGTTAAGCTTCATTATTGTTAGATTTGAGCAATGCTAAGTTACATTCTATTAATTTGAAATCCTGTTGTTGTGGATTGAAAGATAATGTGTGTATTCTATTTGCCATCTGTGAGAGGTAGGACAGTTATCTTCTGTTAATTGGGTGGTTTTCTTCATCTTTGCCTCAACCAATCCTCCCTCCGGGGAGGTATCTTCTGTTAATGGGCCAGTGAGTGTCCCTGCATGAATGATAAAAATTACATCATCTCTTTGTGAGATGCTCTGCCCAGAGTGAGAAGCCAGGCATTTCTACCTGGATATAATTTGAGATTTTGGGACGCAAATACAATCTTTCCACTGGATTCCCAGAGGAGCAGCCTTTTCCGGAGTGGATTTCCAGAGAAGCAGTTTTCTTCTCCACTGGATTACCAGAGGAATATGAGGCCCATCTACACCACCACTGGACCTTCAGAGGAAATCTCCACCCTTCTACAGGATCCCTGCTCCAACAGAACCACATATGTCACTGCAGGAGCACTGCAGCCACCATTCAATGGGACTGCTGCCAACACCCTGACCAGCAGGTATTCTGACTCTGTCAGTAGGTTGGGGTTTTTTTTGTTTGTTTCTACTATTACATTTGTATTTTTAGTTTTCCTAGTAAAGAACTGTTATTCCTATTCCAATATTTTTGCCTAAGAGCCTCCTAATTTCAAAATTATTAAAATTATGACGTGGGGGGGTTTATGTTTTCCATTTCAAGGGAGGCTCTTGCCTTCCTTAGCGGACACCTCTCTTTTCAACCCAAGATATTAACCTTTAGGGAAAAATTTAAAATGTATACCCCACACTCAGTTGGAAGTATCCTAAGCCAAAAGGCTGAGAAATGGCTCACTGATTCTTAAGTGCTAAAGTATGAAGCCATCCTAATAGACAATGGATTAGAGCTAACCAACTCAACCGTGCCCAGTTTTTTTGTGGAGAACCAGATGAGGAACTAATACATAATTGCCTAGAGGTTATAAACTATGAAACCAAAGTAAGAGAGGACCTGACAGATCAACCACTCCAAGGTGGAAAATGATTGTACATTGATGGATCTTCACAGGTGATAAAGGGGCAGAGGGTATCGGGGTACGCAATAGTGCATGAAGGGTTGGTAGCCATAGAAAAGAGAAAGTTACCTTCCAGCTGCTCAGCCCAAGCGTGTGAGTTGTATGCCCTAAAGGGAGTTCTGGAAATATTAGCACAGAAAAGGGGAACAATAGATACAGGACTCAAAATACACTTTTGGAGTAGAGGATACCTTTGGAAAACTTTGGGAAGAGAAGGCGCTATTAAATTCAAAGGGAAAAGGACTGATTCATGAAAAACTTAATTTAGAAGTGTTAGAAACCTTACAATTACCAGAGGAAGTAGCAGTTGTGTATGTTAAAGGGCATCAAAAAAGGGCAACTCAGGAGGTGCAAGGAAACAATTTAGCCAATTTAGAAGCTAAAAATGCAACTGAATCAGAGACAGAAAAACTAACAATTATATTTACACCCATGAAAGAAATGCAAAATTCCCTGTATTCCGTGGGACAGAAGAGGAAGAACTCCTTAAAATAGGAGCCAAGAAAGACAACGAAGGGAAGTGGAGATTAGCAGATGGGAGGCAAATGTTGAATAAACTCCTGGCCAGGAAAACGCTAGAAGGCATACAAAGAACAACACATTGGGGTACACAAGTGCGAAGTGATCGATTTCTAAGTGATTTGGGATGCATAGGAATTTTCAGAATAGCTATGCAAGTAATTGAACGGTGTGCGATATGTCAACAAGTGAATAAGAAAATCATGAGGAAAACACCCAGAGGAGGGTCAGAAGTAGCCTTATGGCCCTTCCAAAACATCCAAGTAGCCGTTACTGAGCTTCCCCAGGTACAACAGTGGAAATTTTTGCCAGTGATAGTAAGTCATGTGACTCATTGGGTAGAGGTGGTACACACGGTGAAAGCCAATGCCAGTGTTGTGAGTAAAACTCTTCTAGAATCAATCATTCCCTGATATGGGATGGCAAACAGAATTGATTCAGACTGGGCAACTCATTTCCCACCAAAGATATTGCAGAAAGTTGTTTAGGCCCTGGGAGTAAAATGAGAATTACACACTCCATGGCATCCACAGAGTTCCAGTTGGGTTGAGAGAATGAATCAAACTCTTAAGAAAGCTCTAGTTAAGGTAATGATTGAAACCCAAATGTCATGGATAAAATGTCTCCCTTTGGCCTTATTAAGAATTAGAACCCAACCCCAGACAGATCTGGGGGTGTCACCCTATGAAATGATGTTTGGGTTACCCTACCTGACCTCACCCCAGAAGGTTGCCACCTATGAGGAAGGGGAGGCCAATGCCAAGAAATAAGTAATGTCTATAGCACAAACCTTAGAAGGGCTAAGACATAAAGGGGCAATTCCTCAAACTACCACCCTGGATTCCAGAATCATTAAAATTAATCCCAAGGATTGGGTGATGATTAAGTCATGGAGAGATCAGCCTCTAACTCCACAGTGGGAAGGTCCCTTTCAGGTACTGCTCACCACCGAATCGGCCGTGTGAACTGCAGAGCAGGGATGGACTCATGCCAACAGAGTCAAAGGCCCACTAGAAGAACCCAAAGAATGGACTGTAACATCCAGGCTGGGTGAAACAAGATTGACTTTCAAGCAGAGACTGGAACACAGCCAGAAAAACACCAAGACGCCCAAAAAGTAGAGTCAAACTTCCACCAACCAGCTCGAGAACTGTCTTCCTGTTTTAGTGGGTGAGAATTACCAGCATCTGTTGAGGGGAAATACACAAGGGACTCTAAAAGGTAATGGGGCAGCATCCTTAAGCAGTAAGGCAAAGAATAGAGGGCAAGATTGGGTTGGCCCCTTTGTTTGCTACAAAGAAGGTTCCATAGCCCTGCTGCTGGTATGAACCATTGTAGGCATGATAAGGTAGGGACAAAAGGCCATATCAGACCTCTATCATTCCTCAATTCCTTTTTAATTCAACAGGGACTGGAGGGCAGGACCAAGATGGCCTCTGTACTGACCCCTAAGAAGCACCAACTATGGGTAGCAACCACAAAGTCACGGTAGATGGCAGCCAAAGCCATACTGGACATCTGTGATGCCCTTTTGTCCATTTCAAATAAGTGTGTCTAAGGAAAACCTGAAATTTTTTCTGCTGTTCCCACTGTCCTTGCCCACATCAACAGATGCTGGTATGACTCATTCAAGAAAGAGAGAAATTTTTTTACTTAACTGTTTGAAAAAAATTACTTATAGAAAAGGGGGGTTTATTATAGATGAGCATTTCTACAGTTGACTCTCACAATTAAAGAGTGAATATTAAATATATGTCAAGAGAAGGTTTATAGATGTATAGTTATCCTTCCCTTCCCCCTGGCATTGTTATCACAGGATGGCCTCAGTAGTCGGGGCATTTGGGAGGGTGGGTTTGTTACTGTGGCAGCACCTGAGCTCCAATCAAGAACTAAGACAGTGATCTCCACCACTGGACAGAGAAGAAGTCGATTGACAAGACTTTGGGGGGGGCTAGAGGTGTAAAAAACAGAATATCCATTTTGTAGATGAGCACACAGTGACTGAATTTTTGCTCCTGGCATTGTATGCTTTCATTTATTCACTCTTCTGTTGTATTATGATAAGGTCTTAATAAAGCATTTAAATTTTTGAAAGTAAAAATAGTTTCTCACATGGCGTTGGGGAATGTGAGGCAAAGTTGTCACCAATGGATCAGCTCTCAAGGTATAACTTCTCTGACCTGGCCAGACCTCCTTAGGAGAGACCCTTCGTCAGCATCAATCACAGAATGGTGCAATCACCTCTTGTATAGTAAGAACAGCAATAAAAGACACCCTTTAAGATAGGATTACATATTTCTCAGAAGCTCCTTGAAATATTTCTCCATAACTGTAAAAGGAAATCTTCCTGATGAACTGCTCCAGACCAGAGAGAAATCAAGGCAGAGCCATGGTTTGTCAGGACTTGCTTGATCCTAATGAGCCCTGTGGTGCATTTGGAGCAGAGCCCTGGAACCCTGAGCCTGACGGGAGATTGCACAAACCTTTCCAAGAGTCAAAGTCAGTGGAAAACCCCAAAGTGTCTCAAGGCACCAATGGGTCTCACTGAGGTCCATCCCAACACAGGCTCCTCATGGACTCCTTGGAGGAGAGAATTGGAGACCAGGATGGCAAAAAAACTTCTGAGAGACTCAGTGTAGAAAGGAAATTCCAAAGTACCTTAAAAACCTTGAGTATCTCAAAGTATTAATGAGCACCACTGAGTGTCAGTACAGAGCTCTCAAGGGACTCGTTAAAGCAGATAATTGGAGCCATGATTGCACAAACCTCTCACAGAGTCTGTATCAGAAGGGAAACACCAAGTACCTTAAAATAACTGAAGTACTCTGAAGCGTTAATGAGCCCCACTGAGCATTTTTACTGACAAAGCCTCTCCAGGGACTAGTTAAAGCAGATAATTGGAGGCCATGACTGCACAAACCTCTCAGAGACTCCAAGGCAAAAGCCAAACCCAAAGTCCTTTGAAAAACCTGCAGTCCCTGCAGGGAGCATTAAGGAGCCCCCAGAGCCATTCCTGAGCAAGGCTCCCCAGGGACTCCTTCCAGCAGATCCTTGAGGCCCCTGGGATGTGGGCTAGGGGGGGATGCTGAAAGCAGGAAAAGGAGCTGACAGTGCCCAGCCTGGCTGGGGCTGTGCCAGGAGGCCCCAGAGCCTCAGGACAAGGTGTCTCCTCACAGCCCTTGGTGGCACAGACCCTGCTTTGGCCCAGGGCACCAAGACTTGGCTTCTCTTTATCCCCACCTGTCATCACTGCCTCCAGTTCTCTGCTCTGCCTGGGGCCTGGGGACACTTTCTCAGTTGTGTCCCTCAGTGGGACCCATTAAAAGTCCAAGAAACTTTGGAGTTGGATTCTGACTTGGAGTTCTGGAGAGGTTTCTTCAGCTCCCTCTCAGGGACTGATGTTCGGGGCCTGATCACAAAGCTCCAGAGGTTCATTAAATTCCTTGTGCTGTGTCTGTGCTGCTGAGGTGGGCTGGGCTCCTGGCAGAGAGGCAGCTCCTGGTAACCAAGCAAAGCTTCAAAAGCACATTTCTCTTGATGAGCAGCTCTTCTGCCAGCCCAGCAGGGCTGGGGCACTGCCTGCAGCCACCCCGGGCACAGCACAGAGGCACAGAGAGCTTCCATCAGTCAGGGCTGGGAAGGTGCTGAGAAGTGCCTGGGGCAGAATCACTGCCAGCCCTTGGCACAGGAACCTCTGACTGCAGGACAATGCAGCTGCAGCTCCTGGAGCCATCTCCTAAAGCTGGAACATCCCAATGCCTACAGACCCTGTGAGTGCATTCTCTGATTGTCTCTTGTGCAGAGCAGCCAGGGGTGCCCAGGGCTGTCCTGCAGAGCAGGGTCCTGCAGCCCAGGGTGCTGTGCTGGGGCAGGGACTCTGCTGCCTGCCAGGGGCAGCTCTCAGCCAGCCCCGGCAGCTGCTCCCAGCACTGGGGGTTGAGGTCTGAGCGAGAGGAGACAGATGGTAAGGTTTGGAAATGTTCTCCTTGTGTGGTGAGGATGCTGTGTTGTTCAGGACTGCTGCCAGCATGGCATTTAACTAAACAACATTTCCAAGTACATTATACAGGGAGCACAGCAAGTCAAGGGCTGCATACAAGGGAAAATTCTGCTTTTTTTATGTACTACTCAGGGTTGCCTGGGTAGGAAATTGTGTATAGATATTCGTCACTGGTTCAGGTTTAGAACAGTAAAAAAAGTTATCTCAGATCTTACAAACCAGGCAGTGAGAGAAATCAGTACAGGGTCCATTAGAGACTGCATCACTGTCACTTTTCCAGCCTCCTCAGGGTTGCTCTGACGTTGCCAACAGAGCCTGCAGATCCAGAGCTGCCCCTGGGAAGTGCCAGAGATGGGAGGGGTCTGCAGGGCAGAGCTGAGCCCCCAGGGCTGGGCTGGGCTCTGGCAGCACTGGCAGGACCCAGCCCTGGGCACAGGGAAGCAGCTGCTGGCAGGGACAGCTCCAGGCAGCAGAGCCCTAAGCAGGCAGAGGGGGTAAAGTGCCCCCAAGCTGTGCTGGGATGTTTCAAGTCTTCTCCAAACCCAACTACTCCATGATTACTTTTTTTACAGATCCTCATGCCAAGAAACTACAAATGTCCAACAGCAGCTCCATCAGCCACTTCCTCCTGCTGGCATTGGCAGATACGCGGCAGCTGCAGCTCCTGCACTTCTGCCTCTTGCTGGGCATCTCCCTGGCTGCCCTCCTGGGCAACGGCCTCATCATCAGCGCCGTAGCCTGCAGCAGCCACCTGCACACGCCCATGTTCTTCTTCCTGCTCAACCTGCTCCTCAGCGACCTGGGCTCCATCTGCACCACTGTCCCCAAAGCCATGCACAATTCCCTCTGGGACACCAGGAACGTCTCCTACACTGGATGTGCTACACAGGTCTTCTTTTTTGTGTTCTGTGGTATAACAGATTATTTCCTCCTGACCATCATGTGCTACGATCGCTATGTGTCCATCTACAAACCCCTGCACTACGGGACCCTCCTGGACAGCAGAGCTTGTGCCCACATGGCAGCAGCTGCCTGGGCCAGTGGCTTTCTTATTCACTGTTGCACACAGCCAATACATTTTCCCTGCCCCTGTGCCATGGCAATGCCCTGGGCCAGTTCTTCTGTGAAATCCCACAGATCCTCAAGCTCGCCTGCTCCAAATCCCACCTCAGGGAACTGGGGCTCCTTGTGTTTTCCATCTGTTTCGGTTTTGGTTGTTTTGTGGTCATTGTTTTCTCCTATGTGCAGATCTTCAGGGCTGTGCTGAGGATCCCCTCTGAGCAGGGACGGCACAAAGCCTTTTCCACCTGTCTCCCTCACCTGGCCGTGGTCTCCCTGTTCTTTTGCACTGTCATATTTGCCTACCTGAAGCCCCCCTCCACGTCCTCCCCATCCCTGGATCTGGCCCTGTCAGTTCTGTACTCGGTAGTGCCTCCAGCCCTGAACCCCCTCATTTACAGCATGAGGAATCAGGAGCTCAAGGCTGCAGTGTGCAGACTGATGACTGGATCCTTTCAAAAAAATTAAACTGCTGGCCAGTTTTTGCTAATCACTTGTACTAAAAGTAACTTTTGATACTTTGTGTTGGTTTCATTTTGGAGGTTCTTTCCTTTGTTTTATTTTTTCATGTTGTCCACAAAAAAATGTCATTGTTTCTTCCATTTCTCATTTTGTTTCTCTCCACCTTCCCTGTGGCCACAGACTGTGTCAATGAAGGGGATGCAATCTCAGTGGCTTTAAAGGAACTAAAGGATGTCCAGCAGAGTTTTCTGCAGAGATGCCCTTTTGTTGCCTTCTCTGGAGCTGCAGCAGCAATGTCTGTGTGCAGAGCTGGGGCAGATCAGTGCTGGCGCATCAGCTTTGCTCCTGCTGGCCACACTATTCCTGATCCAGGCCAGGAGCCATTGGCCTCCTTGGCTACCTGGGCACACTGCTGTCTCATGTCCAGCCTGCTGTCCCTCAGTCCCCGCAGGTTCCTTTTTGCCTGGCTGCTGTCCAGCCACTCTGTCCCCAGCCTGTAGCACTGGAGCCAAATATCAGGGCCTGGCACTTGGATTTGTTCAACCTCACCATGTTGGATTTGTTCCCTGGATTCAGCCTGTCCAGGGCCCTGTGCAGAGCCCTCTTATGCTCCAGCAGATCAACACTCACCCAGCTTGGTGTCATTTGCAAAGATGTCCTTGGTTCCATGGGGCCCCTCAATGTCACAATGGCCTCTTGCTTACACCAGGCCCTGCACTGTCACACTGGTCTCCTTGGTTCCATGGGGCCCCAAAATGTGACAATGGACTCTTTGCTACCATGGGGCTTCAGAGTGTCACAGTGTTCTCGTTGGTGCTGCAGTTCCACAGTGGCCCCTTGGTTCCATGGGGCCCCAGAGTGTCACAATGGCCCCATGGTTACATGAGGTCCCACACTGTCACCATGGTCTCTGTGGTTCCTCAAGTCCCCTCAATATCACAATGGACTCCTTGTTTCCACGAGGCCACACAGTGGCCTCCTTGAGGCCTCGTTGTGCCACAGTGGTCCCTTGGTTACACAGGATCCTGCAGTGTCACAATGTCCCCTTTGTTCCATGAGGCCCCACAGTGTCAGAACGGCCCCTTGGTTCCACTGGGCCCTGGAGTCTCCCAATGGTCTCCTTGGTTTTGCAGTGTGAAAATGGTGAAACCCCTTGGTTACACAAGGCCCTGCAGTGCTACAATGGCCCCTGTGGTTCCACAAGGACTCAGAGTGTCACGGTGCACTCCCTGGTTCCATTTTGCCCTATAGCACAACGTTGGACCCCTGGTTCTGTGGGGCTGCACGGTGTCACCATGGTACTCTTAGTTCCACAAGGCCCCACAGTGTCACAATGGCCCCAGAGTGTCCCAATAATCACAGAATGACAGAATCAAATAGGCTGGAAAAGACCTTTGGGATCATCAAGTCCAACCAATGCCCTAATACTGCCTTGTCACCCTGAACATGCCACTAAGTGCCACTGGAGAGGGACAGTGACTCTGTCACCTCCCCCCTGGCCAGCCCATTCCAGTTCCCACTCATCCTTTCTGTTGAATAACTTCTTCCTATTGTCCATCCTGAACCTTCTCTGGTGCAGCTTAATGCTGTGTCTTCTTGTCTTGCCCTCCAGCAGACCCACACTCACACCTGGATTGGTGCCACCTGCAATTTGTGCATGGTGGACTCGATCCCCTCAGCCAGATCATCAGTGAAGATATTAAACAGGACTGGGACCAACACAGATCCCTGGGGGACACCACCAGTGCCTGGACACCAGCTGGGTGCAGCACCATCCCCACCACTCTCTGGGCCCAGCCTCCAGCCAGCTCTTAAATCTCCCAGCGAGGAGGGAACCTGCCCAAGCCGTGGGCTGCAGCTTTTCCAGGGAATGCTGACAGAGACAGTGTCAAAGGCTTTGCTGAATTCCAGGCACACAACATCCACAGCCTTTCCCACATCCACAGGTGGGTCACCTGGTCATAGAAGGAGACCAGGTTGGTCAGGAAGGACCTGCCACCCCTAAATCCACGCTGGCTGGCTCTGACCCCTAGGCCATCCTGTGGGTGCCCTGTGGTGGCACTCAAGGTGATCTGTTCCATAACCTCGCTGGGCACCCAGGTCAGGCTGACAGGCCTGGAGTTGCCCAGCTCCTCCTTCCAGCCCTTCTTGGGGATGGGCTCACACTGACACCTCCAGTCCTCTGGGACCTCCCTGCTGAGCCAGCACTGATGGTAAATGATGGAGAGCAGCTTGGGGACCTCATCCACCAGCTCCCTCATCCCCCTAGGATGGATCCCATCTGACCCATACACCTGTGAGCATCTGAGTGTCTCAGCAGGTCATCAACTGCTTCCTCCTGGATTCCAGGGGGCTGTTCTGCTCCCTGTGATCATCTACCAGCTCAGGAGAACACTTTTCCTGAGGACAGCCTGTCCTAATATTGAAAATAAAAACAAGATATTAAGTAGCTTAGTCTTTTACTTATCTTCAGTTACTCTGTTATCAACTGGAATCAATAAAGAGTTGAGGTTCTTCTTCTCCCTCCTTTTGTTATAAACTTTTTAAAAAAACATTTTTTATTCTTCTTACAGAAGCTGCCAGGTTAAGTTCTAATTGAGCTTTCACCACCCAACTTTTGTTTCTGCATAACCTAACAATATCCTTAAATACTTCCTGAGTTGATGGCCCTTTTTCCCTGAGTTCCTAGGAAAGCTCCATGCCCTGCCAGGCCAGACATTTACCTCACTAGCTCATCTTTTGCCGCACTGGGACAGGCTGCTCCTTCCCCCTAAAGATGATTTTCTTGAAATGTGTCCATCCTTCTTGGACTCCTTTGTTTTTAAGGCCTGTTTCCCTTAAAACAATCAGTACCTGATTTGGTGCTCCCCAAATCTGCATCCTAAATAGGCCAAAGTCTGCCCTTCCTAATTCCAGTGCAGAAGTTTTGTTGCTGCCCCTCCTTCTTTCACAGAACATTGAAAACTTGATTATTTCATGGTCACTGTGGCCCAGGCAGCCTCCGAGCCCCGCATCTGCCACCAGCCCTTCTCTGTTTGTGAACAGCAGGAGACAGAGCTTTCCTTGGCAGTGAGAGTGTTACCAAAAATTCAGTAAAAGAGAGAACTCCTTAGCACCAGTGTAGCATTAAGAAGCAGCATTCTTAATTCAGCTGGATGCACAGGGGATAGCTCCTCTCAAAGCTATGCAGGCTGAGTACAGGAAAGTTTCTGTTTATATTCTGTATTGTGCACACATAGTCATTGATTTCCCTGGACTAAACATACATATGATAATAATTTCTCCAAAATAATTAACATATTTCCCCTCCCCTTTACCCATGGGTTCTTCTGCCCTGGAGGTCTCTCTGGTGATCCTTGCTGATGGTGGACCCCGATGTTCCAGTGGGCCTGGCTGAGCTGGCAGGACACTGAGGCTGGTGAGTTCCAGTTCCCCTTCTCACACAATGGGCACTGTGTGGTTTCCATAGGCCTGTAGTTGTGGAGAACAAGCTCCAGGTGTTCAGCTCAGCTGGTGTAGACAATTTCTCATCTGGTAGCAAGAGGTGACAGAGTAGGCTGTGACATCACAGAGTGGGTTATGTGAGGTCATTGAGCAGCTATGACATCACAGGCCATATCTGTGACATCACAGATCCACCTGTGACATCACAGGGCAGACTATGGCATCACAGACTCTGGTGTGACATCAGAGA
This sequence comes from Zonotrichia albicollis, assembly GCF_047830755.1. Lineage (NCBI taxonomy): Eukaryota > Metazoa > Chordata > Aves > Passeriformes > Passerellidae > Zonotrichia > Zonotrichia albicollis. Next base: position 4,574,276 of record NC_133842.1, read on the forward strand.
CCAGCTCTGTGACATTAGAGACTGGGCTGTGACATCACAGAGCAGGCTGTGGCATCACAGAGGGGCTGTGTGACATCCCAGCAGGGTTGTGTCAGGTCACTGGCTTGGTCACTCTGCCCCAGCTCCCCCTCACAGTTTTTCCCAACAAGTCCAATGCTGTTCATGCCCAGCAGGGTCCCTGTTCCCCAGGATCCCCCCGGCCCACCTGGAGCCACAGCCTCCACCGAAGGATGTTCCACAGGATCCACCCCAGAGCCTGACATGGGGACAAGGGGCCAGGGCTGTGTGACCAGGACATCAAGGACGGGGATTATCCAGGTCACTGTGGCCTGGGTTGGGTTCCCCAGGGCAGGAAAGATGTCTGGCAGCTGGAGCAGGGTCTGGGAAGGGCCTCCAAGGTGGGGCTGCAGCCCTTGGGGTGTGAGCAGAGCCTGAGGGAGCTGGGCTGGTCCAGCCCGAAACAGGGAAGGCTGAGGGGCTCCTCATCCCAGCCTGGCAGTGCCAGTGAGGAGGGGATGGAGAACACAGAGCCAGGCTCTTTACCGGGGGTGCTGGTGGGAGACAAAAGCCAATGAGTGGAAGGGGAAAGAGGGGAGATCAGCCTGGGCATGAGGAGATTAAATGAGTCAGGCTGCTTTCAGCATTTCCTCAACACCAAGAGCAGCCTGAGTCCCTTCTCCATCCACCGCTGTCAGCTCTGCAAATCAGGAATTCTTTGAGCTGTTTTGCCCCCACTCAAGGATGAGCATGCTGATACAAGAACTTAATTGTGTTTATACCTATCACAAAACGCCGTTTGCCTGAAATTAATTTTAGTATGGAAATCACTTGTGGATATTGAACATCAGATGCTGCTTAGACATTGCACATAGCTCAGGGAAGAGCGTGATTGTTATTAAATTGTTTCCTGCTCAACTTGGGTCTGTTTGCCATGAAGAGAAACTTTCTGTGCCTCTGAGTCTCACCAGTTCCTGATCCCCAAAGGACACAAACTTGATGAGTTGTGCTTCCCACTCCAATGGTGGCACTTGCACCTCCCTCCATATTCAGAGCAGAGCTCCCTTGTCCCACAAAGTCCCTGGCAATGCAGGGATGAAGGATACAGGACAGGCTGTGGGGATCAGGGCAGGGCACAGCCAGGGATTTGGAGCCTGATTGTGAGCCCAGGGCAGGGCTTGTCTGCTGGCCTTGGTGAACCTCATTCAATTGTCCTGGGCCCATGGATGGCTCCAGCCTGTCCAGATCCCTCTGCAGAGCTTCCTGCCCTCCAGCACAGCCACACTCCCACCCAGCTTGGGCTCACCTGGGAACTGACTGAGGGTGCCCTTGATGGCCTCATCCAGATCAGCAATAAAGAGATTGAACTGACCGGGCCCCAATTCTGAGCCCTGGGGACACCCCTGGATGTGACTCCATTCATCAGCTGCTCTGAGTGCCAGGGGTTGGGTGAGGGAAATGGCAGGGTGGGGGTAGGAACAAAGTGTGATTGATTGTCAGCCATGAAGGGTCATGATTTTCATATCTATTCAGACTGCATTTGAAGGCGTTAGGGGTCAATATCAACTGGACATTGCTGATACCAATCTATAAACAAGAAAAGAAAACTGGACAAAACCAGTTCTCTCTGCTTAGTTTTCAATATACCATATTCACTTTAAATATACCTCTGAAATCTGACTAATTAACCGCAGAACAATTGAAAACTTCAAATTTTCCAGGGGGGTTTTCTTGTTTAAATGTTTTAAACAAATGTTTAATAGGCTTTTTCACTGAATTCCTCAACTGAGTAGCTCAAGAAAGAAGAGGCCTCTGGAGGAGTAAAATTCATCAGCAACCTCCAAGTGGCTGAGGATCCATCCCCAGCAGAGCAGCAATGAACAGAAATGGGCACAGCTTTGTGGCTGCCCCAGCTTTGGCATGGGCTCTGGACGTGGAGCAGGAGCAGCCCTTGAGGGCCCCAAAGCCGGGGCTCTTGTGCTGCCCTGGGCAGATGGGATGGCAGCAGGGGCTGCAGAGCTCTCAGCACCTCAGCCCGAGGGCAGTAGGGCAGCCAGGGAGCCTCCTTTGGCTTTGGCCAAGCACCTTCCCCCATGGCTGGGGCTGAGTCCTGTGGCAGCTGCAGCTGCTGCTGTGCCCTTGCCAGGGGCTGAGGTCGTGGGGCAGTGCCCAGAGCAGCCTGGCCTGAGCAGAGCTGTGGGGCCAGAGCCAGCTGGGCTGGGCTGGGGAGAGGCCCTTGGTGCTGCCCAGAGCTCAGAGCAGCTGGCAGAGCTTGCAAGAGCTGGGCTCAGAGAGCCTGTCCCAGAAACCATCAGTGTCCATCTCAGCCTGGCTGAGCATGCAGGGCAAGGACTCAGGCCAGGCCTTGTGAGGCAGGGCCAGTGCCTGTGCAAGGCATTGCAAACAGGCAAGTGGCCCAGAGAGGAGGCTTCTCTGTGCCCTTGGTGGCATGGACAGAGCAGGGAGGGGGCCCAGCACATTTGTCAGCACCAGCCTCTGTGCCCATGCATTGGCAGCCCTGGCTGCTGAGCCCAGCTTTGGCCTGGGCTGAGTTTGGCTGTGGCCCAGCTCCATCCTCCTGTGGGGCTCACGGCCTGTTCCCAGCCATGGCAGGCCCTGGCTGCCTCTCTGCTGGCCGAGAGGCCACAGAGCCCGGGGCAGGGCTGTCTGTGCACCCCCACAGGTGCCACGGGCTCTGCAGGAGCTGGCAGAGGCTGCCCAGCAGAGAGGCCATGGGGCACAGAGCCCCAAGGCTGCTGTGGGCACCATGGCACAGGGGCCGTTCCCAGCCACAATGCTTCTGGTCTGGGTTGGGCCTGCACAGGGGCTGGGCCACCATGGCTGGGCCAGCACAGGGCCACCAAGGGGCCACGCAGCCGCTGCCAGCCCTGGCAGCAAGGCCAGGCACACACAAGCAATTGCTGAGCATGGCCTGCGCTGGCCAGGCCTGACTGTGCCAAAGGCAGACCTCAGCTGCCCTTGGGGGCTGCAGCAACAGTCCAGAGCCCAAAGAGCCTCCATGGCTGTGCTGGAGACCCAGGCTGCAGGAGGGAAATGCAGGGCTGCTGCGGGATGGGGAGGGCATTGAATTCCAGCACACACCTGAGCTCTCTGATGATCCCAGCACCATGCTGGGCCCTGTTTCAGACTGGAGCAGAGCAGATGTCGATGGGACAGGAGCCCTGCGGGACTGTCAGGGACCTGCAGCTTACAAGGTACTCTGTTCTCCCTCAAGTGCTCTCTGAGTGATCCAATCCCAGCTGGGCACCTCAGGGCACAAGTGGAACTGGCTGTTCATGGGCACACAACTGATGTCTGCCTGGATAGGGGCACAGCTTTTATTATCTGTTAGTTTCATAATATACAAGCAAATCTTTATTATCTGGGTCATTTGAGTACTGTTAAGAAATGGCACAGTTTTCACATCAGGAACAGGAATTTCTTGGAGGTGTACAGACGGCAGGATGAAAAATACTGATGTTGCCTTCTACTGGTGTGACCAATATTTTCTTTATTACTTCCTCTCCATTTTCCTTCAGGTGTTTTCAGCTCTTCTGTTGAAATGGCCATGTCTAAGGACATCTCTTCCTTTACAGCAGGTGGATCTATGTACTTCTACTGCTCTCTGATTTCCTCCTCTAGATGCTCTCTGCTCATTCAAGTGCCTCTCAACTGACTGGCTTCATGCTTTGAGCTGGAAGAAATTGCCCAATATTTCTGAAGTTCAAATAAATATATAATAAATATCATCTTAATTGTGTTTTTATCTATCACAGAATTACCTTATGTCTTTGTCTAAAACTGTTCCTGTACAGAAACCCCTTGGGGATGGTGGACATGTCAGACGCCGCTGGAACATCACAGAGAGCTGAGGAAAGAGCTGTGATGGTTGTTAAACTGTTCAAATATTCAACTTGTGGTTGTTGGCAAGAAACCTTTCTGTGCCTCTGAGTATCACCAGTCCCTAAGCCCAAAGGACACAAACCTGATGAGTTGTGGTTCCCACTGCAGGGGCACTTGGACCTTGGCTCTGCACAGGAGAGCTCTTCGTCCCCGTTCTCTCTTTTCCTCCCTCTGGGCATGGAGGGAGCTCCTGACTTCAGTGTGCGACTCGTGTGTGCAAAGAGCAAATCTGGGCAGAAATGGGGCAGGGAGGGTTTGGGGGGACCTTGGGATCTGTGCTGGGCACAGAAGGTGATTTCCATTGCTCTCAGGCTGTCTGCTGTAGAATGTGGATTTAATACCCAACAAAGGAATGACTTTTGCATTTGATGGAGCTGTGACTTCCCTTGGAGTTGTTGGCTGACAAGAAATGAACATCCCTCTGTGTCTTGGGCAGCTCCTTCTCCAAGGAAAGCAGGTGGGAGTTGGAGCCAAGGAGCTGAAAGCTGCAGGTGCAGCCTGAGCTGGAGGGAGCTCAGATTTCCACAGGGCTGCTCTGAGTGCCAGGGCTTGGATGGGGGAAATGGTGGGGTGGGTGTAGGGACAGAATCTGATGGATTGTCAGCCATGAAGTGACTTGATTTTCATATCTATTCAAACTGCATGAGGAGGTATTTGGAATCAGTGTCAATTGGAGATTGCACACATCAACGAATTAACAGAAAAAAAAAACCAGGACCTGAAAAATTGTTTTTTCTCACTGCCATTGTACATGTAATACATTCACTTTGGATACACTACTGAAATGTGTTGAATTAATCACAAAAGATTTGAAAATCTGTATCAAAATATTCTCAGAGGCTTGGCTTGTTAAGGTGGTCTGAATCTTAATGAGTAGTGGGACACTGAATTCCTGCACTGAAGAGCTGAAGGCTGAACAAGCCTCTGCAGCAGGAAAATTCAGCAGCAGCCTCCAAGGTGCTGAGGATGTCAGCAGCCCCTGCTGAGGCCATCCCTGCCCAGAGACCGTCGGGGAATGGGCAGACAAGGAGAGCGTCCCTGGGGCTGGGGCAGCACAACTCAGAGGCACCAGCGGCTGCAGCTGGGAAATGGAGTGTGGAATGTGGCTGGGAAAGCCCTGCCTGGGCTGTGCCAAGCAGGACACACAAACCCTGCTCCCATCCACTAAAAAACTCTCTCAAGGAGACATTTAAAAGGAATTACAATTGTTTGTGTGCTCCGAGTTGGACTCCCTGGAGAAATACCAACAATAGTTTCTCAGGAGCTCAGAAGAACTTAAGAAAATCAGAGAAACTTAGACAAAAATTTTTCATGGCATTGTAGTGATTTGAGTTTGTTAATTAAGGATTTTTCAAATCCTGGGATTTTTTTAAAGTAATGTATTGATGAGTGTGGTGGGTTTTAGTGTCAGTTAATTATTTATGTGTTTCTTTTTTTGTGAGATATGAATAGTAGAAAGGTAAAGCAGGCTTAAAATTTTAAAAGCGTATGAAGAAAATTTTATTAAAAGTAATTAAAAAGGCACAGACACGGCAGCACTGGCTCAGCAGCCCCTGTTTGCATTGCATAGAGCAGGCGGGAGCATCACCACGCTGTTGCTGTGGGGACATGAAGCTGAGGGAGCACAAATGCCATCAGCCCCTGGGGCCAGCAAGGGCTGGGGGACACCAGGGAAACGACTCAGCTTTGTCCTGGCCTCTGCACTCAGCCAGAAAGTTTGTTCCCATCAGCTGGGAGTTTCCTGTCCCACTGCAGACGCTGTTGCTCAGAGCCAGGACTGACTGATAGCCACCACCAGACTGCCCTAAGCAGATCCTTGGCTTCACCTTTGCTTTCTTTACTCTTCCTGATACAAATTTCTTTCTATTGCCCACGGCTCTTCCCTCCTCTGCAAACAGCCCATCTCTGTTTGCCCTTTCCTCTCTGGCCCCACTCCCCATTGCAGTTCCTGACTTGGCACCATGGGAACGTCCTTTGGGCAGAAGGATCATCCTACAAGTGCTGCAGGAATTGTCTGCAGGCTCCTGCAGTGGCTCCTGCTGCTCCCTTGCCAGAGGCACCCCAGACCAGGGGGGCACATCTGGGCTGCTGTGTCTGGCTCTGGGGCTCCCTGTTCTGGGCAGTGAGGAGGAGCTGCAGAGGCTCTGCAGGACTGACAGGATGGGCTTTGGGGCTGGCAGGAGAAGCTGAGGGGCCTGGGCTGCTGGAGCTTCTCAAGAGGAGGCCCAGGGCTCACCATGCAACTGCTCCAAGAGTAGTTCCAGACAATCCCAGAATCAGCAAGCTTGGAAAAGACCTTGGAGATCATCAAGTGCAACCTGTGCCCTGACACCACCTTGTCTCCCCTAACCCTCCTCTTTATCCCTCCTGGTTGGGATAAACAACCCCAGCTCCCTCAGCAGCTCCACACAGGACTTGTGCTCCAGACCCCTCCCCAGCCTTGTTGCCCTTCTCTGGACACGCTCCAGCCCCTCCATGTCCTTCCTAAATTGGGGGGACGCAGAACTGGACACAGCACTCGAGGTGCTGCCCCAGCAGTGCTGAGCACAGGGGAAGACTCACAGCCCTGCTTCTGCTGGCCACACCATTCCTGATCAAGGCCAGGAGCCATTGGCCTTCTTGCCCACCTGGGCACACTGCTGGCTCATGTCCAGCCTGCTGTCCATCAGTCCCTGCAGGTCGTTTTCTGCCTGGCTGCTGTCCAGGGACTCCGTCCACCGCCTGTAGTGCTGCAGTTGTTGGTTTGGCCAAAGTGCAGGACTCAGCACTTGGACTTGTTAAACCTCACCTTGTTGGATTTGTCCCTGGATCCAGCCTGTCCAGGGCCCTCTGCAGAGCCCTCCTACCCTCCAGCAGATCAACACTCTCAGCCAATTTGGTGTCATCTGCAAATTTTCTGATGCTGGACTCAATCCCATCATGCAGATCATCAATGCAGGTATTGAAATCCACGCTGGCTGGCTCTGACCCCTAGGCCATCCTGTGGGTGCCCTGTGGTGGCACTCAAGGTGATCTGTTCCATAACCTTGCCGGGCACCCAGGTCAGGCTGACAGGCCTGGAGTTGCCCAGCTCCTCCTTCCAGCCCTGCTTGGGGATGGGCTCACACTGGCACCTCCAGTGCTCTGGGCCCTCCCTGCTGAGCCAGCACTGATGGTAAATGATGGAGAGCAGCTTGGGGAGCTCATCCACAGCTCCCTCATCCCACTAGGAGGGATCCCATCTCACCCACACACCTGTGAGCATCTGAGTGACTCAGCAGGTCATCAACTGCTTCCTCCTGGATTCCAGGGGGCTGTTCGGCTCCCTGTGCCCAACCACCAGCTCAGGAGAGCACTTGTCCTGAGGACAACCAGTCCTAATATTGAAAACTAAGATAAACAAGATGTTGAGCAGTTCAGCCTTTTCCTTATCTTTAGTTTTATTATGCTCCACTGCAATTCATAAAGTGTAGAGGTTCTCCTTCTCCCTCCTTTTGTGATAATTTTTATGAAACCTTTTTTTTTATGAAACCTTTTTTTTTATGAAAGCCTGTCCTGGGGTGACGTTATGATGCTTGTATATCCCCATTCATCTGTTCTGTGCCTTTAAGACTGGCTCTGAAGAGTGGAAGTTTTGTTTGGGTTTCTCTTATCAGAGACACAGAGACAAGCGGTACATAAGGCTGTTTTTTTCACTTCCAGCTTCAGCTTGCTGCTTTTATTTGCTCTCTTTTTTTCTGTTCTTGCTTCTGCTCTGCTTTCTGCTTCTGCTTATTAGCTAGTTCTAGCTAAACAGTCCACATTGCTTCCTGGACTGCTTCTCTTCTCCTGTTTCTGTGACCACCTCAAACCTGCTCCGGACTGGGACCCGGGAACACCGAAGGTTCGGCTGCAGCAGCTGCCCCAGCGCCGGAGGGACTGAGAACAGAGCAACCACCCCCCGAAAGAGACTTTCTGATTTTGTCATCTTTCTCAGAGCGGTGTCATCGGGTATTGTTCATTTTGTGTGCTGGGGGGTGCGGGGCCAGTCAAATACACAGGTTCTTTCCACCTCTCTCCGAGGAATTTTTTCCCGAACCGGTTGGGGGGAGGGGCCGTGTGGGTTTTGCTTTCTGGAGGGGCCCTCCTTTGCAGATTCTTTAACAAATTTGCCCTAAACCAGGACAAATTTTTGGCACCTAAACGTGAGGTGAGAGAGAGAGAGTGGAAAAACCCTGTTTCGACTGCATTTTGGCTGCTATTACTCTGTGTTCGTTTAAATCAGCTAATAGCCATGCTTTTTGGATTCATAATGTCTGTTGGGGTGAAGGTTTGCATGCATTTCTGGTCCCTAGGGTTTTTTGAGATTTTAATACCTCTCTGGTCCCTAGGTTTATTTTCTTATCCAGAAATAGCTTTAGTATTGCCCCTAATACGTAGTTTTTACATCAGAGGGGCTGTGACCAGAATAGCTATCCTGCTGGGTTTGGTGGCAATAATGGGCAACAAGTTTATAAACATGCTGGGGTCTGCTCCAGGTATGACTGGTTCATGGCTATGGTTATGCATCCAGTTTGTCGCAGGAGGAGCAGGACAGAATGAGGTTTTTCAGCCTCTGCTTTCCTCCTTCTCCTATGAATCAGTTGCATCAGTAGTGAAGGATGTTCAGTTTCCCTTCAATGTTAAAGAAACCTTTTTCCTGGTATTCAATCTGGTAACTTTCCTCTATACAGCCTGCTGCTTCTCTAGAATGAGGGCTGAGATTTCTAGATGGGCTGATGAGGCCCCTGACTCAGGAGTAAACCCTGGTGTGGAAAATCCTAAGTGGTGTGGGAAATGGGAGGATATGGGCCAAATCCTGAAGGAATTCTCTGACCCTATAGTGTGGGATTTTCCCCATGAACAAATTCAGAACCCAGCTGAGGTGGGGAAATATCTGAAAGAGAAGTACCAGGATGAGCCTAAGGAGAGGAAGGTCATTGCAGTGAGCTGGGCCCTGGCATATGCTTATCGCACACTGCTAGATACTCTAGGGCAGCAGACAGAGGCAGGGGGGCAGGGAGATAAATCAGCAACTGTCCCGGTGACTCAGGCTGTAGCTAACACTCCAGGCTCGAAGCCAGCATCTAAACCCATGGCTGTTGCTACCAGCACTAGAAGTGGGAAATGCACAGACAAGACCAATCGACCAGTGGATGATGATGATGATGATGAAGGAGAAGGAACCTCACTGCCTCCTGACGTAAAGTCAGGAGTCAAAGCAGCAGGTGCAAGATCAGATGCCAATATTGAGTCCTTTTCCCTGAAGGACCTTCGTGGCCTACGGAAGGATTACACTCGAAGGTCTGATGAATCCATAATTAGTTGGCTGGTCCATCTCTGGGATGCTGCAGGCGAGGCTACCGTTTTGGATGGCACTGAAGCCAGGCATTTGGGATCCCTGTCACAGGATCCTGCCATAGACCAAGGAATGATGAGGGGGGCTAACTCTCAAAGCCTCTGGGAACGGGTCTTAAGAAGTGTAGCAGAAAGATACCTGTGTGCAGATGATCTCTATATGCAGCAAACTCAGTGGAAGACAATTGTTTTGCGGAGAAAAGAAGAAACTTCACAACTTGTAAAAGTTGTAAAGCTCGGTATGCTTTATTACGACGCGCGCCGGACGCAAGACTCTCTAAAAGGGCATGCGTGCCTCTGGAGACTCCGAGTTCTTTTTTTATCTCCTCTTCTAAATGCATATGCATACAGTTTCAAATTAAGTTTATACATATTCATTCTACATGACATTTAGCACTAATTCTTCTTTATCGAAGGAATTTTTAAGTCGGGGGCAGATTGACCTCGTGGTTTTTCTGTTTTTCTTTCTCTGTCTCTTTGCTGTCTCTGGAACGCGGCCTTTCTTTCAGCTTTAGCTCTACAGACTCTTCACCTCTCTTAGACACTTTACTTAGTTCAGGATGGATATTCTGTCTCATTCCCCCCTTTCCTAGGAAATAAGTAAATTCTTTTACTTAAGGAAAATTTCTACGACAATAAGTGTCTTTTAGCGCTTTACTATGTACATTCGACAAAGAGGTTAGTACAGCTATTCGTTGTAGCATTCTCTAGTTCTAAATTAACAATGTAATAGATAATCTTAAGCTTATCCCAACTAATATTAGTAAAACTAGAATAGGGTGGTACAACTTATCAAAGGTTCTATTTGCAGTTGGTGATCACTCAAAGATCACATCTCACTAGTGATTATCCGTATTTTATTCTTTGCAGAACTCTGGTTATTTCTTTTGTACCATGTTGGACAGTAATTAAGGTTTTCTTTCTACTTTCTCGGATTTCTTTCAAGACTTCTAACAGGTCTTGGTGCTTAATTAATTGTTTTACTAATGTAAGGTTCACCCCGATAGGGGTAGGTGGTAGTCTGTGATACATTGTGTAATTGGCTGTAATCAGCTGGTGGGATGTTACTGGTACCAAATACGAAAAATCACACTCAATAATCTTAACAAAATTACAAATACAAATACAGAGATTAGAATGGTTTCTACTAGACAGAATAACATCATTGCTATTAATTTGTACAGCAGCACAAGCAGTTCTCAAACATACACCTTTTTCTAGTATATACGAGCACAGTTTTCTGGTCAGTGACTGGATGAATTTCAAAGTGACAAATACTCTGTTCAGTGTCTAAACACATCTTGGGCATTAGCAGTATTGCTTTCACAAATGAATCTCATTTGTTCTCTAGTAATGCAGGATTCTAAGTTTACTACTTGCCACTTTTCATTCATCTTTTTGTGCTCACACTCTATGTTCTGAAGGATAGAGTGTTGTTTCTTCATGGTTTAATCTTAGGGCAATGATGGGATGGATAACATAAACAGTGGCATTACATATGGTAAGCACAAAGGCAGTGGCCACATTAGAAATAGGATCATAGGTGAAATTCACCATAATCTACTAGGATTAAAACTTCTTTTCAAAATCAATTGCATTATCTCATTCAATTTTCTGAATTTCAGCTGGAAAATTACTTTTACTCTTTTCTTATATGATCAGAGCTGCTGTTGCTTGTAACCATAACTGTGCTTGTATACAACTGAAAGCTAAAGACACATTATCTTGAACTATACTAAGTGCTTCTACTATCAATTTGTGGTCTTGGTCTCCGGCCTGTTCATTCTTCTTTACTTTGGCAGTACTTTTGAAATCTGTCACTGGCTAGTTCTTAATGCCAGTAGAGATTACTATAAAGGCTGCTTTAATTTTGTTAGGCTACTTGCTGCAGCAGTTAGTTTATTCATCAGTATTTCTGAATCAATTCTATTTAAAACTCTTAATCTTGTCTCTAATATGCCAGTTAGATGTTTGTTATGGGGAACAGGAACTGTTTTCTGTCCATGATCATCCCTCCCTGCCAGAGGGATGTGCTGGGCTCCTACTACAAATTCAGACATACTTCACAAGTGTATCTGACAGAGGTTTAGGTCATACTTGAGACAGATGTTTGTTCTGAAATGTAGAGACTTCAGGGAATCTAACTTCTCTCTCTCTCTCTCTAAAGCACTTGATTTCTCAGATGTGTGGCAAGCAGGAATGTCTCTCTTGGTCACCTACTTTGCCCTTAGCAAAGATTAAGCTGTGACTGTGTTCAGGGCAGAAGATAATGGAGGGGAAATTTTGAGAGAAGAGCTTAAATTCATTGCCTACAGGCTGTATCAGGGTGAAATTACACTAACTGTCTGATTCACTTAGGTTATCACAGACTTCCTGGTGTTCATATACACTAGGGGAGGTTCAGACACTAATTACATCTGGTCTCTCATAAGCTATCTTTTTGATGACTAAGCACTTTACTTTGATTTCTTCTCTTCAGATTCTTTGAAGTGTTCACAGCTCCTGTTCTTGCTATTCTTACTCCTCACATACTTGATTCTCGTGGATTACTACAGTAGATATGTTTAATATAAACCTTCTTTATCTCAGAAGGTTTTCTTATGGATCTAGTATACTGATTAAATGCTAGGGACCAAGGCTATTCAGTATTGCTTTGGGTGGAGGTACTCTCTAGTTCTAAAACTTCAGTTATAATTTTATACAAAACAATTCTGTACACTAAAGTATGAGCTACTCTCGACCGCAATATACTCATTTTGCCCGAATAAGTTTTAGTCTCAGTTCACTGTCTCCTGGTGTCACTCCTGAAGGGGCTTCTGGGCCTTCTTCACTCGAGAGTGATGGATCTAGCATTCTGCTCTTTGATTTTGATTGCAGTGAAGGTGGTGAGAGGTACTTGCAGTGGTCTAGTGGTCTCTCCTACTGTGGTTCCGAAGTCTTCTCTGTAAGAGACTTAACATATACATCAACTCCAGGCTATCCAACTCCCTGCTCCGAGTTCCAGCCACAAGTTTCTCAATTACTCTGAGCTGTTTGCTTAATGCCACTATGTAAGTGGACATTCTGGACATTTTCCTTGTATTCTATTGTTTTCTATAAGGCATTCTAAAAGGATTCAGCATTTTTTTAGCTCAAAAGGTTTAGTTTGAATTTGCAATAGTGCTAGTGGAAGAGCTTCTTGCTCCAGTCTTATGATTTGCTGCTTAATCAAATGATTCATTCTCTCCCCCTGGCCGCTTGATTGGGGGCGGTATGGGGTGTGAAGTTCTTAATCTATGCTCAGATGGCTACTAATCTGTTGCACTATTTTGGAAATGAAAGGTGATTCTTTATCTGAGGATATTGTGGCTGGAACTCTGAAGCGTGGTATTATCTCTTGTAAAAATGATCTGGTCACCTCTTGAGCTTTGACAGTTCTGTGGGGAATGTTTCTGGCCACTCTGAAAATGTATCTATTAATACCAGTAAATACTGATACCCCCCTTTCCTTGGGAGTTCTGAAAAGTTGATTTGCTACTGCTATACACGCCCATGGCCTCTCCTAGTCTGACTAAGTTTTGGCCCGGGGGTATTTTGAGGTTAGTCTGGAGGCAAGGATCATATTATAAGCTCACTTGAGTGATAGTGGCATATAGATTCTTGACAATGATACAACAGTTCTTTCAATCAGATGTGTGTTCTAGAAAGCCTGTGGGGATTACTACTTCAAAGTCAACACTTCATTCCAGTGCACTCTGTATCACTCGCAGCCTCGGTCATTTTGAGAAAGGAGCCACACTCTATAAAAGGCTTTAAGTAGTTAGGCCCTAGTGTGTTTTCTAGTGCCCTTCTTTCACTAGTAACCACGAAAATGGGAGGGGATTACTAGCTCTCTTTCAATGGTAGCCTACCTCTTGCAGTTGTACGTCTCTTTTGATTAGTATTACTGTATTATGGCTTACTTTCGAGGAAAATCTGTACCTCACTCTTTGCTGCTTTCTTTGCCTCTCTATCCGCTAGCTCATTTCTTTCTTCCAATTTTAAGCTCACTCTCTGGTGTGCCTTAATATGCCTTTTCAGGTAACTGAACTGCTTCCAGCAGCTGGATTGTCTCTTCTTTTTCTGTGAGGTCAGCAGTCCCCTCTCCTTCTAGATGGCTCCATGTGCATGCACAACTCTGAATGCCTTTTGCTGTTTCTAAGGCATGGGTCTATGCATTTATCTCAGCATTCTGTGCAGAGGTACCTGTTGGTAAGTGTCCAGACTCTATTACCTCTCTGCAGGTAATCACTGTGAACTTTGCAATGTCGCTTTCTTGTCAGTGAACCAGGTCTCTGCATCGTCTGGAGGAGTGTCCTTTAAGTCTGGGCGGCTGGAGTAGGTAGCTTCAGTGGTTTCTGGGCAATCATGGTGTACTGCTTCTCCTTGATTCTACTGAGAAAAGAAGCTGGGTTGACAATATTAGTCACCACTATCTCTCCATCATCTTGCTCTACTATGATGGCCTGGTATTTCAGAAACCTCTCTGGTGAAAAGCCAGTGGCCACTCTTTACTTCCAGTACTACAGACACTGTGTGGGACACTAGCACAGTCATTTTTGTCCCAGGATAAACTTGTGTGCTTCTTGAATGTTTAGCACAACTGCTGCTACAGCTCTGAGGCAACTTGGCCATCTTTTGGCTGTTGCATCTAGTTGCTTAGAGAGTAAGCAACTGCCCTCTGGTATGGACTCAAGTCTTGAGCCAATATTCTCAGAGCAATTCTTTGCATGGAAAAATAGAAAGAATGCTTTACTTACATTTGGAAGTTTCAAAGCTGGAGCTGACATGAGGGGACTCTCTAGCTGGCGAAAGGCTTGTGTGGTGTCTCTTGTCTACTGGAGATCTCAGTTCTCATTGGCAATAAGAGCATAGAGGGGTCTGGAGATTACCTTCTGTTTCACTACTTTCTTTGAGACTCTGCATCCTTGGAGTCTTAGGAAATTCAAAAGGCTTACTGTCTAGGCTTCTCTCGCTTCCCTCGTCTGAGTGGCTACTAGAAGATCGTCTAAGTACTGCAACAGCCTCCTTTCTTCTTGTGGAGCTTCCTGGGACTCTGGGTCTTTGCAAGCTGTTCTCCACTCGGAGTGGAGAATTTTGAAGCCTTCAGGCACATGGACTGTGTGAGCTTGTGTTTGAATGCAAAAATGTTCTGGCTGGCTTCATGGATAGGGAGGCAAAAGAAGGCATCTCTTAGGGCTGAAAGAGTGAACCAGGTTAGCTCAGGTGTTAAACAAGTTAGTAAGGTCTATGGATTTGCTACCACAGGGTACAAATTCTGTGTTATCTTATTGACAGCTCTTAATCTAGTACTACTAGTTATTGGACTGATTCTTTCCTTACCTTTCTTTTGAGGGTACTACTCAGTTCTCACTGGTTGTGTTCTTTCATTAAGCTTGATGGGGGAGCATCCCATGGGGGAGCATCTTTCACTCTCTCTGGTGCAGCAGAGGCCCATACCCTTGAAAACACTTATTTACTTATTCTAATATCTCTTTACTAATGTCTTTCTTAATTTCAGTGTCTGTTAATATTAAGCCTAACATCTTTATATTATTTGCCTCCAGAGCAACCCTTCTCATTTGAGAATGTTTAGCAAATTGAGCGAATTGTACAAAATCTTTTAGGTACACCTAGTACACATGTTACTTGAAAGGTTTGCAAAACTATGCCTTTTCAGACTGGCCAGTTGTTCATTCCCCACACTACAACATAAACATTCTCTACAGGTACTAAAGCTTTATTTAAAACTGAACACATAACCCTTGTGCTGACAAAAATTCTTCCCTTTTGGGAAGGTTACCTTTACCCTTCCTCCCTTACCTTGGGAGGAAGCCTTTACAAATCATATGTACTCATTTTGCGAACTGTGATTGCTTCGCATTTCAGCGTGATAATCCTTGCCTGATTTTATACGTTGCTATCTTATGCTGCATGCTGAACAACATGTTTGATTTGCTTGCTTTCTCTTTGCCTTGTTTTCCTTTTCAAGGGCCAAGACCAGAGAGCGGTCTGATCTCACAGTCTCTTTGTCATTCTGGGTGATTTCTTAAAACAAAAGACATTTCAGCATACAAAAACTATCCCATTTATCTTCTTATTATAAAACAGTACTAACAGCAATGAAGCACTATAAATCTTTTTATTTTCTGAGCTGCTCTTACTGGCAACCTCCTCCCAATGAGCCCCTCCCAAAAGGGGCTAATTTAGGAACCTGTTTGCTCTGGTCAGTTCTTATTATTTATTTCTCTTTGCCCTATCTCGCTTCCATTTGGACCTTTTTACAGACTTTCACAGTAGTTTCTCAGTTTTCCTCTTATACACATAGCTCCAGGTGGCAGGTATCAGATGTGATTCCCACACACAAGCTCTAAGACCTTAGGTTCTGAATCTGCTTGACCAGAAACCTTTAATTTACACTCGGGGCGTGTACCCTGACACTTATTGGAACAGCAAAACAGCAATACCAGTGTTTCTCATAAACACCGCACTGCAATAATACCTGCACATCTAGCTTTTGCTCACAGGCCATTCCCGTGTTCCTTGGGGAGACAGGGCAGCCAGAGCTGTCCCTGTGCCCAGGGCGCAGCCACTGTCACCTCACACAGCCTGCTAGCTTCTTGATGTACCAAAGGCTCCCGGAAATTGCTCACAAAGGCAGGCTATTCGGTTTGTTACAGAGAACCTTAAATCTCTACAGCAGATTGTTTCCAGTAAAGACTTACTGCAGTACCAACTGAAGTCTCATAAATCTCATAAGTCTCATTAACTAATTCATTTCATTCACTTCTTCTATATAAACTCTGTTTTACAAAATATCAGTCTTTTCTAGTTCTCTTCTTGCACAATCTAATTAAGCACTGTGTCTACTTACACACGCACTCACTTTCTTCCCTTCTTATCTCAAATTCACTAGAGCCATGGCTTGAATTACCATGAGGGGGAGAATTCTTGGAATTCTTTTAACTCACTTTATCGAAGTTAAACATAAATCACCGTACTATAGTTCTCTTATGTAAAATGCTACTCTTGTTGCAACAAAATCTTAAAATCTCTACAAACACTACTATACAATCTGAGAATCAAATTACTACAATGCAGCGGAAAAAAAATCACTACACAAAATCACTGGGAAAGGGCTTATTTCGCAAAGTGCTCACTTTTCTCAACACAACACAGCACACCATAATTCGGCATTTACTCAAATCAATTTTCCTGGACACAATCAAAATAACAGCGCACAGTCTAGAGATCAAGTCCAAACATCCAAGGCAAAGGAACTTTCTGAGCTCATACTCACGGTTAAAATGTACTAAATCTACACAAATCACTACATTCAAACACGATAAATACTATCACTGACATTCTTCCATTCGCTTCTCCGCGGGGCACTTCTCTCCCTGCTCCCGCAGCTTGCTGCAGCCGGCGCCTCTGGCCTCACTCGGCTGCTTCAAACACGGGGAGTACTGACCCATCCCCGCACTGTAGGGCACTGTAGATTTACTCTCTTTTAAACACCATACACATATCACCTGCACGATCACAAACACAGTGCACTGGCCACACACATTAACTATACAGCAACACAGTGTCCGGATATTACACACACACAAACAAAACACACGGGTTCACTCGTTCTGCTCCATCAGAATTATGAATCTTCAATACACACATACACGGGTTCACCCGGCTTACTCTCAAAGCCGCTAGCGGTCTGCTCTATCAGAACGACGAACCCGGCCTCTAATACAGCTGCTCTATCAGCTGAACCCCGTCTCTAATACAGCTGCTCTATCAGCTGAACTCCGTTTCTAATACAGCTGCTCTATCAGCTGAACCCCATCTCTAATACAGCTGCTCTATCAGCTGAACTCATGAACCCAGACGTCTCTGGGTGGTTTACTCCCTTTCTCTCTTTCTTCTCTCCCCCCTGGGGCCCCATACATACCGTATTCTCCTCCGCAGGCCAGCGGGTCGTTGTCTGTCCTCGCAGGTGGCAAGTTGAGACAAGCGGAGCCCCACCAGGAAAAAATCCTGGGGCGCGCCTTGGAGGTCCGTCTATCTCCCCTGCCCCCGCGGGGACAGAGAACTCCTGCCTGGCTCGCCAAAATGTTTTGCGGAGAAAAGAAGAAACTTCACAACTTGTAAAAGTTGTAAAGCTCGGTATGCTTTATTACGACGCGCGCCGGACGCAAGACTCTCCAAAAGGGCATGCGTGCCCCTGGAGACTCCGAGTTCCTTTTTTATCCCCTCTTCTAAATGCATATGCATACAGTTTCAAATTAAGTTTATACATATTCATTCTACATGACATTTAGCACTAATTCTTCTTTATCGAAGGAATTTTTAAGTCGGGGGCAGATTGACCTCGTGGTTTTTCTGTTTTTCTTTCTCTGTCTCTTTGCTGTCTCTGGAACGCGGCCTCTCTTTCAGCTTTAGCTCTACAGACTCTTCACCTCTCCTAGACACTTTACTTAGTTCAGGATGGATATTCTGTCTCACAATAGAGCAAGGGATCCAACGCCTGAGAGAAATGGCCGTGGCTGAGATTATCTTCTCAGATGATGTAACAACTAGGAACCCAGACTTAGTACCATGCATGTCTGTGATGTGGCGAAAACTCGTACGACTCGGGCCACATGAATATGCTTCTGCCTTAGCCATCATGAAGAGGGATGAGAGGGGTGAGACTGTGCTTGACATGGCAAGGAAGCTCCGAGCATATGCAGATGCTGTACATGGCCCGACACATGCCAGAATCGTAGCGGTAGAAACACGTCTGCAGAACGTAGAGGATAAGATAGAGGAGAACCATAAGAAGCTTAGAGAGGAGATTAAAGAAGACCTTCTCCAAATTTCAGCAGTACAGATCCGAGGTTCCGGTATCCAAGGCAGACGTTTCCCAGATGGTGAGAGGAGATACACCCCACGAGCTGAGCTGTGGTTTTACCTGCGTGATTGTGGGGAAAACATGAGAAGTTGGGATAGGAAACCTACTGCTGTTCTGGCACAACGGGTGCGTGAACTGAAGGAAGCCACCAGGAGGAAAGCAGCTCCAGTTGCCCGTAGCCGAACGGCCAGGTATGATGATGATGACATGTCTGACCCCCTCGAAGGAACATCCAGAACATACACCCAGGGAAAGAATGATAACCAGGCTTAGAGGGGCCCTGCCTCTAGCCAGGTAGAGGCCAGGGAAAATCGTGTCTTCTGGTCTGTGTGGATTCGTTGGCCTGGCACATCGGAACAACAAGAGTATAAAGCTTTGGTCGATACTGGTGCACAGTGCACATTAATCCCATCAAGACATGTGGGGACAGAGTCTGTTTCTATTGCTGGTGTGACAGGGGGATCCCAGGATTTCACTTTGGTGGAAGCTGATGTGAGCCTAATGGGAAATGAGTGGAAGAAGCATCCTATTGTGACTGGCCCAGAGGCCCCATGTGTTTTGGGCATAGACTACCTTCGAAGTGGGTACTTCAAAGACCCAAAGGGACTCAGATGGGCATTTGGAATAGCTGCTGTAGAGACAGAGGGCATCCAGCAATTGAACACCTTGCCTGGGTTGTCTGAGAATCCATCTGCAGTAGGATGCCTGACGGGAGAAGAGCAACGAGTGCCAATTGCCACTTCCATAGTGCATCGACGGCAGTTTAGGACCACTCGAGATGCTGTGATCCCCATCCATAAGATGACCCGAGAGCTGGAGAGCCAAGGGGTGGTCAGCAAGACCCACTCACCCTTCAACAGCCCCATTTGGCCTGTGCGAAAATCTGAAGGAGAATGGAGATTGACTGTGGACTATCGTGCATTGAATGAAGTGACTTCACCACTGAGTGCTGCCGTGCCAGACATATTAGAGCTCCAGTATGAGCTTGAGTCCAAGGCAACAAGGTGGTACGCCACTATAGACATAGCCAATGCATTTTTCTCCATTCCTCTGGCAGCAGAATGCAGGCCTCAGTTTGCCTTCACATGGAGGGGAGTGCAGTACACCTGGAACCGATTGCCCCAGGGGTGGAAGCACAGCCCCACCATCTGCCATGGACTGATCCAGACTGCACTGGAAAAGGGTGAGGCTCCAGAACATCTGCAGTATATTGATGACATCATTGTGTGGGGGAACACAGCTGCGGAAGTGTTCGAGAAAGGGAAGGAAATCATCCAGATCCTCCTGGGAGCTGGTTTCGCCATTAAAAAGAGCAAAGTAAAGGGACCAGCTCGTGAGATTCAATTCCTGGGAGTGAAGTGGCAAGATGGATGGCGTCAGATTCCTACAGATGTCATCAACAAGATCACAGCAATGTCTCCACCCACCAATAAGAAAGAGACACAAGCTTTCTTGGGTGCAATAGGTTTTTGGAGGATGCATATTCCTGAGTACAGTCAGATCGTGAGCCCTCTCTACCTGGTCACCTGCAAGAAGAACAATTTCCAGTGGGGCCCTGAGCAGCAACAGGCCTTTGCACAGATCAAGCAGGAGATTGCTCATGCAGTAGCCCTTGGCCCAGTCAGGACAGGACCAGAGGTGAAAAATGTGCTCTACTCTGCAGCTGGGAACCATGGCTTGTCCTGGAGCCTTTGGCAGAAGGTGCCTGAGGAGACTCGGGGTCGACCACTGGGATTTTGGAGTCGAAGCTACAGAGGGGCTGAAGCCAACTATACTCCAACAGAGAAAGAAATCCTGGCTGCCTATGAAGGAGTCCCGGCTGCTTCGGAGGTAATAGGCACTGAAGCATAACTCCTCCTGGCACCCTGACTACCCGTGCTGGGGTGGATGTTCAAAGGCAAGGTTCCTTCCACTCACCACGCCACCAGTGCTACATGGAGCAAGTGGATTGCTCTCATCACTCAGCGCGCCCGTATAGGTAAACTGAATCGCCCTGGGATTTTGGAGGTCATTACAAATTGGCCCGAAGGTGAGAATTTTGGTGTCACAGATGAAGAGGAACAAGAACCAGTGACACGTGCTGAAGAGGCTCCTCCCTATAACCAACTGCCCCCAGAGGAAACACGCTACGCTCTTTTCACTGACGGTTCCTCTCGCATTGTAGGGATGAACCGGAAGTGGAAAGCAGCCGTATGGAGCCCCACACGACAGATTACACAAGCTACCGAAGGAGAAGGTGGATCAAGCCAATTTGCTGAACTCAAGGCTGTTCAACTGGCCCTAGACATTGCTGAGAGAGAGAAGTGGACAAGGCTCTACCTCTACACTGATTCATGGATGGTAGCCAATGCTCTGTGGGGATGGCTGGAGAGGTGGAAAAAGGCTAACTGGCAATGTAGAGGGAAACCCATTTGGGCTGCTGGTGAGTGGAAAAACATTGCCACCAGGGTAGGGAGGCTACCTGTGAAAGTCCGCCATGTAGATGCCCATGTACCCAAGAGTAGGGCCACCGAGGAGCACCAAAACAATGAGCAGGTAGACCAGGCTGCAAAGATAGGGGTGTCCAAAATAGACCTAGATTGGGAACATAAGGGAGAGTTATTCTTAGCACGATGGGCCCATGATGCCTCAGGCCACCAGGGCAGAGATGCCACCTATAAGTGGGCGCGAGACCGAGGGGTGGATCTAACCATGGACAGTATTTCTCAGGTTATCCATGACTGTGAGACGTGTGCTGCCATCAAGCAGGCCAAGCGACTGAAGCCCCTCTGGTACGGTGGGCGGTGGTCCAAGTACAAGTATGGGGAGGCCTGGCAGATTGATTACATCACACTGCCCCAGACACGCCAGGGCAAGCGCTACGTGCTGACGATGGTGGAGGCCACCACTGGATGGTTGGAAACCTACCCTGTGTCTCATGCTACAGCCCGGAACACCATCCTGGGCCTGGAAAAGCAAGTTCTGTGGAGACATCGCACCCCTGAGAGGATCGAGTCAGACAATGGGACTCATTTCAAGAACAGCCTTATCAACACCTGGGCTAGGGAACATGGCATTGAGTGGGTGTACCATATCCCCTACCATGCACCAGCTGCAGGAAAAGTGGAGAGGTACAATGGACTACTTAAAACCCAGTTGAAAGCTTTGGGTGGGGGATCTTTCAAGAATTGGGAGCAGCATCTGGCAAAAGCCACCTGGTTAGTTAACACCCGAGGTTCCACCAACCGAGCAGGTCCTGCCCAGTCTGAGTCCCTGAATGTAATAGAAGGGGACAAAGTCCCAGTGGTACATATCAGAGGTTTGTTAGGGAAGACTGTGTGGATCAATTCTGCCTCGAGTACAGACAAACCCATTCGTGGGGTTGTCTTTGCTCAGGGACCAGGTTGCACGTGGTGGATAATGCAAAGAGATGGAACAACACGATGTGTACCTCAGGGAGATCTGATTGTGGGGTGAGAATGATATGGGGATAAGGGGTGGAATGTCCTGGGGTGACATTATGATGCTTGTATATCCCCATTCATCTGTTCTGTGCCTTTAAGACCGGCTCTGAAGAGTGGAAGTTTTGTTTGGGTTTCTCTTATCAGGCACACAGAGAACGGTACATAGAGCTGGTTTTTTCCTTCCAGCTTCAGCTTGCTGCTTTTGATTCCTCTCTTTTTCTGCTCTTGCTTCTGCTCTGCTTTCTGCCTCTGCTTATTAGCTAGCTCTAGCTAAACAGTCCACATTGCTTCCTGGACTGTTTCTCCTCTCCTGTTCCTGTGACCATCTCGAACCTGCTCCAGACTGGGACCCGGGAACACCAAGGGTTCGGCTGCAGCGGCTGCCCCAGCGCCGGAGGGACTGAGAACAGAGCAACCACCCCCCAAAAGAGACTTTCTGATTTTGCCATCTTTCTCAATGCGGTGTCATCGGGTATTGTTCATTTTGTGTGCTGGGGGGTGCGGGGCCAGTCAAATACACAGGTTCTTTCCACCTCTCTCCGAGGAATTTTTTCCCGAACCGGTTGGGGGGAGGGGCCGTGTGGGTTTTGCTTTCTGGAGGGGCCCTCCTTTGCAGATTCTTTAACAAATTTGCCCTAAACCAGTACAGCCTTTTGGTTCCACAAAGCCCTGCTGCTTCACACTGGTCCCTTGGGACCATGCGGCCCAACAGAGCCACAAAGATATCCTTGATTCCATGAGGCCCCACAGTGTCACAGTGTCAAAATGGCCCCTTGCATCCATGGTACCCTGCAGTGTCCCAATGTTCTCCTTAGTTCCAGAAGTTCCTACAGTGTAACAGGTTCCACAAGGGCCTGCAGTGTCACCATGGCCCATTGGTTCCACAATGCTCCCCAGTGTCACAGTGGTCTCCATAGGAAGGAAACAAGTGAGTCCCAGTGGTGCAGGGGTATAGGTGGCATTTGAGTCATAGTAAAATATGTGTATTGTATAGGTGGCCTTGCCCCGGTAAGTCCCAGATGTTCTAACTGGGCTACTTCCGAGGTGCCCATGGCTCTCCACATTAGCGCGGCGACTCTGTGGGACCAGAGCTGTGCGTCAGTACCGTGTCCCGTGCAGCTGCAGCAAGCTCAGGAAACAGAGGGGCCCGAGGGTGCCGGTGCTCTTTGCCTGTCTGGCAGAGCCTGCTGGACAGGCTGTACAGGGCAAGAGGCCCTCCGGGCCAGCGAGCACCGAGCTCTCGAGGCAGTTTTGCCCCGTACCCGTCACACGTTGGGGCACAGCGCAGGAGGCTCATCACCACGGGGGCAGGGTGTTCTTCAGTCAGGCTGACAATGGCCATTTGCAGCCCGGTGTCCACAGATTCACAGGATGTGAGTCTCTGCAGCATGGCACTCACCACAAGGAACCTTGCACCTGGAGGAAGCAGCAAGCGGCAAGCGGCAAGCGGAGGACTTGGAGTGCTGTCCAAGGGAGCAACTTGCGCAGCTTCCCCCAAGAAGTGCTTGCCTTCCCAGCCCACTGTGATGGGGCTGAGGGGGGCCAGTGGACATGGCTTGAGGGGCTGCGTGATCCTGGGAGGCCTTCAGCCCTGGCCCCAGGCAGCTGCAGAGAATAAAAACCCTTCTGGAAAAACTCCAGAGTAGGTCTAGGACTCACAGTGAGTGTGGGCATGGCCTCAGTCTCTGGGATGCCCTGTGGGATGGTGTTGGTGGTGGCCATGCCCTCTGTCAGGGCCATGTCAGCCTCCTCCCAGCCCTCATCCGTTTCCCAGTCAGAGCTGGCGGCCAGGTTAGAGGACACTGTGCTGGCAGCAGCCTCTGCCCGCAGCTCACTGGGCCTGGATTTGGGCTTGGCCGTGCCCTCGGGTGTGGAGCCGCCAGTCATTTTGCGCTGAAGGCGCAGGAACCTCTGCAGTGTCTGCAGCAGAAGGACGGGTGGGAAGAGAGGGACGTTCCATGGCCTTCTCCAAGTGCGGGGCCCGGCCAAGCAGTGCCAGCAGACCCAGCCCAGGTGGGGATGGCTTTGGGTACCTGCGCGGCTCGGTGGAAGCGGCCACGGGTGGGCTCCTGCTCTTGAGTCCAGTCCTTGTCCACATCTGGCAAAGAGCGAGCGCAGCCAGAGCTGAGGGGCTGTGGGAGAGGCCAGAGAACACAGCCCAGCCCTGCACTCCCCAGGCAGGAACAGCCCCCCGGGAGCCCAGGGGATGGAGCATGGCCATCGGGGGGCAGCCATGGCCCCTGTCCCATCCCGTCCATGGGTGTGTCCACAGGGATGGGATGGGATGGGATGGGATGGGATGGGATGGGATGGGATGGGATGGGATGGGATGGGGCCAGGACGGCTGCAGGCTCAGGCCCTGCGGCCCAGGTCCATCACTCACCGTGCTGCAGTGGCTGCAACTGCTGTGGCTTTGCAGGCTGCTGCACTGGGGCAGCTGCAGGGCCTTTGCTTTTCTTCCCCCGAAGCCCCTTGAACAGGCTGAGCCTGCCTGCCATCCCGCTATCTGACCTCAAGGGCACCTTCCAGACAGATGCCTTGGCAAAGGCCCGAGTCAGCGAGTGCTGCAGTTGTGCCTTGCAGGCACCTTCAACAGAGGAGCCTCAGGAAGGCTACAGGACAGCAAGTCCTGCACTGTTCTCGAAGGGCTTCTGCCAGAAGGACAGGAGACTCCTGGTGAATGATGGAGCTCCCACAGGCTGGCCACGAGGGCAACAGCTGCAGGGATGGGAGATGCCTAGGAAAAGCTCTGAGTCACCGAATCCTGAGGTCTGGCCGTGAGGCCAGCTGCAGGAGGAACGCCTTGGAAAAGCTCTGGGTCAGCAACCAACGAGCCGGCTGTGTGGGGTCGCCTCACAGCACCGCTCTGTCACCTCCCGTCCCGCCATGTGCACCGAGCACTGTGGCATGGCCATGTCGCCACCAGCCCCTATGTCAGCGCATGTCACAAAGGACTGCTCAGACACGCTGTCCCTTTTGGTTTCACGGGGAACCTGCTGCACCGTGTCACAAAGGGTCACTGCTGCCACTTGCCCCGGGGCCACCCCCTCCCCACCCATGGTGCGCCCGGTTGGAAGGACTCTCCACAGTGCCCAGCCCACACAGCCCAGCTCGCTGGCGGCCCTGGAGCAGAGCAGCTTCCAGCAAGCAAGAGGCAAACGCATCTTGCCAAGAGTTAAAACACAGCAGATAGGGAAGATGGCATGAATGTGTGCATAAAGGCCTTTGAATTCCCAGCTCTCTGAGAGGCATTTGGCACTCTTGGCTGGACAGAGATGATCCCCCTCTGTCCTATGTTCAAAGGGGGGGAACACACTCTGCCGCTGGTGCTTGGCTTGGGCTCTGCAGGCCCAGGCAGATGCCAAAGCTGCTCTTCACAGCCTTCTCCCTTGCCACGCCCCTCTGCCAAGTGCAAGGGGCCTCAAGGACGGAAAGGAGCGCAGGCAGCCAAAGGGAGACAGCTGCACCTACCTCACTGGGGGCTCCTGGGGAAGCACTTTGCGTAGGAAGCAAGCCCATCTCATCCAAAAGCATTTCCCCAGATGTGTCCATTTTCTGGGGAACACCAACACACACTTAAGAAACCCTGGCAAGGCTCAATTACTTCTGCACCTTGTAGCACACGCACTCCAGCTCGAGCTCATCTTCCTTCTCCTGAGCCTGTTTCCTCATGTCCCTTGTGGCATGCAGCCCCAGCCCCCCTAGAAACAAGAGCTGCCTGCTGCACGTTCAAGTGCCTGAACTCCTGCCCGGCGCTCACGGCAGCAAAATCAGGCTGTTCCCAGCCAGGGAGCAGAGCCCTGTTCCCGCAGGAGGCTCTCGTGAGCCCCTTCCCCACTGTGCAAGCAGCACTTCTGCCTGCCTGCCTGCCCAGAACGCTCTTGGCACAGCGGAGCACAAGCTGGCCGGCTCTGGGCCCAGCACAGCCCAAACACAGGCGCAGGAAGACACAGCTGCGGCTGTTTTGCAGCCATGCCCCAGAGAGAGGGGAAGGGGCCCCTGCCTCTGGTCTCACTTGGTTGGGTTTCTGACTGGTTCTGAGGCAGGGGCTGCGATTCCTAGCTTGTGGGGAGAGCAGAGTTGCCGGAACTGCACCCAGCGTACAGGCACTGCCTGACAGCGCTGCAGCCGCTGGGACGGTCATGCTCCCGAGTCTCAGCCCCTCCCTGCTGCTGCTGCTCCATTTGCTTTCAGGCACACCCAAAGCTCACTGCTAGGCCACGATGGTCTCTGGTTCTGCCCTCTTCCTGTCCCTGTGTAGGCATGGAGCATTGTTGCTGTAATATATGGTAGGGATAACTCATGCTATTAATGTATGGTATAAAATATTGTGAAATCCAAGCCACGTCTTTTGATTACCCTGGCCGGGAGCAGCTGTCTTATTCAGATTCAACTAGTTCCTGGACGCATGTTAAGATAACCATTGATGCCTTAATCTAAGAATAGAAGCTTCCAGGGTGATGATCGTTGGCTTCCCGAGATGTCAAGAGCCACCCAAAAGCAATTATCGCATTGCTGATTACATCTATCAAGATAGTCAGCAGCGCCACCCTGATATATCTGAATACACGGCTTCCCCGGAGCCTATTGACACCAATGGCACACCTGGACAAGGCTTTTGTCCACCTCTGCACATGGAAAGCAACAGCGATGCATGTGAAGAGACACAAAGAAAATTTGGTCATCTTTGCCTCAGGCAGAATAAACTGTATAAAACCTCGCCGCGCGAAGCCGCGAGCGTGAAGTGGGGAGACTCTGACACTGGGGATGTCAGATCTGTGTTCACCCGGCACTGATCTTGGGCTTGACGCTGTCTCTTTGGCTGTGGTAGTTTTGAAGACCAAACTTCGGTCTTGCAGACAAACTAATAAATCTTTGCTAAATTTTTGATAATTTTGGCTCACGATTTGATAATTTATAACACCAGTTGTCATTTGTGTGCACTAAGGATTCCGTTTCAGACTGAACTGGTGCAGTTGCTCCTTGGACACTGCTTGCATGAAGGTGCAGCGGTGCTGCAGCAACTGTTCCACACACAGGGAGGGCTCTGGAGCCTCCCCGGGGCCACCAAGGAGCAGAGGAGGAAACGTGCCCAGGATCTTTGATGGGGGAGGGAGCGGGGCAGATGGAATCAAGATGCATGTGCTGTAAAATCCTATCTATCCCTTTCTACTGAAAATGCTTGCAGACTGGTGGGAATTGCTAGAGACAAGGCTTACAAACCAGGCCCCGATATGATTCACCCAGTGTCCCTGTTTAAATTCAGGTATGCTTATATTAAAAAGGAAGGAACTATTCTGACTCACTTGTCCCCTCGCCCACTCCTCTTTTTTTTTTTTTTTTTGTAGCTCTTGGGGCAGTCTTGTGTGCCATTCCAACTCTTTGTTATCAAATGTGTGAAGGCATGGTGCTGCTGTAGCAGCAGCCTGAGTTCAGTGGGAACATGTCCAAAGCACTGGTCCCACAGCAGTGGGCAGAGTGAGAGACTTGCCTATTCTGCCATGGCCATCCAGCCTGGGGAGAGCAGCTGCTGGGGCTTCCCCATTCTGCCAACAGCAGTCTGCCTCCAGCATGTGGCCTGTATGGCCATGGTTTTGCCAGAATGTGGAAAATGCATTGTCTGAATGTATTTTGATGGTGTCTGACATCACCTGACTGGAGCAGTTTGGTGGGCAGGACGCCCTGTGGGCAGGGCCATGGCAGGGATGGGTGGCTGGCACTGGCACTGGCAGTGTTATTTTTCCAGACAGGCTCCTGGTACAGCTGTGGAGGAGGGCACCAGCAGCTGTATCAGCCCAGCGAGCAGCAGCACATGGAGGAGACCCTCATCTGCAAAGAGCCCCTCACCCCCTTTGCTCCCCCATGGCAGCGCAAGATGATTCCGCCGCAGGTGAAGGGCTGCTGCAGGCTGGGGACTCCTGCAGCCAGGCCTTGTTGCAATCTCCTTGCTGCAGCTGTGCCTGGAGGATGTTGGCCTGCAGCAGCACTGCTGATGCCCGGGAATGCTGCTGGGCTCAGAGAGGCAGAGTGTGTACAAAAGCTGCATTCAAAGCCCTGATGGCGAGACCCCGGAGCCGCTGGCAAGGGCAGCAGCTCTTCTTCATTCCATGCAGGTGAGAGCCCAGCCTTGGAGCCTGTCCCTGGGGACGGGGAAACGCTCTGAGTGTAGGTTTGAATTCTCAGGGACCGTCAAAATGAGAATTGTTTTGAGGCAGGTGTTGCAATGTTGGGTTTGAGTGTGTCTGCAGGAAAGAAAGCGGGAATAAACCCCTTGAACAACAAAGGAGAACTCTGCATTGCCAATTTACACCCTACAGATACACTGATCATATTGGCCCACTGAATACTGGGGGCATCTAATGCAGAGTGCAAAGCTTCTTCAAATAGATAGGAGAGATGAGACTTGAAGAAATGATTCGGCAGATGCAGAAAAGGGGATCAGACCCATGGGTCCCATGGCTCAGGCTTGGTTCTGCCAAATCAAGCATGATTTGTTTTATCTGCTCTGTTGGAGAGTATTTCAGAATGACCTGCCTATTGTGATATTACTGTTAAGAAAATTTAGAATTTTCAGGAACTGCCAAAATCAGAAATGTTTTGAGGCAGATCATGTTTATGTTGGGTTTGGGTGTCTCTGCAATAAAGAAAGCAGGGAATAAACCCTTGGAACAATGAATCAGAGCAAAAGTGGAATGTTTGGATGGTCAATTTGCTCCCTACACCTATCAGCCAGCTGAATTAGGTGGTCATCTACTGGGGAATGCAAAGCTTCTTTTACTTCCACCCCTGGTGCCATTGTTTGTGTCCCAGTACTTGGTTTGATGTGAAGAGAATTAAACAAAATCCCACACAACAAGCTGCAACCCAGAACTCAGTGGGAACTGCAGAAATAAAGGCCTTGAAAAGCAACTTTGGAAAGGGTCTCCTTCCTAGACAGTGTGAAACTCTCAGGCCTGGCCTGGCTGGGCTTAGGGCTGGCTGCCCTTGGGAAGGGAATGGAAGGGATGGAGTTGGGGTGGGGCTTTGCAGCCATGGAAACGAGAGAACCATGGTGAGCATGTCACAAAGGGGCAGCCCCACGCTGGGCTGGTGCAGGTTGTGCTGGGCACGGCTCCAGCAGCAGCAGACGCGTCTGGCTCTGCCTCTCTGTGCCGAGCGCCGGTGATTGGAGTCACTCGGCCTTGCTCAAAGGCTGGGACCGAGCTCCCAGTGCTGACTGCTCTGGGAGCGTTCCGAAACTCAAACCCAGACACTTCTGCCAGCAGAAGCACGGGTTCAAACATGGATTTTACTGGAAAAGGAAAGACCCCTGAAGGAAAAGGTGAGGATAGAAGGGAGCTAAAAGGCCGGAGCCAAATAATCCCCCCAGATTTCAGAGAAAACTGCTCCATGGTGGTCAGTGGTGGCTCTGTGTCAGAGTAGGTGGCTGACAGCTACAGATGATCCTGCAAGGACACCCATAGCATCACAACATTCTGTCATTAGTTTAGTTAGTTTTCTCCATTTTGACAGTGGCCAAATCACTCATACGGTCAGCCAGGACAGGGACTGTGGCCACAGCTGGCCACAGATTGGACATGGTCATGAGATGCAAGTCCTCTTGCTTTCTTTGCCATCTTAGTGAGCATTGGGCCTCACTACAGATAAATTTCCCATTCTTCCTCTGTTTGCTGATTGGGTCCAACCCTGAGGGTGGGGTTACGGTGCTATAGAAGCACCAATAAGGCCTGCCTGCTTGCTGAGAGGTCGTCGTGGTTTTCAGAAATAACAGTCACAGCTGTGTGGGTTTTTCCTGTGGATTCACAGCCCAGCCTTAAGAAAGAATCTTTTTTCCCCTCTATCATTGGAGCCTTCTATCTTTCCCTTCAGACTTGCTAATTCGATACTGCTCAGAGGAATTAAATGCAGGCTAGTCCCATAAGAAATAAAACCAAATAAAATTTCTCAACAATTAAAAATTATTCCCCTTGTGTGCCACATCCATTAGATATGTTGATGATAAAGGTGGGAGTTCACCTAACTCACTTCTTCCCTTTAAGTGTGGCTCAGCCTCGCATAGAGGTGAGATTGGATGTGAGCTATTCTCTGCTGGGAGGAAGGGTCTTGTGGCAGCCCAGAGAGGCTGTGCCCATTGCCAGGGAACAGCTGTGCCCTGCATGTGCCCCTGCAATGAGCTGTGCTGCTGCCAGTGCCCCTGGAGCTGTAGGGCTGCTGAGCTGTGGGGCAGGCGGAGGAGCAGGAGGGTGCATGTGCAGCTGAGCCATTCCTGGGGAGCACAGGGCTCTGGGCTCCCTGCTGTCCCAGGGCAGACAGAGGCCAGGCTGTGCCTGTGCCAGCTCTGGGGAAGGGCTCAGGGTTGTGCCCCGGCCTGCCTCAGTGTCTGCCAGCAGGAGCATGTTTCCCTGTGCAGCTGTTTAGAAGTTTGCAGGAAATGTGTCCCATGAAATATGGAGCTTCAGATGCTTTAGGTTTGCATGGTGGCCTCTGTTAAACTTTGTGTCTCCATTCTGCAGATCTGACTGGTTACCGAGTCTTACCGAAAAGTTTTCTCTGGACACTTCCCATGTTCCCTCACCCACAAAGTCCTCACATCCCATCCAGAAGAGCTCTCTTTCCTCCAAGATCAGGAAGAAGCTGCCGCCTGTATGGAGAGTGTTTGAAGAATAGGATTGATGCATTAGGCTTGATAGTTACAGATGTACATATGTTCTGATCTTTAGATGTAGTTTTGAATTAATGTGTTTTGATTGTATCTTTAAAATTTGATGTCATACTTTTAATTGTATATATTTTATTTTGATGATGAAAAAAGTAAAAAATAAATAACATTTAAATAAATCAAGAGGAGAATGTGAGACCAGGACCTGCTAGCCTAGAAATTATGGGACGCAGCTCAGTCAATGTGCCAGTGTCTCACCACATCCTTTCCTCATTGGGCTTCTCTTCTTCCTCTTTGGCCATGTTTTCTTTGTGTCATTTGTGCTGCTGTTTTCAACTTGTCATTGTAGCAGGGCCACACATTGAAATGTTTGGTGGACAATGGATCCAAAAGGTCCTGTATAGTAGTCAAAGGTTTTCTACCTAAGTGTGTTCTGTGCTCACCAAAAGCCTGAGCAAAGAAACCAAGAGAAGTGTGCCCTAATCCCAAAGCTTTGCTCCTTTGCAATCTCCCACAGATCTGGCTCACAGGTGTCTTCAATCACAATTCCATAGGTAAGAAGAGGTCATGTATTTCACTGGGAAATGATGCACTGCTTTGGCCAAGTCACCTGTATGCATATTTACCCAGGATAGCAGTCCAGCTGTGTTGTTTGCGCCTTGTGATGAATGCACTGGGAGGCCAATAACAAGTGACAAGGGTTCCTCAAATCTGCACTGCAGCCTGGGTGCCGTTCAGCCCAGAGCTAGGGGAACATTTGTTCCCATGGACCAGTGCTTGCCAGTGGAATGAATTCCTGCACAGCTGGAAGAAGCAATTCTGGATTCAGCTCCAGCTCTTGGTGGGCTGCATGATCATTGACAATGTTGCCCTTCCAGAAATTATTCTGCAGTTTCCTTTCATAGTCATTTGAAGCTTTGAAACTTCACATTTCAATTTGCTTTGCCTTAGGGAAAAACACTTCTGGGCCCAGTGCAAACTGTAACCTTCTGAAAGCAAAGTCCTCATGGTTGCCAACTTCTGATGTTGCACAATGTCACCTGGCTGCCTGTGTCTGCTTAGCTCTGGGTCTAGTCCTGGCCTAGTAAAGCCCAGGCAGGGTGGCACGTTGCAGGGAAAACTGGTCCATGAGCTTATGGGATTGCCATCAGCAGCAAAATGAATGTGCCCTTTGGGGATTTCTCTGGAGACAAAATTAGGGACCTACTCAATGCCACAATATTCTCTTAGATTATTCTGAAATATCCTAGAAAAGGCTGTGAAAATACACATCTCCTTGCACACCCACTGTTTGAAGAGGGGAACTTTTGTCCCTCCTCAAAGTCATTGTTCTTGCACACCAGAAACATGAACATCCACCAACAGGAATGATGCATGGTCCTGCTGCTGCTGCTGCCTCAGAGCACTGGGCAGTGCAGACCTGGGTGTTACCAATATAAGCACTTAATCAGCACTTCATGCTCCTTCAAGCTGTCCAGATCTCAGGGCTTTTTGTTTCCAAGCAGCCACTGCACCATCTCTAGGGAAGAACAGGAAATGTGAAACAGTGAATGCCAGCCTTGCACGGGTGTGGGGGAAAACTTGAGGTGTCTGCATCAAAAGATGAATGGAAAGAGTGTAATTGCCAAAGCAAACGCTTTGTTAGGATAGCAGGAGCAGTTCTTTACTGCATGCTTGCATGAAGATCATTTGGGATCTCCTTTTTGTGTCTCATGCAGAAAAGGAGCTCCTAATAATACCATGCTACTTAAACCAGATTGGGATGTAGCTCTGTAGTGGTTCACAATGAAGCAGACTGCCTGCTGTGTCACTGCCATCCCTGCTGAGCCTGTGAGGGACTGTAGTGTATTCCATGCCTGTTTTGCCTCCAAGCAAAGCTTGGTTTTCCTTATTAGTGTGGAGTAAATACAAGAGTGATAAAATGGACAATTAAACTGGCCACTTTGGAGGATATGCTCATGCTTTTGCATGTCAGTCCAGCACCTCATGCTCCCAAGGCTTGTTACTCATCATGAAATATTTTAACAAAAAAAACGCAGCTTTCATGTTACATCTGAATAAAACTGCATCAGATCATCAAGAATTCTGCTGTCAGGAACAAGACAAGAGCCTTCCGACACTCACGTGCAGCTGCCCTGGATTGCTGCAGCCCTTTGTGCAAAGCTGCTGCAGACAGAGTGTTTGGAGTTGGTCTGGGCCTTTATGAAAGATCTGTGGAGCAGCGTGCAGGGCTCTCCTGGCAGGAAACTGTTTGTCCAAGCCCAGGGACACGGTGCCGGCAGGAGCGGAGCGGCCCCGCTCCCAGCCCGAGAGTCTGTGGGCTGAGCCACGCCGGGGAGAAAAGGCAGCGAGGGGCTCCAGCCCAGCTGCTTCACTGCCCTGCCCGCTCCATGGAGCTCTGCCATGGGAGAAAGCCGATGCTGGACGAGCCCCCGAGCTTCCATCAGCTGCTGGAACTGCTCCGTGACAGCTCCTGTTCTTCCGAGAGAGACCCCAGCGCCTTCTTGGAACGCGTGTCACGGGGGGATTCTGTTTGTTAATAAACTGTTGGGGGTTTTCCACTTTCATCTATTAGTAATAATTTCCTATTGCTGGAAAGGGATTGTTGGAACACTTTAGAGGAAACAATTTATTGCACAATATCCTGTTTGAAGTTGTCTCAAACTGTGTGAGACAGATGGCTTCACACAGGAGCATCCCCAAGGCTGCTGAGGGGAAGGCACAGAGGAAGACAAACCCGGTATTTCTGAGGGAACTCCTTGACACCAACCCAACATGAGCTGTCAAACAGCAGACCTGATGTTTCGAGACATGGGCCAAAGGGGAAACCTTTCAGTGTGTTTGGTCCAGGCTGGGCTATGCTCGAGGCAAAGGTGTGTCAGTGTGTTGGATAATACTGTTTTCTTGACCTAGAGATGGGGCAACTGAGAGGTGTTTTAAAAACTTTTATTCCATTTTCAGTCTCATGAGAAGGGTGAGACAATACAGATGTTATAATTCACGCCATCACAATAAGAAGCCAACTACTTCCTAATTATAATACACTATAAGCGTTTCTTGGTCTATCAGCCTTTTGCCATGCCATGTTGTAGATGCCTTAAAGCCAATTATTTAAAACTACCCCTTGATGATCCCACTACAATGCACCTTTCATAGCTCTGTTTTTCCAAAATCTTATTTGCAAGACCATCTTTTGAATTTTTTTCCAGCTCCATTTATCTCTCAACAATATCTGTCCTATTCCATGGCATTTTTAAATTAGCGTTTCCTGTCTCAAGGTTTATATACAGATGCATTCTTTTTGGGCCTTCTATTAGGCCCTAAAAGCTTTCTACTTATCCATTTCCACATCAGTGCACTTGGCTCCTTCTCTCCTCATTGTGCCTGGCAAGCACAGGAGCCCAGAGCTCCTGCAGAACCCATCACAGCACTCAGTGGGAGAAAACCTGTGTTCAGTCCTCACCTGGAGCTGTGGTGCCCAACATTCCACCACATTGGAATGAGGAACTGTTCCTGCTCTTTCAGAAGGAGCTAAGGAGCTTTGGCCTTCAGATCAATTGTCTGCAGGTTCCTGCAGTGCCTGATGCTGCTCCCTTGCCAGAGGCACCCCAGGCCAGGGGGGCACATCTGGGCTGCTGTGTCTGGCTCTGGGGCTCCCTGTTCTGGGCAGTGAGGAGGAGCTGCAGAGGCTCTGCAGGACTGACAGGATGGGCTTTGGGGCTGGCAGGAGAAGCTGAGGGACCTGGGCTGCTGGACCTGCTGAAGAGGAGGCCCAGGGCTCCTCCTGCAACTGCTGCAAGGGTGGTTTCAGAGAATCCCAGAATCAGCACAGGTGGAACAGGCCATGGAGATCATCAAGTCCACCCTGTGCCCTGACACTGCCTTGTCTCCCCTGAGCCTCCTTTTCTCCAGGATAAACAACCCCAGCTCTCTCAGCCGCTGCTCACAGAACTTGTGCTCCAGACCCCTCTCCAGCCTTGTTGCCCTTCTCTGGACACGCTCCAGCCCCTCCATATCCTTCCTAAATTGGGAGCCCAGAACTGCAAATGGCACTCAAGGTGCTGCCCAAGCAGTGCTGAGCACAGGGGAAGAATCCCTGCCCTGCTCCTGCTGGCCACACCATTCCTGATCCAGGCCAGGAGCCATTGGCCTTCTTGCCCACCTGGGCACACTGCTGCCTCATGTCCAGCCTGCTGTCCATCAGTCCCTGCAGGTCCCTTTCTGCCTGGCTGCTCTCCAGCCACTCTGGCACCTTGTTGAGGGAGGGAGGCAGGGAGGGAACGGGTCCAAATCCAGTCCTTCGTGAAATGTGGTGTTTGCTGGCACTGCCAGTTCCCAGATCTTGATATTTCCCTATTCTGACACAGCCCAAGTGCAGCAACTTGCTGGCAAAGAAAGCCAAAACCAAGCAAAGACCTGGAACCTACAGCAACCTGATCTCGTGTTTGCTGACACCGCCAGTGCCCAGATCGGGAATGTTTCAGATGCCTGCACAGCCTCATTCCAGCAATTTGCTGGCACAGAAAATTAGCATCTGGAAATTTCTCAGTGCCAGCACAACCCAAATGCAGCAATTTTCTGGCAAAGAAAGCCAGAACCCAGCAGCTTCCCAGTGCTGCCACCAGCACCACCCAGGTCTGGTGTTTGCTGCGCAAGTGCCCAGATCTGGAAATCTCCCAGTGCTGGCACAGCCCAAGTCCAGCAATTTGCTGGCACAGAAGGCCAAAATCCGGCAATTTCCTGATGCCAATACAGATGCCCAGACCTGGTGTTTGCTGCCACTGCCAGTGCTCACATCTGGATATTTCCCTGTTCTGGCAGAGCCAAGTCCAGCAATTTTCTGGAAAAGAAATCCACAATCTGGCAATTCCCTGCTACCGCCATTGGCAACGCCAAGATCCGGTGTTTGCTGGCACCACCAGTGCCCAGATGCGGGAATTTCCTGGTGCCAGCACAGCCTGAGTCTGGTAATTTTCTGGCAAAGAAAGCCAAAACCTTGCAAACACCTGATACCTACAGCAACCCAATCTTGTGTTTGCTGACACCACAAGTGTCCAGATCCAGAATTGTTAAGGTTCCTGCACAGCATAATTCCAGCAATATGCTGGCACTGAAAGTTCACATTTGGCAATTTCCTGGTGCTGGCACATTCCCCACCCAGATCTGGTGTGCGCTGGCACTGCCAGTGCTCACATCTGGCAATTTCCCTCTTCTGGCATCACCCATGTCCAGAATTTGCTGGCAAAGAAAGCTAAAACCTGGCAATTTCCCCTTGCCAGCACTGCCTATTCTGGAGTATGCTGGCAGCAGGATCCCAAGAAAGAAGGAAGGAAAGAAGGAAAGAAAAGAGGAAGGCATCCAGATCCAGTCCTTCCTGGAGCCTGAAATGGGCTGTTTGCTGGCAATGCCAGTGCCCTGATCTGGAAATTTCCCTATTCTGGCACAGCAATTTGCTGGCACAGAAATCCAAAACCCATGGCATCTTCCTGCTACTGGGTCTGGTAACACCCCCACATCTTGTGTTTCATGTAACCAGAACCCAGATTTGGAAATTTCTCAGTGCCAGCAGATCTGGCAGATTTCTGTCACTGGCAATGACACCACCCAGATCTGGTGTTTGCTGGCAGCGCCAGCGCCCAGATCTAAAAACTTCCTGGTGCTGGCACAGACCAAGCTCAGTGATTTCCTGGCACAGAAAGCCAAAATTTGGAAATTTCCAGGTTCGGGCACCAGCATTATCCAGATCTTGTGTTTGCTGGCAATGCCAGTGCCCAGATTTGGAAATTTCCCAGTGCCTTCACAGCCCAGGCCTAACAATTTTTTTTAGCTAGCTGGGGCAGAGAAGTTCCTGGGACTGTGACTTTCTTTTTTCTTGGAGCTGTTTAAACCTGCTCTGGACTGAAAACCCAGAAAAACACCTGCAGCTCACACCTGTGGCCCACCGAGCTCTGGGACGCTGCATTCCAGCACCAGAGGGACTTAGAAGAGACCGAGTGAGCCAACTGCAACCCACCAAAAGGACTTTCTGAATTTGCCATCTCTTCAGCACTGTCTGATGTCTTATTTAATATTATTCATTTTTCATGCTTGTGAATACTTTACTTGTTTAATAAACTGGGGTTTTTTCACTTTTCTCCAGGGAAGTCTTTTCTGGAACTATTAGGGGGAGGGGACGCTTGAACTTGCTTTCTAGACGGACCCCTTTTGGAGATTTCCTCCCAAAATTTGCCCTAAGCCAGCACAAACAGTCATCATGAAAATTTCACCAGTGCCTTAATTTCCTGGTGGTAAATCTTGTGACAGAAGCTTGACATTGTTCTCCATGAGAAATTCTTGGGAAGAGCAGACAGGAGAAGATTCCTGGAAAACTGAAACAGCTTTCCAGAAGTGAAATGAAAATGAAAGAAACAATCCAAGACGTTTTCCCCTATCTATTTCTATGCTCCCCTTTTTCATATTGCATCCCAGTAGTTCCAGATGCACCTCACCTCTAAGATCGGTCACTTAGTGATTTTTAGACACTAAAATACCATGAGCCACACAGAGTTTTCCTTCCCCTGTTTTTACAGGAAAGCAACACTGGAGATGTAAGTGCAGTGCTGGGCTCAGGCAGGAATCCTACCCCAAGGGAAGGTGCCCCGACAGTGTTTGACCCTCAGCAAGGACAATGCACAGCAGGGAGCGAGGGGATCGCTGTGCCAGTGTGCAGGAGTCAGGGCTCTGCATGTGGGCTCAAGGCTGCAAAGTTCCCGCGTTTGGACAGACGGAGGGGCTGTCCCCGGGGCGTGCGGGGCTCGAACGTGGGGCTCGTGGGGCTCGTGGGGAACGGACACGGGGACGAACGGCCCCGGTGCTTCAGTTGCAGCGGCGGCAGCGGCGGCAGCAGCAGCAGCGGCGGCAGCAGCGGCAGCAGCAGCGGAAGAAGCAGCAAAACATATACTTTTGAATAGTCTTTCTCTCTCTCTTTCTCTCTTTCTCTTTCCCTCCCTTCCCTCCGTCGGGCACCCTTCTCTCAAAGTCCCTTGTCCGGCGTCCCTCCCCTCTCCCCGCCTCCCTCTCCCCTGCCGGGCCGGGCAATGCCCCCGGCCCGCCCCCGGCCCCGGGCGGGGCTGCCCCGTGCCCGGCCCCGGCCGTCCCGCCGCGGTCTCGCCTCCGCCCGGCTCTGGCCGTACTGGCGGTGGCGGTGCCGGGCGGGCATCAGTGCCGGGGGCCGGGGCGGCATCGCCGCCCTTTGCCTCCGCCTGGCCCGAGCCCGGCCCCGGCCCCGACGCAGGGTCCAGTCCCCGCCCAGGCCCCGGCCCCGGCCCCGGCTTCTCCCGGGGCCCGCGGAGGACACACGCGGCGCTGCCGCTCCCGCCGCCTCCGCTGCGGCTTCCCCGGCCCGAGCTCTGCCGCTCGGCAGCGCGGCCGCCGGCCCCGAGCCTCCCGTGCCGCGTTCCTGGGAGCGACCGCCTGGGCATGGCCGGCCCGGGGCGGGTGAGGAGCGCTCGGGGGCCGTTGCTGGCCCGGGGCCGAGCGCTGACAGCCGCGTCCCGCCCGCAGGGACGGCGCAGGAGGCCCGGCAGGAGCGGCACCGGCTGGGCTCGCTGCTGGGGCGCGCTCCAGGCACAGCCATGGAGCAGAGAGCCCCGAGAGTGCCCAAGCTGGTCTGGGTGCAGGAGGAGGAGGAAGAAGGCCCTGGAGCTGTCGCAGCACAGGACGCGGAAGAGGCGGTTCCATTCCATCCACCGCAGGAGGGTGAGTGGCAGAGCTGGGGTGCAGGGCTGGAGACGCCTGGCAACCTGGCCCCGTCCCATGCCATGCCATGCCATGCCATGCCATGCCATGCCATGCCATGCCATGCCATGCCATGCCATGCCATGCCATGCCGTGTCATCCCCTGGGGAAATGCCCAAGGACAGGATGGAAGAGGGGCCGGGCAGACACCCCACAGGGGCCGTGCTCCATCCCCCTGCAGCATCCCGGGGCTGTCCCTGCCTGGGGAGCGCAGGGCTGGGCTTTGTTCTCCGGCCTCTCCCGCAGCCCCTCATCTCTGGCTGCGCTCGCTCTTTGCCAGATGCAGCCGTGGAGCGCACAAAAGAGAAGAAACGCACCCGTGGCCGCTTCCAAAGAACAGCGCAGGTACCTGCAGCCACCCCCATCTTGGCTGGGCCTGCTGTCCCTGCTCAGCCCAGCACTGTGTGTGGAGCACTCCATGCAACATCCCCGGCTTCTTGCCCTTCTGCTACAGATGGTTGTCAAGTTCATGAAGAGGATTCGAGAAGAAGAGACCAGCATCATGGGCACCATGGTCAGAGTGTACCCTCCCATGTTCAAAACCAAGAGTAGTGCTGCCCTGCTGGATATGCTTGTGGAGGAGGGGCCTTCCAGTCCAAAGCAAGTAAGCAGCCTGTGGCCTGGCGTCCATCCTCCCAGCAATTGCTTGGCCTCCCAAGCCACACCTGCTGCTCACTGTAAGCCTTGAGGCCATGGCAGTGTGGTGGCAAGTGAAGCACTTCTCTGGGGCAGCTGGGCCCATGACTCCCTCTAGCAGCTTTCCAAGTCTCCTCTCCCTTCTGCAGGTGCCCGCCATGGTCAGGTACATCCACCAGTGGTTTGCGGCCAACGAGTTTCCTGAGTACAACCTGTACAGGCCCCTTCTGGATCTGACAGAGGCACAGCCCGCAGATGTGGTGATGGCTCTCCTGCGTGTGGCCCCATCATGTGACAGGTACAGGGCCCATGTGCCCACAAGGCTCAGGGCTCAGCAGCCCATCACTCTGTACAGCCTGTCGCAGTGGTCTGACACACAGAGAATTCCAGGGCCCTCTGGCTCCTCCCTTTGCCAGTCCCCAGCGTGCTGCCATGCTCCCTCCCTGCTCCTCAGGGGCCAGTCCCCACGGGGCTGGGCTGCCTGTGTGCTGAGGGCCTGTGGGTAGAGGCAGAGCTGGCAGCCAGCTCAGATCCCCACTGCTGCCCAGGCCACAGTGCTGTGTCCCAAACCCACTGAGACAGAG
This sequence comes from Zonotrichia albicollis, assembly GCF_047830755.1. Classification (NCBI taxonomy): domain Eukaryota; kingdom Metazoa; phylum Chordata; class Aves; order Passeriformes; family Passerellidae; genus Zonotrichia; species Zonotrichia albicollis. The sequence goes on from NC_133842.1 coordinate 4,613,537, forward strand.
CTCTAACCCCACAGAGCTGCTTTGACCATGTGGAAGACCATCATGTGCTCATGCAGGACTGCAGAGACGGCCATGCTTGTACTCCTTGACGTGCTGGCCAACTGGCCAGAGCACAGCACATGCACCTCCGATGGGGACCACACGGCTGTCCTTGCCCTGGCTGTGAGTTTCTGCAACTGGCCTTTGCTCAGCCCAAGCTCACCTCTCCATCAGGTCTCCATCCTCCCTCCACCACGGTGTCTCGCTGCCTCTCCTTGCTGGGCTGACACCTGGCCCAGGGGCAGCTTCAGAGCCACCAGGCCTGGTGCTCCCCCTGTGTCTCCGCTGGCCTCTCCCTGCCACGCTCGGGCTCTGCCACATGGACACCTCGGCACTGAGCTCGGGCTGCTCTGTCCTTTGCAGGCAACTGTGGTGATGTGGAAGATCCTCCAGATGCCCTGTGTACCACATGTGGTGACCGTGCATTTCCCCCACCTCTTTGTGTATCTGCTCTTCCAAGCGCACTTCAGCACCTTAGTTATGCCAGAGGCAGCCAATACCTTCTGGAAGGGATACCAGCAGCAACACAGCCTTGCCACCAGCCCCAACAGGTGCTTCATGCAAGTCCTCCTTTCCCTGCCACGTGCCCAGGGCAGGAGCCAGTGCTCCCAGCGTGACCTGGGCTTTTCTCTGCACACAGCTTTGCAGAGCAGACCCTGAAGGCCCTGCTCTGCCGACTGCACTGTGAGGATGTGGTGGTGGCAATGGAAGACAAGCATGGCTGGGACATGCTGCTCTGTGCTGACACCCACCACTGTGCTGTGGGCATGCTGGCCAGGTGAGACCCCTTGCTCCCCACTGCCTCTGACATTTGTGCCCTGTGCCTGGGGTGCCCCTCACAGTGGGGCCCCGTGGTCGTGGGCCACAAGGCCTTGTCACCAAAGGTCGGCCAAGGAGACTGCAAAAGGCTGGGAGAGGGGCGTGCCCAAGAGCAGCCACCTCCCAGAGGGCTCGGCTCCCTCTTGCTGGGTGCTGGAGAAAGGCCAGACTTCTTTGAGTCAGTCCTGGGAGAGCTTTAGCCCTGCTGCCTCAGGGTTTTGCTTCCTGTTTCCTCCTATCAGAGAAATGCACCATGCATCCGAAGCCTTGTGTTCCGCAATTGCATTCCACCTGCTCAGGCTGCTCAGCAAAGACACACCATGCCAGGATTTGGCTGCCATGGCGTTCCTTGTGGAGGTGAGCCTGAAGGCCAGTGCTGCCTGGCTGAGCGGCCTCCCGGCTCTGTGCCCTCTCGTGGCCGCAGCTGCCTGGGACGGTGCCCACACCCTGTGCTGCTGCCTGGGCCCGGCCCTGTGCGGCTCCCCCGTCACCGGCCTTGTGCCTTTCAGACCCTGGACTGCCTGGACTTGAGTGAATGCCGTGACAGCATCCTGGAGGTCATGTCCAAGAAGCTGCAGAGCGAGTGCAGGGAGATGCGTCGCTTGGCCCTCAGAGGCCTCCTGGTGCTCGGCACCAGTGTCTCGGTGAGAAGAGGGCAGCGGCTGAAGCCATGCTGCCAGTGTGGGGCTGGGCAAGGCAGTCGCTTGGCCTTGCCTGGCCTTGGGGCACAGCTGAGGCAGCTGCTCCCAGCCCTCCTGCCTCTCTGAGGCAGCTGCTCCAGTGCTTTGGCACAGGCCTTTGGCCTCTGAGCCCTGTGGCAGCAGGATGGCCTTTCACACACTCATGTTCCACGCAGGCTGCAATAAGAATGTGGTGCTTGCATGAAAGGCTTGTGGAGCTGCTGCAGGAAAATGACAGCAACATGCTTAGGATGACCGTGGTTCTCCTCAGCCGTTTGTTCCTGTGCAATGGTGCCCCGCTAGCCAGCCCCCTGGCCCTGCAGCTGGCTGGGGCGCTCCTGCCACTCTTTGACAACGTAAGGCTCTGCGACTCCAGCCATGGCCACCGGCTGCTGCCTGCAAACTTTATGCCCTGTGCATTTTCAGGCTTGTACCCAGATGGGTGTGAAGCAGCCAATGCTGAGGTCTCTTTTTCTTTCTTTCATACAGGATGATAGCCAGGTGCAGGTGTGCTCCATGTTCATCTTCCGTGAGATGCTGTATTTTTGGCCGGAAGAGGAAAAAAAGGCCCTGAAGTCACACGTGCGCCAGAGCCTGCTCCCATTGTTCTTCCACTGCCATGACGAGAACCAGCGTGTGGCAGAGGTGAGGACTCAGCAGCTGCTGCTGTCCCTCTGGCTGGGGGGCTTGGCTGCCTCCTGCTCCGGGACCTCGTGAGCTGCAGCCTCCTCCTGGCCTTGGTACAGGGACCTGTGTGGGTCCTGGGCCCTGGGCTCTGGTGCCATCTCCAGGTCTTTGCTGCTCTCCAGGACTCCCGGGAAACACTGCATTCTTCAGCCACATTCCTGCACAGGAAGGATCTCCAAGACATGCTTCAGGTGGATCAGACCTGGAGGTTTGGCGAGGCCCTGGTAAGGACGGCCTGCAAGCCCCCAGCCTCAGGCTGGAGAAGCCCCCTGACCGCGCTGCTCAGCGAGTGCGGCCAGCAGCTGCGCCCCTGCCCAGTGCTGCAGCCAGGGCCGCCAGCCTGCGCCCCACACGCCGCTGCCTTCCCTGGGCCGCACGGGCTCTGCTCGAGGCTCCCATGTGCCCGAGCCGGTTGCCCATGGAGCCCCGGCCCGGCGGGGCTGCGGGGCGGGACCGCGGCTCCCCGGGCAGCAGCCGGCCCTCTGCCCCTCCCCTCGGGAGCCCTTGGCCAGGGGCTGCTGGCCGCGCCTCAGGGCTCTGCGGGCAGGGGAGGCCGGGGCTGGGCGCAGGCAGCGCCCGGCCCAGGGGCTGAGCCCGCACCAACCCTTCCCTCCTGCCGCTCTCTGCAGCTGGCAGAGACCAGGAGCCGAGCGGCCGAGCACCTGCGCCGCGCCCTACGCTACGTGGAGAGCCCACAGGAGCCCCTGCGAGAGGCGGCCATCAGGTTCATGGGTGAGTCCCGAGCCCGGGCTGCCCTTTCCCTCCCCGGCCAGCCTCAGCTCCGCCCCAGCCCTGCCTGCTGCCCGGGCCCGGCGCCGTGGAGCCCCGCCTGGCCTGGGCCCCGCCTGCTGCCGCCCTCCGGCCTCAGCAAGGGCCGGGCTGAGCCCTGCCGGGCCAGCAGCCCGTGTGGCCACAGCGCCGGCAGAGCCGCTGGCAGGGAGCTGTGCCGCCGGCGCCGTGACAGGCTCTGTGTTCACAGGCATGGCCGCGCGGCACCTGAGGGGGAAGAAGGAAGAGTTCCAGCTGATCTGCAGCGGTGAGTGAGGGCAGCGGGCTGACCGCGGGGGCTGCCAGGGGGAGCTGCAAGCCCTGCCCCGGCTGCGCAGGGCTCTGCTCCCGTGGGCAGAGCACACTGAGATTTCAGGGCCCCGTGGACCATTGGAGGCCAGCAGCTTCGGGCTGATCCCCTTGCTCCCTCCTGGCCATGGCAAGAGCCAGCTGGGATGGCCCTTGCAGGGGGCTCTTCTGGGGTCCTCACAGATCTGGCTCTGACCGTGCCTCTGTTCCTCTCTCTTGCAGTGCTGGAACGCCTGACAGAGGACATGAGCAGTGCCGTGTCACAGCTGGCACTTGAAACACTGCATGTCCTCCTGGCAATACAGTATGGGCAATATTCCACCATCCAGAGGCTGCAAGATCAGCTGCGCAGGGCATGGAGGACTCGGCCTCGCCTGTCGGGGCTCGGGTGCCTGCTGTGCCGGATGACTTAGGAGGAGAGCTGATCCTGGAGGCTGTCTTTGCTGGGGCAACCCGCACCAGGGGTAATTTTCCTTAAGATTTTTCTTTTCTTCATTTCCCAGCTAGGGTCTGGGCTTTGGCCTAGCTGTGTCCCCTGCTGATTGTGAAGTGTGCCATCAGCTGCAGGGCTTTCTGGGCTAAAAATATCATCAAATCACTTGGACTTGCTCTTTATGGCCTCTAAAAGCTGGACCCAATTTTGGGGCAAATTTGGAGACCTCATCTATGGGTGGATGGAGCACCTAGGATTTTCCCAATTGCTGGGAATGGTTCTCCAGGTCCCTGGAGTATCCAGGGCCCTGGTAAGTTCCAGCTGCACACATGCCTTGGCAATGAGAAGCAAAGGAACCCAGCCCTTTTTGTGCTGCCAGTGTCACTGCACTGGGGTCATGGGATGGGAACATGCAGCCCTTGTGCTGGAGCTGAGCTGCTCTGCCCAGCACTGGTGGCCGCCATCCAAGCTGGTTTTGCTTGTCCTGGTTCCCTGACAGCTGGGGCCCTGGGCAGAGCCCTGAGAGCCTGGTCTGCCTCCAGGGAAGGAGAAGGAGACCCTGGAGAAGCTGTACCAAGTGGGGATGCTGCTGCTGCTGCTGCTGCTGGAGTCAGCGAAGGTGACATCAAGGATGACAAGCTCTTCCTCAGCCTGGCCACTGGAGGCTGAAGGTGATAGACTTTGATTCTGGCACCTTTTTCAAAGCCAAACTCCACAGGGAATTTGCAGATGAATCCCCACCTGGGGAAATTCGGCCAGATTTGGGCATGGCCCAGCCTGGCTGGGAACCAAAGGCTCCCCCTTTGCTGGGGCAGATGCAACTCATTCTTCAGTCGCTGCCCAGCTGCTTTTTGCAGGGCTGGGGGATGGGCTGGGGTGGGTACAAAATGGGAGTGGGCTCCTGGGCCTGCCAACAGCCCCCAGCACCCACCGTGCCCCGGGCTGGGGCTGGGGCTGGGGCAGCCAGCCTGACACAAACAAAGCCCCGTGGTGGGAGCAGAGGTGGGACTCCAGAACCTGTGCAGAGCTGCTTTGCTGTGCAGGCAAGGAAGGGCTTGGGCTGCTCCACTGCCCTTGTTTGCTTTAGGATCACCGTTATTGTGGGGGGCAGTGCAGGGGGGAAGAGAGAAAATGTGGGCTTCCCTCACCCATGGCTGGGTTTTTCCCTGGCATGCAGGGGTTCGGCCTTCCTCAAGACCCTGAAAGAGATGGGAGTTTTTACCTTTTTTCTTGCTTTCCCGTTTTTGCATCTGACCTCTTTTCAATAATGTGTTGTTTGTTTTTCCAGAGGAAGCGTTCCAGGTGGTCCAGTGTGGATGGGGAAGTGCTGGGGAGCAGCTGTGGCGTGGATGGGCCGTGCCCTTGGGGAAGGCTGAGGCCATGGTTTGGGAGCAGCTTTTCTTCCAGCCATGGGTGGTGTGAGGTGGGTCCCTGTGTGCTTGGCAGGGTGGGATCAGAGCTTTTGGGAGCTGGCAGTGAGCACAGGAGCATCCTGCTCTGGGCAGCTGCTGAGGGCTGGATGTGCCGTGGCTGGGCTGCAGGCTGGGCACATGTCCTCCCCTCCTGCTCTGTGCCAAAGGCAGCAGGGATGGGCAGCTCTGGGCACAGCTCTGGGCACAGCCAGCATGGCCTGGGCAACGCAGGCCTTGCACAAGGGCACAGGAGCCCTCAGCTGACGGGCGGTTTCTGCTTTCTCTCCTTGCAGCCGGGCTCTGCGGGTGCTGAGGCTGCTCTGGGCTCTGCCAGGGCTCTGCTGGGCTCAGCCCTGGGCCCAGCTGGGCTGGCTCTGCCCTCACATTGCTCTGACAGCTTTGCATCAGACGAGCCTGTTGTGAGCACAGCGCCTGAGCTTTCTGCTTTGGCAGGTGAGTGAGACTCTGCTGCAGGCCCAGAGATTGCAGCTGGGGACACACATCCAACTGGCAAGGACCCAAACTCTCCCCAGTCCCAGCTGAACGCCTGGATCTGCACAGGCTGTTTTGTCTGTCCCATTCTTCCTTCTTGACTGGCTGGAATTGTGCAATTGCACTTTCTTCCTCCTCCAGAAGTGCCATGAGTGGGCCAAAGCTGGCGAGTGGGCCGTGCTCCTGAGGCAGTGCAGTCTGGAGCTGGTGGATGGGGAATTGCCCTTCTGCGCTTCCACACCAGAGCAAAAAGCTGTCAGTGGGACTTTGTGACTCTAAGAAATCCCTGTAAGTTTCAATGGGAATGTGCAGCTCATTCGCAGGATGAGAAGGAAGGTCATCTTGTAAAAGATTTGGGCTTTGACAGAGTTTCCATTCCCAATCCTGCTTGGAGCTGGAAGGGCACAAAGCAATTTCTTCTTGCTTTGACCACAATTTCAAATACCAATGTTGGAAACAAAGCCCAAAATCTTTGAAGAGGCTTTTGAGGTCACAAAGATGGATCCATGCCATCAGCACATTTACAGTGTAAATAACTGAGTTCTCTTTTGAAAAAGATCATTTACCTCTTAATGCAAAGAATGTAACTTGGCATTTATGTTTTGTTTTTTTCATTAACTGTATGTTATGTTTTTTATCTAACACTTGGATTTTACTCTTATCTTTTACAATTTACCTGTTTTTCCCTTTTTCCTATTTTTTCCTTTCAATAGAAAACATGTCCTATCAAAGGAATGTCCTTTGCTCCTGGTTCCGGTGTGGAGCAGCTCCCTTCCTGCTGGCTGAGCTGCTCAGGCAGAGCCCGGCAGCTCCTGGCCCTGCAGGGCTGAGGCTTTTCCCCGTTGCTGGGCACAGACTGATGGAGCAGCACTGCTGAACACGGGCACACAGAGGGACCAGCAGCAGCTGCCTTTGGCCACCTGAGGCTCCGAGGCCCAAACTCTGAGCAGCCAGGCCTGGAAGAGACTGGCAGGATCTGATCCCTGACACTGGGGCAGGGCTGCACAAATGACCCCACAGCAGCAGCAGCAGCAGCAGCAGCAGCAGCAGATGGAGCTGATTTTGAGCACAGCCCCTGCCCCTCTTCCCTCCCGTGTGCAGCGGTGTCACAGCAGCCTGAGGCACCTGGGAGCACCCAGTGCCAGCAGGGACTGGAGATGGCAGCCCTGGGCTCCTGGAGGCTGTGCAAGGAACGGAGCTGGGCACTCCCTGTCCATGGGGAGCTTGTAGATGGAAAAGGCTGCTGTGCCCAGGCAGCTCCAAGGGCACAGAAAGGAGGCTCTGGAGCACTGGATCTGTGCCAGTGCCACAGTCCTGGGCAGCAGCCAGCGAGCCCTGGGGGAACAGAGGGCACAGCACGAGGGACAGAACCAGGCAAGGGCAGAGACTGGAGAGAGCCAGGCCTGGGAGCAGGAACAGCTGCTCCATTGCACTCTTGGAGAAAGCTCTTGGCTGGTTCAAAGCACTGAAAGACGTGAAGGGCAGAGAGGAGGCCACAGCAAACAATGCTCGTGTTTGCACAGCCTCCCCTCTCCGTGTCCCAGAAGGAATTGCATGGACTGTGTTCTTCTCTCCGAGTCGTCTCATTCAGCATGAGCAGCTCAGCACCAGGAGATGAAGGAGGTGAAGCCTCAGGCCTCAGGAGCTGGGCAAGAGGAGACTTTCTGAGCAAAGTAATGGTGCTAAAAGAGCCTCAGCTGAATGCAGTGGATAGAGTCATGGAATCGCAGAATCCTTTCTGTTGGAAAAGCCCTCTGAGCTCACCCAGTGCAGCCGCTCACACAGCAGTGTCAAGCCCAGCACTAAACCACGTCCCTGCAGTGCCAAGGCCTGGACACCAGCCCTGAGTGAGGCCTGGACAGCAGGCCCTGAGCCAAAGGTGGCCTCTGGATGAACCTTCCAAGGAGAGGTTATCTTTGTATCTGCTCCCTAATGAAATATGCATGGTCATTAGCACTGAGATAGATGTAGCCACTTGTTAGTGAAACATGTATTGACCTTTGTGTATTTAGAAGCCAAACAAGGCCATGAAATTTGACATCTGGCCTTGTTTGGGGCTGAAGGATCAAAGTCAGCTCCCTTTGGTTCCTCCTTGAGCCCTGGCCAGCCTTTGGGAGGGACCCAAGAGGAGGATGAAAGCAGATGTTGCCACACTAGCAGTGCTGTCAGTTTGTTCATTCAGCACTGTCAGAGCTGGGCCCTCTCCCAGCGGGGTTGGAGCCTCACCTGGGGCTGGAGGCACCTGCAGGAATTCCCAGTGCCCAGGAGTGGCTCTGCAGCCCTTGGCTGTGACAGCTTCCCCAGCTGCTGTGTGGGTCTGGGAGATGGTAAAGGCTGAGGGTAAATGCTGCTGGATCTTTGTTAGTCACTGCTGCAGTCTTTGGTGGGGATGGTTGGGTGCATTGCTGAGCTGCTCCTTTTGTGATTCTTTGCTGCTCTGAACTGCAGGAAATGACACTGATTCCTTCAGTTGGAGTCGTGTCTCTGGTGCTGACGCTGCCCACTGGCAAAACAAAACTGGCACAGTCTGGCCAGATGCCAGCAAAATGTCACTTGTTCAATGTAAGTGTGAGGAATCAGTGCCATCAGAAATTCCCAGCTGGGAAGCCCTTCCCTGGAGTTCCCTGGCTCTGGAGTGGGCTGAGGTCGGAGCCCCGTGGGAGCAGTGGGGCAGTCGGGTAAAAGAAGCTGCACCCCTGGATATCTTCAAATGCATCCAAAAATTGCATATGGAAAAGGAAAAGACCTTGTGGGTTTGGGCAGACAAAGATGAATTTGTTGAGAGTACATAGGAAACAGCACCTTCAGAAGGAACAATGATTTTTTTTTGAATGCTCCCACATGGAGCAACAGAAGAAGGTTTCAATCTTGAGCTCAGATGCACTTGTGCAAGTGAAATATCAATATAACAAATAACTATATACATATTTATAGGATAATAAGACCTTCATATTTATATTTATAGATTTATGTAGATATGTCTATATCTATCTATATCTATATTTTCATATCAATATGTACATATAAAATAAGAATAATGTGAAATAGTGCTGACAATACTAATTTGTATCTTTGGCTGCTCAGGGACACTAAATACCCTACAGAACAGGATTGGCCAGGACCCTCATGTCAGTGGTCAACTTTGTGAGATTGTATACAATGAAAAAGGGAGGAAGGGATGAAATTGGTTATTTTTACAGGGTTTGCTGATACTGTGATGCAGAGTGCTTTGTCTGTTCCTGTGAAAAATACAGTGGTTTTGCCTGCAGGGTTTTTCATGTACCAGACTATCCAAATGGTGCAGGATTGGTTGAAAGGGTGAAGGGGTTGTTAAAAGAACAGTTGGAAAAATGAGGAGATGGGAACCTTTGCCCATGGAGAACCCATCTCCCAGATGTGCTCCATGCCCTTAACAATGGCCCACGGGGGAAATGAAACCCCCTGGCTGTGCATGGCTGCCCCCAATTTGCAAATCCAGCCATGGGCAGTGAGACTTGGGCTGCCTGGGAACCTGTTCTGGCTCTGATGGCCCCGGGCAGGGCCAGCCCAGAGGCTGCAGGGCTGGGCCTACATGTGTTGGAATTCGTTAGGATAAATTCAAAGCAAATGAGAGCTATCAATCCTGAAACAGGAATTCAGATTCCTCCAGGACACTTTGCTTTGGTAACTGCTCCCTTGGAGCTTGGCCTTGCAAAGTGTTCCTGTCATGGCAGGAGGCATTGATGCAGAATATCCAGGAGAAATTACAGTAATTCTGTAAACAATAAATAACAAGATTGGATTATTCAACCCCATGACAGGGTAGCACAATTATTGATCTTGCAGTTTTAAGAATGATTGTGAAAAAAGGAGATCCAGCTCCAGTCACCAGCATTTGTGGAGCTAAAGGGTTTGGATCCATCAGTCCTAATAATGGAGCCAGAGTGTGGGTCCGGAGGCCAAAAGGCCTTCCCGAGGCAGCTGAAGGAGCAGCTCCTAGGAAAGACAACTCTGAGTCCTGAAAACTGGACAGGAACAATGGGAATGTGTCCCTGCAGCCAAGGAGTCTGTGTCAGGAGAATCTGACAGGATATTGTTTTACACATCCTGCCAGACCAGATCTCCCTGTTTGCCCCAAGGGCCCCTTTGGAACATACTCTGATCCACGGGGCTCCATGTGAAGGCTGCTGTGACCCTGAGGGACTTGCACAGGAATTCCATCCAGGAGCCTGGGTGCCCATCAGGGTCTGGGACCCGGCCCCTTCCAGCCAGAGGGGAAAGGGCCCCCCCCAAGCCTTGTTAGCCATGGACAGCACGGTAAAGCTGAACAGCAAAGGGCGTGGGGGCATTATTCTGGAATTAAAAAGGTGCCAGCTCCATGGACAACAGAATTCTTGTTCCGAACTCGAATGAGATTGAGAAAAAAGAATGAGGAACGGTGTCACTAAAGTACTACTGATGTCTGTAAGGTGTACCCTTGGTAGTCAGCCAGAATCTTTGTCTGCCAGAAACACCTCCAGTGATTCACCAAGGAATTAGTCATCAAAATGTAATGATGGGTTATGATGGATTTCTGATCTTCTTTTGTAATTCTTTGCTAATGATGATGTGCTTTGCTGAGCTTATCCTTTTGTAATTCTTTGCAGCTGTGCATGATATAAATGACACAATTCCTTCAGTTGGTGTCTGTGTCTTTGGTAGTGACCCTGCCCACTGGTGAAACAGGGCCCCCTCTTGCCTAAGTGTTCCCTGGGAAGGCAAAAGCCCTCCCTCCAAATTTCCCCCCTTCCTCCTTGTTCCCTCCTTCATACCCTGAGCATGATGTGCTCTGGTCCGGGCTATGCCCGGGTCAGTTGGGGTCCCCTGTCCTGGCTGTGTCCCCTGCCCAGCTCCCCCGCAGCCCCAGCCCCTCCCCAGCGTGGCTGACGAGGGGCAGGACAGGCCTTGGCTGTGCTGCAGCTCAGCAAGAACAAAACCATCTCTGCATGCTCAGCCCTGTGCTCAGCACCCGGCCCAGCAGTGTCTCAGTGCCAGGGGCTGTGCCCTCAGTCCCTGCCAGGGGTTTCCATGGCAACTGCCAGGCCAGGTGACCCAGGTGTCCCCCCAGTGCCAGTTGCCATGGAAACAGTGCCCAGCCCTGCCCCTTTCTGTCTGGCTGACCTGGCCTTTGGCCCTGGCAGTGCCGTTGGCTGCTGGTTCCTGGTGCCTGAGCGGCCAGCGCGGCACAGGGCAGGTGGCCATGGCACAGCCCCCAGCAAGGGATCCCCTCTGGCTCTGGGCACTGACACCAGCCCTGAGCAAGGTCCAGGGCAGCTTTCCATGGCCACCAACCATCACAACGGCTCCGAGCATTGGTTGCCATGGCACCAAACCAAGGACTGGGTCCCTGTGGCTGTTGCCATGGCACCTGGTGGCACCAACAAGTCTCCCTGCAATTGTACCTGAAACAGCCCTGGCACCGCGTTGTCCTGAGGGCTGCCATGGCAGCTGAGGGCAGCAGCAGCGGGTGCTCTGCAAGGGCCCTGGGGCAGACGGGAAGGAGCAGCAGAGCAGGGACTGATCCATCCCCAGTGCGCTGCACAGCCCAGGGCAGCGTCCCAGAGCGTCTTCATGGAGCTGCCAACAGCATCCCCCCTCTGCAGCCCTGGCCTTTCCCCCAGCTCACACAGGTGCCCCATCCTTGCAGGCACAGACACGGCAGCACTGGCTCAGCAGCCCCTGTTTGCATTGCACAGAGCAGAGGGAGCACCCCCATGCTGTTGGTGTGGGGACATGAAGCTGAGGGAGCACAAATGCCATCAGCCCCTGGGGCCAGCAAGGGCTGGGGGACACCAGGGAAACCACTCAGCTTTGTCCTGGCCTCTGCACTCAGCCAGAAAGTTTGTTCCCATCAGCTGGGAGTTTCCTGTGCCACTGCAGATGCTGTTGGTAAGAGCCAGGGCTGCCTGGCAGCCACCCCCAGACTGCCCTGAGCATTTCCTTGGCTTCTCCTTTGCTTTCTTTCCTCTTTCCTGATCCAGATTTTTTCCTATTGCCCGCCTCTGTTTCGTGCCCTGCAAACAGCCCATCCCTGTTTGCCCTTTCCTCTCTTGCCCCACTCCCCATTGCAGTTCCTGACTTGGCACCATGGGAACGTCCCTTGGGCAGCAGGATCATCCTACAAGTGCTGCAGGAATTGTCTGCAGGCTCCTGCAGTGCCTGGTGCTGCTCCCTTGCCAGAGGCACCCCAGGCCAGAGGGGCACATCTGGGCTGCTGTGTCTGGCTCTGGGGCTCCCTGTTCTGGGCAGTGAGGAGGAGCTGCAGAGGCTCTGCAGGACTGACAGGATGGGCTTTGGGGCTGGCAGGAGAAGCTGAGGGGCCTGGGCTGCTGGAGCTTCTGTAAATGAGGCCCAGGGCTCATCCTGCAACTGCTCCAAGGGTGGTTTCAGAGAATCGCAGAATCAGTGACGTTGAAAAAGACTTTGGAAATCATTAGGTCCAACCTGTGCCCTTACATCACCTTGTCTCCCCTGAGCCTCCTCTTCTCCAGGATAATTAATCCCAGCTCCCTCAGCTGCTCCTCACAGCTCTTGTGCTCCAGACCTCTCCCCAGCCTTGTTGCCCTTCTCTGGAAACTCTCCAGCCCTTCCATGCCTTCCTAATTAGGGGGTGTTAGAACTGGACACAGCACTTGAGGTGCTTCCCAAGCAGTGCTGAGTACAGGGGAAGAATCCCTGCCCTGCTCCTGCTGGCCACACCATTCCTGATCCAGACCAGGAGCCATTGGCCTTCTTGCCCACCTGGGCACACTGCTGGCTCATGTCCAGCCTGCTGTCCATCACTCCCTGCAGGTCCCTTTCTGCCTGGCTGCTCTCCAGCCACTCTGTGCCCAGCCTGTAGCGCTGCAGGGGTTGTTGTGGCCAAAGTGCAGGACCCAGCACTTGGACTTGTTAAACCTCAGCTTGTTGGATTTGGGCCCTGGATCCAGCCTGTCCAGGGCCCTCTGCAGAGCCCTCCTACCTCCAGCAGATCAACACTCCCAGACAATTTGGTGTCACCACGGTTCCATGAGGCCCCTGAGTGTCACAATGGTCTCCATGATTCCATGAGGCCTCCCAGTGTCACAACGTTCCTTTGGTTCCATGGGATCCCTTGATGTCACAAAGTCCCTTGGATCCTTGGGCCCCACAGTGTCACAATGGATTCTTGGTCCCCCAAGGCCATGTAGTGTTAGAATGGATCCTTGGTTCCGTGAGGTCTGGCAGTGCAGCAATGCTCTCCACAGTTCCACAGTGTCACAATGGCCTCTTTCTCCCAAGGGCCACCACAGTGTCAAACATGTTTCCTTCATTCCAGGAGTCCCTGAGGAGCACCACTGGCCCCTTGGTTCCATGGGGCCCTGCAGTGTCACAATGGCCCCATCATGACACCAGGTCCTGCTCTGTCACAATGCTCTGCATGGTTCCACAAGGCCCTGCAGGGTCACAGTGGCCTCTTGGTTCCATGAGGCCTCAGAGTGCCACAATGAATTCCTTGGTGTGGCAGTGTCACAATGGAGCCCTGGTGACACAAGATCCTTCAGTGTCACCAGAGACCCTTGGTTCTATGGGGCACCACAGTGTCATAACTGTTCCCTCAGTTCCCAGAGTCCTTGCAATGCAGCAATGCCTTCTTGATTCCATTGTCCCCAGGCTCTTCCAAGGTCTCCTTTGTTCCGCAATGTCACGATGGCCCCTTGGTTCCAAAAGGCCCTGCAGTTTCACACTGGCCTCTGTTGTTCCACCAGGACTGAGACTGTCACCATGGACTGACTCCTTGCTTCCATTCAGCCCCACAGTGTCACAATGGCCTCTTGGCTCTGTGCTGCCATGCCGTACACAGTGTCACCATGGTCCTCTTAGTGCCACCAGGCCCCGCAGTGTCACAATGACCCCTTGCTTCCCCAGGGCCCTGCAGTGTCACAATCATCAGAGAATGAACCAGGCTGCAAAAGACCTTGGAGAGCATCAAGTCCAAACTGGGACCCAACACCACCTTGTCACCCAGGCCATGGCATTTAGTGTCACATCCACTCTTTCCTTAAACACTTCCAGGGATGGTGATTCACCCACCTCCCTGAGTAGCACATTCCAATGCCCAGTTGTATGGAGAATATTTCCTAATGTTCAGCCTAAATGTTTCCTGGTGCAGCTGAAGGCTGTGTCCTCTTGTCCTGTCACTGTTCCCTGGGAGAAAAGCCTGACCCCCACTTGGCTGCACCCTTCTGCCAGAGAGTTGTGGAGAATGATGAGGTCTCCCCTGAGTCTTCTCTACTTCAGGATAAACAACCCCAACTCCCTCAGCTGCTCCTCACTGGACTTGTGTTTCAGATTCCTCACCAGCCTTGTTGCCTTTCTCTGGACAAGCTCCAGCCCCTCCGTGTCCTTTCTAAAGTGGCGGGCCCAAAACTGGACACAGGTCTCCAGGTGCTGCCCAAACAGTGCTGAGCACAGGGGAAGAATCACTTCCCTGGTCCTGCTGGCCACACCATCCCTGATCCATAGGAGTGCAAGGGGTTGGATGAGAGAAATGGTGGGGAGGGGGTGGGGAGAAAGTGTAAGCCATGAAGGGTCTTGATCTTCATATCTGTTCAGACTGCATTAAAAGGTGCTGGGGGTCAATATCAATTGGACATTGCTGATCCTAAACCATAAACAGGAAAAGAAAACAGGAAAAACCAGTTCTCTCTACTTTTTTTCAGTATAGCAAATTCACTTTGAGTACACTTTGGAAATTTGTCTAATTAACCAGAGAAAATTAAAAATTCAGATAATTCGTTGGGGCTTTTCTTTTTTTTTGGGTGTTTTGAACAAATGTTTACGAGCCTTTTCCAGAGAATTCCTGAACTGAAATGCTCAAGAAAGAAAAGGTCGCTGGAGTAATAAAAGTCATCAGCAAGCTCCAAGTGGCTGAGGATCCATCCCCATCAGAGCAGCAATATATAGAAATGGGCACAGCTTTGAGGCTGCCCCAGCTTTGGCATGGGCCCTGGGCTGGAGCAGGAGCAGCTTTTGAGGGCCCCAAGTCCGGGGCTGTTGTGCTGTGAGACAGAGTAGAGATCCATTCTGAATTAGGTGAAGTGTCTAGAAGAGGAGAAAAGTCTGTGAGGCCAAACATGAAGGAAAAACTCGCATGCCGAGACAGCAAGGAGACAGAGAAAGAAAAACAGAAAAGACCAGGGAGGTCAATTTGCCCCCGACCTAGGAAGATAAAGAAGAACTGGCGATAAATGTCACGCGGAATGAATATGTATGAACCTATTGTGAAACTGTATGCATATGCATTTGGAAGGGGGATAAAAGGAGACCTGAGATCTTCAGGGGGTACGCATGCCTTTTGAGGAGAATTTTCTCTGCATGCGTCCGGCGCCGTAAATACACATACCGAGCTTTACAGCTTTTATAAAATTGTGAGGTTTCTTCTTTTCTCCGCAAAACAGCTGCCCTGGACAGATAGGATGGCAGCAGGGGCTGCAGAGCTCTCAGCACCTCAGCCCGAGGGCAGTAGGGCAGCCAGGGAGCCTCCTTTGGCTTTGGCCAAGCACCTTCCCCCATGGCTGTGGCTGAGTCCTGTGGCAGCTGCAGCTGCTGCTGTGCCCTTGCCAGGGGCTGAGGCCGTGGGGCAGTGGCCAGAGCAGCCTGGCCTGAGCAGAGCTGTGGGGCCAGAGCCGGCTGGGCTGGGCTGGGAAGAGGCCCTTGGTGCTGCCCAGAGCTCAGGGCAGCTGGCAGAGCTTGCAGGGAGCTGGGCTGGGCTCAGAGAGCCTGTCCCAGAAACCATCAGTGTCCATCTCAGCCTGGCTGAGCGTGCAGGGGCAGGACTCAGGCCAGGCCTTGTGGGGCAGGGCCAGTGCCTGTGCAAGGCATTGCAAACAGGCAAGTGGCCCAGAGAGGAGGCTGCTCTGTGCCCTTGGTGGCATGAACAGGGCAGGGGGGGGGCCCAGGACATTTGCCAGTGCCAGCCTCCGTGCCCAGCCTTTGGCAGCCCTGGCTGCTGAGCCCAGCTTTGGCCTGGGCTGAGTTTGGCTGTGGCCCAGCTCCATCCTCCTGTGGGGCTCAGGGCCATTTCCCGGCCATGGCCAGCCCTGGCTGCCTCTCTGCTGGCCTAGAGGCTGGCAGAGCCCAGGGCAGAGCTGGCTGTGCGACCCCACAGGTGCCACGGGCTCTGCAGGAGCTGGCAGAGGCTGCCCAGCAGGGAGGCCATGGGGCACAGAGCCCCAAGGCTGCTGTGGGCACCATGGCACAGGGGCCGTTCCCAGCCGCAATGCTGCTGGCCTGGGCTGGGCCTGCACAGGGGCTGGGCCACCATGGCTGGGCCAGCACAGGGCCACAAAGGGGCCACGCAGCCGCTGCCGGGGCTGACAGCAAGGCTAGGCACACACAAGCAATTGCTGAGCATGGCCTGTGCTGGCCAGGCCTGACTGTGCCAAAGGCAGAGCTCAGCTGCCCTTGGGGGCTGCAGGAACAGTCCAGAGCCCAAAGAGCCTCCATGGCTGTGCTGGAGACCAAGGCTGCAGGAGGGAAATGCAGGGCTGCTGCGGGATGGGGAGGGCTTTGAATTCCAGCACTCAGCTCTCTGATGATCCCAGCACCATGCTGGGCCCTGTTTCAGACTGGAGCAGAGCAGATGTTGATGGGACAGGAGCCCTGCAGAGCTGTCAGGGACCTGCAGCTTACAAGGTGCTCTGTTCTCCCTCAGGTGCTCTCTGAGAGATCCAATCCCTGCTGGGCACCTCAGGGCACAAGTGGCACTGCCTGTTCATGGGCACACAGATGATGCCTGCCTGGAAAGGGGCACAGGTGTTAATCCCTATTTATTTTATAATATGGAAGCACAATTTTTATTATCTGGGTCATTTGAGTACTTTTAAGACATGACAAAGTTTTCCCACCAGGAACAGCAACTTCCTCGAAGTTTACTGATGGCAGGAGAGAAATGCTGATCTTCCCTTCTACTTGCATCACCAATATTCTGTTTATCATCTCCCTTTGCCTTCAGATGTTTTCAGCTCTCCTTTTTAAATGGCCATATCTGAGTATATATCTTCACTAGACCAGCTGGATCTTTGTCCTTCCCACTGCTCCCAGGTTTCTTCCTCCAGGTACTCTCTGGTCATTCAAGTGCCTTTCAACTGAGAGGACTTTGGCTCTGCACAGGAGTTTTCTTCATCCCCTTTCTCTCTTTTCCTCCATCTGGGAATGTAGAGGGCCCCTGACTTCAGCCTCGTGTGTGCAAAGAGCAAATCTGGGCAGAACTGGGGCAGGGAGAGTTTGGGGGGGACCTTTGGATCTGTGCTGGGCACAGAAGGTGTTTTCCATTGCTCTGAGACTGCTCTGGAAAGTGGATTTAATGTCCAGCAGAGGAATGACTGTTGCATTGATGGAGCTGTGCCTTCCCTTGGCTGACAAGAAATGAACATCCCTCTGTGTCTTGGGCAGCTCCTTCTCCAAGGAAAGCAGGTGGGAGTTGGAGCCAAGGAGCTGAAAGCTGCAGGTGCAGCCTGGGCTGGAGGGAGCTCAGATTTGCACAAGGCTGCTCTGAGTGCCAGGGCTTGGGCGGGGGAAATGGTGGGGTGGGGGTAGGGACAGATCTGATTGATTGCCAGCCATGAAGGGTCTTGATTTTCATATCTATTCCATTCCATATCTGCATGAGGAGGTACCTGAATTCAGTCAATTGGGGACTGCACATATCAATAAATTAACAGGAAATAAAAGCTAAACAGGATCTAAAAAATCTCTTCTTGCTGTCTTTTTAAATATCAT
The DNA here is from genome assembly GCF_047830755.1 of Zonotrichia albicollis. NCBI lineage: Eukaryota > Metazoa > Chordata > Aves > Passeriformes > Passerellidae > Zonotrichia > Zonotrichia albicollis. The sequence goes on from NC_133842.1 coordinate 4,630,936, forward strand.
ATATTCACTTTGAATACACTACTGAGATCTACCTAACCACAAATGATTTGAAAATTAAAATCAAATTGTTCCCAGAGGCTTGGCTTGTTCAGGTGTTCTCAATGTTAATGAGCCCTGGGACACTGAATTCCTGCACTCAAGAGCTGAAGGCTGAACAAGCCTCTGGAACAGTGAAATTCAGCAGCAGCCTCCAAGGTGCTGAGGATGTCAGCAGCCCCCACTGAGGCCATCCCTGCCCAGAGACCGTGGGGGAATGGGCAGACAAGGAGAGCGTCCCTGGGGCTGGGGCAGCACAACTCAGAGGCACCAGCGGCTGCAGCTGGGAAATGGAGTGTGGAATGGGGCTGGGAAAGCCCTGCCTGGGCTGTGCCAAGCAGGACAGACAGGCCCTGACTCCCATCCCCCAAACAACTCTCTCAAGGAGACATTTAAAAGGAATTGCAATTGTTTGTGTCCTCTGGTTGAGCTCACTGGAGAAATACCAGCAAGAGATTCTCAGGAGCTCCAAACAACCAAACAGCCTTTACTGTCAACTTTAGAAAATCAAAGAAACTTTGGCAAATGGTTTATCACAACATTGTAGTGGTTTTGCTTTGTTAATATAAGATTTTTTCCAATCTTAAGATCTCTTAATTAATGTATTGATGAGTGTGGTTGGTTTTAGTGTCAGTAATTATTTATGTATTTATTTTGTTGTGAGATAGGATTATGAGAAAGGTAAAGTAGGCTTAAAGTTTTAAAAGGGTATAAAGAAAATTTTAGTAAAAGCAAATGAAAAAAAGGTAGTAAGAATTAAATTCTTTAGAACAATTTTTTTGTTTACAACTTTTTTTCTTTAACCTGACAATGTAAAGAAACTAAACTAAAATTTCTAGTAGTTTACTCTTTCTAGAATTGTCTTTTTTTAAGTTTTAGGGAGAGAAGTTTTTCTTGTTAAGTTTATGGAGTTTTTTTACAGGAGGAAAAATATTTTTTTGTGACTCTTAATTTTGCCATGCATAACAGTTGTCTGGGGAACTTTGTTATTGTGAAATTCTTTTATTGCTACAGGCTTTTTTACAGCTTATTGATGGGTCATGTCAACTTCTGAGGTATTGTTTTAAAGGTGAGTTGTTTAAAGGTAAATGTTTTTATTATCTACTTTTTAAAATATTTTTGTCTCTGGAAATAGAGATCTTCTCTTGTGGGTACTGGATTACTTTTTTTTCTGCCTGAACTTTTTATGAAATTGCAGTTACTTTATAATTTATTTTAATATGTAGGTTTTTCTTTGATATTATTTTGAATATTTAAACTTTTTTATAGTTTTATGTGCTATAAAGAAAAAGAGGTTTTTCTTTATAGATTATAAGAGGATTTTAGTTTCAAGATTAAGGTATTTTTTTCTTCTTTTTTATTGGGTATTTATTTCTTCCTTTCTGACTTTGATAGCTTTATGGGGTTTTTTTAATGTTTCTATTTTGTTTTTTCTTTTACTTGAGGGATGATTGAAGTATTGAAAGGGTTAACATCTGACCCGCCAGTAATTTGTGGTGGAAGTTGTGGTTGGGTTGTGTTATGATTGGCTTTATGGTTGGTTTTTCAGTTTTGTGTTTAGTTGTGGGGTTATTTTGTATGAGTTGTAGGATGTAGAAGTTTTTGGTTTTAGTTGTGTTGGGGGGAGGGGACATGGTGGTAAGATTTTAATAGCTGTGGCTGGCTTTGTTCTGGTCGGGGTTTTGTAGCCTCTTCTGTTTCCCCAGTCCCAGCTCTCCCAGTCCCTTCACCCCTTTCCTTGACTCCGAGCCCCTGAACCTCCTTCCCAGCTCTGCCAGCTCTTCATGTCCCCCTTTTCCTTGGCCTCTGGAACCCCCTGGATCCCAAACTCTCACTTTCAGCCCCCCAGCTCCCCCAAATCTCCGTGTCCCCCCATTCTCCCCTCCCTACAGTACCTGGAAGTGGCGCTGTCGGAGCCCAGCCCGGGGGTCCCCAGTCCTTGATTGTGGGGGATGTGGATGGGACCCCCTGGGAGCACTGGGGCAGCGAGCGGGGCCGGATGGAGCCACAGAAAGCAGGGATGGTGGGAGGAGCTGAGCTGGGATATTGGGATGGCCAGGGCTGGGATATTGGGATAGCCAGAGCTGGGACACTGGGATTGCCAGGGCTGGGATATTGGCATGGACAGGGCTGGGATATTGGGATAGCCAGGGCTGGGATATTGGGATAGCCAAAGCTGGGATATTGGGATAACCAGTCCCGGCTCAAGGACAGGACCCGGCCCGTGGCTGACAGTTCCCTGGAGATGGGGCTGGTACAACCAGAGTGGGGGGAGTGGGAGGAGCTGGGGCTGGACTGGGATCTGTGGAAATGGAGGACTCTGAGGGGCAGGGATGGGATCTCTGCAGATAGGCGGGGAACTGTGAGGCTGGGATGGGAATCCAAGGGGCACCCTGGGGCTGGGACAAAACTCCATGGATCTGTTCTATCCTCCTTCCCAGGTCTCCACATGCTGCAAGTGGTTTCCAGCTGTGACCTCCTGTCCAATGGAGCATCCATGGATCCCACCAGTATGGATACAAGGGCTGGGATTTCATCTCCTTCCAGCTGGGATCCAGGAGCTTTGCAGTGTCCGATGGTGCCACCTGGATCAGACAGAGGTGCTGGGAATCCAAAGGGATCATGGTGGAGCAGACGAAGCATTACCTGGGACACACCTGGGTGGAAATACATCAGATGGGGTTGGGTGGCTCTGGAGCACAAAGGTGGGTGTGGGAGCAGAAGGGAAATTCCTATGGGAATGGGGGGATTCAGGAATGGGGGACTTGGGAATGCAGGAATTACCATGGAATTTCCATGGCCTGATCTCACTCTCATTCCAGTCAGGTAAGAATTCCATGGATGGATCTTCCCCCTAACCCACTGCCACTGGAATTCCATGGGGAAATTATTTGAATGGATGACCAATGCAATGCCAGCAGTGCAATGAGAAGTAATCCCTGCTGGGATTCCATGGGACATCAATCCAAATCCTTTGCTCAGACTGGCTCTGCTGTGCCCGTGGCAGCACCAGGGGAGTGCCCTGTCCCTGCTTTGAGCCCAGCACGAGCCTTTCCTTGGCTGTTCTGTCCCTGCCCGGGGCAGGAGGGCACTGCCGGAGTTGCTTTGGTGGCCCCGGGCACCCGGCCCGGCTGCAGCCACTGCAGGGGCTCCTGGGGAATGTTCCCGAGCAAAGCTCAAAGCAAACAACAGTTCCTGGAGGGGATTCTGCTCCTGGGCCTGTGCTGGGTGCCCAATGGCAACAGCCCAAAGTGCTGGAGCTCAGTGTCCCTCGGCCAGGCCATGTTCCCTGTCTGTGCCCTGTTCCTCGGCTGTCCCCTGTCCTTCGGCTGTCCCTGTCCCCGTCCCTCAGCTGTCCCCGTCCATGTCCCCTGTCCCTCAGCTGTCCCCTGTCCCTCAGCTCTGTGGGCCAGGGGTGGCAGCAGGACCCAGGGCAGCCCTGGGGGGAGAGCAACCCTGAGCCCCAGCTGAGCCAGTTGCCCCAGTTCCCCCCAGGTCACTCCCAGCATGGGCCCTGTGTCTCCCGGTCACCCCCAGGATGCTCCCAGTCACTTCCAGTTGCACTCAATATGATCCCAGTACCATCACAGTCACACCCAGTATGATCCCAGCATGATCCCAGCATGGTCCCAGGTGTTCCCAGTCACCCCTACTATAGTTCCAGGCACTCCCAGTATGTTTCTTGTCCCTCCCAGTATGATTCCAGTATGAACCCGGTCACTCTCAGTATGGTGCTGTGGAGAGTTTTGTCAAAGAGTGGCTTGAGGAGAGGGGACACAGCCGAATTAATTTGGGAAAGATGTCCTAACTAGGGCAGAGACAGGCAGAGGCCTTTTTTGTTTCTGTAGCAGGATAGAGAATGGAAAAGTACAAGACCATAGTTAGTTTCAAATCTTGCAGGTGTGAGATAATGTGTCCTTGATTCTCTCAAAACATGATAAAGAAATGGACAGTGAGGCAGGAGCGATAGAGAACGTAGTCTCAAAGGAATGTGGATGAGTTAATGCTATAGTTTAACCAATAGATTGCTTGGCTTACAGAATATTCATAAGCTTATTATTTGCTGTATAAGTGTTTGATACTTTTTCAATAAAGCGGGCCATGATGAACCATCTGGTGTCCTGGTCTCCTTCCTATGACACAGCACTTTAGGGATGCTGCTGGATGGGAGGGGGGTCAGTGGTGGATATCCCATTCCTCATTGTGCAGGATGGGGAGGAGCTTCTCCCAAGGAGGAGCATGTGTCTCCAGCTCCCAGTTCCTCCCCAAGCTGGAGCAGTGCAGTGCTCTGAAACAGCGTAACTTTTGCTTGCAGGTCAGGCTGTTCCTGCAGGGTCACACATGCGGCTGAACCTGCAGACAGAAGAGAGAGAAGCCAAGCTCCAAGACAAAGAAAATGGGAAAAGTGACACAAGAGAAGAGAGAAGAAGGAAAAGGTACAGACATACAAGGCATTGGGTTATGTGGGCTGTGGGATTCATGCCTTTTGTTAGAGGCCAGGTTCCCTGGTGCACAAAATTCCTGCCTCTTCCTGAGATTTCATTGCTGGGTGCGGAGCTCAGCAGTGCTGAAAGCAGAGGCCTGTCCTTTGTGTTCCCTTTGAGATGGCAGTGGAAGTGTCCTGAGTGCACATTCAGAGGCACTTTAATGGCTTCTCATGCCACGACACCAAAACTGCTTCCACAGAGTTGGTGCAGTTCTCGCAAAGTCTTTGGGGTGCCCTTGATTTGCAGTGTTTGGGGTGTGATGATTCTCTCTGTGGTTTTTAGACCGAGGTACTTCCGGGGGCTGTCTTTTGGAATTTATCTGCTGCAATCTCAAAACCTTACTCCTGTACTGCCATGATGACATCTTGTACTGCAACATCCAAAATGTTTTGAGCCTCTTCTCAAACTAATGTTTCTCCCATGTAATGAAAAATTATAGCATTAGGATATCTTTTCCACATGGGTGAGGGAATTTGGGCTCCAAGCCATTGAAAAATAGTTGGGCTCTGCTTCATTCCTTGAGGAAATACGGTCCACTGGTACCTCTGTAAAGATGCTTGTCGTTTTAGGGACGTAAAAGGCAAAACGGATCTGTCATTAGGATGCAAGGAGGTGTCAAAAACGCAGTCATTTATTTCTATAACAATCATCTATCAATCGTGGGGTATCATGGAGGCTGAGGGCAGGCCGGATTGGAGGGGACCCATGTCCTCAATGACCTCATTGATTTTCCTAAGGTCCTGCAGCAGCAGCCTCTTGTCTTTGCCAGGATTTTGTAGGACAAGGACAGGTGCATTCCAGGGGCTAGTAGATGGGTACAATGTGGCCCACAGACAGCTGCTCCTGCAAGAGGGACTGCAGGGTCTTTAACTTTCTGCCTGGGAGGGGCCACTGATCCACCCATATGGGGTCATTGGTCTTCCAGGTTAACTGAAAGGTGGTGGCGCTGCTCAGTGGCCCCGTCTAGAAATCCTGAGGTGTTGATAGGATCTCTAGCCTTGTCCTCCACTGGGACAAGAGGTCTCTTCCCCAAAGTGTTATTGGTGCCCAGGTGATGAATGATCCTACTGTAGCAACTGTGCCCTGAGGATCTTCCATGCAGATGGTGTCTTGACTCCAGAAGTTGGTAGTGGCTCTCCCGATGGCTAAAATTACCCCAGCAGTTGGAACCAGGGGTCATCCTTTAGCCAATCAGAGCAGCAAATTATCATGATGTCAGGTCCTGTATATAATAATCGTGAAAGACATTTTTTCTCCCTTTACACCACAAAGCACACTTTAGAACGGGTCTATTTTGGCCCGTAATCTGTGCCCACATCACCACTGGATCAGCTGGTGTGGTGATCATGTGCAGTAGGAGGTAGGCTCTGGCTATAACTGTTCCTTTTGGAATGAAAAGGGGAGGATCTAAGCATAGAGCCTGGACAGTTATCTCCTGCAAAGATATCAAGGTGACTATCTCAGGTAGTATAGTGAGTGTCTCCATCTCTTCCCTGGTGTTGGTTAAAATCAAAATGTCTCTGCGCCGTTCTTCAGGCCCGTATTTGCCTGTTGGAATATGGTGAACACAAATATCGTGGACTGGAATTGTAATGGCTGTTACCAGCTGCCTTTGGGTTCCAGGGCAGAGCTGTCTTTTGTCGAGTTCTCTTCTGCAGTGCTCGAGCTCTCCCGATAGATCTGAGAAGGTCGCTGTGCTGGTTCTCAAGGATGTACGGGTGAGTAGGGTGGGACGGCCTTGCATTTGGTGTCATCATGCGGGGCCTTTCCGCATCTGTGTAGGGTTTCCCGCAGACCACCGGTTTTGTTGGTGTTGGCAAGCGTGTGGACAAGGGGGCAGTGAGGACAGTGGCTGTGACACCTAGAAGGTCCCTGGTAATAGCCTGTATTTTACAATTCTGTTGAAAATGCCCCATCTCCCTACACTTAAAGCCAGGTTCTTTTTCATGTGTATGTCAGGGAATAACTTGAGAGGCTACTAGCACCTCTACTACACCCTGATTTGAAGCCTTAGTTAGGCTGGCATAAAGGTGTTAGGATGCCTTAAGGGCACATGCCTTGACCATTTGTGCAATGTTTGGCTTTGGGAAGAGGGGTAGAGAGGGTAAAATGTCTTTACAGGTGTTGTTAGCATTTGTTTCAGCAAGGGTAGGAAGTAGTACCTTCCTGACTTTTGGATGTTCAACTTGCTTCTCTATTGCTTGTGTAAGGCGGTCAATAAATTATAGAATGGATTCCCCAGGTCCCTGCAGAATGTCTGTGAAATGTAGAGTAGGTGTTTCTCCATTGGGTGTCTGCATGAGACCTGTCTTTGCATCACCTTTTATCTCTGCTAACGCAGCTTGGGAAGGTCTCTTACTTGATTCTCAGCTTTAATGAAATCTTCCTCCTTGGGTAGATGTCTAGTGTTATGTGTGCCCACCTGCCTTCTCCAGCATAGTCTGTCAATTGTTGTTGTATTAATTTTTTCTCCCATTCCTTCCCACAGAATGAATTCAGTAGGAGAAAATAGGATGTGCATAAAATAATGCAGATCGTGAGGCACCATAACATGTGCAGCGAAGACGGCAATTAACAAATTAATAAAATATGGTGAGACCCTCCCATGGACTTTCGCTGCATTACAAAGGTCTTTCATCTCCTGTGTGTGACAGCTTCCCATCAGGGGTTAGCCCCACTCTGGTTCTGCACCGGTGCTGCTTGTATTTTAGCTACCAATTCCCAGTCTCCCTCTTCAGCTGCCAGCTTCTGCATCCTCTGCCAAAAATCCTCAGGCTCATGCTGAAGGTCGAATGAACCTTCCCTCTTCTCTCCAGAAGAGGGAACTTGGTCTTTGGCAGAGGAGCAGGGCCTTGGGGTGACTGGCCTGGCCAGGCCCGGTGTTGTGGGCCTTTGGTAGCCAAGATGGCGGCCTTCTGGTTACCACCCCTCACACTTCCAGCTCTGAGAGTGTGGGATCCACAAGGGGCTGAGTTGGAGGGGGTAGGGCAGTGGGAGTAGGCAAGGAAGCGCTGGATCCCAATGCAGGGGTGGTACCTGATGCAGGAGTGGGATCCAAACAGGGGCAGGACCCGATGAGAGAGCTGAGGGTGGGAGGGTGTTTGACATTGACAACACCCTCCAGAGGAGGGACTCCATTTTGTGAGCTACCTGAGGGGTATCCAGGGAGGAGAGGTACTGGAGAATGGGTTAGAGTACAATTCAAGCCTGTGTGATCAGTACAGACCTGGGTAGGGGGTAGAGAAAGAGAGGAGATGGCAGACAGCGGGTGGCTTGTCTGTGCTTTACAGCAGTTTCCCTCTCTCACACTTATCTTGGTATCAGTGGGTTCAGGAATGCCAGGGGCAGAACAGAAAGTCTGGGTTGAATATTTGAACTTTGAACCCTTGAGAAAACTCTATAAATCATATGAAAAATTGGGTAAAATGTTGCGACTCTTCTCACTCCCTGAGTTTTCAAAAAATAGAGACTTTCCTTAACTCAGTCCCAGAATGCTATAGGACTAACTGAATACACAGAAATGTCTGGAAGCTCCGTAAACAGCCAATGAACAAACGACTTCCAACTTCCTTTAGTAAAACTCTTCCACACAGAAAGGAGAACCTCCCTAACTCGAATATATATGTCCCCCTCATCTTTGGATAATTTGTTACCCAGAGCTGCCCCTGATGTAAAGGGAGGTCCACCCAGAGGTATAAAATATCACCCAAGCATCCTGCACTGCAGGCGGCTGTCTCCCCATTCACTACTCTGGTTGCTCTGGATACAGGTGTTTCAAAATGTCCCCTGGTGTGGTAGTGTGTTGTTAAGTTTCTTGTGTTATTCCCCCAATTTATGTATTGTTCTCCCCTATTATGTGTAAAATGGGTTTGTTCCCCCAGTTTTTCCCGCCACTGCTAGCCTGTCAGCTAAGTTGCTATAGTAACCGCTATTCATATTTGCCGATATGTAATTGCTCCTCCCCCGGTTTCCCTTATCAGTGAAAGTTGTTTCCTCCCTGTCCAGTCAATCACTCCCTTCCTCCTCCCAGGTTTCGAGAACCTTCTCCTCTCTGGAGATGGTGGCTGGCTGGGGTCCCAGGACACCTCCTTTACCTTTTGATTATTGGTCTCCATGGAGTGTCAGTTCTGTGAAGTTCATCCCCTCACCTTTCCCGATTGGTTCCGCCTGTACCCACCCCCCTCCTTTATAATCCTGTTTTCACCCCCTATGAAAAAAAACTTTTTCCCGGTTGGTTTCGGCGCGTTTGGATCCCGCAACACCTTCAATAAACCAATGTTTAACCCCCGGGAAATGGTCAGCTCCGTTCCTCTCCAATATCAGCGGTGTGAGCCAGTCCGCAGCCAGCACAGCCCGAGGCCATCAGACGCCGAAGGGTGCTGGCCAGGAATTGCAGAGGGGCATCAGCCTTTCGCCCTCAGCTAGTCGGACTCTAAACTTCGGGCCACATATGCCCCCCTCAGCAGATGGCGCCCACGCGGGGGCTTCACCGTACCCCGCGGACTGGACTTTAAATCTACTAGCCGTCAGACTACCTCCGGTGTCAGTGGACTAATCCGCCCGAACTTTTCGTTTGCAACGCTCTTTGATTAAGTGAACCCCGGACTCGGTTCCTCCCCTGCCTTTTTAATTTTCCCTGGGAGCTCTACGCGGGGGACTGCCGTCTGCCGCTTTTCGCGCCCGCGGTGTTCCTGCACGGTAGCTCCGGGCTTAGTAGCGGGACTCTCGGCGCGGCGCTGAGCGGTTGCGGCGGGCTCTTTCAGTGCCGGGCGGCTTTTCTTGCGCAGTTTGCCGCGGTGGGGCCGCTACACCCCCCACGATCATGGGTGTGGGTCAGAGCAAAACCCAAAAAGGAGTTTTTTTTGTAGTTAAGGGTTTGTTACTTGGAAGAGGTTTTACTGCCCCCAAGAAAGAGTTGATAGTGTTGATTAGATGGGTATTCTCACATTTCCCCGAAGTTTCCCCAGAAGTTGCAAAAGAGCCGCGTTTTTGGGCAGCCGTTGTGGCCAAATTAGACCAACAGGTTAACGCTGGGGAACCCCGGTTGTCTAACGTGGCATACTGGGCAAGCAAAGTATTAACTTCGCTGCGCCCAGCCGGGAGTTCAAGAAAGGATCTTTCTTCTTCGAGTTTTTTCCCCAGTTCTCCCGGTTCCCGCATCCTTACCCCCCAGCCCTCTCCCTCTTCCCACAAGCAGGAGGCCTCGAAAGGGATTTTAAAGGCCAACAAAAAGCAGGGAAACCATTCTGCCCCTGCTCCCTCTCGACCTGCTCAGCCTTCCCGTTCGAGGAGCCCTAGCCAAGCTCCTCCATCCTCACCCTCTACCCCAGTTCCCAAGTCCCCAGTTTCAACCCCTAAGTTTGTTCGGCTTAGTAATGAAATTCCACAAAGTAGCTCCTTTACTGTTCAAGATGGCGTGGACCACGCGGTCTCTGCCGCCAGAGCTCCTTCTTCTTCCGCTAACCCGTTCCTCCCAAGCACCAACCCCTTCCTTCACCCTGACCACACCCCTTGCCCAGTTACCCCTCCCTCATACCCTCCCTCCGTCCCGCTCACTTCTCAGCACTCCGCCCCACCTTCAGCTCCTCCTCAAACCCCTCCCCCGGTGCAGCCCCCCATTCCCTCCCCCCCCGCTCCACTTTTGTTTTTCCCTCCGCCTCCGAAAGCCGCCCAGGGGGCGGAGAAGGGTAGTTTGCCGCGCCCACTCCCTTGCCTTGTGTCATCGCCAAACCCCGCCTCAACCTCCTCCAGTTTCAGTTCCCACGCCACCCCCCCCAGCTCTCACGCTTTGTGTTCGGAGGGGGGGGGGGGAAGCCGGAAACCAGAGCAAGCTCCCCTGTTAGAAGCCGCTCCGGTAACCTACCACCTAGGCGAAAGGGGGAATGCACAGGCACAGTGGGTGCCTATAGCCCAGGCCCAGATAATAGAACTGTGCAAGGCTCAGAGTGACCACTCCCGGGAATCAGAATATTTCCGAGGGCTCCTTCGACCGGTGGTCTCACAGGGAAATCTGGTGCCTGCGGACCTGAGAGCTCTTTTCTCCAGTCTTTTGAGACCCGTTGAATTTAGGGTCTGGGCGGGAGAATGGAGGAGGCAGATTGTAGAGGTTCTCCCAACGTTTTGGGAGAACCCCTCCACATCTCATGACACCGAGGGCTTGGCAATTTCTGAGGACCATCTTGTAGGCACCGGGCAGTGGGCGAGTGGGGCAGCTCAGGCAAAGGCGTTGTTCACAGAACAACTCAGGGAAACAGGGAAAGCTGCGGAGCGTGCCTTTTATAAGCTAGCTACTATCACCTCCCAGCTAGAAGAAGAAGAAAAAAGGCAGGACACACAGGAACCTTACCTAGAATTTATAGAAAGACTCTACCGGTTCGTTGAAGCGCAGGGTCCAGGAGAAAGGGAGAGAGAGGAGATGCTTAGGCAGATGGCTTATTACAATGCCAATACAGCGTGCAGGCGGGCTATCCGATCTCTCCCTCGAAACCCCCGACCTACAGTAGAAATGATGATTGAAGTGTGTGCCAGGACAGTTCCTCTACAAGACCCGAAAGCGTGCCCCAAAAGAGCCTCCGTAGCCTTCGCAGAGTATCCGACGTCAGAAGACACAGACGCCAAAGCTGCCACCGCCACCAGACCAATGACACCGGGATCCGGGAGAAGGATGACTGCAGCTCACCCCTGCCACCTCTGTGGCAAAGTGGGGCATTGGTTGCCCCAGTGCCCTATGAAGCAAGATAGGAAGAGGAAAGAGGAAAAAGACCATCCAAATGGGTCAGGCCCCTCATCCCGAAGCAGAGGATGCAGAAGGAAGCTGAGTCACAGGTTCAGGCGTGCTCGCGGCGACGGAGAAAACCCTCCCAAACACCATCAGTTTCCTCAGATGTTCACTTCCTCCCCAGTGCTGAGACTGCTGCTCCTACACCTCTCGTCACTGAACTACCTCTGGTTTATTAATCCCAACCTCCCTCCCCCATTTCTTCTTCTTCTCCCGAACTAAATTTATTATTTGGGGCAGAACCATTTGTTTAAGTATTTTGCGTTTAACTGTTCACTTTTTGTCTTTTAGTACATTTCCCCAACTCACTTTTGATTTTCATCCTCCTAATTTGCAAGCTAGTCCGGAGAAAACTGACAGCGCCGAGTGCCACTGTCCCTTGCAATGTTCAGAAGACAAAGACACTTGTCATGACCAGCCGCGAGTTCCTGCATTCTAAGCTTAATTTGGACTTTTCATTTTAATTTTTATTTGGTAAAAAACGGAGAGATGTGGTAGTGTGTTGTTAGGTTTCTTGTGTTATTCCCCCAATTTATGTATTGTTCTCCCCTATTATGTGTAAAATGGTTTCGTTCCCCCAGTTTTTCCCGCCACTGCTAGCCTGTCAGCTAAGTTGCTATAGTAACCGCTATTCATATTTGCCGATATGTAATTGCTCCTCTCCTGGTTTCCCTTAGAAGTGAAAGTTGTTTCCTCCCTGTCCAGTCAATCACTCCCTTCCTCCTCCCAGGTTTCGAGAACCTTCTCCTCTCTGGAGATGGTGGCTGGCTGGGGTCCCAGGACACCTCCTTTACCTTTTGATTATTGGTTTCCATGGAGTGTCAGTTCTGTGAAGTTCATCCCCTCACCTTTCCCGATTGGTTCCGCCTGTACCCACCCCCCTCCTTTATAATCCTGTTTTCACCCCCTATGAAAAAAAACTTTTTCCCGGTTGGTTTCGGCGCGTTTGGATCCCGCAACACCTTCAATAAACCAATGTTTAACCCCCGGGAAATGGTCAGCTCCGTTCCTCTCCAATATCAGCGGTGTGAGCCAGTCCGCAGCCAGCACAGCCCGAGGCCATCAGACGCCGAAGGGTGCTGGCCAGGAATTGCAGAGGGGCATCAGCCTTTCGCCCTCAGCTAGTCGGACTCTAAACTTCGGGCCACATATGCCCCCCCCTGCACCCTGGGCTTCACCAGCTGAGCCGGCCCTGTTGCCGATGCAGGGTGCTGATGCTGCCCTCAGCAAGCCCTGATAAAACTGATAAAACATTGCATTTAAAGGGCTGCCTCACTTTTACTTTAATTTGCCATTTTTGTCGTACGGAATTTAAGTTCCAGGATTAGGCCCCTGGGCCTCCACAACGCTGCGTCCTCCTGAGACTTCATTGCTGGGTCAGGAACTCAGCAGTGCTGAAAGCAGAAGTGTGTCCTTTGTGATCCCTTTGGGATGGCAGTGGAAGTGCCATGAGTGAACATTCAGAGGCACCTTCATGGCTTCTCATGCCACGACGCCAAAACTAAATATGCAAGGTGACTTCCTTGAATGACATGTAGTCCTTTGAAATATTTAGAGGAAGTGGTCTGGAAATGCTTTCTGAGCCTGCTCCTTGGGATCAGCTGTGAGCGACTGAGGGCTGGCCTGAGCCCAGTGCTGTGTCCCACTGGGAGCAGCCCCACAGGCTCACGTGCAGAGCAGACACTACCAGAGGCCCTGGAGATCTCACCTGCCCTGCAGCCACCTTTGCCAAGGGGCTGTAAACATCAGTTGGTGCTGACTTTCTAATTGGATCCCTTGGTTTACTCACTATGGGGAATTGCTTTCCTGAAGCCCGTGGGATTTCCCCCTGGCAGCTGTGATGGGGATGCTCGGGGAGTGTGGGGTTTTGGAGGCAGCTGCCCAGGCAGTGGATGAGCTCAGGGCCCTGTTGAGCCCATGGCCCCCACCAGCAGCAGCAGCAGCAGCAGCCCCAGGGCCCAAAGCCCCGTGCCCCCTGCCCAGCACAGGCTGACCTGTCCCTGCAGCTGTCACCCGAGTGGGGCCCAGGGGCCAGTGGCTGCGGGCAGAAGCAGGAATGCGGGCAGGGTGAGGATGGCCTGGCTTGGCTTTTGTCTCTGGAACAATGCGGGCTCAGGGCAGTGCAGAGCAGGCTGGAAAGCAGAGCCCAGGGTCTTTGGAGCTCCAAGGCTTAAAGATCAGCCCCTGCAGCAGCCCAGATGCTGGTGGCCCAGTTGCCAAGGCTGTGGTGGCCTTGAGAGTGTGCAGGTGGATTTTGCAAGGCTGTGGCCTGCTGGCGGCTCTGGGCCCAGGAGTGCCTGTGGCTGCAGCAGGAAGGGTAGCTGAAGGTTTGCTGCCTGCTTTGGTGGCATGGCTGCAGGGGCCAGTGCTGTGAGAGCCCCCTGGGTGAGAGCTGGTGAGAGAGAGCTGAGCTCTTGGGGACAGCGCTGTGCCCCAGGGCAGGAAGAGCAGCAGTGCCCAGTGCCAGGAGCGGTGTCAGTGGGAGCCCCTGTGCACAGGGACCCCCAGCCCCGGGGTGGCAGTGCCAGCACCCCCAGGGACCTCCAGCCCTGGGAACATGGAACAAGTGGAACCACAAGTGTGCAAAGGCTGCCTGTGCCCTAAAAGAATGGCCAAGAGGAGTCAGGTTTTAAAATGTTACAGTATTTATTTGCCGAAGATCGGCAAATCTAGGATTTGCACAACATGTTTCGTTATAACAATCGTTATAACAACAACAATAACAATGTACAGAACATATTTATATGGGATCCGATGGACTAACAATCTTCAAAACGTATTTACAAAAACTTCCAATGTAGAAAACATATTTACAAGGGAATTCTAAACGTCGAACGTATTTACAAAGGTGTGGCATCTGTGCCATCATGTGCATGAGTCCTGGAAGAAAGGAAGGAGCAGAGCTGGACTCAGCTGGCAGCACTGGGCCCAGCAGGGCTGGGAGCTGGGCCCCAGGGGCTGGGCCAGGGCTGGCAAGGCTGGCGTGGCCCCAGGCAAGCGCAGGGCAGGGCGGGGCTGGTGCTTGTGGCAGCACAATCCAGGCCCCCTGCGGGCACCGTGTCCCTGAGCGGGCCCATCCAGCCCAGCCCCAGCCTGGCGTCAGGGGACCCAGTGTGTGTGTGGGCAGGGTGTGGGAAGCATCTGCCTGTCTGACCTGTGTGGCTCCATCTTCATCCAAGGACCATGGGCTCCTCCTCATCCACTTCCATCTCTTCGGTATCATCCTCTTCATCTACTTCCATGTCCTCAATGTTATTCTCCTCCTCTACTTCCATGTCCTCAACTGGGGAGGACATGGAAGTAGAGGAGGAGTCCACATCCATCATTTCTTCATCATCCAGCCCCTGGTCCACTTCCATCGCCTCCACAATGTCTCTGTCAGTCTGCAAGGGGCAGCACAATCTCCCATTGGACTTCCTGTCCCAAACCATCCATTCCCACATGGCTGCACCCTGCCCAAGCCGGGTGCTCCCTGCCTGGCATGGCACTGTACCTCCATGTGCACAGCAGGGCACATCCTGCTGAGAATGGTGCTCCAGATCAGGCAGAAGAAAAAGCCCAGGCAGCAGCAGCGCCTCAGAGCTGAGGGTCAGAGCACAGAGTGAGTGGCAACTGACCCTTGGCAGCTGGTGAAGTGTCTGCTGTGATTGTTTACAGCTCCTGGACATTCCACCTGGAACTCTCTGGGAGCTGTGATGTCACTGAAGTTTCAGGGCCGCTCCGCAGTGGGAGATGGGGATGGCAGAATGATCAAATCCTTGAATGGTTTGGCTTGGAAGGGACCCTAAAGATGATCTGGTTCCAAGCTGAGCAAGCTCCCAGCACAGCAGGTTGCTGCGACCCCTGTCCAACCTGGCCTTGGATGTTGCTGGGGATGGGGCATCCACAGCCTCTCTGCACTGGTCCCTGTGTCAGGGACAAGCACCCTGAGAGTAAAGGACTTCTTCCCATCATCAAATCTCTTCTACCTCTTACAGTCTGATCCTATTCCTCCTTGTCCTCTCACTACAGTTCCTGACTATAAGTCCTCTCCCACTTCCCTGGGTCAGGCTGTTCCTGCAGGGTCACACGTGTAGCTGAATCTGCAGAGAGGAGAGAGAGAAGCCAAGTACCCAGTCAGACAAGGTGGGTAAGAGGCATGAGGACTGAGAGAAGAAGGATAAAGAAGAGACATGCAAGGCTTTGCATTGGGTGTGCTGTGGGATTCATGGCTTTTATTAGAGGCCAGGTTCCCTTGTGCACTCAGTTCCTGTGTTTCAGCCCGTCCACAGCCAGCCTCTTTGAGCGACCTGCACTCCCAGAGCTGGGAGCATGCTTGCTTAAACTGCTGGTGAACGAGGTGAGAGAGGGATCTTTGTGTGGAACTGCAAACACTTCAGTGGATTACACTGAAGAGGGTCCAGGAAGGGAGACAAAATGGGGCTGTGCACACAGCGAGAAAATGTGGGGGGCGGGAGGGGTGTCGAAGGAAGGGGACCAGGACACCAGTTGGTTCATCACAAGCCCTTCAGGTCTGCTCCGGTCCCGGTCCCGGTCCCTCAGGTCTTTCTGGTCCAGTTTATTGAAGAAAGTATCAAACACTTATACAGCAAATAATAAGCTTATGAATATTCTGTAAGCCAAACAATCTATTGGTTAAACTATAGCATTAACTCATCTTCATACCTTAGGGATTACACTCTCTTTTCTCATGTCTCTTTCACTGTTTGTTATTATACCACAGCTAGGCCCAAGGTCACTGCTATCTGTGCAGGTGCAGGACTTGGAATTAGCCGCAGTTTTACACTTTTCCAGTCCTTAGCAGCTAAATTCCCAACGGGGGGGGGGTATATTGGGGTAGCATTGCAGTAAGCCAGGTCCAAAATGGTATAAGAGAGGGGAGAACATTCTCGAGTGAGTACATATAAGAAAATACAGCAGTTGAACTGGGTGATACCAACAAAACGGGCTGCATCACCATGAGCCTGCAAATGCCCATGGGCAAGGCCATTGCATTCAGAGCGATGTCTCTCTTTTACCTTGGTTACTTTGCCCAGAGGTATTACAGCTCCAGTGGTCGGCCCCCAGAACTTCCCCTTTTTGTTGTCTATAAAGAAGGCTTCAGCCATAGAGTTTTGCAGGCATTTAGCATAATGGATAAAATAACCAACACAATGAATACAATAAACAAAGTCCACAAAACAGTCCTAACTAAACATAATAGTCAGCCTTTTATCCCCCAGTGTTTGAAAGGTCCAGTGAACCAGTTGTAGTTGCCTTCGATTTGGATCTTGTTTCCTTGATTTTTAGCAGCTGGATGCCCTGATATACTGACTCCCTATGTAACAGCAGGTTGAAAAAACACATGCCTTCAAGTGCCTGACAGCCATGGCCATGGCCATGAAATTGTGGCTTGTCTGTGGAACCACCCAGCTGAAGGCATGTGGCTCAGTGAGGAGCATCCAGATTCCTGCTGCAGCAGCAACCAATGGCAGCATCCTCTGACTTTAGCTAATTTATTACCTGGAGGCTTGAGTGTCCTAAAAGTAAACAGATAAAGTGAGTAGAAGATGAAACGTAAGTTCAGGTCCCACTAAACTTTCTCTTCTGTAAGGCAAGGGTGTGAACACAGCTTATTAGAAGAATCTTATATCAATGCTAAAATATAGCTTTTACAAATGTAAATTCGTATATCCTGGTTAATGATGTCTGAGCCATCTTGGTCTTGGTGTGTGTGGTCAACGCTTCTTAGAAGATCTTCTTCTGTCCGTCTTCTTTCCCAGGCTGCTGCTGTCTCTCTTAGGTTTCCATTCTGTTCTTCTGATGGTAGCTCAGGTGTTTGCCTCACCGTTCCCAGAAAGAATTTTTATGTATTTTGCTGGGATACATCTTAGGAGTGTTTCCGTAGAGACAAGGGCATCTTCTCTTTCCCAAGTAATTAATGGGTAGGTGCCCATCAATTGTTTAGATTCAGGTTCTTTGAGCAACACAGGTGGCTTTTCTTTTAATTGTGCGGCAGTTGAATTAGTAAAATGCCTGATGACTGAGGGAGTTGGCTCCATAAATGGGTTGTTCAAAAGGTTGAGTACGTAAAAGGCCTTGGCCAGTCTCTCAATGGAAGATAATATCTGGATTACCCCTCTCAGTTGATCAAGGATCCTTTTGATGGCTCAGTTGGCCCTCTCGGCTATGGACTGTCCTGTGGCAGAGTGTGGTATGCCTGTGACATGTTTTATACCGCAGAGGTCAGAAACTTGTTGTAATCAGTGCAAGGTATAAGCAAATGCATTTTCAGTTTTAATTTCCTTTGGAATTGCTAAGGTGGAAAAAACGAAAAAGTAATGTTTTATAGTATCTTCTGATTTTTCTCCAGCATGGGCAGAGCCAAAAAACACACTGGTAAAGGCATCGATTGAGACGTGGATGTATTTTAGTCTGGCGAAAGAGGGTTAGTGTGTGATGTCTGATTGCCAGATGTGGAGACTCTCTAGTCCTCTTGGATTGACTGCAGATCTGACAGAAGCAAGGCCATGTTCCTGACAATTTGGGCAGGTGGCTACAATGGATCTTGCCAGGTCTGGGGTAATTTTAAACATCCTGAGCAGCGCAGGAATGTTTTGGTGGTAGAATTGGTGGCTGATATTTGCCTGTATAAAGACTGTCTAAGGCATATTGCAGTGTTTCAGATGTTTGAAGTAGCCAATTGAGGTGCCCAGGAGTGAGAACTAAGTCTATATTCACAAGATCTGTTCCTGCAAGGAAAGACAGACACTCTCTTGCTTTCCTGATTAGTTGTGTAATAACTTTCTGTTGGGTGGTTATCATTTTAGTAGGTTGTTGTGCTCTGAAAACGCATTCAATTTCTATGAGGGGACCTGAGATAGTTGAGTGCCCCCGAAAAAATAATGTATGGAATTTTGGACT
This sequence comes from Zonotrichia albicollis, assembly GCF_047830755.1. NCBI lineage: Eukaryota > Metazoa > Chordata > Aves > Passeriformes > Passerellidae > Zonotrichia > Zonotrichia albicollis. The sequence continues at coordinate 4,649,140 of NC_133842.1, forward strand.
TACACCAAGGATTGCCAGGGAGAAAGGAAAATCAAGGTGGCATCTGTGTGCCTGTTTAGTTTGAATCACCCAGGATACCTTTTGTACAGTTGCTTAGGCCTCCGGTGTCAGTGATGGTGGGAATCGAGTCCTTCACTGCCTTTAAGGAGCAGGAACAGTGGCATGAGATCTTCTGTGGTGATTCCCAGCAGTGAACGTACCCAACTGATGGTTCCACAGAGCTGGTACAGTTCTTGCAGAGTCTTTGGGTTGTCCTTGATTTGCAGTGTTTGTGGTGTGATGGTTCTCTCTGCAGTTTTTAGGCCGAGACACTTCCAAGGGGCTGTCCTTTGAACTTTATCGGCTGCAATCTTAAAACCTTTCTCCTGTAGCGCAGTGATGACATCTTGTACGGCAACATCCAAAATGATTTGAGCTTCTGCACAAACGACTGTGTAGTCCATGTAGTGAGTAATGACAGCATTAGGATGTTCATTATATGGTCCATATAATGAAAAGCGATTAGCATTAGGGCAAGAGAATTTGGACTTCAAGCCATTGACAAATATTGGGGCTACTCTTCATTCGTTGAGGGAATACAGTCCACTGGTACCTCTGTAAAGGTGCGTGTCGATTTAGTGACGGAAAAGGCAAACCAGGAGGGTGTCTTTGGGCTGCATGGGGGTGTCAAAAAAGTAGTCATTAAGATCTATATCAACCATCTGCCAATGACAGTGTAATAATGGGTACAATTGGACTAAACCTCCCTGAACTAGCCTTCCTTCACATCTCAATCCACGCAATCTTCAAAGCAATGCTCTTCCTATGCTCAGGCTCCATCAATCACAGCCTAAATGGCAAAGAAGATATCCGAAAAATAGGAAGAATCCAAAAATTGCTACCCACAACTACGGCATGCCGCACCACCGGCAATCTCGAGGTATCATGGAGGCTGAGGGCAGGCTGGACTGGAGGGCACCCATGTCCTTGATGACCTCATTGATTTTCCTGAGGTCCTGCAGGAGCCGCCTCTTGTCTTTGCCAGGCTTTCATATGATAATGACAGGTGCATTGCAGGGGCTAGTAGATGGTACAATGTGGCCCACAGACAGCTGCTCCTGCACGTGGGACTGCAGGGCCTTTAACTTTCTGCCTGGGAGGGGCCACTGATCCACCCATATGGGGTCGTTGGTCTTCCAGGTTAACTGAAGGGTGGCATGCTGCTCTGTGGCCCCGTCTAGAAATCCTGAGGTGTTGATAGGATCTCTAGCCTTGTCCCCCTTTGGGACAAGAGGTCTCTTCCCCAAATTGTTATTGGTGCCCAGGTGACAAATGATCTTACTGTAGCAACTGTGCCCTCAGGACCTTCCATGCAGATGTTACTGTGACTCCAGAAGCTGGTAGTGGCTCCCCTGGGAGCTAATAATTACCCCAGCAGCTGGAACCAGGGGCCATTCTTTTTGCCAATCAGAGCAGGAAATTATGGTGACACCCGCTCTTGTATCTAATAGTCTTGAAAGACATATCTTTCTCCCATTACATGACAAAGCACACTTTAGAATGGGTCTGTTTCTTCCTGTTGTCTGTGCCCACATCACCATTGCATCAACTGGTCTGGTGATCATGTCCCGTAGGAGGTAGGCTCTGGCTATAACTGTTCCTCTTGCAATGAAAAGGGACTAAGCATAGAGCCTGGAAACTTATCTCCTGCAAATGTGTCAAGGCAAGTACCTCAGGTAGTATAGTGAGTGTCTCCATCCCTTCCCCGGTGTTGGTTTAAATCAAAATGTCTTTGGGCCATCCTTCAGGCCTGTATTTGCCTGTGGGAATATGGTGAACATAAATATAATGGATTGGAATTGAAAAGACGCTCACCAGCTGCTTTTAGGTTCCAGGGCAGAGCTGTCTTCTGTCGAGTTTTCTGCAGTGATCAAGCTGTTTTGCTGGATCTGAGAAGGTTGCTGTGCTGGTTCTCCACGATGTTGGGGAGAGTAGGGCGGAATGGCCTCGCGTTTGGTGTCATCGTGCAGGGCCGTTCTGCATCTGTGTGGGGTTTCCTGCAGGCCACTGGTTTTGCTGGTGTTGGAAAGCGTGTGCACGAGGGGGGCATTGAGGACAGTGGCTGTGACACATAGAACATCCCTGGTAATAGTCTGTATTTTTTACAATTCTGTTGAAAATGTCCCATCTCCCTACACTTAAAGCCAGGTCCTTTTTCATGTGTATGTCAGGGAATAACTTGGGAGGCTACACCGACTGGTACCCTTAGCTAGGCTGGAATCACAGTGAAAGGATGCCCTAAGTGTGCATGCCTCAACCATTTGTGCAATGGTAGGCTTTGGGTTGAGTGGTAGAGAAGGTAAAATGTCTTTTCAGGTTCTTGCTAGCATTTGTTTCAGCAAGTTTAGCAAGGAGTACCTTCCTGGCTTTTGGATGTTCACCTTGCTTCTCTATTGCTTGTGTAACGTGGTCAATAAATTTTATAAAGTATTTCCCATGTCCCTGGAGAATGTCTGTGAAATCTAGAATAGGTGTTTCTCCATTGGGTGTCTGCTTGAGAGCTGTCTTTGCAGCACTTTTATCTCTTCTAACAGAGCTCTGGGAAGGTCTATTGAATGAGGTTTTGTGAAATCTTCCTCCCTGTCTAGATGGACTACTGTTAGGTGTGCCCGCCTGTCTTCCCTAGCATAGTCTTTTAATAATTGTTCTATTAGTTTTTTCCCCATTCTTTCCCACAGAATAAATTCAGTGGGAGAAAGTAGGATGTGCATGAAATGCAGCAGATCATGAGGCACCATAACATGTGCAGTGAAGGTGGCATTTAACAAATTATTAAAATACGGTGAGCCCCTCCCATGGTCTCTCGCTGTATTACAAAGGTCTTTCATCTCCTGTGTGTGACAGCTTCCCATCAGTGGTTAGCCCCACTCTGGTACTGCATCGGTGCTGCTTGTATTTTAGCTACCAATTCCCAGTTCCCCTCTTCAGCCACCAGCTTCTCCATCATCTGCCAAGAATCCTCAGGCTCATGCTGAAGGTCGGATGAACCTACCCTCTCCTCTCCTCTCCTCTCCTCTCCTCTCCTCTCCTCTCCTCTCCTCTCCTCTCCTCTCCTCTCCTCTCCTCTCCTCTCCTCTCCTCTCCTCTCCTCTCCTCTCCTCTCCTCTCCTCTCCTCTCCTCTCCTCTCCTCTCCTCTCCTCTCCTCTCCTCTCCTCTCCTCTCCTCTCGAGGGAACTTGGTCTTTGGCAGAGGAGCGGGGCCTTGGGGTGACTGGCCTGGCCAGGCCCGGTGTTGTGGGCCTTTGGTAGCCAAGATGGCGGCCTTCCAGTTACCGCTCCTCACACTTCCGGCTCTGACAGTGTGGGATCCGCAAGGGGCTGAGTTGGAGGGGGTAGGGCAGTGGGAGTAGGCAAGGAAGCGCTGGATCCCAATGCAGAGGTGGTTCCTGAGGCAGGGGTAGGACCCAACACGGGGAAGACCCGATGAGACAGCTGAGGGTGGGAGGGAGTTTGACATTGACGACCCCCTCCAGAGGAGGGACTCCATTTTGTGGGCTATCTGAGGGGGATCCAGTGAGGAGAGGCACTGGAGAATGGGTTAGGATAGAATCCAGGCCTGTGTGACCTGGGTAGGGGGTAGAGAAGGAGGGAAGATGTCAGACAGCAGGTGGCTTGACTGTGCGTTATAGTAGTTTCCGTCTCTCACACTTATCTTGGTATCAGTGGGGTCAGGAATGCTGGGGGCAGAACTCAAAATATGATTTGAGTATTAGGACATTGAACCCTTGAGAAAAACTGTATAAATAATGAAATAAACAGGGCCAGGAGACTTCTTCTCCTTTTTAAGGCCTTTATTAAAAGTGATCAGCTCAGGATTGGGCAGCTCGGTGCGGCTGCAGTCTCCCGTCGCCTCTTCCAGGGCGACTCAGAGGAGGAGGATAAGCACAGCTCTGTCCACTAGGGGCAGAGCTGGGGAATCACGTCCTCGTTGGAGTCTTTAGGGCGTGGTGATCCCTTCCGTTGTTAGTTTTCTCTGTTCCTTCCTGCCCGCTCCTGGTTTCGATACAACCTCCTGCTCAGGGCGAGAGGGACTCTGAAGGTGTTCCCCATCTCTGCAGGCTCAACACTCGGCTCCTCACGTCCAGACATCACTCTAGTCTCTCAACTCTTAGGTGCCTCGTTGTTTTTGGGGTTCCTGCACGTTTGGAGTAGGGGTCCCACAGCATGCTGGTCCTTGGAGTCACTTTGCATAGCCCCCCCACCCTCTCAGGTCTCTTCACCCTTCTGGGAAAAGTACACCTTAGCCTCGGGCAAGGCTCTGCTAATACAAAAGGAGCAATTAGCTACAACGACCCATGATTACAATATCAAAACACACAGAACTTTGGCAGCACAGTGATCTGGCTGCCTTTTTGTAACGTTTCCTCACAAAAAAAATTAACAGAATTTTTGTTCATAACAATCATGTGAAAAATTAGGTAAAATTTTGCGACTCTTATCCCTCCCTGAGTTTTCAAAAGAAAGAGTCTTTCCTGAACTGAGTCCCAAAACGCTACATGACGAATTGAATCAACAGAAATATCTGGGAACTCCTTTTAAAGCCAATGAACAAATGACTTCCAAGTTCCCTTATAAAAGTCTTCCCCCATGAAAAAAGAACCTCCCTAACTGCAACATATATGTCCCTCTCAACTTTGGATAATTTGTTACCCAGAGCAAGCCCTGATGTAAAGGGTGGCCCACCCACAAGACTAAAATATCTCCCAAGGATCCTTCACTGCAGGCGGCCATCCCCCAACTCACTGCTCTGGTGGCTCTGGATGCAGGTGTTTCAAAATGTCCCCTGGGCTTCACCAGCTGAGCCAGCCCTCATCCCTCATGCTGCTGCAGGATGCCAGCGCTGCATTCAGCAAGCCCTGATAAAACTGATAAAACATTGCATTTAGAGAGCTGTCTCACTTTAATTTGTCATTTTTCTCGTGAGGTATTATAGTTCCAGCAAGAAGTCCCTGGGCCTGCAAAACCCTGCGTCCTCCTCAGCTGTCATTGTTAGTGAGGAGTTCAGCAGTGTTGAAAGAAGAGGCCTGTCCTTTGTGATCCCTTTGGGATGGCAGTGGAAGCGCCCTGAGTGCACATATCGAGGCATATTCATGGCTTCCATGGCACAACACCAAAACTAAATGTGCAAGGCGACTTCCTTGAATGACATGTAGTCCTTTGAAATATCTACAGGAAGTGGTCTGGAAATGCTTTCTGAGCCTGCTCCTTAGGATCAGCTGTGAGGGACTGCGGGCTGGCCTGAGCCCGGTGCTGTGTCCCACTGGGAGCAGCCCCACAGGCTCACGTGCAGGGCAGGCACTGCCAGAGGCCCTGGAGATCTCACCTGCCCTGCAGCCACCTATGTCAAGGTGCTGTAAACATCAGCTGGTGCTGACTTTCACATTGGACCCCTTGGTTTAGTCACTATGGGGAATTTCTTTCCTGAAGCCCGTGGGATTTCCCCCTGGCAGCTGTGATGGGGATGCTCAGGGAGTCTGGGGTGTTGGGGGCAGCTGCCCGGGCAGGGGCTGAGCTCGGGGCCCTGTTGGGCTCATGGCCCCCAGCAGCAGCAGCAGCAACAGCCCCAGTGCCCCCTGCCCAGCACAGGCTGCCCTGTCCCTGCAGCTGTCACCCGAGTGGGGCCCAGGGCCAGTGGCCGCTGCCAGCAGCAGGAATGCAGGCAGGGTGAGGATGCCCTGGCTTGGCTTTTGTCTCTGGAACAATGCGGGCTCAGGGCAGTGCAGAGCAGGCTGGGAAGCAGAGCCCAGGGTCTTTGGAGGCTACAAGGATTAAAGATCAGCCCCTGCAGCAGCCCAGAGTTTAGCTGGCCAGTTGCCAAGGCTGTGGTGGCCTTGAGGATGTGCAGGTGGATTTTTCAAGGCTGTGGCCTGCTGGCGGCTCTGGGCCCAGGAGTCCCTGTGGCTGCAGCAGGAAGGGTGGCTGAAGGTTTGCTGCCTGCTTTGGTGGCATGGCTGCAGGGGCCAGTGCTGTGAGAGCCCCCTGGGTGAGAGCTGGTGAGAGAGAGCTGAGCTCTTGGGGACAGCGCTGTGCCCCAGGGCAGGAAGAGCAGCAGTGCCCAGTGCCAGGAGCGGTGTCAGTGGGAGCCCCTGTGCACAGGGACCCCCAGCCCCGGGGTGGCTGTGCCAGCACCCCCAGGGACCTCCAGCCCTGGGAACGTGGAACAAGTGGAACCCACAAGTGTGCAAAGGCTGCCTGTGCCCAAAGGAATGGCCTAGAGACGTCAGGTTTTATAAAGTTACAGTATTTATTTGCCAAAGATCGGCAAATCTAGGATTTACAGAACATGTTTCGTTATAACAATCGTTATACAACAACTACTACAATGTTCAGAACGTATTTACATGTGATCTGATGGACTAAAAATCTTCAAAACGTTTTTAGAAAAACTTCCAATGTAGTAAACATATTTACAAGGAACTTCTAAACTTCGAACGTATTTACAAAGGTGTGATATCTGTTCAATCATGAGCATGAGTCCTGGAAGAAAGGAAGCAGCAGAGCTGGACTCAGCTGGCAGCACTGGGCCCAGCAGGGCTGGGAGCTGGGCCCCAGGGGCTGGGCCGGGGCTGGCAGGGCTGGCGTGGCCCCAGGCAAGCGCAGGGCAGGCCGGGGCTGGTGCTTGTGGCAGCACAATCCAGGCCCCCTGTGGGCACCGTGTCCCTGAGCGGGGCCATCCAGCCCAGCCCCAGCCTGGCGTCAGGGCCAGTGTGTGTGTGGGCAGGGCCTGGGAAGCATCTGCCTGTCTGACCTGTGGGGCTCCATCTTCATCCAAGGACCATGGGCCTCTCCTCATTCTCCTCGTCAACGTCTATGTCCTCGATGTTGTCCTCCGCATCCACCTCCATCTCCTCAATGGTGTCCTCCTCCTCTACTTCCATGTACTCAACTGGGTTGGACATGGAAGTAGAGGAGGGATCCACCTCCATCATGCCTTCCTCATCCAGCCCCAGGTCCACTTCCATCGCCTCCACAATGTCTCTGTCAGTGTGCAAGGGGCAGCACAATCTCCCAGTCCTGTCCCACACCATCCATTCCCACATGGCTGCACCCTGCCCAAGCCAGGTGCCCCCTGCCTGGCATGGCACTGTACCTCCATGGGCACAGCAGGGCACATCCTGCTGGGATTGGCGCTCCAGAGCCGGCAGCAGGAAAAGCCCAGGCAGCAGCAGCACCTCAGTGCTGAGGGTCAGAGCGCAGAGGGAGCAGCAACTGACCCTTGGCAGATGTTGCTGGGGATGGGGCATCCACAGCCTCTCTGCACTGGTCCCTGTTTCAGGGACAAGCACTCTCAGAGTAAAGGACTTTATCCCATCCTCAAATCTCTTCCACCTCTTGCAGTTTGATCCCATTACCCCTTGTCCTGTCACTACAGTTCCTGACCAAGAGTCCTCGTTCACTTCTCTGTAGTCCCTTCCCTCATTGGAAAGGTTCTGAGGTCTCCTGTGACTCTCTGTACAATGTTCATAAGCTGAAATCTGCAAGTTGAAGGTTGTAGGCCCTCTGCAGTTATGTAGTCGCGCTGGGGTGGTTCCTCAATTGCAACACGAAATTCTGAGGTATCAATTCATCAGCTGTTTTTATTGTGGTGGGATCTTAGAATTTGGGTCAGCAGAGCCCTACATTGTCAGGGGGAGTTGTCTATGAGCCTGACACAGAATCCAGCACTCAGACTAATCTTTTCTTGAGTATTGTAGGTTTTCTCATTCCTTTCCTCCCGCCCTTAGCCATTGCTAGAATGTCACAGTGAAAATAGAATTGCGGCCCTTTTTCACTCATTACATGTTCTTGTTTGGTTGGTTTCTTCTGCAAGGCTGGGCAAGGTTGATCTCGATGCAAATTCATTCACATCTGAGGAGCTTAAAAAGGCCTTGGCTAAATGAAGGAAAATGAGAAGGCAGAAAGGAAGGTGAGTTTCCCATTTCTAAAGCAATGCACATTTCAGGGATCTGAAAATACCCTGTTACACTCTGCTGAAACACAATGGTTAAAATGATTGCTTGGAAAACACTGTGCAAACTAATTTTGTGATGAATATGGACCTGAAATACCTTTATTAACCTGTTAGTGATATTGTTCCGTGACTTTTCTGTACGACTTGAAGATTCTGTGAGTGGTTTGGGTTGGATAGGACCTTAAAGCTGATCCAGTCCCACCCCTGCCATGGGCATGGACACCTTCCACTATCTCAGGTTGCTGCAAGCCCCATTCAAGCTGGCCTTCGACACTTCCAGGGATCCAGGGGCAGCCACAGCTGCTCTGAACAATGTAATTTATCTGTTTCACTGCAGCTCAATTCACAAAAATGTCTGCAGACCCCAAAGGGAACTGGATTGCAGCTGATGGTATTTACAGAGGGTATTTCCCTTTACTCTCCTTGCTTTGGGTTTCCAACCTTGTGCTCTGGATAGCAAAACCCAAGTGGCCATGGTGAAGCAGGGGCTGACGTTTCCTTACGCAAGCTCCAAGTTGTCCATTTAGTTACAAAACAACCCACAACCCGAAGTAAATAGGTGGGAAGAGGTGTGACTCATCAGGTGCATCAGAGCCTCTTTCCCTTCTCCCCCTCAGCAGTATTTCTTTAACCCTCGCTCCTCCTGCTGCCTTGGTTTTGGGTCACTCAAACAAAAACTGAAAGAGGGGTCAAGGCTCCAAAGTTCTGGTGTCACAGAAAGGCTTTTTCTTCCCTTATGTGGCAGCACGGCATGATTTCATTTGCTGGAGATTATTTCCATAGCAGCATTGCTGATTGATTGCAGGGTTGCTTAAAAGGGCTGCTGGAAATGAGTGAAATAAACAGGGCCAGGAGACTTCTTCTCCTTTTTAATGCCTTTATTAAAAGTGATCAGCTCAGGATTGGGCGGCTCGGCAGGGCTGCAGTCCCCGTCGCGTCTCCCAGGGCGACTCAGAGGAGGAGGATATGCGCAGCTCTGTCTGCTAGGGGCAGCACCGGGGGATCCATTCCTCGTGGGAGCTTTAGGGCGTGATGTCCCCATCAGGTGTTGATCCTGTGAGCTTCCCAGATGGCTAGTCCCGGCGTTGGGACGACTCTCTGCTCAGGGCGAGAGGGGCTCCGAAGGTGTTCAGCATCTCTGCAGGCTCAGCACTTGGCTCCTCACGTCCAGACATCACTTTAGTCTCTCAGCTCTTATTTGGCTCGTTGTTTTTGGGGTTTTCTCTGTGCCTCTGGAGTCGGGGTCCCACAAAGCATTCTGGACTTTGGAGTCACTTTGCATAACCCCCCCCACCCTCTCAGGTGTCTTCCCTATGCTATAAGAGAGCACAGCCTCGGGGAAGGGCCATCCACCGCACCCAGCCAGGGCTTTTACTAATACAAAAGAGGAGATAAGCCACAACGACCCGGTATTACAATAACAAAGCACTAAGAATCTTGGCAGAGACAGATCTGGCTGTGTCCCTGTAACTCTTTCTCACAAAAAAAATATTAACTGAATTTTTGTTCATAACAGTCCCCCCTCTTTTTCTTTGATCGAGCTTAAATTCTTAAGCTCGCATCAACTCACAATTTTTTGTTTTGAATCTACTATAAATCTCTTGTGCTCTTTGGTAATCATGGTTACTTAACCTTGTTACTTTTCTTGGTTTTTCCAGATTGGTTTGTACAGCTAATACTGTCTTACTAAAACAGATAAATAAGCATAGTAAAAAGAGCAATCTTCCAGGTCTACACATAGTGAGAAAAACCACCTTTTCCCATACATATTTTCTGAAAATCTCTAAGTTCTCCCACCCACTGGGATCAAGTGTAGGAGTTTGATCTTGATTATTTACACATGCCAATCTTTTTATTTCGTTTGAAATGTCCCTAATAATTGAATTCTTTATTTTTAATACTGCCTGGAGCCGGATGACTTTGTTCAACACAGATTTTGGGATCTGAATTTGGCTTTTACAATTTTGGATTTTCTCAATTTCTATTTCACTTTCCCGGTTTTGTTTAATTTCTCCCAAATCATTATATATAGGAACTCCCAAACTTGATCCAGTTTCTTTGGGTAATAAGAAAATTGGTGTTATCACCTTAGCAATGCAGTTGCCAGATGAGATCAAACCTAGGGGTTTAGAGCTCCCCTGAAATGTGTTCCAAAAGGGGTTTATCTCTTTTCCAGTACACTCATATAAATACTTGGAACAAACAGTTTTTCTTACCATTTTCACCATTTCTTTGCTTTTTACTAGATCTGCTGAGCTTGTTTCAGCAGCATCACATTCAAAGCAAAACCAGGCTATCTCCATAGGGCACTCTCCTAGGAGTGGCTGCCTAAAAGTGGCAGTATTCTGGGCTATCCAATACACTCTCTTTCTGATAAAGGACCAATTGGGAGGGGTTAACACAATCAGGGTTAGAACTGATGTGGACTCTCGACAAGGAGCTCTCTTCCTCCTCATAGCGGGGTTGGTAGCATTCACTGCACAGCTCAGCTGGGCTCCCCTGAGCACCACCAGCAATCAGAGCCAGCATTACTACCCTTCCCAAGAGTCCGGTATGGGTCATCTTGCACAGCCTGCCCACCCGGCCTTGCCTCTTGGGGAATTTTTTCTGAGGAGAAGCTTCCAAGCTCTTTAGAGTCCCTTCTACCCGCTTCTCTGGTTAAGCCTCTCTTGGTCTGTTCCCTACAAATTTTAGTTTCCACCCCCAGGGGAGTGTTCTGTAGAGGATTAACCTGGAGTCTTTAGAAATATATTGGGGAACTTAAACTAGAATTACTTATTTACAGCTTTAAACCTTTTACCAACATAGTTTACACAGAACAGTTTTGAAACATTTTAAGCAATATTAGAACTCTGATACCAATGTTTTCCCATACGGTTCAGTCTTTTTGACTCTTCCTCCTGAGAGTCAACTTTAAATCACAGTATACTCAGGTGAATTAACTTGTGATGTGGATGAATCCTTATCCAGTGCCCGGAGGTGAGTGGTGTGGACTCTGGCCCAATGCCAGAAGGAGAAAGGGGTGGAGTCTAGTCCAATGCCAGAAGAAGAAACTGGGAGTCTGGCCCAATGCCAGAAGGAGACAGGGGTGGAGTCTGGTCCAATACCAGGGAGAATGGGGTGCAGACCGGTCCAATACCAGAATGCCAGAGGGAAAAACTTGGTGTTGAATCCTGGTCCAATACCAGGGGTGAGAGTGATGTGAGTCCAACCTTTGCAGTAATGAAGAATACCTGAAACGGGCTTTCAAACACAGACATTAATGGTCTACTGTTAATGATTTTATCAAAACTCAGCTCCTCTGTTTAATGTTATCAATAATTTCTCTTTTTCCATAGCTTGTATGTTTCTCTCATCAACTTCTACATACTCTGTATTTTGCAAGGAGTTGTATTTCTCAGCTAGCTTAACTCTCAAAGTACTTTTATTCTCCTATTTTTTTCTGTGTATTTAATTCACTGGTTTTCTGTTCTATTTTCAAGATCTTATTTATTTATCTCTTGCTTCTGTTTCTTCCTTTTACTTACAGCTTAAATACTTCTTTCAACCCCTTACACTTTATCTCTTTTTCCCTTTTTTTTTTCTTACACCATTCTTTTACACAATACACTTCCTTCTAAGGAGATGTGGTAAAACTTGTAATGCACAATCTACATTACCTCTATTCTAACTCATCTATATTCACTCTCTCATTTCTCATTCACTTTCACACACTCCTCCACACCTTTAAGACACAAACTTACTGCTAGAAAATCACGGGTCCCTATAGCCCCCCCCTTCACCTTGGGGTTGGCCCACAGGTCTCAGTATCTCTGGGCCTTTTGGAAGGGCCCAGACTCTGGTTGCCTCTGGTGCACATCCACCTGTGAGGCTGCCTGTGTGTCACTCATGCTCTTACAGCTACAGCTCCCTCACACATCTGGGGAGCACTAGTATGGTTTGCAGGTCACACACACACACTTCAGTCACAGCCCCCACCTGCCCGGGGGACACAAGCCTGGTTTGCAGGTCACACACACACTTCCACTGCCCCCTTCCCACCTGCCCGGGAAGTTGAGGCTGACTTTGCTTGTGACTCACTCTCACACACACAACAAGACAACAATAAGGTACCTTTTACTTTCACACTACTTATTACAAGTTAAGTATTACTGGCCAGTTTTGGTGGTATTGGATATCCTTTCTACCTAGCTGTTTTTGTCCGACTTCAGATGTTACTTTGTTGAGACAGGACTTATCTGCTCCTGTATCAACCAAAATTCTAATTCTTCATTTAGGGGTCCCACCTCAAAGTTTACCAAGGGCTCTTCTAGATGTTGCATCAGGTCCCCTAAAGTAAAAAGCCCCTGACCCTCTACTCATCACCTCTAAGGATCTTCCCTAAATTATCTTGTTCCTTGGCTATTGCTGCATCGAGACTGAGCTTTCTACAAAACCTCCTGACGTGTCCTGGCTCTCCACAGTAATAGCAATGTCGTTGTCTCAAAGGGACTTGAGGGGTCTTTATCCCTCTTGCACTTGACAGTACAAGAGGCCTATCCTTGCCTCCTCCTGGTGGTGGACCCGCCCACCCTGCACTTTCTCTGGCTACAGCAACCATGATCTTAGCCTTGGCCTTTGCTTTTTCTTCCTCCCTCCTTAAATACACCTTCAATGCCTCTCTTAATAACTCATTAATGTTCTTCTCTTGCCAATCTTCCATCTTTTCCAGTTTTCTCTGTATATCAGGCCAAGATTTGGTAACAAATTGGACTTTTAGTAGCATTTGACCTTCTGGGGTGTCTGGGTCTATTCTAGAGTACAACTGGAAGTTCCGCTTTAGGCGGTTAAGCCAGGCAGCAGGAGCTTCATCTTTCTCCTGCGAGCCCTCAAATGCCAATTGGGTGTTGGTTCCTTTGGGAACTGACTCTTTGATCCCCCGTATTATCAAAGACCTATATTCCATCATGGCCTTCCTCCCCTCCTCCTGGTTAGGGTTCCAGCTGGGATCCGTTAGTGGCAATTTCTGTTCGCCTGATGGCACCTGGGGTCCTGGACGGTTATCTTTCTCCCAAATTCTTATGCCAGCCACCCTAATCATCTGGACCTCTTCTGGGGAAAACAATATACTCAGGATGGAATTCATCTTCCCCCAAGTGTAGATATTTGGACCTAGAAATTGATCTACTTGGTTGGCTATGCCCACTGGGTCCTCAACTAAATGTCCCAACTCTTTCTTGAATCCTCTCACCTCAGAAGCAGTTAGGGGAGCATTCACAAAGCTAACACCTCCTGCTACTCCTCCCATAGGAACCTCTCTGAGGGGAAAGAGTCTCTCTGCCTTGGAGGTATTGGATCTGGTGCTACAGTACGGCCCATCTTCAGATGCCAAACTACTTTGAGGGATATCTGGGTTACCCTGAACTTTCTGCCCATCAGCAGGTGTATTTGCTGATGGCTGTTTATCGGGCGAGGAGATATTTGTGTCCCAACCAGGAGGAGGTAAAGGGACAGCAATAGGAGGGGGAGAAGTGATACCGAATTTTGCCCCAAAAGGCGAGAATAACTGCCTAAGAGACTCAAGTAAGTCAGCATAGACAGGAGGTATTTTATAACGACGCGTCGGAGAAATCACAAAAGGGATTTCTAGCTATCTCATGACAGAAGCAGGCTTTTATACAGTCTTGGGTGCAGGGTTACATCATATCATATACATAATCATGCATATTCATAAGAGGCGTGGTGTGGGCGGAGCGTGGGCGGAGACATCTATTTTGAGGATTATTCTTGGTGGTCCTTCCGGTGCCTTCATCGCGGGCAAGGGTCTTCTGATGAGTCTTCCAATTTAAACTTTTGAACTCCTATCCTAATATGGTCAATTCCCGGTGTACTTGGCTTGGTTCCCATGGCTTGGCACGGCTCTTAGGGTCAGTTTGACATTATTAGCTCTGATCATGCTTAGCTTGTCAATTCCCTTATCCCTATCTCTCTTTATTGTTTGCCCTGCTTACCAAACTTCAAACAGAAGGATCCACCAGGATTGCTTCCGGATTAATGAATAACCTATCATACAGCATTATCAATAATTCCAGGATTGCTTCCGGATTAATGAATAACCTATCATACAGCATCATCAGCAATTCCTGAGTGTGGATGGGGGGCGAATCCCCTTGTACCTAACATGAGACCACCCGCCGGTGATATGGGATATGGTTCCAGTGTTAGGGGTTGCGTGAGTAGCTAATGGGATGGGAATGGGATTGGACTGCTCGGGTTGATTTTCAGTCTGTGGCTCTGCCTAAGCATTTTGATAACAAAATCATGTTCTTGTGCAGTAGTAAAATGCTGATCGGATGGGCAGTTTGGGGCTTCAGAAGAGCCTGAGTGAATATTAAGTGCAGCTGGAGAAGGGGTGGAGAATGCAGCAGGTGGAGTAGGCACTTGTGGTGGTGCAGAAGGAACTGGAGGGGATACTGGGTTTATCATAGTGGGAGCTGAAGAGGTAGAAGGAGGAGTTTGAGAAATTCGCACCCCTTCATCCCCAACAGTGCTCTTTAACCAGCAAGCTACATACAATAATTGCTCAGGATCAGTATCTCCTCGAGCTGTCAGATAATTATTTAATAGCTGGCACATCCACTTATCCTTTGTCCCACACCAAGGCCATCCTCCTTGCACCTCTAATTCTGGCCACACTTCCATACAATAATGGATCATTTTCACTTTATCTAATCCCTCTGTGGCCTCTATAGAATCCCATTTTACTAACAGTTCTCCTAAGGGACTATTGGGATGTATATACCTCAGTCTCTTACCGGTCTTTCTACTATTACACCCTCCCATTTTACAGGTCTTAAAAGTAAAAAATCCCAAAGGTGCCTTTACTGACCGGTAATTTCAGAAAAGAATCTTCTTTGAGGAGCTTCAGCCTCCTCCACTGAACTTCAAAATTTCTGCCTGATGCTCAGGGCTTTATACTGAAACCACTGCCCAATCTCTTGATTGCCTAACTTTCCCCACGTCAGGTCTTACATCTATCGGGACTTGAACACACGAAACCTCGGCCTAAGAATCCGGGTCGTGCCTGACTCCCTCAGTCAGGAAAAACAACTGCCTGATGTTAGTTTGCCTAACCCGCCAATTTTTAGGCTTCACCGTATCAGGACTTAAAAGCAAACCACAGCCTCCTTCGCTGGGGTTTGTGCCTGGCTCCTGTGCCAGGACTTACTTTTGCTTGCAGGGCTTGTGAGCTACCCGAATCCTTCTCGGGACTGACAAAATCTTACGCGAATCCTTCTCGAGACTTACAAATGCTACCCGAATCCTTCTCGGGACTGACAAATCTGCCTGACTTCCCTCTGTCAGGACCTATTTTGGGTGCGTGCCACTCATACAAATATTCCCTCGCACGCCCGGAGGGGGGGGCCCTTTATTCCCCCTTGGGAGATGACTCACTCACGCTAATTCCAAGCTCCGCCCCCTGTTCCCGGCCGGCCCCTTCGCAGGAGTCCGGAAACGCGGTACTGAGAGGTCCACTCTCACTTCGAAAGTCCGGCTGCCAGCCTTCGTCTCATTCACTCACACATGCGCATGTCTCCCGCTCCCGCCACCGGCTTTCTCACCAATCCGGTGCTCCGGTGCTCCTCTGTGTCGCTGGTCCTGAGCTGATCCCTCTGGTCCTGATAGCCAGCTGTCCTGAAGTCCAAGATGGCCAGTCTTGAGTCTTCTTGCGGCGTGGCTATTCTGGACGAGCGCCCGCAGCTGAAATAAACAGGGCCAGGAGACTTCTTCTCCTTTTTAATGCCTTTATGAAAAGTGATCAGCTCAGGATTGGGCAGCTCGGCAGGGCTGCAGTCCCCATCGCGTCTCGCAGGGTGACTCAGAGTAGGAGGATATGCGCAGCTCCGTCCACTAGGGGCTGAGCCAGGGAATCCAGTCCTCGTGAGAGCCTTTAGGGCGTGGTGTCCCCGTCAGATCTTGCTTTCTCAGTGCGGTCCCCCTCAGTCTCGGCGCTGGGGATGACTCCCATGGTCAGGGTGAGAGGGGCTCCGCATCTCTGCAGGCTCAGCACTTGGCTCCTCATGTCCAGACATCACTTTAGTCTCTCAACTCTTAGGTGGCTCGTTGTTTTTAGGGTTTGCTCGTTGCATTTTGGAGTCGGGGTCCCAAAAGCATGCTGGTCCTGGAGTCACTTTGCATAACCCCCCCCCACCCTCTCATGTCTTCTCTATGCTGGAAGAGAGCACAGCCTCGGGGAAGGGCCATCACCCCACCCAGCCAGGGCTTTTACTAATACAAAAGGGGAGATAAGCTACAATGACCCGTGATTACAATAACAATGCACGCAGAAACCTGGCAGGGACAGTGATCTGGCTGCCTTTTTGTAACTTTTTCTCACAAAAAAAAAAAATTAACCGAATTTTTGTTCATAACAGGCAGCAACCCCATCAGACTGTGCCACGATCCCCTGGTACAAGGAGGGTCACAATGGTTCGTTTCACTGATCTCAGGCTGCAATGACACACAGCAGGGGACTTTCAGTATTAACCAAAACAAATGTACCTTTTATTGAGTTCCCACAGCAGATGCAACACAAGGATTAGAAAGGAGATAAAGGATAGAGAGACAGAGAAAAGGAGGGGGGGAATAGCTGCCAACAGAGAGATGAAATCCTTGTGGTCCGGCCAGTAGATCTGTCTGGTCACGTTGGGGAGAGACTCAAAGCCTTTGGTTAACTCAGGGCTCTTTTATAATCTACCGCCGGGAGGGGAGCAGGATCGCACATGGAGGGAACAGTGGAGAATAAATCCATTGGGAACAGGTACAGACAGTCCAGTTCTGAACAGCACAAACCGGTGCCAGCAGTGAGCGGGGCCTGTTGTTTCAGGACTGGTTCCTATGGGAAACCTCCCACTTTCCATGGCAGACATCCCGCTCCAGTCAGGCCAGCACCCCTGGGTTAGAATTCAAAGGGTCTCAGTCTCAGTCCCTGGGGAGGGCCCCAATCTCTGTCCTTGACGGCAGCTGTGAGGCAGATGAGGGATCTTTGGACCGTCTTTTACAGACTGACATCCCAAAACATAAAAATAATTGTGCATTTCCCCTTAAAAATAAAATGTACTGAATTAATAGCATTATAATTGTTTTTCTTATTTATAAAAGAGTTATTCTATATTTGTATTACCAAATTTGAATGTTTATATTAAAAAATCCATACCTTTTTAGCAAGCAAAAAATTTATTGGTCATTGGTTCTAAGAAACACAATTCCCAACATTAATTAATTAAGCAGTGTGGCTATTGACTTCTTCTTCTTTATGCTAATTAGTCCTATTTTCAATCCTTTTGTCATCTTTTTATCATTTTCACAGACAGTGTAAAAGGGGCCACTTTGAGGTCCCTGGAGAACTTTCTGGGGCACATTTGGGGCAGTTCTGGGTCTGGGGAGGGAATTCAAAGAGAACTTGAGGGTCTGTAGGACACTTGGGGGAGCCGGGTGGGCACTTGGAGGGGCTCTCAGGGATTCCGAGGAACAGTTTGGGGTCCGGGGCAGCCCTTGGGGGTCCAGGGGGGCCCTTGGAGGTCAGGGAGGAGAATGTGGGGCCCTTCGGGGTCCGGGCGGGCCCTTGGGGGGCTCTGATGGTGCTCTCTGCGGCGCGGGCTTTGATGAAAATTGTAAGCGGGGGTCTAATACAGTTAAACGGGGGGGGCGGAGCATCACGGCAGTTTGAGGGGCAGCTGCAATGGCTCTCAGTGGGGCACGGAGCATGACGGGAGATTAAGTCCTGGCTAAAACACCATTGGACATGTGCCGTGGAGCATGGTGGGAGCCGTAGTCCCGGAAGTGGCTCGAACGCTCTGTTTGGGAGTGCGGGAAGACTTTTGGGGGACACTTCTGCATCTGAGCCGCGACTTGAGGTCCTCGGGGGAACGTAAATGGTTCGGGAGCACTTGCAGGGATCTCGGGGAGGTCTAACCGGGCTCTTTAGGGCGGGGGTGCTGCGGGAGTTTTAGGCGCGGGACTGTGTTCTGAGGGGCTCTGGGGCTGTGGGGGAGGAGAGGAGATGAATTCCCAGAAGTGGCTGTACCGGGCATCTGTGGGGTCGGGAGCACTCAAGGGGTCCGGAAAGGCTTTTGGGGCATCCCGAATTGGCGCTGAGGGGGCACTGAGGGATCCTGGAGTGTCTGGGGGACACTTAAGGGACAAAGGGGGGGCGGATCCCGGGGTTCTGTGGAGCGCGGGGCATGACGGGCGTTGTAGTCCCGGCTCCAATGGGGCTCAATTGGGCCGCAGGACGTGACGGGAGTTGTAGGCACAAAAAAAGGTGGTGCCAATATCAGGCACCGGTTCCCAGGTCCTAAACCACGCACTGATTGGCTTTGGGTGGTGATGGGCAGGAGCCTCGGCAAATGGGATGCCGCAGAGGTGGGAACATCGGATTCAACCTCTCCAGTCCCTCTCAGTACAGCCCAGTTCATCCCCAGTACAGACCAGTAAAACCCCAGTACAGCCCAGTTTATCCAAAGTAGAACCCAGTACAACCCAATTGCCCCTCCAATCCCTCCCAGTACAGCCCAGTCCCTCCCAATAACCCTGAGTTTATTCCCAGTCCCTTCCAGTTCATCCCAATGACATCCACAGGATGCCCCAGTGTCCCCAGTCTTCTCCGCAATGGCCCCAGTGTCCCCAGTTTGTCCCAGTCCTCCCCAGTGTCACTCCCAGTATGTCCCAGTGTCTCCTACAGCATTTCCATTGTCCCCAGTACGTCCCAGTCCTCCCCAGTGTTTCCAAGGACAGTTTCATTTCTCACAGTGGCCATGGCAGCCAAACCCAGCAATGAGGTCAGTGCAGTGCCCATGGCCACAGCCCCTTGCAGGGGCCCAGTGCAACTTGGGCTGATGATCCACCCTCACAGCTGGCCCAGGGCAGCGCTGCAGTGGCTTTGGTGGCACCTGGGGCTGGCACACACCTGAGCAGTGTGTCTGTTTGCAGTGGGGAAACTCAGCAGTTTGAGATGGCTGCAAAAAGTACAGAAAGGGAAAACCCCTCTTAGGCTGGGTGCAGACAGCTCTGCAAGCACAGCAGGGCCCAGGGCAGTGAGGACAGACAGGATGGGGCTGGGCAATGTGGAGCAAGGTTGTCCACACTGGGTCGGAGCTCAAGGCACAGCTTCTGTGAGCAGGCCAGAGCTGCTGAGGAGAGACCCTGGGTCAATATCAATCACAGAATGCTGCAAACACCTCTGCTCTAAAGAGAAATTTAACAAAATGTTGTAGTGTGTTTTTAAGTTTCTGTAATATTCCCTCGTGTTATGTATTGTTCCCCTCCCCCCCATTCTGTGAAGATGGTTCTGCCCTCCTTAAGTTTCCCGCCGTAGCCCTGCTGGCAGTTATGTTACCATGGTTACCCCTGCCTTCGTTTAGTGTCCATTACTCATATTATATAATTTCTCCTCCCTTTTATTCCCTTTTAAGTAAACTTTTCCTCCTCCCCGGGCCCAGTCAATCACCCCCCACACCTCCCAGTCCTCCGGAACCTTCATCTTACTGGGGGTTGTGGTTGGCTGAGGTCCCGGGGCCCCTCCTTTAATTTGTACTTATTGGATTCACTATGTTGTCTGTTCTGTTAAGCTCATCTCCTGACCTTCCCTAATTGGTTAGTTTGTAAACACCTCCTTTGATTTCCACCTCCCTTTAAAACCCTTGTCCCCCCCCACTGTTTTTTGTCACTCCCTGTTGGTCCCTGGCCCCCCCATGTCGGATTGCCAAAGGCATTAAACCCATTTGGACCCCGGGAAGTGTCCAACTCTTTTTCCTTCAACCAACACAGCAGCTTTCACCGATACCTCATCCCTGCAGGCACAGCCCGAGGCCACTGATGCCAAGAGGTGCCTGAAGCAGCCAGCCCTGGGGCTCTGTCACTGGGACTGACTCCCCCCGACTGCAGTGGGCTGTTGGCCGCCCTCTCACTAGCCGGACTTCAGGTTTCAGGCCACGGACTGCTGCAACAAAAGACACAAATAGGAATGTGTATTTTATTACTGCTCTTTGAAATCTTTCTCCATAACTGGACTAGGGAAACTTTAATGACCCTCTCAGGGCTTTGGTGTTGTTTACATCAGACTCACTCCTTGAGAGTGTCTTGAAAAAACTTCTCAAGAACTCAAAGTTAAATTTAGAGTCCAAATTTTCTTGAAGCTTTAGTGGCTCCCACTGAGGGAATCAACTGCCTGCCTCTGCCTACCCACACAAAGGCTCCTTCTGGGGACGTGCTGCACCACAGCCCTGCCCTGGCAGGGAAATTCCTTTCTGTTTGGGTCCTGTCTGGCTGTCCCTTTCTGCCCTTTGCATTAATTCGTTCTTTCTCTGGCTGTTCTCTATTGTGCCAAAAGGATCCACCATCTCTGAAACCTCCCTTCAATGCCTCCCAGGGCTCCTCTGCTGTCCTCAGTCTCCACCTCACTGACCACAGAGCTGCTTTGTGCCTGTATATGAATTTGCTGTTTCAGAGGGTGTCATTTACTCAGGCCTGAGCTCTGGTGAGGGATAACTCCCAACCACACATGGACATGTAATTCTACCAGCGTTTTGCTTATATACAGTCACTAAATGTGAATTACAATTTACCCATCTCCATAAAACCCATCTCAAGTTCCCAGATTCAGTCCTTGTTTTCTCTATCCCTGCACCCTTGAGCCAGATATCTTCAACTTCTCTTTCAACCACTCCTGCTGGGAAAGCCGCCCCTGCATGCCTTGTTCCTGTGCTGAAAGTTCACAGGCACAGTAAAAATTGAATTAACCCTTTTGGTATCAGCCCAAGGCTTTGTGTGGGCAGGCAGAGGGAGGCAGGAGGCAGAGCTGTCAGCAAAGGAAGGGCCCAGCCAGGTGGGGCAGCCGGGGGATGCCGACAGCCTGCAGGGACAGAGGCACAGGGCAGGGACACCGTGGCACAGCCTGGGCTGCACAGGGCATAGGGATGGGCAGCAGCTGCAAGACAGCCCTGCCAGAGCCAACTTGGGCAGCACTTTGGCCATGGCTGCTGGGCCTGGGCCTGAGGCCACGAGGGGACAAGTGACCCTTGCAGGGCTGGGGCCTCATTGCCTCCTTGTCCCTGCTCAGCAGCCTGGCAGGGGCCGCCCCATGCTCCTGCCCTTGGCATTGCACATCCCCACATGCCAGTGCCCATCCCGGGAAGAGCCCTGAGCAAGGAGGGAGGGACAGGATCTGCCTGGCCAGGGGCTGGGGCTCAGGCCTTGGCCCTCTGCATTCCTGAAACACATCCAGCTTTGCTCAGCACCAGAGACACCTTTGCCTTGTTTGTCCCCAGCTGCCATCACTGCTTCCAGTGTTCTGCTCTACCTGGAACCTGGGGATACTTTGGTCAGTCCTGTCCCTCACAGGGATCTCTTTAAAGTACAAGAAACTTCAGTATTTCAATTACACTTTGAGCTCTTGAGAAGTTCCTTGAGCACACTCTGAGGGATTGAATCTGATGCAAAGAGCACCAAAGCCCCAGAGGCTCATTAAAGTCCCTGGGCTCTGTCTGTGCTGCTGAGCTGGGCCGGGCTCCTGGCCCAGAGGCAGTTCCTGGCAAGGGCAGCGCTGCAGTGCAGAGAGACAGCTCTGGCCAGGAGCAGCTCCTGTGCACAGCCCAGCAGGGCTGGGGCACTGCCAGAGCCCCTCAGGGACACCAGCAGGGCACAGACAGAGCTCACAGGGGCTCAGCACTGGCAGGGGCTGTGGGATGTCCCAGAGGGGGCTGTGTCACAGCAGCACCTCTGTGGCTGTGTCATAGAGGCACAGAGCCGCTGTGATGTCAGCATGGGGCTGTGTGACAGCAGAGAGTGGGCTGTGTGAGGTCACAGGTTGGGCTATGACATCACAGAGTTTGTTGTGTGAGGTCTTTGAGCAGCTACATCATCATAGAGGGCATTCTGTGACATCACACAGCTGTCTGTGACATCATATGTAGGGGGTGTGGCCATAGAGAAGATGCTGCCATCATAGAGGGTGGCTCTGTGACATCAGAGAGTGGGTTGTGACATCACTGTGTGGCTGTGTAACATCATAGAGCAGCCTGTGGCATCACAGAACAAACTGTGAAATCATAGGGCGACTCTGTGACATCACAACATCTTCTGTGACATCACAGAGCAGCTGCATGACATTCCAGGTGACATCCCAGATTTGATTCTGTGACACCACCGGGGTGCTGTATGACATCCCAGAGTGGACTGTGATATCACAGGCAGCTCTGTGACATCACAGGGGGGCTTTGTGACATCGCAGGGGCTGTTGGAGGTTACAGAGATTACTGTGTGACATCACAAAGGGCTATCTGAGATCACAGGGACTGTGTGACATCATAGGGACTGTGTGAGGTCCCTGGGGAGGTCACTCTGCCCCGGCCCCCCTCATAGTTTCCCCCGAGCAGTCGAACCCTGCTCGTGCACAGCGGGGTCCCCTGTCCTCCCAGGTCCCCCTGGGTCCCCCGGCCCTGCAGCCTCCCCCAGAGGATATTCCACAAGATCGACCCCAGAACCTGACACAGGGACGGGGGGCCGGGGCCCTGGGGCTGGCACAGGGGGACAGGGACCCCCTGGCACCGCCCCCGTGTCCCCCAAGGCCAGAGCCTGGGTAAGGGCTCCTTCACCCTCCTACCAACAAGGGCTTGAGAGCGCTGAAAAATCCCCAGCAAGGAAGCAGGAAAAACCAGATTTAATATTAAGGGACAGCAGCACAGATTTCCTTGGCAAGAGTCACTCTACTGACTGGACACATCTGGCACACCAAGGAAACAAAGCAACAACAAAACCAAACCAAATCCAAGCAATCAAACCAGAAATGAACCAAGAACTGTCTCTGTGTGTGTGTGTGACACAAGTACAGTGAAGGCAAGGATAAAAGGAACATGGCCCAAAAGCTTAACAGAGCTACAACTTAATGAGACTTAACTTATACCTTAACTGATACCTTAAACACGACAATTTGCTGGTCTTCTTCACAAAAGAACAGCACATAACAGTATTTAACCACACTTATAAACTATGATTTAGCAATTTAAAAGAGAAATAACACCAATATTGAACTTAGCTTTTAACTTTCATTAAACATAACATCTTAGGAAAATACCAGCTCTTAGCAGCATTTAACTTCACTTACACCTTGTGAAGGTCTAAGGACGTTTAACCTTACCTACAGGCCTGACAGACTCAGCTATCCAAGGCTCTCAAACCCCTCACAGAGCAGCATTTCTGCCACATTTCCCCAGCACAGGCACTCCTGTGTGCACACAGACACCCAGAGTCAGTGCAAGGCACCTGGGAGAAATTCCCCTGAGGGAGGGAATGCTCCCTGTGGATCATTTGGCATCTCCCCAGCAGACAAAGGGTTGAGCCTGGAGGAGGGGGGGCATTGGCCCAGGCTCCGTCGTTGTTCAGGATCCCTGAGTGCAGCAAACGGGAGAGTTCCTGGCTGGGAGAGGCCCCACTCAGAGGGAGTGGCTGGCCCAGGAGAGCTCCAAGGGCTCCTTTTGGAGCGCTGTTTGCAGGGCCCCAAGAGAGGGGCTTCAGTCCCAGTAATGGTTCATTCTGGCTGCACTTGGCACCAACAGCTTTCTTTGGCAGGGTGAGAACAGGGATGTTGTGCCACTGAGGGAACAAAAACTGTTCCCAGGGCTGCTCCTACAGAAAGCAGGAGCTGTTTGGGCAGCAGCAGTGGCTGGAGCAGACAGTGTTTGTGATGAGCTGCAGAGGAGCTGAGCCCAGGGGCTGTTGGCCAAGGCCGAGGTCCAAGGAGCATTTCTCAGATGGCAGGGTGGCCTGAGAAGGGGAGGGGGAAATGCAGCAGCACAGGGCCCATGGAACCAAGGGACCATTGTGACACTGTGGGGCTCTGTGAGACCAAGGGACCATTGTGACGCTGTGGGGCCCTGTGACACCAAGGGACCAGTGTGACTCTGTGGAGCCTCATGGAATCATGGAGAGCACTGTGACATTGCTGGACCTCATGGAACCAAGGGGACCGTACTGATGCTGTGTGGCTCCATTGATGTAGGGATCATTGTGCCACTGAGAGAGAGGCCCCATCAAACCAAGGGTCCATTGTGACACCGTGTGGTCTCATGGAAGCATTGTGACACTCTGGGATGTCATGGAACCAAGGGGCAGTTGTGACACTGGGGGACGCCTTGGAGCCAAACGTTCATTGTGACATTACAAGGCCTCATGTGACCATTGAGAGACCATTAGGAGACTTGACAGCCTCATGCAACCAAGGTGCCATTGTGACACTGTGGGGACTCATGGAATCATGGAGACCATTGTGACACTATGAGGCCTTATGGTAACAGGGAGATCTTTCTGACAATATGAGGTCCCATGGAACCAAGTAGAGCATTCTGGCATAGTGTGGCACCATGACACCAAGGAACCATTGTGACACCATGGGGCCTCATGGAACCAAAGGCACCACAGTGACACCCTGAAGCTCCATGAGACCAAGGGCCCATTGAGATATTGTAAGACCTGGGGAACCACAGAGACCATTGTGACACTGCAGGGCCCAGTGGAACCAGGAGAACACAAGACATGTCTGGCTGGGTTGGCATCCCAGGGGCCACCTGAACGGTCCATCAGACTTTAACATATGGAGGGTCTCATCTCACCTGTTACTGAAACACTGGGGCTCTGTGTTTTCCTTCCTAGGGAAAAGAACTGTCCTTCTCAGGCAGGTGCCTATGGCCAGAATTGGGAGTGCCACCTCCAACATTCCCTTACTGTGAGAGACTGGAGGAGATTCTTGGCTCAAAACATTTAATGTGTGGGGTAGGAAGGGGCAGGTCAAGCCTTTCCCTGCCCTGTAAGCCCAGCCCTGCCCTGCCCTGGAACCCCAGTCTCCCCAGAGCCTCTATCCCAGCCTAGCAGTGGCTGCCAGTCCCTGGCACGGCACAGGCAATGCTCCACAGCCACCTCTGCAGCCCCAGCCCAGCTCCTGAGGGACCAAATGAGCCCAAGACCCACCTGGGGGAAGGGCCCAGGGAGACCAAGGGGTATTTAAGGCTGACTACAGGCCAAGCACAAATCTTGACCCTACCTCCTCTTGGAATTTCCATCTGAACAGTGCTGGAATCCAGGAGTTGGTAGCTGTGTGTGTGCTTGTCTGTATTTAATTTGTCTTTGTCTCTTTCTGTTTTTTTCTTTTAATAACCCTCCCTTGCAAATTTTGATTAAAATTAAATTGAACAGACTTAGAATTTGTGAAGTTGCATGGGCCAAATTAATGCTTTAAGAAGTGTTTTCTGTAGATTGAATGTGGTATTAAATATTTTGCCTAAGTTTCTCTGATTTTCTAAAGTTGCCAGTAAAGGCTGTATGGTTGTTTTGTTTTGAGCTCCTAAGAATCTCGTTGATATTTCTCCAGTGAATCCAACTCAGAGCACACAAACAATTGTAATTCCTTTTAAATGTCTCCTTGTTTGTGAGAGATTTTTTGGGGGATGGGGTTTCAGGGCTTGTCAGTCCTGCTTGGCCCAGCCCAGGCAGGGCTTTCCCAGCCACATTCCACACTCCATTTCCCAGCTGGAGCCGCAGTGCCTCTGAGTTGTGCTGCCCCAGCCCTAGGGACACTCTCCTTGTCTGCCCATTCCCCCATGGTCTCTGGGCAGGGATGGCCTCAGTGGGGGCTGCTGACATCCTCAGCAACTTGGAGGCTGCTGCTGAATTTTCCTGCTCCAGAGGCTTGTTCAGCCTTCAGCTCTTGAGTGCAGGAATTCAGTGTCCCACGGCTCATTAACATTCAGAACACCTTAACAAGCCAAGCCCCTGGGAATAATTTCATTTTAATTTTCAAATCTTTTGAGGTTAATTAGACAGATTTCAGAAGTATATTCAAACTGAATAGATCCTATTTTAAAAGACTGTGAGAAAAGATTTCCGAGATCCTGCTTAGGTTTTTTCCCCCTGTTAATAAATTGATATGTGCAATCTTGTTTGGAGACTGAATCCAAGTTCCTCCTCATGCAGTTTGAAAGGATATGAAAATCATGACCCTTCATGGCTGACAATCAATCAGACTCTGTCCCTACCCCCACCCCACCATTTCCCCCATCCAAGCCCTGGCACTGAGAGCAGCCTTGTGCAAATCTGAGCTCTCTCCAGCCCACACTGGACCTGGCCAACAGACCACAGTGGAACACGATCCAATTTAATAACAATCACACAATTAAAATAAAAATCACACAGTTATAAACTCTTCCCTGAGCCATGTGCAACGTCCCAGCAGTGTTGGATGAGTCCACCATTCACAAGTGATTTCCATACTAAAACTTATTTCACACAAACATGGTTCTGTGATAGATATAAACACAATTAAGTTCTTGTATCAGGATCCTCGTCCTGGAGTGAGGACAGAACAGCTCGAACAATTCCTGATTTGCAAAGCTGTTAGTGGTGGGTGGAGAAGGGAGGTCAGGCGGCTATTGGTGTTGAGGAAATGCTGAAACCAGCCTGACTCATTTCATCTTCTCCTGTCCTGGCTGATCTTCCGTCTTTCCCCTTCCACCTCCTGGCTTTTGTCTCCCACCAGGCCCCTGTGAAGAGCCTGGCTCTGTGTTGTCCATCCCCTCCTCGCTGGCACTGCCAGGCTGGGATGAGGAGCTCCTCAGCCTTCCCTGCTCCAGGCTGGACCAGCCCAGCTCCCTCAGCCTCTGCTCACAGCTCTGGACAAAATTGGTACTTCTCCAAAATTCCCTATATGCAAGGGTTTCTCCCAGACAAAAGCTGCCAAGGACAGACAGGCCTGGCGCAATTTGGGCCCTGGTGGTTGCGTCTAATCTGCCCTGGAAACACTGGGGCTCTGTCCTTTCCTTCCTGAGGGAAAGAACTGGCCTTCTCATTCAGGTGCTCATGGGCTAAAATTGGGATTCCTCCCCTGAAATCCCGTATATCTGAGATACAGACTATTTATATCTGAGATACAAGATATTTATTCTGTTGCTCCCAGATGAAAGCTGCCAGGACAGACAGATCTGGCTGGTCTCGGCCTCTAGTGGCTGCTGTTTATCAGCTCCTGGAAGACAAGGGACTCCATGCTTTCCTTCCTGCTTTCCTTCATGTGGGACCATGATGACACTTCAGGGCCTCATGGATCCAAGGGATCATTGTGACACTGTGTGGCCTCATGGAACCAAGGACATCTTTGTGGCTCTGTTGGGCTGCATGGTCCCAAGGGGCCAGTGTGAAGCAGCAGGGCTTTGTGGAACCAAGAGGCCATTGCTGCATTTCAGGGCCTCGTGGAGCCAAAGGGCTGTTGTGATCCTGCAGGGCACCGTGGATCCATGGAGACTGTTGTGGCATTGCAAGGCCCCATGGAATCAATGGAGACCATTGTGACACTGTGGGGCCCCACAGAACCAAAGGGCCACTGTGACCCTGCAGGGCCTCATGGAAGCACGGGGACATTGTGACACTGCAGAAGCAAGGAGAACACTGTGATACAGCAGAGCACCATGAAACCAAGGGAACATAGAACAAGTCTGGCTGGCTTGGCCACCCAGGGCCCACTTGACAGGCCCAGCTGATCTTGGAATGTTGAGGGCTGCCTCTCATCAGCCTGTGGAGAACTGGAGCCCAGTGCTTTCCTTCCTATGGAAAAGAACCATTTGTCCTTCCCAGTGCCCACAGCCAAAATTGATACTCCTTGTTGCTTTCTGATACAAGGCAGGCGGCTTGGTTTCGGGAGACAGCACGGCGACCCCCTTCCCCCAGGGTCGCTTGGGGTTAAGAAACACTCGGACACTAATATGGTGGAGGATCAAAGGCGTTTATTCTCCTTTCTCGTGGGGTTTTACACTCTAGGGGGCTTCTACATCAGGTGAGGGTCTGTCCTTACTATCTATGGTTAGTAGGGAATGGAAAGTTACTGGGTAAGTGGAAAGTTACTGGCATCTGGTTCAGGGGGCTACATTCCTATGTTAATTTTCTTATCTAAGGGGGTAGGGGCCCTGTCTTCCCGTAACATCACAAGATCTTCCAAACACCAGGCCCTACCTGCTACATCTCCCCCCCTTTTTCACAAATGAATGAGGTAGTCATATACTGAAATGAGGTATAAGGTTGCAGTTCGATAGGGAAAAGGGGGTTTGGTAAATCTGAAAAAGTTTTCGCTAGTCAAGGTTAGGACTTGTGGCTGGCAGTGTTCTCTGGTTGGATTCGCCACCCGATGAACAGGATGTTGGCCCATTCCAGCTTGTTCAGCAGGCATGGTCTGAAGGTGACTGCTAGAGGCAGCAATGCCAGTGGACTTATTAGGGTAGAAATCAGAGTGGTTAGCCATGGTGATTGATTGAACCAGGACTCGAACTAGTCCTGTTGAGCTTCTCTGTCTTTCTGCTTCTGAGCTAGTCTGTTTCTGAGTTCTGCTATGGAGTCTCTCACGACTCCTGTGTGGTCTGCATAGCAGCAGCACTCTTCTCTCAAGGCGGCACACAGGCCTCTTTGCTCCGTGAACAGGAGGTCTGGACTTCGCCTGTTCTGCAAGACCACTTCCGAGAGAGAGGAGACTGACTTCTCTAGGAAGGAGATGGATTTCTCGATCTTTTGCAGGTCTTCATCGATGGTCACTTGCAGCTGGGACAGTCTTTGGTGCTGTGTCGCTAGGGCTGAGACACTCGTTGCCGTTCTTGCCGCTCTTAAACTGAGCAACATCGCAATAGTTACACTTGTTATTATTTCTCTTTTGTGGAGCTGGCTGGGTTCTTCAAAAAGGTGGTACACTTCTTCGTCTGAGTGGTACAGGACTCTAGGAACAATCAGAACTTGGACACAAAAGTCGTTAGTCATCGAATTTGGCAAGAGACACACAGGGACTCACTCTAGATCGCTGGCAAACCCACATCTCAGGTGCGGATGGGACTACCCACTTATTGTTTTTCTTGTTAGGCTTGACAACTTTGATGCAGACGTTGCTTCTTCGCTTAGCTAGGGTTGCATTGCTAAAGCATCTGCTTTGGCTTGTGACTTGACTCAGGGTGATTCTTTTGCGAGGGTTATCCCATCTGCACTGGTGAGGGGCATCGGCTGTGGAGTAACTGAAGGGAGTGTTTAAAGCGATTCTTTCATAAAAGGGAGGTTTGACATCTTAGCAAAGCCAGCAGGATTCGGTTAGGTTAGGGTTGGATTCGTTCAGGGATATAAAGGTAGCTTCTAACATACGAAGGATTGGGTCTGAGTCTGGCTTGGCTGCGCTGTCTGTCTGAAAGATTTTCGCATGGCCAGTTGGGACATTGCTAACTCTAGTGGGTAGGGTTTTAGGGTAGGTTGCGTTTTTCCCTTTCGGCACGCTTTTAATCACTTTGTTTGGTCCGACCGCTTGGGGCACCGACGGTTGGAGCCTGATAATTTGCACATTTACTCTTTCTTTTGACCCTTGAAGGACAACTGTCCACGTTCGGCCTATGGCCCAACTGGGGTGATGTGGCTGCAAGACTGTCATGTTATAGTTAGTGCATTTTCGAATTTTTGGGATTTTGTGGCGATTGCGATAAAAGTTTCTCTGGAGGAAGATGGGTGTTTTGCAGCTGCTGGGTGCCTAGGCGAACTGTAAGAATTTGTTGGGCTCTTGTGGATCTCACTCAGGCTCCGACGGTCTGGCATCTGTAACTATGGTTTCGCAGCCCCAGTGCCCACAATATCTCCACTCTGGGTGATTGCAGTAGCTTTTTCCTGGGTTTGAGGCTGGGCACCAGTAGGATAGGTACATGTGTGTGGCGTGTGGGGAATTGGGGTCTACTTTTGGCTGTCTTGGAAACAGGTCGGTAACGCGGAGCATGAAGGATGGAGTGTTTGGTGTGGTGGTTTCTCTGAGCACCTTGTCGCTACTAAGGTGTCACGTGACCCACCTGAAAGGCCGGTGGGGGTAGTGATCTGGGCTGGCTTGTCTTCCGGCAACAAGCCTCAACAGCAAAACTACACAGAAACACTGTTGATGCTTGGGTCTCACCCGTGCAGGTTTCTCGGGTGCTGTCTGGTGGCTTAGTGGTCTGTCACTTTTTTCTGGGATGGGCATGTACGCGTCACGAGGACGTTCTATGAGTATGTCTTGTAAACAGAAACTCACAATTCTCGTCAGTCTTATCTTGCTTATTATGAGGTCGGGCTTAATTGACTTAAGTGGACACTACCTGACTTTGCCGTCCTTTTTGACAGCTGCGTACTCTCTTCTTGTGAGCATCAGCCTCCAGCCCCGTTCCCATTCGCCCAGCTCGTTTCTAATTACTACTTGCAGGCCCTCCTCTAGCGCTCGGGTGGCCTAGTGTTTTTGAACGGGACTGTTTGTTTCATCTCTCCTAGGGAACTGATTCAGTGCTAGCAAAGCAGTTGCCAGCATGCGCGCTTGATCTCCTGGGGGAATGGCATTGGCAAAGCCCTCTGCTTTTGCCAATACTTCTATCTTGGTTTTCAGGGTCTGGTTCGCTCTCTCTGCTATGGCCTGCTCGGTACTGTTATATGGGACACTTTGCACTAATGTGATGCCTCATTTTGAGGCGAATTCCTGTACTGGTTTGGAGGTGAAATTGGACCCGTTGTCCGTTTTGATCTGCTTGGGGATACCAAGCCAAGCTATGGCTGTCAGCCAGTGCTGAATTGTGGCCTTGGAGTTTGTTTTGGGGTGCTGTGTGGCTATGATCGTTCCGCTATAAGTGTCTACTGTCACTGCAAGCCACACTCGGGGCTTCAGTAGTTCACACTAGGTGAAGTCCGATTGCCAGATCTCTGAAGGCTTGAGACCTCTCGGGTTGACCCCACTGGTCCATAGGGGTGACTTCTGGCAATGAGGACAGGTGGCTACCACGTGTTTTGCGTCTGCGGTCGGGATCTCGCATCTCTTCGCCAGTGCTTTGGCTCCGATGTGGAGCGACTCGTGCTGCTGATGAGCTTCCTGCAGCGTCCATATGCCTTTTGCTGCGGCATCCGCTTTGTCGTTGCCGATCTGGAAGTAGCCTTTGGCTGGGTCGTGGCTGTTAATGTGAATGACTGACACAGTGCCCTGTCGCGAGGAGAGTGCTTCTTCCAGCATTAGGGCTGCTGCTGATGTAGACACTCCTGGTCCTGCCATGGCTAGGCAAAGCCTTGCCACAAATATAGAGTCCGTTACTATGTTAAGATGTTCCTCTTGAAAGAGTCCGCACGCCAAGACGACTGCTGTCGCCTCCAGTTGTTGCACTGACAGTGTGGGGTCACATGCTTTGACGCAATGCCATTGCTCTCCTGCCTGCCACACTGCTGCTGTGGTTGAGGTCGTGGAGGAAGCGTCTGTGAAGACCGTCGGTCCTGGCTGTGGTCAGTCCATGACCTTTGGCGGTATGTCCATGTCGACAATGGTCAGCAGCTTAGTCCAGGGTGGTTTGGAGGAGTAGGAGATTTCTCCTCCGAAGCCGGTGAGAGCAAGGGCTAGGTACTCCGATATTGTGGCTGACTCTGTAGTTGGTTGCTTGCGAAACGGAAGGTGGATGCTTGTTGGCTCAGTCCCTAGGTGTTTCAAAGCGAGTTTCTTGCCTTTCATGATGGAGGTTAGTGATGCATTCGATTCTCGGGGAGAAAGCACAAGCAGGTCTTCCGAGAACCACCCATTGAATCGGTCGGGCCTTTTCAGAAGGTCTTTGAGCCAGTGCTCCCACTCTCCCCCTCGGTGTAAAGTGAACATATAAGTCTAGTGGCATGGCTGGGTTCTACTTGGCAAGTGTGCCCGTGGACATCTGGCTTTCGATGAAGTCGAGGGAGCTCGTTGCTTGCGGTGTCAGCTCTTTGGGTTCTCAGGGGTGCTTTCTTTTCAGGAGGTCATACAAAGGGTCTATGACTTCAGGAGGGATCAGGACGATGTTGTGAAGGCACTGCAGTGATCCCACAAGCGTTGCACATCGTGGAGCATTTTGACGTCTCGACTGACCTTCGCCTCGGGGGGTGTCACGTAGGAGCTTGTGATCCCCACTCCCAGAAAGGTCACGCAGGGTCTTCTCTTGATTTTTGCGCTTGCGATCTCGAAGCCGTTGGCCTGAAGGGTTTCTGTGATTGTGGACACTAGGTGATTTACTTCGCTTGCAGATGGTGCTGCTACCAGGATGTCGTCTATGTACTGAATGATGGTTGCGGTGGGATGGGAGTGTCGAACTGGCATCAGTGCTTTGTCCACAGTGATTTGGCATATGACAGGGCTGTTTACAAGTCTTTCTGGGAGTACTCGCCATTGGAAGCGGAGGTTAGGCCGTTCGCTATTTCGGAATGCCACGGAAAAGGCAAATCGTTCTCTGTCCTCAGGGTGCAGGGGTATTGAGAAGAAACAGTCCTTGATGTTCAGTACTGCGCACGGCCGCCCTGCAGGGATGGCTGAGTTCGTGGGTAGCAGTGTCTGGACCGGACTCATGGGTTGGATCACCTTGTTTACTTCTCTCAGGTCGTGGATGAGACGATAGCTTTCTCCGGACTTTTTGGGGATCACGAATACAGGGGTGTTCCATAGGCTGATGGAGGGTTCTATGTGACTCTTTTGCAGCTCGCGGTCCACTAGTTCTCGTAAGGCTGCCGCTCGAGGCTCTGTCAGGGGCCACTGCTTGACCCATACGGGGTCTGATGATTTCCAGGTCAATTTGATCGGCAGCGGAGGGTGTACAGCAGTGGCCCTTAGGATAAATTTGTAATCTGGAATCCTAGCATGGAAAGAACGTCCCTTCCTAACAGGGGTGGAGAATTTTGCAGTATGTATGGGTGGATCGCGACTGTTTGTTCTGGTCCCTTTTTCGTGTGGAGTGTTATAGCCACCAGCTGGGTGCTTTTCCATGCCCGAGACTGCCCTCCCACTCCATTTACTGGAGGGACTTCTTTGAATTGCCAATGTCCAGGCTAATGTGCTTGGGGAATAATCGTGCAGTCTGAACCTGTGTCTGCCCAGAACTGTAACCCTATGACATGGGAATCTTGACTGCCATAAAGCCGGCATGTCCCCCACACCATCAAGGGTTCTCTCTCTATTTTCATAGCTAGGGCCACCCAGGGATCTCGCTCTGGGGCGTCTCCTGCTGGCCCTCTACTACCGGCGCAGGTTGTGGCAGTGGGGGGTGCGAGGGTGCTGAGGGTGTTGCATAGCTTTGCTATTGCACTGTAGGCAGGGATGCAAAATTGGCTACTCCCTGTGGGTGGATAGGATATGAAGGTCTTCTGCCCCACTGGGGGTTGCTGTAGCTGGGTCGCTGCATATTCCAGGTGGGAAGGGGCTGGACACGGCCTGGCTGCCCCCCCACCCCCCTCTAGTTTCTTTGAAGCTTGGATCTGTATTTTTTAACTAAGTGCTTCTTTTTTCTGCATGCTCAGCACGGTCTTTTAAGTCTCTCTTGGCGAGGTGGAGCAGTTGCTGATAGGCGCTTTGGTTGGGGGCAGTTTACTGCCAGGTGGCTTGCTTGGCCACACTTAAGGCATGCCATCACACTGGTTATTGCAGTGTGAACTGCTGCTTGGATGGGAGCTAGATGCTCTTTTTTTGCAATGTGCTTAATCATGGTTGCTGTATTAGACTCAGGTGGCAGTGACTTTAAGATGTTCTTGGTGGCTGAGTTACACTGCTGGCGCAGGCAGTCTGCCAGTACAGGACTTTTAGCCTCTGACGGCAATGAGGAGGAGTCTAACGCTGCTTGAAGTCTGTCTACAAACTGAGTGAAGCTCTCGCTCTTACTCTGTTTGATGGTTGACTATGGGGACGGATTGGCTACTACTTTAGCTGCTGCACGGATAGCTTCTCGGGCAGCACGGGTGGTTGTCATAACTTCATGAGCCCGCAAGCTTTCAGCTTGCGCCTGGGGGGTGATCATAGTGGGGTCTCTGTCTATTAGCCTCTGTATGCTGGAGCTATGCAGTGGATGGTTAGGTCTTGTCACTTGGGCCAGCTCTTCTGTGCATTGATCTTCTCACTCTTGTTTAAAAACTATTATCTCTGCGCCATCAAAAATCATTCTACACGTCTGTTTAATATCAAAAGGCAACATATCATCTCTTCTGAAAACGCTATCAATGAGTGTGGTAGCTATGGCAGAATTAATTCTTTTGTTTGCAATCACTTTGATTATTGCCTGGATTTCTTTTGGGTTTACAGGGGAGTAAGTCTTCTGTTGGTTATCGCCTGTTCTTCTCACGCGGACTGGGAGCACTAGGTTAGCAGACGGGCTCTACTCCGCGCAAAACATCTTTATTTTCTGCCAATCTGTAAGCGGAGTCCGGTCTTTCTCTAATGACTCTTTTACTTACGCAGGAGCCTTGCGACTAGAAACTTTGTATGCCGCTGATTTCTCTCTGTTAAAGCTAGAATCTGAATTTGAACTCTCTGAATCTGAACTCTCGGACTCTCTTTCGTCTTAGACTGAGTCAGAGTCAGAGGTGGAAGCAGAGTGAGTCAGCACTTCTGGGCTGCTCTGTCTTTTTCTCGAGCTCTGACCTCGCCCCCTCTTGTGGGGGTCAGGCCGTTCTCTTCTCCTGGGGTCCCCCCGCCTCCTGCTGGGGGAGGTTCTTGCTCTATAAGGACCTAATTTGAATAGAGCGCTCTGATTGGTCTTACGCCATACCGCGGGGGCCACCCCTTCTCCTCGCTCTCCCGCGCGTGCGTTCTGGAGCACGCTGACTGCATTTCCGCCCCCCGCCTCCTTACTTCCGCCCTCACCATGTGCTTCGGCGCCATTTTCAAACCCATACGGCAGCGGGGAGTCTCTGCAACTCCAAGCGGGGTCGGCCACGTTCCGCGCCTCCTCCGTCAACCCCCGCCAGAAGGCCCGTGTGTGTCCTCCCCCCCCCGATGGCGAGTCCACTCCCTGGGGGGTTTCCGCTGGCCGCGCCTCCCCCGCAAGACCGCCCGGGTCAAGAATCTCCACAGTCTGTGTCGCCGCACCTACTTTGGGCTGCGGGGGGGCTAGCAAGCAGGTTTGTGCGGCTTTCTAGGCTTCCTGCTCTTGTCGAGCTTTCTGTAAAGCTTGGAGAACTTTGCCCCAGGATTTTAGGGCTTTCCCTGAACCAGAACACATAGTGTCTTCGGCCAGGACCTTGGTACAATCGTCCCACACCCCTGGATGGAGGATATCTGTGGGGCTTTCTATAGCCTCAAGCTTAATGAGTCTCGGCAATGTGAGAGATAAATCCCTAATTTTACATTCTATCTCAAAATGTGCATGCATATCTGATACAACTTTTGCAATGGATTCTATGTTCCTTGCTGGTCCAGGGGCGTCCCCCTCACTGCAGTCGGGCCCGCCGCCACAGCCGCTGCTTCCCGTCCAGGCGAATTCCCGTTCCCCCGGGTGCTGATCGGCTTCCCAGGTTTCGGCACCAGATGTTGCCTTCTGATACAAGGCAGGCGGCCTGGTTTTGGGAGACAGCACGGCGACCCCCTTCCCCAGGGTCGCTCGGGCTTAAGAAACACGCAGACACTAATATGGTGGAGGATCAAAGGCCTTTATTCTCCCTTCTCGTGGGGTTTTATAGTCTAGGGGGCTTCTACGTCAGGTGAGGGTCTGTCCTTACCATCTATGGTTAGTAGGGAATGGAAAGTTACTGGGTAAGTGGAAAGTTACTGTCATCTGGTTCAGGGGGCTACATTCCTATGTTAATTTTCTTATCTAAGGGGGCAGGGGCCCTGTCTTCCCGTAACATCACGAGATCTTCCGAACGCCAAGCCCTACCTGCTACAACTCCTCTCGAAAATTCCCTGTGTGCAAGGGTTCTCCCAGACAAAAGCTGCTAGGACAGAGAGCTCTGACTGGCCTTGGCCTCTGGTGGTAACCTCTGATCTCAAGGAAGCCCTGAGGAAAGTATTTGAACAGGTTCGACTGCTGGGACATCAATGAGTCTCATGCTCTTTAAAACTTAGATGCTCTTCTGATTATGTGTCTTTTCTTTCTTATTGTGTATTATGTGTGAAGTATTATTTTCAGCTAAAAATATTATTCTTATCACTTTCCCAGAGTCATCTGAAACAAAACAGCTCATCTACATATGACTCCAGGTCACCTGTACAAGCAAACACAAGAAACAATCCAGCAGGAATTATTTTTCCCTGCTCCCATCTATCACATCTCTGGAGCTGGAGGTGCAGCCCCAGCACTTGGCAGGGCTCAAGGGCTCACAAGCTCAGCTACCACCCAGAGAACTTGTGGACTCTGGGCTGCTCTTTTTGGTCTCTGCACGCTCAGCCAGGCTGAGATGGACACTGATGGTTTCTGGGCCAGGCTCTCTGAGCCCAGCCCAGCTCCCTGCAAGCTCTGCCAGCTGCCCTGAGCTCTGGGCAGCACCAAGGGCCTCTCCCCAGCCCAGCCCAGCTGGCTCTGGCCCCACAGCTCTGCTCAGACCTGGCTGCTCTGGGCATTGCCCCACGGCCTCAGCCCCTGGCAAGGGCACAGCAGCAGCTGCAGCTGCCACAGGACTCAGCCCCAGCCATGGGGGAAGGTGCTTGGCCAAGGCCAAAGGAGGCTCCCTGGCTCCCCTGCTCCCCTCTGCCTGAGGTGCTGAGAGCTCTGCAGCCCCTGCTGCCATTCCATCTGCCCAGGGCAGCACAAGAGCCCCGGCCCTGGGGCACTCAAGAGCTGCTCCTGCTCCAGGCCCAGGGTCCATGCCAAAGCTGGGGCAACCACAAAGCTGTTCCCATTTCTGTTCATTGCTGCTCTGATGGGGATGGATCCTCAGCTACATGGACATTGCTGATGAATTTTATTACTCCAGAGGCCTTTCCTTTCTTGAGCTCTTCAGCTCAGGAATTCAGTGACAAAGGCTCATAAAATTTTGTTCAAAACACCCAAACAAGAAAAGCCCATGGGAATAATCTAAGTTTTCAACCTTCTGTGGTTAGTTAGACACATTTCAGAAATGTATTCAAAGTGAATATATTGTATTGAAAACAATGCAGAGAGAAATGTTTTGTCCTGTTTTCTTTTCCTGTTTATAGATTGATATCAGCAATGTCCAATTGATATTTACCCCCAGCATCTCCTCATGTAGTCTGAATAGATATGAAAATCAAGACTTTTATGGTTGACAATCAATGACACTTTGTCTCTACCCCTTCCCGTCTGTTATGAATGAAGTTCTATATAATTCAATAAACAACAAAGTTGAATTTAGTAGCTATTTTAATTGAGCAGTAATTTTATATAAAATAATACTATTAAATATAATCAAGCAGATACAAAAAAGTTTGGCTGTGGTTCTGATAAAGCATAAGAAAAACCAATTGATCAGGATAGAGGGAGGGCTTTTCACCCTGCCTCATGTACAAGAAACAAAGGAATCCAAAGACAGCTTATATACTGTGTGCTAATACATATTCATAAATATTTTCCTGTAAATTTCCTCCTGTTTTCGATTCTTGAAATCTACATCACCACACTGCACAGCACATGCTCACACTGTTCCTAAGGGCTCTTTTGGCCCTTTGGTGGTTGCACCTGATGAAGGCTTCTCCTCATTGTCACTGTTCTTTGAACATGCCCACAGGTTGCACATGTGCCTCAAGTCTTGTGTTATAGAAGCCAGCATTATGTTAAAAAAAAAAAAGCCTTATTATTTCATAGATACCTGGAATCATCCCAATTTTATCCATTTCAAGCCGATTCTCTAATAATTCCAGGGCCTATTCTGTTTTGGGACTTTACTTATCTCAAACTACATCCTATATCCTATTTTTTCATGAACATTTGTTTTGTGACATTAATTACATATCATTTTCCTACATTACTTTTTCTAAAATATCAATATAGTTACAATTGTTGGCATGAATCATATTCATTTATCACACCACCATTTCCTTCATCCAACCCTGGCACTCAGAGTAGCTGAGGAATGGAGTCACATCCAGGAATGTCCCCAGGGCTCAGGATTGGGGCCCAGTCAGTGAAATCTCTTTATTGCTTATCTGGATGAGGCCCTCGGGGCACCCTCAGTCAGTTCCCAGGTGAGCCCAAGCTGTGTGGGAGTGTGGCTGTGCTGGGCGGCAGGAAGCTCTGCAGAGGGATCTGGATAGGCTGGAACCATCCATGGGCCCAGGACAGCTGAATGAGGTTCACCAAGGCCAAGGGCCGGGTCCTGCCCTGGGCTCACAACCACCCCAAATCCCTGGCTGTGCCCTGCCCCCCCCTGATCCCCACAACCTGTCCTTTTTCCTTCATCCCTGCATTGTCAGGGACTTTCTGGGACAAGGGAGCTCTGCTTATAGAGGGAGGTCCAAGTGCCACCACTGGAGTGGGAACCACAACTCATCAGGTTTGTGTCCTTTGGGGGTCAGGAACTGGTGAGATGAGACTCAGAGACACAGAAAGTTTCTCTTCGTGGCTAACAGACCATGGCTGAAAAGGACACAATTTAATAACAATCATGCTCTTGCCTGAACTATGTGCAACATCCCAGAAGTATCTGGTGAGTCGGCCATCCACAAGTGATTTCCGTACTAAATTGAATTTCAGAAAAACGTGGTTCTGTGATAGATATAAACACAATTAAGTTCTTGTACCAGGATGCTCACCCTGGAGTGGGGGCAAAACAGCTCCAACGGTTCCTGATTTGCAAAGCTTTCAGTGGTGGATGGAGAAGGGAGGTCAGGTCCTTTTGGTCTTGAGGAATTGCTGAAACCAGCCTGACTCATTTCATCTCCTCCTGTCCTGGCGGATCTCCCCTCTTTCCCCTTCCACCCATCAGCTTTTGTCTCCCCCCAGCCCCCTGTGAAGAGCCTGGCTCTGTGTTGTCCATCCCCTCCTGGCTGGCACTGCCAGGCTGGGATGAGGAGCCCCTCAGCCTTCCTTGCTCCAGGCTGGACCAGCCCAGCTCCCTCAGCCTCTGCTCACAGCCCAAAGGCTCCAGCCCCACCTTGGAGGCCCTTCCCAGACCCTGCTCCAGCTGCCAGACATCTTTCCTGCCCTGGGGAACCCAATCCAGGCCCCAGTGACCTGGATAATCCCCGTCCTTAATGTCCTGGTCACACAGCCCTGGCCCCTTGTCCCCATGTCAGGCTCTGGGGTGGATCAGGCGGAACATCCTTTGGTGGAGGCTGTGGCTCCAAGTGGGCCGGGGAGATCCCGGGGGACAGGGACCCTGCTGGGTATGAACAGCATTGGACTTGTTGGGAGAAACTGTGAGGGGGAGCTGGGGCAGAGTGACCAACCCAGTGACCTGACACAGCCCTGCTGGGATGTCACAGACCACTGCTCTGTGATGTCACAGCTAGATCTGTGATATCACAGAGGCTGTCTATAATGCCATAGCTCCTCAATGACCTCACATAATCCACTCTGTGATGTCATAGCTCACTCTGTGACCTCATGTTAGCAGATGATAAATTGTCTCCATCAACTGAGCTGCCAACTGGAGCTTGTACTCCAGAACCTCAGGTCTATGGAAACCACACAGTGCCCATTGTGTGAGAAGGGGAACTGGAAGTTCAGCAGCCTCAGTGCCCTGCCAGCTCAGCAAGGCACACGGGAAAATTGGGGTCCACGAATACCAGGGACCGGCAGAGACCCCCAGGATGGAAGAACATATGGGTTAAGGGGAGGGGAAATATGTTAATGATTTTGGGGAAATGATTATCACATGTGTGAAAAAGAATACAAAATCAACATATTTGCAGATAACACCAAGCTGGGTGTGAGTGTGGATCTGCTGGAGGTAGGAGGGCTCAGCAGAGGGACCTGGGCAGGCTGGATCCAGGGTCCAAATCCAACAAGGTGAGGTTTAACAAGTCCAAGTGCCGGGTCCTGCAGTTTGGCCACAACAACCCCTGCAGCTCTACAGGCTGGGGACAGAGTGGCTGGACAGCAGCCAGGCAGAAAGGGACCTGCAGGGACTGATGGACATCAGGCTGGACATGAGCCAGCAGTGTGCCCAGGTGGGCAAGAAGGCCAATGGCCCCTGGCCTGGATCAGGAATGGTGTGGCCAGCAGGAGCAGGGCAGGGATTCTTCCCCCGTGCTCAGCACTGCTTGGGCAGCACCTCGAGTGATGTACCCAGTTCTGGGCCCTCCTATTTAGGCAGGTCATGGAGGGGCTGGAGCGTTTCCAGAGAAGGGCAACAAGGCTGGGGAGGGGTCTGGAGCACAAGTCCTATTAGGAGTGGTTGAGAGAGCTGGGGTTGTTTATCCTGGAGAAAAGAAGGCTCAGGGGAGACAAGGCAGAGTCAGGGTACAGGTTGGACTTGATGATCTCCATGGCCTTTTCCAACCTTTCTGATTCTGGGATTCTCTGAAAGAACCCTTGGAGCAGTTGCATGATGAGCCCTGGGCCTCCTCTTCAGGAGCGCTCCAGCAGGCCAGGCCCCTCAGCTTCTCCTGCCAGCCCCAAAGCCCATCCTGTCTGTCCTGCAGAGCCTCTGCAGCTCCTCCTCACTGCCCAGAAGAGGGAGCCCCAGAGGCAGACACAGCAGCCCAGATGTGCCCCCCTGGCCTGGGGTGCCTCTGGCAAGGGAGCAGCACCAGGCACTGCAGGAGCTGCAGACAATTCCTGCAGCACTTGTAGGATGATCCTGCTGCCCAAGGGACGTTCCCATGGGGCCAAGTCAGGAACTGCAGTGGGGAGTGGGGCTGGAGAGGAAAGGGCAGACAGGGATGGGCCGTTGGCAGGGCAGGGAACAGGGCTGGGCAATAGGAAGAAATTTATATCAGGAGAAGTAAAGAAAGCAAAGGTGGCACAAAGGAAATGCTCAGGGCATATTGGGGGTGGCTGCCAGGCAGCCCTGGCTCTGAGCAACAGCGTCTGCAGTGGCACAGGAAACTCCCAGCTGATGGGAACAAACTTTCTGGCTGAGTGCAGAGGTCAGGACAAAGCTGAGTGGTTTCCCTGGTGTCTCCCAGCCCTTGCTGGTCCCAGGGGCTGATGGCATTTGTGCTGCCTCAGCTTCATGTCCCCACAGTAACAGCATGGGAGTGCTCCCGCCTGCTCTGTGCAATACAAACAGGGGCTGCTGAGCCAGTGCTGCCGTGTCTGTGCCTGCAAGGATGGGGCCCCTGTGTGAGCTGGGGGAAAGGTCGGGGCTGCAGAGAAGGGATGTTGTTGGCAGCTCCATGAGGACGCTCTGGGACGCTGCCCTGGGCTGTCCAGTGCACTGGGGATGGATCAGCCCCTGCTCTGCTGCTCCTTCCTATCTGCCCCAGGGCCCTTGCAGAGCCCCAGCCATGCTGTTTGCCCCCAGCCTGCCCACGATCAGCCTGAGGCTGCTCACAGGGCTTTTCTGTGCTGAGCATTGGCATGGGTGAGTTCTTGAGAGAGCCTGGGCAAGGAGCCTGGAGTCCCCAGGCCCTGGGCTGAGGCGTCAGCACTGCCCCAGCAGTGCCCATGGCCTGTCCCTGCTGCAGCCCCGGCACTGCCACCCCAGGGCTGTGCCCGGCCCCGAGAGCACTCAGGCCCTACAGCAACACCAGGGGCGCCAAGGCAGCAAGGCAGGGCCACAGCAGCAGCACTGGCAACACCAAGTGCTGCTGCTGCTGGGCACCGCTGCTGTGCCAGCCCTGATCTGCCCCCAGCTCTGCACACAGACATTGCTGCTGCAGCTCCAGAGAAGGGAACACAAGGGAATCTCTGCAGAAAACTCTGCTGGGACATCCTTTAGTTCATTTAAAGCCACTGAGAGTACAGCCCCTCATTGACACAGTGTGTGGGCACAGGGAAGGTGGAGAGAAACAAAATGAGAAATGTCAGAAGAAATGAAATTTTTTGTGGTCAGTATAAAAAAATTTAAAAAACCAAATGTAAACAAACCCCAAGGAACTTTTAAAGATGACTTTTATTAAAAGTTTTTTCCAGAAATTAATCAGCAGTTTAATGTTCCTGAAAGCATCCAGTCATCAGTGTCCACACTGCAGCCTTGAGCTCCTGGTTCCTCAGGCTGTAGATTAGGGGGTTCAGGGCTGGAGGCACCACTGAGTACAGAACTGACAGGGTCAGATCCAGGGATGGGGAGGACATGGAGGGAGGTCTCAGGTTAGCAAATGATCCAGTGCTGAGGAACAATGACACCACGGCCAGGTGAGGGAGGCAGGTGGAAAAGGCTTTGTGCCGGCCCTGCTCAGAGGGGATCTTCAGCACAGCCCTGAAGATCTGCACATAGGAGAAAACAATGAATACAAAGCAACCAAATGCTAAACAAACACTAACAGCAAGAAGTCCAAGTTCCCTGAGGTGTGATTTGGAGCAGGAGAGCTTGAGGATCTGTGGGATTTCACAGAAGAACTGGCCAAGGGCATTGCCATGGCACAGGGGCAAGGAAAATGTATTGGCTGTGTGCAGCAGAGAATAGACAAAGCCAGTGGCCCAGGCAGCTGCTACCATGTGGGCACAAGCTCTGCTGCCCAGGAGGGTCCCGTAGTGCAGGGGTTTGCAGATGGACACGTAGCGGTCGTAGCACATGATGGTCAGGAGAGAA
This sequence comes from Zonotrichia albicollis, assembly GCF_047830755.1. NCBI lineage: Eukaryota > Metazoa > Chordata > Aves > Passeriformes > Passerellidae > Zonotrichia > Zonotrichia albicollis. Next base: position 4,691,540 of record NC_133842.1, read on the forward strand.
AGCTCTGCTGAGATGAAGATCACAAAGAAAAAGAGCTGTGCAGCACATCCTGTGTAGGAGATGTCCCTGGTGTCCCAGAGGGAATTGTGCATGGCTTTGGGGACAGTGGTGCAGATGCAGCCCAGGTCAGTGAGGGCCAGGTTGAGCAGGAAGAAGAACATGGGTGTGTGCAGGTGGTGGCCGCAGGCTATGGCGCTGATGATGAGGCCGTTGCCCAGGAGGGCAGCCAGGGAGATGCCCAGCAAGAGGCAGAAGTGCAGGAGCTGCAGTTGCCGCGTGTCTGCCAATGCCAGCAGGAGGAAATGGCTGATGGAGCTGCTGTTGGACATTCCTTCCATCTGGGCATAGTGAACTGTTGAAAGAAGACATTGACAAGCTTGGATAGGTTTCCTTGAGTCCATCCTATGCTCTTTTATTAGGAAATCTCCTCAAAATATTTATCTTGTTTTGAAGGAAATTTGCTTAATTTCTTTACTTTTGATTTTGGATTTCTGCTCCTTCTGAGTTACTGCTTTATCTTCAGCATTGCTCTTAGGCTGAACACTGGGGAGCTCAGAGGGAAAACAGGCTCCCTGTGCCCCAGTGAAGTCAGACCTGCTGGTCCCACACAGGTGCCCTTTGTTCATTTACTTTCTCTCTATTTCAGCATGATCACACTTAAATCTTTCTTGAAAAATACAGTGGACTTTTGGAATTCTCCAGTTTAAAAATAATTTTATCCAAACCCTTCTCTCTTTCCCTATGCAGCTTAACAGGATGGGACACCAAGGGTTGGTCTGGCTCTCTGCTCCCTTGAGTTGTGCCTACTGGGAGCTGGTTCTCTCTATCCCAGCGTTGTCCCTGCCAGTGCTGCCAGAGCCCAGCCCAGCCCTGGGGGCTCAGCTCTGCCCTGCAGACCCCTCCCAGCACAGGGCACTGCCCAGGGGCAGCTCCCTGGCTGCAAGGCCTTAAGGGCAGGCCAGACAAACAGAGATGCTGCAAGCCAAGGTGCTGCTGCTGCTGGCTGTAGGGAGAGGAGGCTGAGGAGGCACTTTCTGAGGGAGATCTGAGGCCCATCTGCTGATGCCCAGGCTGACAGTGCAGGAGTCACAGTGACACAGCCAAAGCTGACAGCCCCTTTCCCTTCCCTTTAGGACAAAGCTGAGAGCAGCCCTGGCCATGCAGCACCATCTCCACAGCAGGAGGAATCTGCCCTGATGGGGGTGGCTCCTTCCACCTCCAACTTCTCCCCCGCAGCGTCCATGGGGAGCTGCCAGGCAGGCTGAGAGCTGCCCCTGGCAGGTGGCACATGCCCTGGGCTGGCCAAGAGCCCTGAGGGCTGCAGGAGCTGCTCTGCAGGACAGCCCTGGGCAGCCCTGGCTGCAGCCCCAGCTTCAGCCCCTGCAGCCGTCCCTGGCAGCAGGAGCCGTCCTGCCCTGTCCCTCTGATGGTGCCCAGGGCAGCCCCCCTCTGCAGCACATCCTTCTCCTTCTTCTTCTCCCGTGCCACAGAGAAACTGGGAGAGTACTCCTGACACATCCCCCAGGCTGTGGGGTGTGCTGGCTTCAGGAGATCCCTCCAGAAGCACAGGGGACATTGTCCTGCACCCACACACTCACCAATCACAGGGCTGTGAAGATCTTTCCCCAAGTGTAGTCTCAGCTCAATGTCTTCCCAATCCTGATTGCCTTCAGCCTGTCTCTGCCTGGCTCCTGTCCCCTCAGTGCCTGCAGGCAGAGCCCTCAGCCCATCTGGGCTGGGAGAGGAGCTGGTCCTGGGAAGAGCTGTTCCTTTAAATCTCAGCAGCACAGATACAGCACAAGGACTTTAATGAGCCTCTTGGGACTATGGTGTTGTTTACATCAGACTCAGTCCCTCAGAGTGTTCAGAAAACTTCTCAAGAACTCAAACTTTAAATTGAAACTCCAAAGTTTCTTTAAGTTTTAATGGGTTCCACTGAGAAAGTGTCCCCAGTTTCCAGTTAGAGCAGAACACTGGCGGCAGTGATGACAGCTGGGGACAAACAAGGCAAAGGTATCTCTGGCGCTGAGCAAAGCTGGATGTGTTCCAGTAATGCAAAGGGCCAAGGCCTGAGCCCCAGCCCCTGGCCAGGCAGATCCTGTCCCTTCCTCCTTGCTCAGGGCTCTTCCCAGGATGGGCACTGGCATGTGGGGATGGGCAATGCCAAGGGCAGGAGCATGGGGCAGCCCCTGCCAGGCTGCTGAGCAGGGACAAGGAGGCAATGAGGCCCCAGGCCTGCAAGGGTCACTTGTCTCCTGCTCCTGCCTCAGGCCCAGGCCCAGCAGCCATGGCCAAAGTGCTGCCCAAGTTGGCTCTGGCAGGGCTGTCTTGCAGCTGCTGCCCGTCCCTGTGCCCTGTGCAGCCCAGGCTGTGCCACGGTGTCCCTGCCCTGTGCCTCTGTCCCTGCAGGCTGTCGGCATCCCCCGGCTGCCCCACCTGGCTTGGGCCCTTCCTTTGCTGACAGCTCTGCCTCCTGCCTGCCTCTGCCTGCCCACACAAAGCCTTGGGCTGCTCCAGGCTCCTTCTGGGAGATGTGTTGCACCACAGCTCTGCCCTGGGAGAGAACGTCTGTTCTCTTTGTTCCTAAACTGAGCCTTCCACATGTGCCTTTAGCTTTGATTTTTTTCTTTCTGTGGTTGTTCTCTACCATGTCAAAAGGATCCACTATCACTGAAACCACCCTTCAATCCCTCCCAGGGCCCTCCTCTGCTCCCCTCACTCCCCACCCCACTGAGCACAGAGCTCCTCTGTCCCTATACAGTGCTCATGTGCTTGAGGCCATGGGTGCCTGGACAAGAAGGATCATTCTTTTCTTCAGGAAGGAAACCACAGAGCCCCAGGGTTTTGAAGGCAGATCAGAGGCAGTCACCAGAGGCCAAGGCAAGCCAGACCTGTCTGTCCTTGCAGCTTTTGTCTGAAAGCAACCCTTGGAGTTTTGGAGGTGGAATTCCATTTCAGCCATGAGTGCCTGGACCAGAATGACAGTTCTTCTCCGCAGGAAGGAAAGGGCAGAGCCCCAGTGTTTCAAAGGCTAATTAGAGGCAGCCCCAAGGAGGCCAAGGCCAGCCAGACCTGTGTGTCTTGGCAACTTTTGTCAGGGAGCAGTGCTTGGGTAGATGGAGTTTGGAAAGCCAAATCCCAGTTTTGTCCATGGGCACCTGGATGAGAAGGACAGTTCTTTTCCACAGGAAGGAAAGTACAGAGCCCCAGTGTTTCACAGGCAGATGAGAACTGGCCCTCAGGAAGCCAAGGGAACCTAGACAGTCCTGGCAGCTTTTGTCTGGAAGCTGTCCTTCGATATAAAGAATTTTGGAGGCGGATTCCCAATTTTTGCTATGGACACCTGCACTTGAAAGATGATTTTTCCATGGAACAAAAAGCTTGGCCCCCTAGTGTTTTGAAGGCAGATGAGGGGAGGCCCCCAAGATGCCAAAACCATCCAGAGCTGTCTCTTCTGGCAGGCTTCATACAGGAATCATCCTTCGATATAACTGAATTTGGACATAGAATCCCAATTTCAGCCATGAACACCTGGAGGAGTGGGAGAGTTCTTTCCCACAGGAAGGAAAGCACAGAAGTCCAGGGTTTTAGGGGCAGATGAGAAGCAACCCTCAACAAGCCAAGCCAACCAGAACTTTCCCATGTTCTTGGATCCTTGGGGCCCTGCAGCATCACAATTGCCCCTTGGTTCGATGTGGCCCCGTAGTATCACAACAGATCTTTGTTTCTGCAAGTCCAGTGATATCACAGTGGTCTCTCTGGGTCCCCTTTGGCACAACGGCCCCTTGCTTCCATGAGGCCTTGCAGTGTCAAAATGGTTTTCTTGGTTCCATGGTGTTGGGGAAGATGAAACAGGAATGACTTATAAATATGATTGTCTGGCAAAAGATTTTGCGAATATAGAATCTATAAGAGAGATTGTCATGAAAGCCGGCTTTGAGATACCTTAGTTACTAAAAACCTGGAAGCAATACTATGGCCAGACTGAAGGTAATCCCCTTTTGATGAAACAATACCCTCTGCTTGCAGTCAGGTCCAAGGGTCAGAGGACACCCTACTAGCTTGGCAGAAGGGGCCCAAAGAGGAGATTTTAAGGTTTAAAATGTAACACAGTATGGTAATGTAATGATTCTTATAGCCTGTATATAAGTGGTATAGGATTTGCATATTGTACTAGATTGGTTAGTGAGAAATAGAACATTCAACACAGAAGAAGATTTATTGTATTGTAATGGGAACCTCACTCTCTTATGCTTTTGATTTCTCACCCTTTTACTCTCTTACCCTGTCATTCTCGCTACCCCTCTCTTCTCTCAGGCCTGCTCTGAGCTGTGGCTGGCAGCTGCAAGTGTGGCCCCGGCACCCAGACCCTCTGCAATAAACCGCAAGTTCCACGACCTGGCTCCAGAAATCTTTCGTCTCCATCTGTCCCGACTGTCCTACTCCCCAATGCTCTGAGACCATGGGACTGTGCAGAGTACCACAATGGCCCCATGGTGGGGCTGAGTCCTCTGGGAGCTGCAGCTGAGCTGCTGTTGTGCCCTTGCCAGGGGCTGAGGCCGTGGGGCAGTGCCCAGAGCAGCCTGGCCTGAGCAGGGCTTGGGGGAACGTGGGGCTGCCCCCCGGCCCGCCTCAGGAGGGGGAGTTCCCCAGCTGCGGGAGGCTCGTTCCTCCGTGGCTCTCCTCCATGACCACCGCCAGCTGAGGGCGGATGCTCAGTACTCCTTCCGCAGGGAGGTGGCCCCTGCCCGGCTCCCGGGGCCAGAGCCGGGACCCCCTGAGCAGCCCTGACTGGAGGTGACAGGGGACGGGAGGGGACAGGGGAAGGGAGGGGACAGAATCCCCCCAGGAGGGGCAGGTCCCCATCCCGCCCCCTGGGCACCGTGGGACCTGCAGGGCTTGGGGACACCGTGGTGAGGGATGGGCACAGGGGTGAGTGCAGGGGTGGGCGCAGAGGGGCCCTGCTGAGCGTCTGCGTCCAGGTGAGACTCCCACAGCAGCCCCGAAGGTTTGGGGGGCCAGGACGGCGCAGAGCTCCATCCCCGGGAAGGAAGTGCAGCCCCGGCAACCGGGGGACAGTGACACAGACACAGGCACAGCCCTGGGGCTGCCGCGGGCACCCGGGGGACGATGACACGGACACCGGCACAGCCCTGGGGGTGCTGCTGGCAGCCAGGGGACAGTGACACAGGCACGGGCACAGGCATAGCCCTGGGGCTGCCGTGGGTACACAGGGGATGGTGACACAGACAGATGGGGCTCACCAAGCACACCCTCCGTGCCCTGGTCCTGGTCTGGGTAAGAGGGACAGTGGTGTTTCCCTCCAGCTGTTGGTGAAAGGACAGGATTGGGGCTCAGGAGATGCCGGGACAGTGATCAGACAGGGGTTTCCAGCCCCCTCCTCCAGCAGGAGGATGTGTTTGAAGGATGACAGCTCTGGTCAGGGAGACAGAATGAGTGTGTCCTGTCCTGCAGCTTGGTTTCAGCATTTCTGTACAGAATTGGTACCCCCAATTCCATGAATTGGGAGCCATCTTTTGCTCCCCAAATGCAGGTAAAACTTCTCTTCTGTCATTTCCAGAAGTGGCAGTGTCCTGGCAGTACTGATGTGTGAGAAAGAGCCCTGCAATGCTTGCTCAGGTTTAGGAGCAGAGTGGGTTTGGGGTGGGTTTTTGGTGTGTCAGGTCAGTCCTGTCCCTCACTGGCCATGATGTTACTGGTTTCAAACTGGTTACAAAAGACTTTTGCAGTGATGCTCCTTCTGCCAAAAACTAACTGTGCTTCTGAGCAGCCAGAATAAAATCTGAGCTTCTCTAACATGCAGCCATGAACTAGGCCGTGGGCACAGCCAAAACAAGGGTGCAGTGCTGCATTTTCATGAGCCAAGCCATGACTCCTGCTAGTTGTCTGTGGGGTTTGGGCCCTGCAGGGTATTCCAGGTGGTCAGGAGTGGCCACAAACCAGGGAATAAGGTGCTGAGAGTCAAGCAGTGGTTTTAGTGCAACAGGAAGAGGTTAAGCTGCAGCTTTCAGAATAATTTCAAACTTCACTTTAATGATGCTCAGGCTGCTGGTGGTGTAATAGCAGCAGACATCAGCAGCGGGAGCCATTCCCGTGGTTAAATGTACATTGTTTGGAGGGAGAAAAGTGCTTTGAAAGAAGAGAGACTGTTTCCCAGGGAAGACATCTCTCATTCCTTGCTTTTATCTCCTCCCTGCCAAGCTGGGGATGCTGTGAGCCTGTGAGCTGCTGAGAGGTGCTTAAATGTGTGCTGGGTGATGAAGAATATCTTGCTCTGGTTTTTATGTGCAAGTAGGCTGGATTTTCTGCAATAGCTCCAATAACCTTCGAGTGGCTGTTTAGAAGGATGAACCTCATTAAAGAAGAGGTATTTAATAACAGGCCTATTTTTATCTCTGTCTTTATCTAACAGTCTGCACATTTATTTCAAGCTTGTAACAGTGCTTTGGAAGAAAAATGTTTTCCCTCCTCTGAAATGTGTTGGCAGTGCCTCCAGCCTTGGTTATCTTGAATTTCCAGTTTGACTAGCATCCCTCCTCCTTCCAAAGCCAGCAAACCACAGCAGGCCCACAGCTCCAACATTTTCCTTTGGAAATGGGAAATGTCTGGGGGAATATGCTTTCAAAACATGGGACTTGGGTCCCAGGGTCACTGAACCAGTTCTGAAGGTTTGATCAAACATAATCACAGCAACTCCCTCAGGCTTCAAATGTGTGATCTGGTGTGGGACAGGCACTGCAGTGTTTGCTGCAGGATGTGACTGACCCACACTCTGGGAGAGGCTGGCAGCTCTGGGGGTCAGGCATTTCTGCAGAGATTTTTTTTCCAAAATTTGTCAACTTTATTCTGTAATTTCATAAATTAAACCCTGATCTATAAATGTCTTGCAGACATCGTGTTTTCAGCCCATTCTCCTGTGTTTGCTGTCATTTGCTGGTGGTGAAGGAGGCAGCCCCAGCCCTGAGGGGATGCACCATCTTTCCAACTCCTTCCACATCTGTCCCTTTGGCATTGCTGGCTCTGTACCCAGACCCTGCCCTGACTGAAGGTTTGCTGGAGCACAAGTGCCTGAGCCAGTGGCCAGGATGACCATTTCTGAGCCCTTTTCCCAGGATACTTGTGGCCATATGCTCCAGGAGATGCTGAATTTGGGCCCTGGGATGTGTGTGGCAGTTATTACTAAAGAACTTGGCTCTAGGGGCTAATCCCCGGTTTGTCCTTGTCGTTCAGTCTGGATCATGTACATCCATTAACTATAGTTTTGCAGCTTTATCTTTTTCCATAATTAGGGAGCATTTTCCATGGTCTTGCTCAGATCCTTCCTGCCTGTAGTTTCCCCTGTGGGTTAAGGCCCGACTTACTGAAACTTCCACAGAACTGATTCTGGGTGGGCAAGGACAAGGTCAGAGGGTTTTCAGGCAGTCAGCACAGTCAGATGGCTCCTGTGAGGAATATTTCACTTGCTCCTTCACAGCTCTTGCCTGCAAATTGTCCTCTTGCTCAGATGGGGCTCCGGTTTCTTTATTTTGCTCCTTTTCCTTTCCCAAGTTATTCAGTTTTCCATACATTTATTTATAGGGTCACACAAGCAACAGGTCTGCTTTTTCCACAGATCCTTCCAGAGCCACGTGCTGTGCCTGCTCCATTCTGGTGCAAAAGCACCTTCTCCTCTGAGGAAAACTCAGAATATCCATCCAGCTGTCTTGACTGAGCGAGGCATTTTCTCTGAACCCTGCCCTCTGTTCATTTCAGAATCTGCAGGGAATTTGGGACATAAATTAAAAAGCTATTTGATGCTCCTTGAGGTCTAGAAGCTGGTTTTGCATTTGTTCTTACTTGAATGCACACTGAGACAAATGGCTCTGCTTTACTGAAGCTGCTTCCTTTGGCATCCTGAGGAATCTTCCTAGTTAAAAAATAAATATGGCTCTGTTTTTCCAGCCCTGCTGTACCAGCAAAAGCTAGGGAAGAATATCTAATCTCTTTGTGTCTGTCCTGATGTTTTGTAGAACTAATTCCCATTGATTGGAAGAACTCTTCCACACCAGATTAATGTTTAATTTTTTATTATGTGTTTACATTTTGGAAGGAGTAAGGGTGGTGGTGTTGGAAATTCTAATGAGGCACAACATTTCTATTTAAAAAGACTCAGGCTCCTCTCTCCTGATTTTTCTGCCTGATCCTTCAGACTGCAGGAAGTTTTGCTTGGGTCATTCACTTGCAACAGGATGTTATGTGAATACAGAATTAATGTGTGCAGCCTGTCACTTGGAATTGCCGCTGTTCTGCTGCTGGAGAGCTCCCGGGGTTGCAGAGTCCTTGCAAGCAGCAATAACAGGAATGTGCCAGTGATCCTGCAAAGCCAGAGGAAGAACAGGGAGCTGCAAGTCTCCCCCATCACTGTGGGGTGTGAATAAATAGATCTAATCAACAATTTACATGTTAGCCCCGGACCAGGGTTTATTTTTAGGATGTGTCATTCAGCCCAAGCGAAACCTCTGCATCTCAGGCTGGTGGTGTTTCTAAAAGCACCTCTAAGTGATCACTGAGGCAGAATTTTAAGCTGCATTTACATTTTGATAGAATCTGCTACTTTCCTTATCTGAAACAAAGCCCGCCTAATCTTCATTATTTACACTATCATTTCACCTAACCAGGGTGCTACTAATTACAGTTATCTGTCTGTTCTTCACCAGATAATACACAAAAAATTGTTACCCCTGGCTGTATCTGGACTAGCTGGAGCTGTAAGGGGGTTGCACATGGTGATGGGTTTTACAGGTGGAGTGCAGGTATTTATGGGCTGTCTGAGGGAATGCTGGAGGAGTGGCTGCTGTCCCACTGGCTGTGCTGTCATTCCAAGACACCTCCACGGCAAAACATACAGAAAACACTGCTTAAACCCAGAAAAATCTGGTTACTGCAGGGTGACTGGAGCAGGCCAGCTCCACAAGAGAGGTGTTGGAGTCCTGGGACATCCCAGACCCACCTGAGCACAGGCCTAGGGCTGGAGGGGACACTGCTTGAGCAGGGGTTGATCCCAGAGGTGTTTCCAGGCTCAGCTATCAGGGACTCTCTGGCAGTGCCTTTTTTAAGACAGAAAATCTCACGGGGGCTTCACAGAGAGCTGCAAGCCCTGGTGGTGGTGCTGACTGCTCCCCCACTAACATCAGCTGCAGTCTGAGCGGAGCAAGCACAGAAAGGGCTTCTCTGAAAAGAGGCAGCAGGAAATGTCTGAGCTGCTGGGGAGCTGTGGGTCCAGAGGGCTGGAGCCAGGAGCCAGAGGCTGCAGGGAAGGGGGTCCATGAGGGCAGAGCCTTTGCTGGAAGGGAAGACAAGGGGCTTTCACTTGACTCCTGTTTCATCATCCTTCCACACACTGATCTCTCCAGATGCTCTCTAAACCTTTGGTTTGCTTTCTGAAGGGGAAAGGACTTGTCCTGGAGGAGGAGCAGAGCCAGGCTGCTGAGGAGAGCTGGTCGCTGTCAGCTGGCAAGAGGGGAGGGACATGGAGGCCAGAGGGGGGGACACTGGGTGAGGAGATGTTCACACTCATCTCCATCCGCTGCGAGTGTTCTCAGGCCAAACACACATGCACTCCTGTTTGTACTGTTTGCTGTACTTGATGAACTGATATATGTGAGTTTGAGCATTTTTGTTACCTTTTTGTATTCTGAAGAGAACTAAAGATAGTTCACATGATTTTTTTTTGTGCCTTCTGCAGTGCAGGCAATGCAGGCAGGGATGGAACAGCAGCATCTTTATACTTGTCAAGTCTCCTTCCGCACCCAAGGCTCTGCCTGAAGCTCAAAGTGATTTTCTTGCAGGCTTTGAACACTACACCAGCAGGGAGAACAAGAAGATCAGTGGAGATTATGCTCCAGAAAAATTGTATCCATGCTCCAAAAGCTAAATATGGAACCATGGAAGTGCACACTGCAGTGGAAGTGGAGCTGGGAATGCTGAATGGTGAGGTTTCCTGTCCTTCTGGCATGCGGAACCAGGGGTCCTCTGGTTCTCCATGGTCTTCCATGAGGACCTCTGGCTCTCCATGAGGATCTCTGGTTGCCCATGGTTCTCTATGAGGACCTCTGGTTCCCTATGGTTCTCCATGGTCCTCCTTGAGGATCTGTGGTTCCCCATGGTCCTCCATAAGGATCTCTTCTTCTCCGTGGGTCTCCTTGAGGATCTCTGGTTCTCCATGAGGATCCCTGGTTCCCCATGATTCCCCCCAGGGCTGTGCTGGTGCCTTGCCCAGAGCTTGCTGTGACAGCAAGCAGCAGTTTCAGGTGGGGCTGCTCTGCTGGCAGGGCCTTGGTGTTCCCAGCAGGGCAGGGCAGGGATGCTCCTGTCCCAGCAGGACACTGGGCATGCAGGTACCACCCATCAGCAGCTGCTCCTCCTCTGCATCACTTCCAGGGGCAAAACTCCTGTCCTGCTGCATGGCAGGGAGCCCTGCAGAGCCAGCATGGAGGGGACAGGCTGGGCAGCAACGGGGCAGCACTGGTTTAATCCTTTTTGCCTGTTCCTGCCATGGAAGCTGTGTACTGGGTGAGATGTGTGTGTTTGGGGAGGGCTGGCCCGACCATTAGCTTGTCAGGGTTTGCAACACTGGCAGCTGGGGAGAAAACTGTTATTAAGTGTAACGTGTCACTTGGAGATGGAAGCATGGGGAGACAATAAATACAGCCTTCCATAATGCCATTTTGTGGTGTCACTCTTCAGAATTTATTAAGACTTAGTTGCAGCCATACCTGCAGCCTCCGGTGCTGGAATCCGTAAATTGTGTTCGTTATCTCCAGCACTTGCTCTGACCTGCTGTGTTTTACAAGGGGGGATACACTGGAGGAGTGGGGACACCCCAGCTGCTTTCTGCAGCCATTCCCTTGGTGCCAATCCAGCTTTTCTGGGGTTTCTGGAACACCCCAGGCAGTGCTTGGCTGCATGGATGGACCCCAAGTGTGATGTGATGGTTGAAGAGAACACTGAGGGACTGAGGAGCTGCCAAAATCACGACAGCTCCATGGGGAGCAGGGAAGGAGCTGGGCGAGGAGGGAGCTGTGGGCACCTTGGAGCACACTGGCACATTCGTCACTCCAGTGTGGGACCACCCCAGCAGTCTTGGATGTGCTGAGGATGCTGGAGGTGGAAAAGGGTTCACAGGAGCTCCCTGAACTGCACACAGAGAGATGCTACACCCCTGCTTGGTGTTCTCTTGCACCAGTGTTTTCAAATGAAAAAGCAAATGAAATCGTGCTCCTTTCACCCACATTTGTCATGACAAATCTCAGCAGCAGCATGTTTGTGTACCTTCATTCTTATCCTCAGCATTTAGGTCCAGGATGGAGGAAAACAAGTTCAAGCCCAACCTCCTGATAATTTATTATGGTCCTTATGCTTAAGGGCAAAATTTAAGTTGCCAAATGCAGATGTTTGCATGCTCTTTTTTTTAGTTCTCAAAATACTTTCTGTGTGCTTGATTGATGGATGTCCCTGTTACATTAATAGCTGGGCTTTGCAGAAAGCTTTTATTACCAGGAGAATCTGGTGTGGGTTTCCGTTTTTCTTCTTGCATTGAAAATCCATTATTAATGTCTTTCTGAGGGAAAAAAAAAGGTTTCAATTCAGGCATTTTACTTTGGTTTCTCTGGCTTCTTCTCAACTGTCTTTACAGGGGTGCTTTTAAAATCAATATTACATGTTTTCTTCATATTTTACTGAGTGGTTGAGGGTTTCTGCATCTTGCTATTGATTTCTGATTGTACTGCAGGACATGTAGCTGCACACACTTTGGATTTTTCACCACCATGGACAGAGGCAAAAATCACACTGGAAAAGGCATCGATTGTGACATGGATGTATTTTAGTCTGTCGAAAGAGGCTTAGTGTGTGATGTCTGATTGCCAGATGTGGAGATTCTCTAGTCCTCTTGGATTGCCTCCAGCTCTGACAGAAGCAAAGCTATGTTCCTGACAATTTGGGCAGGTGGCTACAATGGATCTTGCCGGGTCTGGGGTAATTTTAAACATCCTGAGCAGCGCAGGAATGTTTTGGTGGTAGGATTGGTGGGTGATCTTTGCCTGTATAAAAACTATCCAAGACATATTGCAGTGGTTCAGTTGTTTGAAGTACCAATTCAGATGCTCCTGAGTGAGAAGTAAGTATGTATTCACAAGGTCTGTTCCTGCAAGGGAGCACAGATGCTCTCAAGCTTTCCTGATTAGTGGTGCAATAACTTTCTGTTGGGTTGTTATTGTTTTAATAGGTTGGTGTGATCTGAAAACACATTCAATTATTATCAGGGGATCTGAGATAGCTGAGTCCCACTGAAACAATAATATATGGAATTTTGGACTTACACCAAGGATTTCCAGGGAGAAAGGAAAATTAGGGTGGCATCTGTGTGCCTGTTTAGTTTGAATCACCCAGGGTACATTTTATACAGCTGCTTCTGCCTCCGGTGTCAGTGATCACGGGAATCGAGCCCTTCACTGCCTTTAAGGAGCAGGAACAGTGGCACGACATCTTCTGTGGTGATTCCCAGTAGTGAATGTACCCAACTGATGGTTTCACAGAGTTGGTGGAGTTCTTGCAGAGTCTTTGGGTTGTCCTTGATGTGCAGTGTTTGGGGTGTGATGGTTCTCTCTGTACTTTTTAGGCCGAGGTACTTCCAGGGCGCTGTCTTTGGACTTTATCTGCTGCAATCTCAAAACCTTTCTGCTGTACCGTCGTGATGACATCTTGTACTGCAACGTCCAAAATTATTTGAGCTTCTGCACAAACTAATATATGGTCCATGTAATGAAAAATGATAGCATTAGGATGTCTTTTCCGGCTGGGCGAGAGAATTTGGGCTGCAAGGCATTGACAAGTAGTTGGGCTCTTCTCCATTCCTTGAGGCAATGCAGTCCATGGGTACCTCTGTAACGGTGCTTGTCCATTTTGGGTCGGAAAAGGCGAACAATGGGCTTTCATTGGGGTGCAAGGAGAAGTCAAAAGAGCAGTCATTTAGATGTATAACAACCATCTGCCAAACACGATGTAACTTGGAGGCTGAGGGCAGGCTGGACTGGAGGGGATCCATGTCCTCGATGCCCTTGTTGATTTTCCTGAGGTCCTGCCGGAGCTGCCTCTTGTCTTTGCCAGGCTTTCATATGATAATGACAGGTGCATTGCAGGGGCTAGTAGATGGTACAATGTGGCCCACAGACAGCTGCTCCTGCATGTGGGACTGCAGGGCCTTTAACTTTCTGCTTGAGAGGGGCCACTGATCCACCCATACGGGGTCGTTGGTCTTCCAGGCTGACTGAAGGGTGGCGCGCTGCTCTGTGGCCCCGTCTAGAAATCCTGAGGTGTTGATATGATCTCTAGCCTTGTCCCCCTTTGGGACAAGAGGCCTTTCCTCAAATTGTTATTGGTGCCCGGGCGATGAATGATCTTACTGTATCACTGTGCCCTCAGGACCTTCCATGCAGATGTTACTGTGACTCCAGAGGCCGGTAGTGGCTCCCCTGGGAGCTAATAATTACCCCAGCAGCTGGAACCAGGGGCTATTCTTTTTGCCAATCAGAGAGGGAAATTATGGTGATGTCAACTCCTGTATCTAATACTCCTGAATTACATTGTTTCTCCCTTTACATAACAAAACACACTTTAGAATGGGTCTATTTCTGCCGGTAATCTGTGCCCACGTCAACATTGGATCAGCTGGTGTGGTGATCATGTGCAGTAGGAGGTAGGCTCTGGTTATAACTGTTCCTTTAGGAATGAAAAGACGGGGGGGAATAAGCACAGAGCCTGGACAGTTATCTCCTGCAAAGGTGTCAAGGTGACTATCTCAGGTAGTATAGTGAGTGTCTCCATCCCTTCCCTGGTGTTGGTTAAAATCAAAATGTCTTTGGGCCATCCATCAGGCCTGTATTTGCCTGTGGGAGTATGGTGAACATAAATATCATGGATTGAAATAGAAAAGGCGCTTAGCAGCTGACTTTAGGTTCCAGGGCAGAGCTGTCTTTTGTCGAGTTTTCTGCAGTGATCAAGCTGTCCTGATGGATCTGAGAAGGTCGCTGTGCTGGTTCTCCACGATGTTATGGAGAGTAAGGCGGAACGGCCTCGCATTTGATGTCATCGCCTGGGGCCTTTCCGTGTCTGTGTGGGGTTTCCTGCAGGCCACCAGGTTTGCTGGTGTTGGAAAGCGTGTGGATGAGGGGGGCAGTGAGGACAGTTGTTGTGACACCTAGAAGGTCCCTGCTAACAGTCTGTATTTTTACGATTCTGTTAAAAATGCCTCATCTCCCCATCTCCCCAGATTTAAAGCAAGGTCCTTTTTCATGTGTATGTCAGGGAATAGCTTGGGAGGCTACTAGCACCTCTACTACACCCTGACTGGTAGGCTTATGTAGGATGGCATCACGGTGTATGGTTGCCCTAAGGGTGCATGCCTCAACCATTTGTGCAATGGTAGGCTTTGGGGTGAGGGGTAGAGAGGGTAATATGTCTTTTCAGGTGTTGTTAAGATTTGTTTCAGCAAGGGTAGGAAGTAGTACCTTCCTGACTTTTGGATGTTCAACTTGCTTCTCTATTGCTTGCGCAAGGCGGTCACTAAATTTTATAAAGTATTCCCAGGTCCCTGCAGATTGTCTGTGAAATCTAGAATAGGTGTTGTTCCATTGGGTGTCTGCTTGAGAGCTGTCTTTGCAGCACTTTTATCTCTTCTAACACAGGTCAGGAAGGTGTCTTGTGTGATTCTCAGGTTTAATGAAATCTTCCTCCCTGTCTAGATGGACTAGTGTTAGGTGTGCCCGCCTCTCTTCCCTAGCATTGTCTTTTAATAGTTGTTGTATTAGATTTTTCCCCATTCCTTCCCACAGAACAAATTCAGTGGAGAGAGTAGGATGTGCATAAAATGGCGCAGATTGTGAGCCCCATTACATGTGCAGCAAAGACACCATTCAAGAAATTATTAAAATACAGTGAGCCCCTCCCATGGTCTTTTGCTGCTTTATAAAGGTCTTTCATCTCCCGTGTGTGACAGCTTCCCATCAGAGGTTAGCCCCACTCTGGTACTGCACTGGTGCTTCTTGTATTTTAGCTACCAATTCCCAGTCTCCCTCTTCAGCTGCCAGCTTCCGCATCCTCTGCCAAGAATCCTCAGGCTCATGCTGAAGGTCGGATGAACCTTCCCTCTCCTCTCCAGAAGAGGGAACTTGGTCTTTGGCAGAGGAGCGGGGCCTTGGGTGACTGGCCTGGCCAGGCCCGGTGTTGTGGGCCTTTGGTAGCCAAGATGGCGGCCTTCCAGTTACCGCCCCTCACACTTCCGGCTCTGATAGTGTGGGATCCACAAGGGGCTGAGTTGGAGGGGGTAGGGTAGCGGGAGTAGGCAAGGAAGCGCTGGATCCCAATGCAGGGGTGGTACCTGATGCAGGGGTGGGACCCAAACAGGGGGCAAGACCTGATGAGAGAGCTGGTGTTGGGAGAATGTTTGACATTGAAGACCCCCTCCAGAGGAGGGACTCCATTTTGTGAGCTACCTGAGGGGTTTCCAGGGAGGAGAGGTACTGGAGAATGGGTTAGGGTTGAATCCAGGCCTGTGTGATCAGTACAGACCTGGGCAGGGGGTAGAGAATGAGAGGAGATGTCAGACAGCAGGTGGCTTGTCTGTGCTTTACAGCAGTTTCCATCTCTCATCTGTATCTTGGTTTCAGTGGGTTCAGGAATGCCAGGGGCAGAACAGAAAGTCAGGGTTGAATATCAGAACATTGAACCCTTGAGAAAACTCTATAAATCATATGAAAAAGTGGGAAAAATTTTGCAACTCTTCTCACTCCCTGAGTTTTCAAAAAATAGAGACGTTCCCTAACTCAGTCACAGAATGCTATAAGATGAACAGAATACACAAAAATGACTGGGAATTCTTTAAAGGGCCAATGAACAAACAACTTCCAACTTCCCTTAGCAAATGTCTTCCCCTGGAAAAGGAGAACATCCATAACTCGAAATTATGTATCCCTCTCAGCTTTGGATAATTTGTTACCCAGAGCTGCCCCTGATGTAAAGGGTGGCCCACCCAGAGGACTAAAAAATCACCCAAGGATCATGCGCTGCAGGCAGCTGTCTCCCCATTCATTGCTCTGGTGGCGCTGGATGCAGATGCTTACAAATGTCCCCTGAGCTTCAGCAGCTGAGCCAGCCCTCATCCCTCATACTGCTGGAGGGTGCCGACGCGGCATTCAGCAAGCCTTGATAAAACTGATGAAACATTGCATTTAGAGGGCTGCCTCACTTTACTATAATTTCTGATTTTTCTCGTGAGGTTTTTTAGTTCCAGTAATAGGACCCTGTGCCTCCAGAAACCTGCATCCTCCTGAGATATCATTGCTAGTGAGGAGCTCAGCAGTGCTGAAAGCAGAGGCCTGTCCTTTGTGTTCCCTTTGGGATGGCAGTGGAAGTGCCTTGAGTGCACATTCAGAGGCACCTTCATGGCTTCTCATGCCAGGACACCAAAACTAAAAGTGCAAGGTGACTTCCTAGAATGACATTTAGTCCTTTGAAATATCTACAGGAAGTGATCTCAAGCTGCTTTCTGAGCCTGCTCCTTGGGATCAGCTGTGAGGGGCTGAGGGCTGGCCTGAGCCTGGTGCTGTGTCCCACTGGGAGCAGCCCCACAGGCTCACGTGCAGAGCAGGCACTACCAGAGGCCTTGGAGATCTCACCTGCCCTGCAGCCACCTTTGTCAAGGTGCTGTAAACATCAGCTGGTGCTGACTTTCCCCTTGGATGCCTTGGTTTACTCACTGTGGGGAATTTCTTTCCTGAAGCCCGTGGGATTTCCCCCTGGCAGCTGTGATGGGGATGCTCATGGAGTGTGGGGCTTTGGGGGCAGCTGCACGGGCAGTGGCTGAGCTCAGGGCCCTGTTGGGCCCATGGCCCCCATCAGCAGCAGCAGCAGCAGCAGCCCCAGGGCCCAAAGCCCAGTGCCCCCTGCCCAGCACAGGCTGCCCTGTCCCTGCAGCTGTCACCCGAGTGGGGCCCAGGGGCCAGTGGCCACTGGCAGCAGCGGGAATGCGGGCAGGGTGAGGATGGCCTGGCTTGGCTTTTGTCTCTGGAACAATGCGGGCTCAGGGAAGTGCAGAGCAGGCTGGGAAGCACAGCCCAGGGTCTTTGGAGGCTACAAGGATTAAAGATCAACCCCTCCTCTAGCCCAGATGCTGGTGGCCCAGTTGCCAAGGCTGTGGTGGCCTTGAGAATGTGCAGGTGGATTTTTCAAGGCTGTGGCCTGCTGGCGGCTCTGGGCCCAGGAGTCCCTGTGGCTGCAGCAGGAAGGGTGGCTGAAGGTTTGCTGCCTGCTTTGGTGGCATGGCTGCAGGGGCCAGTGCTGTGAGAGCCCCCTGGGTGAGAGCTGGTGAGAGAGAGCTGAGCTCTTGGGGACAGCGCTGTGCCCCAGGCCAGGAAGAGCAGCAGTGCCCAGTGCCAGGAGTGGTGTCAGTGGGAGCCCCTGTACACAGGGACCCCCAGCCCCAGGGTGGCCGTGCCAGCACCCCCAGGGACCTCCAGCCCTGGGAACATGGAACAAGTGGAACCCACAAGTGTGCAAAGGCTGCCTGTGCCCAAAGGAATGGCAGAGAGGAGTCAGGTTTTAAAAAGAAACAGTATTTATTTGCCGAAGATCGGCAAATCTAGGATTTGCACAACATGTTTCGTTATAACAATCATTATAACAACAACAATGTACAGAACATATTTACATGGGATCCGATGGACTAACAATCTTCAAAACGTATTTACAAAAACTTCCAACGTAGAAAACATATTTACAAGGGACTTCTAAACGTCGAACGTATTTACAATGGTGTGGCATCTGTGCCATCATGTGCATGAGTCCTGGAAGAAAGGAAGCAGCAGAGCTGGACTCAGCTGGCAGCACTGGGCCCAGCAGGGCTGGGAGCTGGGCCCCAGGGGCTGGGCCGGGGCTGGCAGGGCTGGCGTGGCCCCAGGCAAGCGCAGGGCAGGCCGGGGTTGGTGCTTGTGGCAGCACAATCCAGGCCCCCTGCGGGCACCGTGTCCCTGAGCGGGGCCATCCAGCCCAGCCCCAGCCTGGTGTCAGGGGACCCAGTGTGTGTGTGGGCAGGGCGTGGGAAGCATCTGCCTGTCTGACCTGTGGGGCTCCATCTTCATCCAAGGACCATGGGCTGCTCCTCATCCTCCTCATCCTCCTCATCCACTTCCATCTCTTCGGTATCATCCTCTTCATCTACTTCCATGTCCTCGATGTTATTCTCCTCCTCCACTTCCATGTCCTCAACTGGGGAGGACATGGAAGTAGAGGAGGAGTCCACATCCATCATTTCTTCATCATCGAGCCCCTGGTCCACTTCCATCGCCTCCACAATGTCTCTGTCAGTCTGCAAGGGGCAGCACAATCTCCCATTGGACTTCCTGTCCCAAACCATCCATTCCCACATGACTGCAGCCTGCCCAAACCGGGTGCCCCCTGCCTGGCATGGCACTGTACCTCCATGGGCACAGCAGGGCACATCCTGCTGGGATTGGTGCTCCAGAGCCAGCAGAAGAAAAAGCCCAGGCAGCAGCAGCGCCTCAGAGCTGAGGGTCAGAGCACAGAGCGAGTGGCAACTGACCCTTGACAGCTGGTGAAGTGTCTGCTGTGCTTGTTTACAGGTCCTGGACATTCCACCTGGAACCCTCTGGGAGCTGTGATGTCACTGAAGTTTCAGGGCCACTGTGCAGTGGGAGATGGGTAGGACAGAATGATCAAATCCTTGAATGGTTTGGCTTGGAAGGGACCCTGAAGATGATCTGGTTCCAAGCTGAGCAACCTCCCAGCACACCAGGTTGCTGCGACCCCTGTCCCACCTGGCCTTGGATGTTGCAGGGGATGGGGCATCCACAGCCTCTCTGCACTGGTCCCTGTGTCAGGGACAAGCACCCTGAGAGTAAAGGACTTCTTCCCATCATCAAATCTCTTCTACCTCTTACAGTTTGATCGCATTCCTCCTTGTCCTCTCACTACAGTTCCTGACTCTAAGTCCTCTCCCACTTCCCTGGGTCAGGCTGTTCCTGCAGGGTCACACGTGTAGCTGAATCTGCAGAGAGGAGAGAGAGAAGCCAAGTACCCAGTCAGACAAGGTGGGAAAGAGGCATGAGGACTGAGAGAAGAAGGATAAAGAAGAGACATGCAAGGCTTTGCATTGGGTGTGCTGTGGGATTCATGCCTTCTATTAGAGGCCAGGTTCCCTTGTGCACTCAGTTCCTGTGTTTCAGCCTGTCCGCAGCCAGCCTCTTTGAGCGACCTGCAATCCCAGAGCTGGGAGCATGCTTGCTTAAACTGCTGGTGAACGAGGTGAGAGAGGGATCTTTGTGTGGAACTGCAAACACTTCAGTGGATTACACTGAAGAGGGTCCAGGAAGGGAGACAAAATGGGGCTGTGCACACAGCGAGAAAATATGGGGGGGGCGGGGGGAAATTGGGGTAGCATTGCAGTAAGCCAGGTCCAAAATGGTATAAGAGAGGGGAGAACATTCTCGAGTGAGTACATATAAGAAAAATACAGCACTTGAACTGGGTGATACCAACAAAACGGGCTGCATCACCATGAGCCTGCAAATGCCCATGGGCGAGGCCATTGCATTCAGAGCAATGTCTCTCTTTTACCTTGGTTACTTTGCCCAGAGGTATTACAGCTCCAATGGTCGGCCCCTCCGCCCCCAGAACTTCCCCTTTTTGTTGTCTATAAAGAAGGCTTCAGCCACAGAGTTTTGTAGGCATTTAACATAATGGATAAAATAACCAACACAATGAATACAATAAACAAAGTCCACAAAACAGTCCTAACTAAACATGATAGTCAGCCTTTTATCCCCCAGTGTTTGAAAAGTCCAGTGAACCAGTTGTAGTTGCCTTCCATCTGGATCTTCTTTCCTTGATTTTTAGCAGCTAGATGCCCTGATATACTGACTCCCTATGTAACAGCAGGTTGAAAAAACACATGCCTTCAAGTGCCTGACAGCCATGGCCATGGCCATGAAATTGTGGGTTGTCTGTGGAAGCACCCAGCTGAAGGCATGTGGCTCAGTGAGGAGCATCCAGATTCCTGCTGCAGCAGCAACCAATGGCAGCATCCTCTGACTTTAGCTAATTTATTACCTGGAGGCTTGAGTGTCCTAAAAGTAAACAGATAAAGTGAGTAGAAGATGAAACGTAAGTTCAGGTCCCACTAAACTTTCTCTTCTGTAAGGCAAGGGTGTGAACACAGCTTATTAGAAGAATCTTATATCAATGCTAAAATATAGCTTTTACAAATGTTAATTCGTATATCCTGGTTAATGATGTCTGAGCCATCTTGGTCTTGGTGTGTGTGGTCAACGCTTCTTAGAAGATCTTCTTCTGTCCGTCTTCTTTTCCAGGCTGCTACTCTCTCTCTTAGGCTTTCATTCTGTTCTTCTGATGGTGGCTCAGGTGTTTGCCTCACCGTTCCCAGAAAGAGTTTTTATGTATTTTGCTGGGATACATCTTAGGAGTGTTTCCGTAGAGACAAGGGCATCTTCTCTTTCCCAAGTAATTAATGGGTAGGTGCCCATAAATTGTTTAGATTCAGGTTCTTTGAGCAACACAGGTGGCTGGTCTTTTAATTGTGCGGCAGTTGAATTAGTAAAATGCCTGATGACTGGGGGAGTTGGCTCCATAAATGGGTTGTTCAAAAAGTTGAGTACGTAAAAGGCCTTGGCCAGTCTCTCAATGGAAGATAATATCTGCATTACCCCTCTCAGTTGATCAAGGATCCTTTTGATGGCTCAGTTGGCCCTCTCGGCTATGGACTGTCCTGTGGCAGAGTGTGGTATGCCTGTGACATGTTTTATACCGCAGAGGTCAGAAACTTGTTGGAATCAGTGCAAGGTATAAGCAAATGCATTTTCAGTTTTAATTTCCTTTGGAATTGCTAAGGTGGAAAAAACGAAAAGGTAATGTTTTATAGTATCTTCTGATTTTTCTCCAGCATGGGCAGAGCCAAAAAACACACTGGTAAAGGCGTCGATTGAGACGTGGGTGTATTTTAGTCTGTCCAAAGGAGCTCAGTGTGTGATGTCTGATTGCCAGATGTGGAGACTCTCTAGTCCTCTTGGATTGCCTCCAGCTCTGCCTGAAGCAAGGCCATGTTCCTGACAATTGGGGAAGGTGGCTACAAGGGATCTTGCCGGTTCTCAGGTAATTTTGAAAATCCTGAGCAGCACAGGAATGTTTGGATGGTAGAATTGGTGGCTGATCCTTGCCTTTCCAAAATCTATCTAAGGCATATTGCAGTGGTTCAGATGTTTGAAGCAGTCAATTGAGGTGCTCTTGAGTGAGAAGTATATATTCACAAGGTCTGTTCCTGCAAGGGAGCACAGACGCTTTCTAGCTTTCCTGATAAGTTGTGGAATAACTTTCTGTTGGGTTGTTATCATTTTAGTAGGTTGGTGTCATCTGAGAACACAATCCATTATTATCAGGGTATCTGAGATAGAAAGAATCTGAAAGAATAATGCATGGAATTTTGGACTTACACCAAGGATTGCCAGGGAGAAAGGAAAATTAGTGTGGTATCTGTGTGCCTGTTTAGTTTGAATCGCCCAGGAGACTTTTTGTACAGCTGCTTCTGCCTCCGGTGCAGTGATGGCGGGAATCGAGCCCTTCACTGCCTTTAAGGAGCAGGAACAGTGGCATGAGATCTTCTGTGGTGATTCCCAGCAGTCAATGTACCCAACTGATGGTTCCACAGAGCTGGTACAGTTCTTGCAGAGTCTTTGGGTTGTCCTTGATTTGCAGTGTTTGTGGTGTGATGGTTCTCTCTGCAGTTTTTAGGCTGAGACACTTTCAGGGGGCTGTCCTTTGAACTTTATCGGCTGCAATCTTAAAACCTTCTCCTGTATCGCGGTGATGACATCTTGTTCGGCAACATCCAAAATGATTTGAGCTTCTGCACAAACGACTGTGTAGTCCATGTAGTGAGTAATGATAGCATTAGGATGTTCATTATATGGTCCATATAATGAAAAGCGATTAGCATTAGGGCAAGAGAATTTGGACTTCAAGCCATTGACAAATATTGGGGCTGCTCTTCATTCGTTGAGGGAATACAGTCCACTGGTACCTCTGTAAAGGTGCTTGTCGATTTAGTGACAGAAAAGGCAAACCAGGAGGGTGTCTTTGGGCTGCATGGGGGTGTCAAAATGTAGTCATTAAGATCTATATCAACCATCTGCCAATAACAGTGTAATCATAGGTACAATTGGACTAAACCTCCCTGAACTAGCCTTCCTTCACATCTCAACCCACGCAATCTTCAAAGCAATGCTCTTCCTATCAGGTTCCATCAATCACAGCCTAAATGGCAAAGCAGATATCCAAAAAAATAGGAGGACTCCAAAAATTGCTACCCATAACTACAGCATGCCGCACCACCGGCAATCTCGAGGTATCATGGAGGCTGAGGGCAGGCTGGACTGGAGGGCACCCATGTCCTTGATGACCTCGTTGATTTTCCTGAGGTCCTGCAGGAGCCGCCTCTTGTCTTTGCCAGGCTTTCATATGATAATGACAGGCACATTGCAAGGGCTAGTAGATGGTACAATGTGGCCCACAGACAGCTGCTCCTGCACGAGGGACTGCAGGGCCTTAAACTTTCTGCCTGGGAGGGGCCACTGATCCACCCATATGGGGTCGTTGGTCTTCCAGGTTAACTGAAGGGTGGTGCGCTGCTCTGTGGCCCCGTCTAGAAATCCTGAGGTGTTGATAGGATCTCTAGCCTTGTCCCCCTTTGGGACAAGAGGTCTTTTCCTCAAATTGTTATTGGTGCCTGGGCGACGAATGACCTTACTGTAGCAACTGTGCCCTCAGGACCTTCCATGCAGATGTTACTGTGACTCCAGAAGCTGGTAGTGGCTCCCCTGGGGGCTAATAATTACCCCAGCAGCTGGAACCAGGGGCCATTCTTTTTGCCAATCAGAGCAGGAAATTATGGTGACATCAGTTCTTGTAGCTAATACTCCTGAAAGACATCTCTTTCTCGCGTTACATGACAAAGCACACTTTAGAATGGGTTTGTTTCTGCCTGTTGTCTGTGCCCACAACAACATTGGATCAGCTGGCGTGGTGATCATGTCCCGTAGGAGGTAGGCTCTGGCTATAAATGGGATTTTTTGAATGAAAAGGGGAGAGTCTAAACATAGAACCTGGACAGTTATCTCCTGCAAAGACGTCAAGGCGAGTACCTCAGGGAGTAGAGTGAGTGTCTCCATCCCTTCCCTGGTGTTGGTTTAAATCAAAATGTCTTTGGGCGATCCTTCAGGCCTGTCTTTGCCTGTGGGAAAATGGTGAACATAAATATCGTGGATTGGAAATGAAAAGGCCCCTACCAGCTGCCTTTGGGTTCCATGGCAGAGCTGTCTTCTGTCGGGTTTTCGGCAGCGATCGAGCTGTCCCGATGCATCTGAGAAGGTCGCTGTGCTGGTTCTCCACAATGTTGGGGAGAGTGCGGCAGAATGGCCTCACATTTGGTGTCATCGTGCGGGGCCTTTCTGCGTCTGTGTGCGGTTTCCTGCAGGCCACTGGTTTTGCTGGTGTTGGAAAGTGTGTGGATGAGGGGGGCAGTGAGGACATTGCCTGTGACCGCTAGAAGGTCCCTGGTAATAGGCTTTATTTTTCAAATTCTGTTGAAAATGCCCCATCTCCCTACACTTAAAGCCAGGTCCTTTTTCATGTGTATGTCAGGGAATAACTTGGGAGGCTTCTAGCACCTCTACTACACCCTGACTGGTACCCTTAGCTAGGCTGGCATCACAGTATAAGGATGCCCTAAGTGTGCATGCCTCGACCATTTTTGCAATGGTAGGCTTTGGAGTGAGGGGTAGAGAAGGTAAAATGTCTTTAGAAGTGTTGATAGCATTTGTTTCAGCAAGTTTAGTAAGCAGTACCTTCCTGGCTTTTGGATGTTCACCTTGCTTCTCTATTGCTTGATAAAGGTGGTCAATAAATTTTAGAAAGCATTCCCCAGGTCTCTGCAGAATGTCTGCGAAATCTAGAGTAGGTGTTTCTCCATTGGGTGTCTGCTTGAAAGCTGTCTTTGCAGCACTTTTATCTCTTCTAACAGAGCTCTGGGAAGGTCTATTGAATGATGTTTACTGAAATCTTCCTCACTTGCTAGATGGACTAGTGTTAGGTGTGCCCACCTATCTTCCCTAGCAAAGTCTTTATTAATTGTTCTATTAGTTATTTCCCCATTCCTTCCCACAGAATAATTTCAGTGGGAGAAAGTAGGATGGGCATAAAATGCAGCAGATCGTGAGGCACCAGAACATGTGCAGCGAAGGTGGCATTTAACAAATTATTAAAATACTGTGAGCCCCTCTGATGGTCTTTTGCTGCATTACAAAGGTCTTTCATCTCCCCGTGTGTGACAGCTTCCCATCAGGGGTTAGCCCCACTCTGGTACTACACCGGTGCTGCTTGTATTTTAGCTACCAATTCCCAGTCCCCCTCTTCAGCTGCCAGCTTCCGCATCCTCTGCCAAGAATCCTCAGGCTCATGCTGAAGGTCAGATGAACCTTCCCTCTCCTCTACAAAAGATGGAATTTGGTCTTTGGCAGAGGAGCGGGGCCTTGGGGTGACTGGCCTGGCCAGGCCCGGTGTTGTGGGCCTTTGGTAGCCAAGATGGCAGCCTTCCGGTTACCACCCCTCACACTTCCGGCTCTGACAGTGTGGGATCCACAAGGGGCTGAGTTGGAGGGGATAGGGCAGCGGGAGTAGGCAAGGAAGCGCTGGATCCCAATGCAGAGGTGGTTCCTGATGCAGGGGTGGGACCAAACACGGGGAAGACCTGATGAGAGAGCTGAGGGTGGGAGGGAGTTTGACATTGACAACGCCCTCTGGAGGAGGGACTCCATTTTGTGAGCTACCTGAGGGGTATCCAGGGAGGAGAGGTACTGGAGAATGGGTTAGGATAGAATCCAGGCCTGTGTGACCTGGGTAGGGGGTAGAGAAGGAGGGAAGATGTCAGACAGCAGGTGGCTTGACTGTGTTTTACTGCAGTTCCTGTCTCTCATCCTTATCTTGGTATCAGTGGGTTCAGGAATGCCGGGGGCAGAACACAAAATAAAATTTGAGTATTAGGACATTGAACCCTTTAGAAAACTGTATAAATCATGTGAAAAATTAGGTAAAATTTTGCAACTTATCCATCCCTGAGTTTGCAAAAGAAAGAGTCTTTCCTGAACTGAGTCCCAAAATGCTACATGAAAAATTGAATCAACAGAAACATCTGGGAACTCCTTTAAAAGCCAATGAACAAATGATTTCCAAATTCCACTAATAACAGTCTTCCCCCATGAAAGGAGAACCTCCCTAACTGCAACATATATGTCCCTCTCAACTTTGGATAATTTGTTACCCAGAGCAAGCCCTGATGTAAAAGTTGGGCCACCCACAGGACTAAAATATCTCCCAAGGATCCTGCACTGCAGCTGGCCATCCCCCAACTCACTGCTCTGGTGGCTCTGGATGCAGGTGTTTCAAAATGTCCCCTGGGCTTCACCAGCCGAGCCAGCCTTCATCCCTCATGCTGCTGCAGGGTGCCAGCGCTGCATTCAGCAAGCCCTGATAGAACTGATAAAACATTGCATTTAGAGGGCTGCCTCACTTTAATTTGTCATTTTTGTCGTGAGGTATTATAGTTCCAGTAAGAGGCCTGTGGGCCTGTGAAACCCTGCGTCCTCCTGAGATATCATTGCTAGTGAGGAGCTCAGCAGTGCTGAAAACAGAGGCCTGTCCTTTGTGATCCCTTTGGGATGGCAGTGGAAGTGCCCTGAGTGCGCATTCAGAGGCACCTTCATGGCTTCTCATGCCACGACACCAAAACTAAATGTGCAAGGTGACTTCCTTGAATGACATGTAGTCCATTGAAATATCTACAGGAAGTGATCTGAAGCTGTTTCTGAGCCTGCTCCTTAGGACCAGCTGTGAGGGACTGAGGACAGGCCTGAGCCCGGTTCTGTGTCGCACTGGGAGCAGCCCCACAGGCTCACGTGCAGAGCAGGCACTGCCAGAGGCCCTGGAGATCTCACCTGCCCTGCAGCCACCTTGGTCAAGGTGCTGTAAACATCAGCTGGTGCTGACTTTCCCATTGGACCCCTTGGTATAGTCACTATGGAGAATTGCTTTCCTGAAGCCCATGGTATTTCCCCCTGGCAGCTGTGATGGGGATGCTCGGGGAGTGTGGGGCTTTGGGGGCAGCTGCCCAGGCAGGGGCTGAGCTCAGGGCCCTGTTGGGCCCATGGCCCACAGCAGCAGCAGCAGCAGCCCCAGGACCCAAAGCCCCGTGCCCTCTGCCCAGCACAGGCTGACCTGTCCCTGCAGCTGTCACCCAAGTGGGGCCCAGGGGCCAGTGGCTGCTGGCAGCAGCAGGAATGCGAGCAGGGTGAGGATGGCCTGGCTTGGCTTTTGTCTCTGGAACAAAGTGGGCTCAGGGCAGTGCAGAGCAGGCTGGGAAGCAGAGCCCAGGGTCTTTGGAGGCCGCAAGGCCTAAGATCAGTCCCTACAGCAGCCCAGATGCAGGTGGCCCAGTTGCCAAGGCTGTGGTGGCCTTGAGAGCGTGCAGGTGGATTTTGCATGGCTGTGGCCTGCTGGCAGCTCTGGGCCCAGGAGTCCCTGTGGCTGCAGCAGGAAGGGTGGCTGAAGGTTTGCTGCCTGCTTTGGTGGCATGGCTGCAGGGGCCAGTGCTGTGAGAGCCCCCTGGGTGAGAGCTGGTGAGAGAGAGCTGAGCTCTTGGGGACAGCGCTGTGCCCCAGGGCAGGAAGAGCAGCAGTGCCCAGTGCCAGGAGCGGTGTCAGTGGGACCCCCTGTGCACAGGGACCCCTAGCCCTGGGAACGCGGAACAAGTGGAACCCACAAGTGTGCAAAGGCTGCCTGAGCCCTAAAATAATGGCCAAGAGGCGTCAGGTTTTAAAATATTACAATATTTATTTGCCGAAGATTGGCAAATCTAGGATTTACAGAACATGTTTCGTTATAACAATCGTTATAATAACATCAACAGTAATGTACAAAACACATTTACATGGGATCTGATGGGGTAACAATCTTCGAAACGTATTTACAGGAACATTCTAACATTGTCAACATATTTACAGGAAACTTCAGAACTTTCAAACGTATTTACAAAGGCATTGGTCTGTGCCATCATGTGCATGAGTCCTGGAAGAAAGGAAGCAGCAGAGCTGGACTCAGCTGCCAGCACTGGGCCCAGCAGGGCTGGGAGCTGGGCCCCAGGGACTGGGACGGGGCTGGCAGGGCTGGCGTGGCCCCAGGCAAGCGCAGGGCAGACCGGGGCTGGTGCTTGTGGCAGCACAATCCAGGCCCCCTGTGGGCACCGTGTGGGCACTGGAGCGGGGCCATCAAGCCCAGCCCCAGCCTGGTGTCAGGGGACCCAGTGTGTGTGTGGGCAGGGTGTGGGAAGCATCTGCCTGTCTTACCTGTGGGGCTCCATCTTCATCCAAGGACCATGGGCTCCTCCTCATCATTGTAATCTACTTCCATGTCCTCGATGTTACCCTCCTCATCCACCTCCATCTTCTCGATGATCTCCTCCACCTCTACTTCCATGCCCTCAACAGTGGAGGACATGGAAGTAGAGGAGGAGTCCACCTCCATCATTTCTTCATCATCTAGCCCCTGGTCCACTTCCATCGCCTCCACAGTGTCTCTGTCAGTCTGCAAGGGGCAGCACAATCTCCCAGTGGGCTTCCTGTCCCACACCATCGATTCCCACATGGCTGCAGCCTGCCCAAGCCGGGTGCCCCCTGCCTGGCATGGCACTGTACCTCCATGGGCACAGCAGGGCACATCCTGCTGGGATTGGTGCTCCAGAGCCGGCAGCAGGAAAAGCCCAGGCAGCAGCAGCAGCTCAGCTCTGAGGGTCAGAGCACAGAGCGAGTGGCAACTGACCCTTGGCAGCCGGTGAATTGTCTGCTGTGCTCGTTTCCAGGTCCTGGACATTCCACCTGGAACCCTCTGGGAGCTGTGATGTCACTGAAGTTTCAGGGCCGCTCCGCAGTGGGAGATGGGGATGGCAGAATGATCAAATTCTTGAATGGTTTGGCTTGGAAGGGACCCTGAAGATGATCTGGTTCCAAGCTGAGCAAGCTCCCAGCACAGCAGGTTGCTGTGGCCCCTGTCCCACCTGGCCTTGGATGTTGCTGGGGATGGGGCATCCACAGCCGCTCTGCACTGATCCCTGTGTCAGGGACAAGCACCCTGAGACTAAAGAACTTTTTCCCATTATCAAATGTCTGCTATCTCTTGCAGTTTGATCCCATTTTTGCTTGTCCTGTCACTAAAGTTCCTGACAAAGTGTGCTCCTCCACTTCCCTGTTGGTCAGGCTGTTCCTGCAGGGTCATACGTGTGTCTGGATCTGCAGACAAGAGAGAGAGAAGCCAAATTCCCAGTCAGAAAAAATGGGGAATATGGCATGAGGACTGAGAGGATAAGGAAAATGTAGAGTCATGCATGTCGTTTCTTTGGTGGGTTGCATGATTTGTGCGTTTTATTAGAGGCCGGGTTCCCTGGTGCACTCAGGTTCCGTGTTGCAGCCTGCCCACAGCCAGTCTCTGTGTGTGACCTGCACAGGCAGAGCTGGGAGCATGCTTGCTTAAACTGCTGGTGAACGAGGTGAGTGAGGGATCTTTGTGTGGAACTGCAAACACTTCAGTGGATTGCACTGAAAAGCGTCCAGGAACGGAGACAAAATGGTGCTTGAAACACAGAGGGAAAACTGGGGGGGAAAGCCAGGGAGCAATAGAAAGAGCCAGGACTAAAACGGTACAGGAGAGGCGAGGACATTCCAGGGGGAATACATATAAGGAAAATACAGCAGTTGAACTGGGTGATACCAACAAAATGCCATGGGCCTGAAAATGCCCATGGGTGACATCATTGCATTCAGAGCGGTGTCTCTCTTTTACCTTGGTCGCTTTGCCCAGAGGTATTACAGTTCCAGTGGTAGGCCCCTGGGCCCTCACAACTCCACCCTTTTTGTTTTCTATAAAGAAGGCTTCTGCCATAGAGGTTTGCAGGAATTTAGCAAAAAAAGGATACAATAACCAACAAAATGAATACAATAAACAAAGTTCACAAAACAGTCTTAACTAGAGATGAAAGCCAGCCTTTCATCCCCCGTGTTTGAAAAGTCCACTGAACCAGTCGCTGTTGCCTTCTGTCTGGATCTTGTTTCCTTGATCCTTTAGCAGCTGGGTGCTCTGGTATACTGACTCCCTATGTGACAGCAGGTTGAAAAAACACATGCCTTCAAATGCCTGATAGCCATGGCCATGGACAAGAACTTGTGGCTTGTCTGTGGAAGCACCCAGCTGAAGGCATGCAGCTCAGTGAGGAGCATCCAGATTCCTGCTGCAGCGACAACAAACGGCAGCATCCTCTGACTTGAGCTAATTTAGTATCTGGAGGCTTGGGTGTCCTAAAAGTAAACAGATAAAGAGAGTAGAAGGTGAAATGCAAGTTCTGGTCCCACTAAACTTTCTCTTCTGTAAGCCAAGGGTGTGAACACAGCTTATTAGAAGGATTATATAGCAATGCTAAAATATAGTTTTTACAAATTTTAAGTGAAATATTGTTGTGGTTTGAGAGGAAGTGAGGTTTTTGGGATGGTGTGGTCACACCAATGGGTGTTCAGATTTGAATATTGGCACCTGGTGTGGCCACTGGGGACATGGATACGCCTCTGAGAACACAGGGGTTAAAAGCAGAGAACTCCCAGGGGAAGCTCTCTTGGGTTCTGGCAGGGATAAAAGGTCAGACCTCCCCTGCCATCTGGGCGGGGGAGGGGAAGCCATGCGGCCCGGTGAGGAAGGTCTGGCCCCGAGGATGGAAGGGTGGAAGAGCGGAAGAGCACCGAGAGGCATCGGGCAGCCCCCCACCCCCAGGAGAGACAGAGAGAGAGAGAGAGAGAGAGAAAGAGAGCGCGCCAGCCTCTGTCTGTGACTGTGCTACCTTGAAACTTGATAACATGGGCCCGCAGCATGGATGAGAAGGAGAAGGGAGGGAGGGAGGGGGATGCAGCAAGAAGATGTCCGGCCACTGTGGGAGTTCTGGGCGGGCTGAGCCCGAGATTTTAACCCTTATTTTGGACAATGAAAACTTTGCAGAACAATAACCTTCCTAGAAGAGAGAGAGAGATGAAACAGAGGAAGAAATGGACAAGTGTGATGAAAATTCCTGCAAGTGAAAGATGTCAGAAGAGTGGGGAAGAATCTTAGGTGAGGAGAGATGATGGAGTGGCCTTAGCTGGACTTTTCTCGTATAGCCCTGGACAGAACCATGTTTCCTGTGACACAGAGACTGCATCCAGGGGGAGGCAATGGCTCAAAACCAAGAGGGTTCAGTATTGAGACACCTCGGCCCCAGGGGGTGAAATTTGGGGGGGACAGGTGTCCCGAAAGTGAGAGATTGCGCTCTTTTTGGAACGGGACAAAGCATCCTTAAAAGGAAAACCCTAGAAGCAGCTCTGGTCTATGTGCAGTGGTGAGAGCACTGGACATGGAAGGAAGAGGTCACGATGGCAGATGTTCTCCAGGCAGTGCCACGAGTGACATGGAAACACATGTGTGGGAATCCATAAAAATCAGAGAGTTTTAGGAAGGTTGTAAAAAGGACAGGCCACAGAAACAGCAAGAATTGGGAAGTGCTAAAGCAGCAGAAAAAGATATATAAGCTGTAGTGAAGACAATAGGGCTGTGTAATGGGCCTTCTAAGTTGCAACAAGTTTATTTAGTATATATCTGGAAGGTTATGCTGATGAATATAGCTTTATTCGTTGTCTCTTATAAACGAGCCGTTGTGTTGGAGAATCGGCCGCTATTGTTTTAACCAAAGCTACATGTGTTTAAGATGATTGGATAGAACTACTGTCGGTATGCTTTTGCTCTATATAATTGGCTTAGATGCATTTATGTTATGTGGAAACATTAAGTTTCTTTGGCCTGCTGCCTGGTCAGCGAGCTGTACGCATCTTTCCATTGTCATAACCATGTAAGACTGATGCTGAAAACATGAAAAGCTCTAGATGCTGATCAAAGCAGCCCCATCCTGTTCGCGTCTGTATATAAACTGGCAGCGTACCAAACACGAGGTTTTGACGGTGTTTCCTGGGGAAACCTATGGCACAAGAAGGACTCCTCTCCTCTTGATGAACAGAGAATTGATTGTGTAAAGTGTTGTGATGGACCGAGAGTTGGTGATCTGAGGGATGGATGTATTGGAAATTTGGTGGGGGGAGGAGGAAATGTTTTTGAAAGGTTTTCATTTTCCCTGTGTGTTTCTTTTTATTTGTAGTGTCGTTAATAAAGTTTTCTTTTCTTTATTTCTAAGTGGGGGCCTGCTTTGCTTATTCCTGGTCACATCTCACTGCAGAAACCAGGGAGAGTGTATTTTCATGGGGGCACTGGCTTTGTGCCAACATCAAACCATGACATATATATATATAATAAACTAATAAATCAAGCCTTCTGAAATATGGAGTCAAATCCTCGTCCCTTCCCACATGCAAAGACTCCTTTGACCACCATCACATGTGCCCTGGCTGGTTGCAGGCTCGGCACACGTCCTGCCCTCCTGCTCTGTGCCAAAGGCAGCAGGGATGGGCAGCTCTGGGCACCGCTCTGAGCACAGCCTGGGCACCGCGGGCAGCTGGGACAAGGGCACGGGAACCCTCAGCTCACAGGCGGTTTCTGCTTTCTCTCCTTGCAGCCGGGCTCTGTGGGTGCTGAGGCTGCTCTGGGCTCTGCCAGGGCTCTGCTGGAGCTCAGCACCGGGCCAGAATCAGCCAAAGAAATGGTGTGACCTGCAGCACTTGCTTGAGCATTTTGGCAGCACATCTCAAGTTTGCAGAGTGTACACCTCCAAGGGAAAACATTACACCCCCCCCCAAAAAAAAAATTGTTCAATAACTTCTGAAATGAAATCAATCTGGCATGACCCCAAATGACATTTCTCAGTGTGCTCAAGCTGTAGCTCAGCCCTTCTCCGAACAGTTATCTTTCCCACCCTCCTTTTACTTCCCAACTGCTCCCTCTTTTCCCCCAGTGAGTTCCCAGCCCATCGCATTCTCCATCACACTGTTGCCTTCCTTGGTGCCCCTCACCACAAGGAAGGCTGAGCCCCAGACTTAGGGACTCATCCTGTCACTGGCTGAGGAGCAGTAATGTCTCAGAGGTCCAGTGGGATTTTAGTGTCATTCAGAGCCACTCTCCAGCCCTCAGCTCTCCTCACTGCTGCGCTCCCACTCCCTTTTCCTCGTCCTTGCAGCAGGATGAGCTCTGTGAATCCCCTTGAGCCTCCCCACTCTTCCCAGCCCACACACCCACCTCAGTTAGGCTGAAGCTGAAGCTTCTCTGTCTCCTGTGGCACAACAGTCCAGTGCCCTGTGCAGGGAGCCCCAGCCCCAGAGCACAGCACACAACAGTGCAGTCCGGGCTGGAGCAGCTGCCCTGCAGCCCTGGCTTGGCTGTTTGTGGCAAGGCAATGCTCCCTGCTCCCAGCTGTCCCTGCAGGATGGCCCCAGGGCAGAGCCCAGCCGGGCTCCCACTGCAGCCCCTGGAGCTTGGGGCAGACAGTGCTGCCAGAGCTGAGGTTCCTGGGGAGCACCTGGAGCTGTGCCTTGCACTCTGTGGCCATGTGTCACAGTGCAGGCTGGCTTGGGCTGTGTGAATGTACCAGCCCTGGTTTGACTGCCAGGGGCCTCGCGCAGTCACATCTCTTCCAGGGCTGCAGCATTTCACTGGGCAGAATCTGACAAGGCATGGATATCAGAGCAATGAAATTATCCAGCCTGGGTTTTTCCAAGGCCCTTTAGCAGGAAGGGCTTGAGAATAAATGCTCTCTTTATGCAACATGAACATAGGGGTGAGTACTCTCTCTGTCTCCAACGTGCTACCCCCAGCCAACGATACAGCCACCCACTCCCTCACACATCTCCCTCGTGCCTTCCCACTGCTGTGTCCTGTCAGGGTTTCCCAGCCTGTCCTCCCTTCATGGCCCAGGCCCCTCAGGCTCTGCCCCAGCACGGCCAACCTGCCTGCCAGCAGAGCCGCAGCCCCACAGCAGCTCCAGAGCAGCCCCGTCCAGGGGCACCTGAGAGCCCTCAGCAAGGCAGCCAGCAGCACACGGGCAGGAGGACACGGATGGCGCTTCTTGCCTGGCACAGGGCTTGTGACCATCTTTGGGCACCGCTCTCACAGGGATCCCCGCAGCCCGGGCCCCTGCCCAGCCGCTCTGTCACCAGCACAAAGGCTTCAGCAGAACCACCACAGGCCAAGGGGCTTCTGGCCATTTCCCCTGCAACACTGCACACCTGGGCAGGTTGCTGAGCCAGGGTACCCTTTTCCCCCTCTTCCCCTATGCCCTGCAGACCCTGCGCAGCAAAAGAAAGCTCCTGGGAGTCTGTGTATTACAACACACTCTATATTCATATACTAATGAAGAAACAAAAAAAGAAAAGAACAATCTGAAAGAAAAGGAAAATTCCCGCTGACTCGGGTGGCCTCAGCAGAAAGAGGCATCAGCTCTCTGCAGAGCTCCAGCAGCGCAGCCAGCCAAGCGGCGACAGACGAGGCCGTGTCCTCCATGCCCAGCAGAGATGTTCTTGCACCCTCTGGAAGACAGAATATCGCTCCCTCTGCAGGGCCTGGAGGACATACAATGTTTGACGTGCCAGGTCCGACACGGCACTGCTGGTGTCTTGGGTCAGGTGTTCAAGGGCTGAAAGAGAAAGGAACAGAGCCACGGTCAAATCCTGGATCTGCGGGTAGCCGAGGAGAGCCCCCGGCCAGGGCCATCCCAGCCAGCTCTAGCCATGGCCAGAAGGGAGCAGGGACCAACGGGAGCAGCCCGAAGCTGCTGGCCAATAATCGCCCGGGTGGCCCTGAAATCTCTGTGTGCTCTGCCCACGCTGGCCCTGGTCTGCACAGGGAGCAGAGCCCTCCACAGCCAGGGCAGGGCTTGCAGCTGCCCCGGCAGCCCCCGCTGCCAGCCCGCTGCCCTCACTCACCAGTGCAGATGAGCCGGAGCTCTTCCTTCTTCCCCCTCAGGTGCCGCGCGGCCATGCCTGTGAACACAGAGCCTGTCACGGCGCCGGCGGCACAGCTCCCTGCCAGCGGCTCTGCCGGCGCTGTGGCCACACGGGCTGCTGGCCCGGCAGGGCTCTGCCCGGCCCTTGCCGCACGCTGCCGCCCCAGGCACGGCTGCCAGAGGGCGGCGGCAGCAATGCCCGGGCCAGGCGGGGCTCCACGGCGCCGGGCCCGTCCGGCGCTGCCGGGGCAGCAGGCCGGGCTGGGGCCGAGCTGCGGCGGGCCGGGGAGGGAGCGCGGGCTCGTGGCTCACCCATGAACCTGATGGCCGCCGCTCGCAGGGGCTCCTGTGGGCTCTGCACGTAGGGCAGGCCCCGGCGCAGGTGCTCGGCCGCTCGGCTCCTGTCCTCTGCCAGCTGGAGAGAACGGCAGGAGGGAAGGGTTGGCGCGGGCTCAGCCCCGGCCTCCACTGCCCGCACAGCCCTGAGGCGCGGCCAGCAGCCGCCGGCGCCGGGCTCCCGAGGGGAGTTGGCAGTGGGCCGGCTGCTGCCCGGGGAGCCGCCGTGCCGCCCCGCCCCGCAGCCCCGCCGGGCCGGGGCTCCCCCGGCGTGCGGGAGCAGAGCCCGCGCGGCCTCTGGCTGCAGCAGCGGGCAGGGCCACAGCTGCCCGCCCCGCACACTGAGCGCCGCACTCAGGGAGCTTCTCCGGGCTGAGGCTGGGGCTTGCAGGCTGTCCTTACCAGGCACTTGCTGAACTTCCACAGATTCTGGTTCTTCACCAGTCTTTCAAGATCTGTCCTCTTCAGGAACTCGGCCACACAAAGCAGAGTTTCCTGAGAAGCCTGGAGAGCAGCAGACACAGAGATGGCCCCACAGCCCAGGGCGCAGCACCCGGGTGCGTCCCTGTGCCAAGGCCTGGAGGAGGCTGCAGCCCAGCAGGTGCCAGGGCAGGAGGCAGCCGAGCCCCCTGCCAGGGGGACAGCAGCAGCCCATGAGTCCTCACCTGTGCCACAAGCCGCTTCTCATCATGGCAGTGGAGGACGAGGGGCAGCAGGCTCTGGCGCAGGGGTGTCTTCAGGGCCTTGTTTTCCTTTTCCTGTGGAAGAGTCACCAACGTTCGGAAGAGCAGTATGGAGATGAGCTGAACCTGCCAATTGTTCTGTATGGAAGGAAGAAAAAAAAGACCTCAGCATGGGCTGCACGGGGCTCAACCTGGAACAGGCCTGCAAATTCACAGGGCACAAAGTGTCCAGACTGTTATTAACAAAAATTCGGTTAATATTTTTTTGTGAGCACAAGTTACAAAAAGGCAGCCAGATCTCTGTACCTGCCAGGGTTCTGCGTGCTTTGTTATTGTAATCATGGGTCATTGTATCTTTTCACCCCTTTTGTATTAGTAAAGGCCCTGGCTGGGGTTGGATGATGGCCCTTCCCCGAGGCTAAGGTGTTCTTTTTTCCTACCATAGTGAAGACACCTTAGAGGGTGGGGGGGGTTATGCAAAGTGACTCCAGGACCAGCATGCTTTTTTGGGACCCCGATTCCAAATGCAATGAGAAAACCCTGAAAACAACGAGCCACCTAAGAGTTGAGAGACTAAAGTGGTGTCCGGACGTGAGGAGCCAAGTGCTGAGCCTGCAGAGATGCGGAGTCCCTCTTACCCTGACCACGAGAGTCATCCCTGGCGGAGAGACCAAGCCGAATAAGCGAGGAGGGGCAAGATCTGACGGGGACACTACGCCCTAAAGGTTCCCACGAGGACCAGATCCCCCGGCTCTGCCCCCATTGCACAGAGCTGCGCATATCCTCCTACTCTGGGTCACCCTGGGAGACATGATGCGGACTGCAGCCCTGCCAAACCGCCCAATCCTGAGCTGATCACTTTTAATAAAGGCAATCAAAAGGAGAAGAAGTCTCCTGGCCCTGTTTATTTCAGCTGGGGCCTCGTCCGGGATAGCCACGTCGCAAGAAGACTCAAGACTGGCCATCATGGAACTTCAGGACAGCTGGCTATCAGGACCAGAAGGATCGGCTCAGGAGCAGCGACGCAGAGGAGCACCGGAGCACCGGAGTGGTGAGAAAGCTGGTGGCGGGAGCGGGAGACGTGCGCATGTGTGAGTGAATGAGACAAAGGCCGGTAGCCGGACCTCCGAAGTGAGAGCGGAACCCTCAGTACCGCGTTTCCGGACTCCTGCGAAGGGGCCGGCCGGAAACAGGGGAAAGCGATTGGAATTAGCGTGACTTAGCCGTCTCTCAAGGGGGAATAAAGGGCCCCCCACCTCCAGGCGTGCGGAGGGAATATTTCTATGAGTGGCACGCACCCAAAATAGGTCCTGAAAGAGGGAAATCAGGCAGATTTGTCAGTCCCGAGAAGGATTCAGGTAGCATTTGTAAGTCTCGAGAAGGATTCGCGTAAGATTTTTCAGTCCCGAGAAGGATTCGGGTAGCTCACAAGCCCTGCAGGCAAAAGTAAGTCCTGGCACAGGAGTCAGGCACAAACCCCAGCGAAGGAGGCTGTGGTTTGCTTTTAAGTCCTGATACGGTGAAGCCTAAAAATTGGCGGGTTAGGCAAACTAAAAATCAGACAGTTGTTTTTCCTGACTGAGGGAGTCAGGCACGACCCGGATTCTTAAGCCGAGGCTTCGTGTGTTCAAGTTCCGATAGATGTAAGACCTGATGTGGGGAAAGTTGGGCAATCAAGAGATCAGGCAGTTGTTTCATGAAGTCCTGAGCATCAGGCAGAAATTTGAAGTTCAGTGGAGGAGGCTGAAGCTCCTCAAAGAAGGTTCTTTTTGAAATTACTGGTCAGTAAAGGCACCTTTGGGACTTTTTACTGTTGAGACCTGTAAAATGGGAGGGTGTAATAGTAAAAAGACCAGCAAGAGACTGAGGTATATACATCCCAATAGTCCCTTAGGAGAACTGTTAGTAAAATGGGATTCTATAGAGGCCACGGAGGGATTAGATAAAGTGAAAATATTCCATTATTGTTTGGAAGTGTGGCCAGAATTAGAGTTGCAAGGAGGATGGCCTTGGTGTGGGACAAAGGATAAGTGGATGTGCCAACAATTAAATAATTATCTGACAGCTCGAGGGGATACTGATCCTGAGCATTTATTGTATGTAGCCTGCTGGTTAAAGAGCGCTGTTGGGGATGAAGGGGTGCAAATTTGTAAGTTACAGAGGAAAAAAGAGGGGAATGAAGGAGCGGATGATAGGACTAGTGAAAGATGGGATCCCCTGGATTATCTGCCTCCTTCTGCCCCTCCACCTTATAATCCTCTTCTTCAAGCACCTCAAATGGCAGGTCCGGTTCTTCCCCTGGCTGCCATCTCATTACCACCTTTTCAAACTCCTCCTTCTACCTCTTCAGCTTCCACTACGATAAACCCAGTATCCCCTCCAGTTCCTTCTGCACCACCACAAGGGCCTACTCCACCTGCTGCATTCTCCACCCCTTCTCCAGCTGCACTTAATATCCACTCAGGCTCTTCTCCCCCTCCTATTGCTGTCCCTTTACCTCCTCCTGGTTGGGACACAAATGTCTCCTCGCCCGATAAACAGCCATCAGCAAATACACCTGCTGATGGGCAGAAAGTTCAGGGTAACCCAGATATCCCTCAAAGTAGTTTGGCATCTGAAGATGGGCCGTACTGGAGCACCAGATCCAAAACCTCCAAGGCAGAGAGTCTCTTTCCCCTCAGAGAGGTTCCTATGGGAGGAGTAGCGGGAGGTGTTGGCTTTGTGAATCCTCCCCTAACTGCTTCTGAGGTGAGAGGATTCAAGAAAGAGTTGGGACATTTAGTTGAGGACCCAGTGGGCATAGCCAACCAAGTGGATCAATTTCTAGGTCCAAATATCTACACTTGGGGGGAGATGAATTCCATCCTGAGTATATTATTTTCCCCAGAAGAGGTCCAGATGATTAGGGTGGCTGGCATAAGAATTTGGGAGAAAGATAACCATCCAGGACCCCAGGTGCCATCAGGTGAACAGAAATTGCCACTAACGGATCCCAGCTGGAATCCTAACCAGGAGGAGGGGAGGAAGGCCATGATGGAATATAGGTCTTTGATAATACGGGGGATCAAAGAGTCAGTTCCCAAAGGAACCAACACCCAATTGGCATTTGAGAGTACACAGGAGAAAGAGGAAGCTCCTGCTGCCTGGCTTAACCGCCTAAAGCGGAACTTCCAGTTGTACTCTAGAATAGACCCAGACACCCCAGAAGGTCAAATGCTACTAAAAGTCCAATTTGTTACCAAATCTTGGCCTGATATACAGAGAAAACTGGAAAAGATGGAAGATTGGCAAGAGAAGAACATTAATGAGTTATTAAGAGAGGCATTGAAGGTGTATTTAAGGAGGGAGGAAGAAAAAGCAAAGGCCAAGGCTAAGATCATGGTTGCTGTAGCCAGAGAAAGTGCAGGGTGGGCGGGTCCACCACCAGGAGGAGGCAAGGATAGGCCTCTTGTACTGTCAGGTGCAAGAGGGATAGAGACACCTCAAGTCCCTTTGAGAGAACGACATTGCTATTACTGTGGAGAGCCAGGACACGTCAGGAGGTTTTGTAGAAAGCTCAGTCTCGATGCGGCAATAGCCAGGGAACAAGATAATTTAGGGAAGATCCTTAGAAGTGACGATTAGAGGGTCAGGGGCTTTACACTTTAGGGGACCTGATGCAATATCTAGAAGAGCCCTTGGCAAACTTTGAAGTGGGACCCCTAAATGAGGAATTTGAATTTTTGGTTGATACAGGGGCAGATAAGTCCTGTCTCAACAAAGTAACATCTGAAGTCAGACAAAAACAGCTAGGTAGAAAGGATATCCAATACCACCAAAACTGGCCAGTAATACTTAACTTGTAATAGATAGTGTGAAAGTAAAAGGTACCTTATTGTTGTCTTGTTGTGTGTGTGAGAGTGAGTCACAAGCAAAGTCAGCCTCAACTTCCCGGGCAGGTGGGAAGGGGGCAGTGGAAGTGTGTGTGTGACCTGCAAACCAGGCTTGTGTCCCCCGGGCAGGTGGGGGCTGTGACTGAAGTGTGTGTGTGTGTGACCTGCAAACCAGAATAGTGCTCCCCAGATGTGTGAGGCAGCCATAGCTGTAAGAGCATGAGTGACACGCAGGCAGCCTCACAGGTGAATGTGCACCAGAGGCAACCAGAGTCAGGGCCCTTCCAAGAGGCTCAGAGACCTGTGGGCCAACCCCCAGGGTGAAAGGGGGGCTACAGGGACCTGTAATTATCTAGGAATAATGATCCAGTTTGTGTCTTGAGGGTGTGAAGGAATGTGTGAAAGTGAATGAGAAATGAGAGAGTGAATATAGACGAGTTAGAATAGAGGTAATGTAGATTGTGCATTACAAGTTTTACCACATCTCCTTAGAAGGAAGTATATTATGTAAAAGAATAGTGCAAAAAAAAAAAAAATTAAGTGTAAGGGGTTGAAAGAAGTATTAAGCTCTAAGTGAAAGTAAGAAACAGAAGCAAGAGATAAATAAATAAGATCTTGAAAAATAGAACAGAAAACCAGTGAATTAAATACACAGAAAAATAGGAGAATAAAAGTACTTTGGGAGTTAAGTTAGCTGAGAAATACAACTCCTTGCAAAATACAGAGTATGTAGAAGTTGATGAGAGAAACATACAAGCTATGGAAAAAGAGAAATTACTGATAACATTAAACAGAGAAGCTGAGTTTTGATAAAATCATTAACAGCAGACCATTAATGCCTGTGTTTGAAAGCCCGTTTCAGGTATTCTTCATTACTAAGACAGTTGGACTCACATCACTCTCACGCCCTGGCATTGGACCAGGATTCAACACCAGTTTTTTCCGTCTGGCATTGGACTAGACTGCACCCTCTTCTCCCCCTGGCATTGGACCAGGATTCAACATCAGGTTTTTTCGGTCTAGCATTCTGGCATTGGACCGGACTGCACCCCATTCTCCCCCTGGCATTGGACCGGACTGCACCCCTTTCTCCCTCCAGCATTGGGCCAGACTCCCAGTTTTTCCCTCTGGCATTGGGCCAGAGTCCACACCACTCACCTCCGGGCACTGGATAAGGATTCATTCACATCACAAGTTAATTCACCTGAGTATACTGTGATTTAAAGTTGACTCTCAGGAGGAAGAGTCAAAAAGACTGAACTGTATGGGAAAACATTGGTATCAGAGTTCTAATATTGCTTAAAATGTTTCAAAACTGTTTTGTGTAAATTATGTTGGTAAAAAGTTTAAGGCTGTAAATAAGAAATTCTGGTTAAGTTCCCCAATTTAATTCTAAAGACTCCAGGTTAATCCTCTACAGAACACTCCCCTAGGGGAAACCAAAATTGTTAGGGAACAGACCAAGAGAGGTTTAACCAGAGAAGCGGGTAGAAGGGACTCTAAAGAGCTTGGAAGCTTCTTCTCAGTAAAATTCCCCAAGAGGCAAGGCCGGGTGGGCAGGCTGTGCAAGATGACCCATACCGGACTCTTGGCAAGGGTAGTACTGATGGCTCTGATTGCTGGTGGTGCTCAGGGAAGCCCAGCTGAGCTGTGCAGTGAATGCTACCAACCCCGCTATGAAGAAGAAGTGAGCTCCTTGTCGAGAGTGCACATCAGTTCTAACCCTGATTGTGTTAACCTCTCCCAATTGGTCCTTTATCAGAAAAATAAGAGAGTGTATTGGATAGCCCAGAATACTGCCACTTTTAGGCAGCCACTCCTAGGAGAGTGCCCTATAGGAGAAACCTGGTTGTGCTTTGAATGTGATGCTGCTGAAACAAGCTCTGCAGATCTAGTAAAGAGTAAAGAAATGGTGAAAATGGTAAGAAAAATTGTTTGTCACAAGTATTTATATGAGTGTACTGGAAAAGAGATAAACCCCTTTTGGAACACATTTCAAGGGAGCTCTAAACCCCTAGGTTTGATCTCATCTGGCAACTGCATTGCTAGAGTGATAAAACCAATTTTCTTATTACCCAAAGAAACTGGATCAAGTTTGGGAGTTCCTATATATAATGATTTGAGAGAAATTAGACAAAACCGGGAAAGTGAAATAGAAATTGAGACAATCCAAAATTATAAAAGCCAAGTTTGGACCCCAATATCTGTGTTGAACAAAGTCATCCGGCTCCAGGCAGTATTAAAAATAAAGAATTCAATTATTAGGGACATTTCAAACGAAATAAAAAGATTATCATGTGTAAATAATCAAGATCGAACTCCTACACTTGATCCCAGTGGGTCGGAGAACTTGGAGATTTTCAGAAGAAATGTATGGGAAAAGGTGGTTTTTCTCACTGTGTGTAGACTTGGAGGATTGCTCTTTTTACTATGCTTATTTATCTGTTTTAGTAAAGCAGTATTGGCTGTACAGACCAACCTGAAGAAACCAAGAAAAGTAACAAGGTTAAGTAACCATGATTACCAAAGTGCACAAGAGATTTATAGTAGATTCAAAACAAAAAATTGTGAGTTGATGCGAACTTAAGAATTTAAGCTCAATCAAAGAAAAAGAGGGGGGACTGTTATGAACAAAAATTCGGTTAATTTTTTTTTTGTGAGAAAGAGTTACAGGGACGCAGCCAGGTCTCTGTCTCTGCCAGAGTTCTTGGTGTTTTGTCATGGTAATCACGGGTTATTGTGGCTTATCGCTCCCTTTGTATCAGCAGAGCCTTTCCCGAGGCTAAGTTGTACCTTTCCCAGAAGAGTGAGGAGAAGATACCTAGAGGGAGGGGTTATGCAAAGTAACTCCACCACCAGCATGCTGCGGGGGACTACAGCTCCAAATGCACAGAGAAAACCCCAAAAACAACGAGCCAAATAAGAATTGAGAGACTAATGTGGTGTCTGGACATGAGGAGCCGATTGCTGAGCCTGCAGAGATGCGGAGTCCCTCTCGCCCTGACCATGAGAGTCGTCCCCGGTGGCCGACCAAGCCAACTGGGCGAGGAAGGGCAACATCTGACGGGGACACCACGCCCTACAGGCTCCCACGAGGACTGGATCCCCCGGTGCTGCCCCTAGCAGACAGAGCTGTGCATATCCTCCTCCTCTGAGTCGCCCTGGGAGACGCGACGGGGACTGCAGCCCTGCTGAGCCACCTAATCCTGAGCTGATCACTTTTAATAAAGGCATTAAAAAGGAGAAGAAGTCTCCTGGCCCTGTTTATTTCACTCATTTCCAGCAGCCCTTTTAAGCCACCCTGCAATCAATCAGCAATGCTGCTATGGAAATAATCTCCAGCAAATGAAATCATGCCGTGCTGCCACATAAGGGAAGAAAAAGCCTTTCTGTGACACCAGAACTTTGGAGCCTTGACCCCTCTTTCAGTTTTTGTTTGAGTGACCCAAAACCAAGGCAGCAGGAGGAGCGAGGGTTAAAGAAATACTACTGAGGGGGAGAAGGGAAAGAGGCTCTGATGCACCTGATGAGTCACACTTCTTCCCACCTATTTACTTCGGGTTGTGGGTTGTTTTGTAACTAAATGGACAACTTGGAGCTTGTGTAAGGAAACGTCAGCCCCTGCTTCACCATGGCCACTTGGGTTTTGCTATCCAGAGCACAAGGTTGGAAACCCAAAGCAAGGAGAGTAAAGGGAAATACCCTCTGTAAATACCATCAGCTGCAATCCAGTTCCCTTTGGGATCTGCAGACATTTTTGTGAATTGAGCTGCAGTGAAACAGATAAATTACATTGTTCAGAGCAGCTGTGGCTGCCCCTGGATCCCTGGAAGTGTCGAAAGCCAGCTTGAATGGGGCTTGCAGCAACCTGAGATAGTGGAAGGTGTCCATGCCCATGGCAGGGGTGGGACTGGATCAGCTTTAAGGTCCTATCCAACCCAAACCACTCACAGAATCTTCAAGTCGTACAGAAAAGTCACGGAACAATATCACTAACAGGTTAATAAAGGTATTTCAGGTCCATATTCATCACAAAATTAGTTTGCACAGTGTTTTCCAAGCAATCATTTTAACCATTGTGTTTCAGCAGAGTGTAACAGGGTATTTTCAGATCCCTGAAATGTGCATTGCTTTAGAAATGGGAAACTCACCTTCCTTTCTGCCTTCTCACTTTCCTTCATTTAGCCAAGGCCTTTTTAAGCTCCTCAGATGTGAATGAATTTGCATCGAGATCAACCTTGCCCAGCCTTGCAGAAGAAACCAACCAAACAAGAACATGTAATGAGTGAAAAAGGGCCGCAATTCTATTTTCACTGTGACATTCTAGTAATGGCTAAGGGCAGGAGGAAAGGAATGAGAAAACCTACAATACTCAAGAAAAGATTAGTCTGAGTGCTGGATTCTGTGTCAGGCTCATAGACAACTCCCCCTGACAATGTAGGGCTCTGCTGACCCAAATTCTAAGATCCCATCACAATAAAAACAGCTGATGAATTGATACCTCAGAAT
Organism: Zonotrichia albicollis; assembly: GCF_047830755.1. Taxonomy (NCBI): domain Eukaryota; kingdom Metazoa; phylum Chordata; class Aves; order Passeriformes; family Passerellidae; genus Zonotrichia; species Zonotrichia albicollis. Next base: position 4,735,087 of record NC_133842.1, read on the forward strand.
TTCGTGTTGCAATTGAGGAACCACCCCAGCGTGACTACATAACTGCAGAGGGCCTACAACCTTCAACTTGCAGATTTCAGCTTATGAACATTGTACAGAGAGTCACAGGAGACCTCAGAACCTTTCCAGTGAGGGAAAGGACTACAGAGAAGTGAACGAGGACTCTTGGTCAGGAACTGTAGTGACAGGACAAGGGGGAATGGGATCGAACTGCAAGAGGTGGAAGAGATTTGAGGATGGGATAAAGTCCTTTACTCTGAGAGTGCTTGTCCCTGAAACAGGGACCAGTGCAGAGAGGCTGTGGATGCCCCATCCCCAGCAACATCTGCCAAGGGTCAGTTGCTGCTCCCTCTGCGCTCTGACCCTCAGCACTGAGGTGCTGCTGCTGCCTGGGCTTTTCCTGCTGCCGGCTCTGGAGCGCCAATCCCAGCAGGATGTGCCCTGCTGTGCCCATGGAGGTACAGTGCCATGCCAGGCAGGGGGCACCCGGCTTGGGCAGGCTGCAGCCATGGAACCACCAATGGATGGTGTGGGACAGGACTGGGAGATTGTGCTGCCCCTTGCACACTGACAGAGATATTGTGGAGGCGATGGAAGTGGACCTGGGGCTGGATGAGGAAGGCATGATGGAGGTGGATCCCTCCTCTACTTCCATGTCCAACCCAGTTGAGTACATGGAAGTAGAGGAGGAGGACACCATTGAGGAGATGGAGGTGGATGCGGAGGACAACATCGAGGACATGGACGTTGACGAGGAGAATGAGGAGGAGCCCATGGTCCTTGGATGAAGATGGAGCCCCACAGGTCACACAGGCAGATGCTTCCCACACCCTGCCCACACACACACTGGGTCCCCTGACGCCAGGCTGGGGCTGGGTTGGATGGCCCCGCTCAGGGACACGGTGCCCACAGGGGGCCTGGATTGTGCTGCCACAAGCACCAGCCCCGGCCTGGCCTGCGCTTGCCTGGGGCCACACCAGCCCTGCCAGCCCCGGCCCAGCCCCTGGGGCCCAGCTCCCAGCCCTGCTGGGCCCAGTGCTGCCAGCTGAGTCCAGCTCTGCTGCTTCCTTTCTTTCCAGGACTCATGCTCATGACTGAACAGATATCACACCTTTGTAAATACGTTCGAAGTTTAGAAGTCCCTTGTAAATATGTTTACTACATTGGAAGTTTTTCTAAATATGTTTTGAAGATTTTTAGTCCATCAGATCACATGTAAATACGTTCTGAACATTGTAGTAGTTGTTGTATAACGATTGTTATAACGAAACATGTTCTGTAAATCCTAGATTTGCCAATCTTTGGCAAATAAATACTGTAACTTTTTAAAACCTGACGTCTCTAGGCCATTCCTTTGGGCACAGGCAGCCTTTGCACACTTGTGGGTTCCACTTCTTCCACGTTCCCAGGGCTGGAGGTCCCTGGGGGTGCTGGCACAGCCACCCCGGGGCTGGGCGTCCCTGTGTACAGGGGGTCCCACTGACACCGCTCCTGGCACTGGGCACTGCTGCTCTTCCTGGCCTGGGGCACAGCGCTGTCCCCAAGAGATCAGCTCTCTCTCATCAGCTCTCACCCAGGGGGCTCTCACAGCACTGGCCCCTGCAGCCATGCCACCAAAGCAGGCAGCAAACCTTCAGCCACCCTTCCTGCTGCAGCCACAGGAACTCCTGGGCCCAGAACCACCATCAGGCCACAGCCATGAAAAACCCACCTGCACACTCTCAAGGCCACCACAGCCTTGGCAACTGGCCAGCTAAACTCTGGGCTACAGCAGGGGCTGATCTTTAAGCCTTGTAGCTCCAAAGGCCCTGGGCTCTGCTTCCCAGCCTGCTCTGCACTGCCCTGAGCCTGCATTGTTTCAGAGACAAAAGCCAAGCCAGGCCATCCTCACCCTGCCCGCATTCCTGCTGCTGCCAGCGGCCACTGGTCCCTGGGCCCCACTCGGGTGACAGCTGCAGGGACAGGGCAGCCTGTGCTGGGCAGGGGGCACGGGGCTTTGGGCCCTGGGGCTGCTGCTGCTGCTGCTGCTGGGGGCCATGGGCCCAACAGGGCCCTGAGCTCAGCCCCTGCTCAGGCAGCTGCCCCCAAAGCCCCACACTCCCTGAGCATCCCCATCACAGCTGCCAGGGGGAAATCCCACGGGCTTCAGGAAAGAAATTCCCCATAGTGAGTAAACCAAGGGATCCAATTGGAAAGTCAGCACCAGCTGATGTTTACAGCCCCTTGACAAAGGTGGCTGCAGGGCAGGTGACATCTCCAGGGCCTCTGGTAGTGCCTGCTCTGCACGTGAGCCTGTGGGGCTGCTCCCAGTGGGACACAGCACCGGGCTCAGGCCAGCCCTCAGTCCCTCACAGCTGATCCCAAGGAGCAGGCTCAGAAAGCATTTCCAGACCACTTCCTGTAGATATTTCAAAGGACTACATGTCATTCAAGGAAGTCACCTTGCACATTTAGTTTTGGTGTCGTGCCATGGAAGCCATGAATATGCCTCGATATGTGCACTCAGGGCGCTTCCACTGCCATCCCAAAGGGATCACAAAGGACAGGCCTCTTCTTTCAACACTGCTGAACTCCTCACTAACAATGACAGCTGAGGAGGACGCAGGGTTTTGCAGGCCCAGGGGCTTCTTGCTGGAACTATAATACCTCACGAGAAAAATGACAAATTAAAGTGAGGCAGCCCTCTAAATGCAGTGTTTTATCAGGGCTTGCTGAATGCAGTGCAGGCACCCTGCAGCAGCATGAGGGATTAGGGCTGGCTCAGCTGGTGAAGCCCAGGGGACATTTTGAAACACCTGCATCCAGAGCCACCAGAGCAGTGAGTTGGGGGATGGCCGCCTGCAGCGCAGGATCCTTGGGAGATATTTTAGTCCTGTGGGTGGGCCACCCTTTACATCAGGGCTTGCTCTGAGTAACAAATTATCCAAAGTTGAGAGGGACATATATGTTGCAGTTAGGGAGGTTCTTTTTTCATGGGGGAAGACTTTTATAAGGGAACTTGGAAGTCATTTGTTCATTGGCTTTAAAAGGAGTTCCCAGATATTTCTGTTGATTCAATTCGTCATGTAGCGTTTTGGGACTCAGTTCAGGAAAGACTCTTTCTTTTGAAAACTCAGGGAGGGATAAGAGTCGCAAAATTTTACCTAATTTTTCACATGATTGTTATGAACAAAAATTCTGTTAATTTTTTTTGTGAGGAAAAGTTACAGAAAGGCAGCCAGATCACTGTGCTGCCAAAGTTCTGTGTGTTTTGATATTGTAATCATGGGTCCTTGTAGCTAATTGCTCCTTTTGTATTAGAAGAGCCTTGCCCGAGGCTAAGGTGTACTTTTCCCAGAAGAGTGAAGAGACCTCAGAGGGTGGGGGGGGCTATGCAAAGTGACTCCAAGGACCAGCATGCTGTGGGACCCCTACTCCAAACGTGCAGGAACCCCAAAAACAACGAGGCACCTAAGAGTTGAGAGACTAGAGTGATGTCTGGACGTGAGGAGCCGAGTGTTGAGCCTGCAGAGATGCAGAACACCTTCAGAGTCCCTCTCGCCCTGAGCAGGAGGTTGTATCGAAACCAGAAGCGGGCAGGAAGGAACAGAGAAAACTAACAACGGAAGGGATCACCACGCCCTAAAGACTCCAACGAGGACGTGATTCCCCAGCTCTGCCCCTAGTGGACAGAGCTGTGCTTATCCTCCTCCTCTGAGTCGCCCTGGAAGAGGCGACGGGAGACTGCAGCTGTGCCGAGCTGCCCAATCCTGAGCTGATCACTTTTAATAAAGGCCTTAAAAAGGAGTAGAAGTCTCCTGGCCCTGTTTATTTCCTTATTTATACAGTTTTTCTCAAGGGTTCAATGTCCTAATACTCAAATCATATTTTGAGTTCTGCCCCAGCATTCCTGACCCCACTGATACCAAGATAAGTGTGAGAGACGGAAACTACTATAACGCACAGTCAAGCCACCTGCTGTCTGACATCTTCCCTCGTTCTCTACCCCCTACCCAGGTCACACAGGCCTGGATTATATCCTAACCCATTCTCCAGTGCCTCTCCTCACTGGATCCCCCTCAGATAGCCCACAAAATGGAGTCCCTCCTCTGGAGGGGGTTGTCAATGTCAAACTCCTTCCCACCCTCAGCTCTCTCATCGGGTCTTCCCCATATTGGGTCCTACCCCTGCCTCAGGAACCACCTCTGCATTGGGATCCAGCGCTTCCTTGCCTACTCCCACTGCCCTACCCCCTCCAACTCAGCCCCTTGCGGATCCCACACTGTCAGAGCCGGAAGTGTGAGGGGCGGTAACTGGAAGGCCGCCATCTTGGCTACCAAAGGCCCACAACACCGGGCCTGGCCAGTCATCCCAAGGCCCCGCTCCTCTGCCAAAGACCAAGTTCCCTCGAGAGGAGAGGAGAGGAGAGGAGAGGAGAGGAGAGGAGAGAGGGGAGGGGAGGGGAGGGGAGGGGAGGGGAGGGGAGGGGAGGGGAGGGGAGGGGAGGGGAGGGGAGGGGAGGGGAGGGGAGGGGGAGGGGAGGAGAGGAGAGGAGAGGAGAGGAGAGGAGAGGAGAGGAGAGGAGAGGAGAGGAGAGGAGAGGAGAGGAGAGGAGAGGAGAGGAGAGGAGAGGAGAGGAGAGGAGAGGAGAGGAGAGGAGAGGAGAGGAGAGGAGAGGAGAGGAGAGGAGAGGAGAGAGGAGAGGAGAGGAGAGGAGAGGAGAGGAGAGGAGAGGAGAGGAGAGGAGAGGAGAGGAGAGGAGAGGAGAGGAGAGGAGAGGAGAGGAGAGGAGAGGAGAGGAGAGGAGAGGAGAGGAGAGGAGAGGAGAGGAGAGGAGAGGAGAGAGAGAGAGGAGAGGAGAGGAGAGGAGAGGAGAGGAGAGGAGAGGAGAGGAGAGGAGAGGAGAGGAGAGGAGAGGAGAGGAGAGGAGAGGAGAGGAGAGGAGAGGAGAGGAGAGGAGAGGAGAGGAGAGGAGAGGAGAGGAGAGGAGAGGAGAGGAGAGGAGAGGAGAGGAGAGGAGAGGAGAGGAGAGGAGAGGAGAGGAGAGGAGAGGAGAGGAGAGGTTCATCCGACCTTCAGCATGAGCCTGAGGATTCTTGGCAGATGATGGAGAAGCTGGTGGCTGAAGAGGGGGACTGGGAATTGGTAGCTAAAATACAAGCAGCACCGATGCAGTACCAGAGTGGGGCTAACCACTGATGGGAAGCTGTCACACACAGGGAGATGAAAGACCTTTGTAATACAGCGAGAGACCATGGGAGGGGCTCACCGTATTTTAATAATTTGTTAAATGCCACCTTCACTGCACATGTTATGGTGCCTCATGATCTGCTGCATTTCATGCACATCCTACTTTCTCCCACTGAATTTATTCTGTGGGAAAGAATGGGGAAAAAACTAATAGAACAAATATTAAAAGACTATGCTAGGGAAGACAGGCGGGCACACCTAACACTAGTCCATCTAGCCTGTGAGGAAGATTTCACAAAACCTCATTCAATAGACCTTCCCAGAGCTCTGTTAGAAGAGATAAAAGTGCTGCAAAGACAGCTCTCAAGCAGACACCCAATGGAGAAACACCTATTCTAGATTTCACAGACATTCTCCAGGGACATGGGAAATACTTTATAAAATTTATTGACCACGTTACACAAGCAATAGAGAAGCAAGGTGAACATCCAAAATCCAGGAAGGTACTCCTTGCTAAACTTGCTGAAACAAATGATAGCAAGAACCTGAAAAGACATTTTACCTTCTCTACCACTCAACCCAAAGCCTACCATTGCACAAATGGTTGAGGCATGCACACTTAGGGCATCCTTTCACTGTGATTCCAGCCTAGCTAAGGGTACCAGTCGGTGTAGCCTCCCAAGTTATTCCCTGACATACACATGAAAAAGGACCTGGCTTTAAGTGTAGGGAGATGGGACATTTTCAACAGAATTATAAAAATACAGACTATTACCAGGGACGTTCTATGTGTCACAGACACTGTCCTCAATGCCCCCCTCGTGCACACTCTTTCCAACACCAGCAAAACCGGTGGCCTGCAGGAAACCCCACACAGAACGGCCCTGCACGATGACACCAAACGCGAGGCCATTCCGCCCCACTCTCCCCAACATCGTGGAGAACCAGCACAGCGACCCTCTCTGATCCAGGGAAACAGCTCGATCACTGCAGAAAACTCGACAGAAGACAGCTCTGCCCTGGAACCTAAAGGCAGCTGGTGAGCGTCTTTTCAATTCCAATCCATTATATTTATGTTCACCATATTCCCACAGGCAAATACAGGACTGAAGGATGGCCCAAACACATTTTGATTTAAACCAACACCGAGGAAGGGATGGAGACACTCACTATACTACCTGAGGTACTTGCCTTGACACATTTGCAGGAGATAAGTTTCCAGGCTCTATGCTTAGTCCCTTTTCATTGCAAAAGGAACAGTTATAGCCAGAGCCTACCTCCTACGAGACATGATCACCAGACCAGTTGATGCAATGGTGATGTGGGCACAGACAACAGGAAGAAACAGACCCATTCTAAAGTGTGCTTTGTCATGGAAAGGGAGAAAGATATGTCTTTCAAGACTATTAGATACAAGAGCTGGTGTCACCATAATTTCTTGCTCTGACTGGCTAAAATAATGGCCCCTGGTTCCAGCTGCTGGGGTAATTATTAGCTCCCAGGGGAGCCACTACCAGCTTCTGGAGTCACAGTAACATCTGCATGGAAGGTCCCGAGGGCACAGTTGCTACAGTAAGATCATTCGTCGCCCAGGCACCAATAACAATTTGAGGAAAAGACCTCTTGTCCCAAAGGGGGACAAGGCTAGAGATCCTATCAACACCTCAGGATTTCTAGACGGGGCCACAGAGCAGCGCACCACCCTTCAGTTAACCTGGAAGACCAACGACCCCATATGGGTGGATCAGTGGCCCCTCCCAGGCAGAAAGTTAAAGGCCCTGCAGTCCCACGTGCAGGAGCAGCTGTCTGTGGGCCACATTGTACCATCTACTAGCCCCTGCAATGTGCCTGTCATTATCATATGAAAGCCTGGCAAAGACAAGAGGCGGCTCCTGCAGGACCTCAGGAAAATGAACGAGGTCATTGAGGACATGGGTGCCCTCCAGTCCAGCCTGCCCTCAGCCTCCATGATACCTCGAGATTGCCGGTGGTGCGGCATGCCGTAGTTGTGGGTAGCAATTTTTGGAGTGTTCCTATTTTTTTGGATATCTGCTTTGCCATTTAGGCTGTGATTGATGGAGCCTGAGCATAGGAAGAGCATTGCTTTGAAGATTGCATGGGTTGAGATGTGAAGGAAGGCTAGTTCAGGGAGGTTTAGTCCAATTGTACCTATGATTACACTGTCATTGGCAGATGGTTGATATAGATCTTAATGACTACTTTTTTGACACCCCCATGCAGCCCAAAGACACCCTCCTGGTTTGCCTTTTCCGTCACTATATCGGCAAGCACCTTTACAGAGGTACCAGTGGACTGTATTCCCTCAACAAATGAAGAGTAGCCCTAATATTTGCCAATGGCTTGAAGTCCAAATTCTCTTGCCCTAATGCTAATCGCTTTTCATTATATGGACCATATAATGAACATCCTAATGCTGTCATTACTCACTACATGGACTACACAGTCGTTTGTGCAGAAGCCCAAATCATTTTGGATGTTGCCGAACAAGATGTCATCACCGCGATACAGGAGAAGGTTTTAAGATTGCAGCTGATAAAGTTCAAAGGACAGCCCCTTGGAAGTGTCTTGGCCTAAAAACTGCAGAGAGAACCATCACACCACAAACACTGCAAATCAAGGACAACCCAAAGACTCTGCAAGAACTGCACCAGCTCTGTGGAACCATTAGTTGGGTACATTCACTGCTGGGAATCACCACAGAAGATCTCATGCCACTGTTCCTGCTGCTCCTTAAAGGCAGTGAAGGGCTCTTTTCCCTGCAATCACTGAACCGGAGGCCGAAGGAGCTGTACAAAAGGTATCCTGGGTGATTCAAACTAAACAGGCACACAGATACCACACTGATTTTCCTTTCTCCCTGGCAATCCTTGGTGTAAATCCAAAATTCCATGCATTATTCTTTCAGTGGGACTCAACTATCTCAGATGCCCTGATAATAATGGATGGTGTTCTCAGATGACAGCAACCTACTAAAATGATAACAACCCAACAGAAAGTTATTCCACAACTTATCAGGAAAGCTAGAAAGTGTCTGTGCTCCCTTGCAGGAACAGACCTTGTGAATATATACTTCTCACTCAAGAGCACCTCAATTGCCTACTTCAAACATCTGAAACACTGCAATATGCCTTAGATAGATTTTGGAAAGGCAAGGATCAGCCACCAATTCTACCATCCAAACATTCCTGTGCTGCACAGGATTTTCAAAATTACCTGAGAACCGGCAAGATCCCTTGTAGCCACCTTCCCCAATTGTCAGGAACGTGGCCTTGCTTCTGGCAGAGCTGGAGGCAATCCAAGAGGACTAGAGAGTCTCCACATCTGGCAATCAGACATCACACACTAAGCTCCTTTGGACAGACTAAAATACACCCACGTCTCAATCGACGCCTTTACCAGTGTGTTTTTTGGCTCTGCCCATGCTGGAGAAAAATCAGAAGATGCTATTAAACATTACTTTTTCATTTTTTCCACCATAGCAATTCCACTGGAAATTAAAACTGATAATGCACTTGCTTATACCTCACACTGATTCCAACAAGTTTCTGACCACTGGGGTATAAAACATGTCACAGGCATACCACACTCTGCCACAGGACAGTCCATAGCCGAGAGGGCCAACTGATCAATCAAAAGGATCCTTGATATACTGAGAGGGGTAACCAGATATTATCTTCCATTGAGAGACTGGCCAAGGCCTTTTACGTACTCAACTTTTTGAACAACCCATTTATGGAGCCAACTCCCCCAGTCATCAGGCAGTTTACTAATTGAGCTGCAGCCCAATTAAAAGAAAAGCCACCTGTCTTGAACAAAGACCCTGAATCTAAACAATTTATCGGCACCTTCCCATTGATTACTTGGGAAAGAGAAGACGCCCTTGTCTCTACAGAAACACTCCTAAGATGGATCCCAGCAAAATACATTGAAACTGTTTCTGGGAACCGCAAGGCAAACACCAGAGCCACCATCAGAAGAACAGAATGAAAGCCTAAGAGAGAGAGTAGCAGCCTGGAAAAGAAGAAGGAGAAGGACAGAAGAAGATCTCCTAAGCAGCGCTTACCACACACACCAAGACCAAGATGGCTCAGACATCATTATCCAGGATATATGACTTAACATTTGTAAAAATTATATTTTAGCACTGATATATGGTTCTTCTAATAAGCTGTGTTCACACCCTTGGCTTACAGAAGAGAAATTTTAGTGGGACCACAACTTAAGTTCCACCTTCTAATCTCTTCATCTGTTTACTTTTAGTACACCCAAGCCTTCAGATACTACATCAGCTAAAGGCAGAGGATGCTGCCATTGGTTGCTGCTGCAGCAGGAACCTGATGCTCCTCACTGAGTTGCATACCTTCAGCTGGGTGCTTCCATTAACAAGCAGCAATTTCATGGCCATGTAGAAGCCAGGCAGGCATTTGAAGGCATGTGTTTTTTCTACCTGCTGTCTCATAGGGAGTCAGATTACCAGGGCATCCAGCTGCTGAAAGATCAAGGAAACAAGATCCAGACAGAAGGCAACATCGACTGGTTCACTGCACTTTCCAAACACAGGGGTTTGCGAGGCTGGCTTTCATCTCTAGTTAAGACTGTTGTGTGGGCTTTGTTTTTTGTATTCATTGCGTTGGTTACTTTATCCTTTTTTGCTTAATGCCTGCAAAACTCAATAGCAGAAGCCGTTTTTATAGATAACAAAAAGGGGGAGATGTGAGGGCCCAGGGGCCTACCACTGGAACTGTAATACCTCAGGGCGAAGTGACCAAGGTAAAAGAGAGACACCGCTCTGAATGCAATGGTCTCGTCCATGGGCATTTTCAGGCCCATGGCGTTTTATTGGTATCACCCGGTTCAACTGCTGTATTTTCCTTATATGTATTCCCACTAGAATGTCCTCGTCTCTCCTGTACCATTTTAGTCCTGGCTCTTTCCATTGCTCCCCGGCATTTCCACCCAGTTTTCCCTCTGTGTTCCAAGCCCCATTTTGTCTCCGTTCCTGGACGCTTTTCAGTGCAATCCACTGAAGTGTTTGCAGTTCCACACAAAGATCCCTCACTCACCTCGTTCACCAGCAGTTTAAGCAAGCATGCTCCCAGCTCTGCCTGTGCAAGTCACACAGAGAGGCTGGCTGTGGGCAGGCTGCAACACGGAACCTGAGTGAACCAGGGAACCCGGCCTCTAATAAAACGCACAAATCACACAACCCACCAAAGAAAAGACATGCATGTCTCTACATTTTCCTTATCCTCTCAGTCCTCATGCCATATTCCCCATTTTTCTGACTGGGAATTTGGCTTCTCTCTCTCTTGTCTGCAGGTCCAGACACATGTATGACCCTGCAGGAACAGACTGACCAACAGGGAAGTGGAGGAGCACACTTTGTCAGGAACTTTAGTGACAGGACAAGCAAAAATGGGATCAAACTGCAAGAGATGGAAGACATTTGATAATGGGAAAAAGTTCTTTAGTCTGAGGGTGCTTGTCCCTGACACAAGGCTTAATGCAGAGAGGCTGTGGATGCCCCATCCCCAGCAACATCCAAGGCCAGGTGGGACAGGGGCCACAGCAACCTGCTGTGCTGGGAGCTTGCTCAGCTTGGAACCAGAAGATCATTAGGGTGCCTTCCAAGCCAAACCATTCAAGGATTTGATCATTCTGCCATCCCCATCTCCCACTGCACAGTGGCCCTGAAACTTCAGTGACATCACAGCTCCCAGAGGGTTCCGGGTGGAATGTCCAGGACCTGGAAACGAGCGCAACAGACACTTCACCAGCTGCCAAGGGTCAGTTGCCTCTCTCTCTGCGCTCTGACCCTCAGCGCTGAGCTGCTGCTGCCTGGGCTTTTCCTGCTGCTTGATCTGGAGCACCAATCTCAGCAGGATGTGCCCTGCTGTGCCCATGGAGGTACAGTGCCATGCCAGGCAGGGGGCACCCGGCTTGGGCAGGATGCAGCCATGTGGGGATGGATGGTGTGGGACAGGATTGGGAGATTGTGCTGCCCCTTGCAGACTGACAGAGACACTGTGGAGGCGATGGAAGTGGACCAGGGACTGGAGGACGAAAACATGATGGAGGTGGACTCCTCCTCTACTTCAATGTCCTCCCAAATTGAGGACATGGAAGTAGAGGTGGAGGAGATCATCGTGAAGATGGAGGTGGATGAGGAGGATGAAATCGAGGACATGGAAGTAGATGAGGAGGATGAGGAGGAGCCCATGGTCCTTTGATGAAGATGGAGCCCCACAGGTCAGACAGGCAGATGCTTCCCACGCCCTGCCCACACACACACTCTGGGTCCCCTGACGCCAGGCTGGGGCTGGGCTGGATGGCCCCGCTCAGGGACACGGTGCCCGCAGGGGGCCTGGATTGTGCTGCCACAAGCACCAGCGCCGTCCTGCCCTGCGCTTGTCTGGGGCCACGCCAGCCCTGCCAGCCCCGGCCCAGCCCCTGGGGCCCAGCTCCCAGCCCTGCTGGGCCCAGTGCTGGCAGCTGAGTCCAGCTCTGCTGCTTCCTTTCTTCCAGGACTCATGCACATGTTGGCAGAGATCCGAGGCCTTTGTAAATACGTTTGAAAGTTTTGAAGTTTCCTGTAAATATGTTGACTATGTTAGAATTTTCCTGTAAATACATTTTGAAGATTGTTACCCCATCAGATTCCATGTAAATATGTTTTGTACATTACTGTTGATGTTATTATAACGATTGTTATAACGAAACATGTTCTGTAAATCCTAGATTTGCCGATCTTCGGCAAATAAATACTGTTTCTTTTTAAACCTGACGCCTCTTGGCCATTCTTTTAGGGCACAGGCAGCCTTTGCACACTTGTGGGTTCCACTTGTTCCGCGTTCCCGGGGCTAGGGGTCTCTGTGCACAGGGGCTCCCACTGACACCACTCCTGGCGCTGGGCACTGCTGCTCTTCCTGCCCTGGGGCACAGCACTGTCCCCAAGAGCTCAGCTCTCTCTCCCACCAGCTCTCACCCAGGGGGCTCTCACAGCACTGGCCCCTGCAGCCATGCCACCAAAGCAGGCAGCAAACCTTCAGCCACCCTTCCTGCTGCAGCCACAGGGACTCCTGGGCCCAGAGCCGCCAGCAGGCCACAGCCATGCAAAATCCACCTGCACACTCTCAAGGCCACCACAGCCTTGGCAATTAGGCCACCTGCATCTGGGCTGCTGCAAGGACAGGTCTTTAATCCTTGTAGCCTCCAAAGGCCCTGGGCTCTGCTTCCCAGCCTGCTTTGCACTTCCCTGAAGCCGCATTGTTCCAGAGACAAAAGCCAAGCCAGGGCATCCTCACCCTACCCGCATTCCTGCTGCTGCCAGCGGCCACTGGTCCCTGGGCCCCACTCGGGTGACAACTGCAGGGACAGGGCAGCCTGTGCTGGGCAGGGGGCACAGGGCTTTGGGCCCTGGGGCTGCTGCTGCTGCTGCTGCTGCTGCTGCGGGCCATGGGCGCAACAGGGCCCCGAGCTCAGCCCCTGCCCGGGCAGCTGCCCCCAAAGCCCCACACTCCCCGAGCATCCCCGTCACAGCTGCCCGGGGGAAATCCCATGGGCTTCAGGAAATAAATTCCCCATAGTGGCTAAACCAAGGGATCCAATTGGAAAGTCAGCACCAGCTGGTGTTTACAGCACCTTGACAAAGGTGGCTGCAGGGCAGGTGAGATCTCCAGGGCTTCTGGCAGTGTCTGCTCTGCACGTCAGCCTGTGGGGCTGCTCCCAGTGGGACACAGCACCGGGCTCAGGCCTGTCCTCAGCCCGTCACAGCTGATCCCAAGGAGCAGGCTCACAAAGCATTTCCAGACCACTTCCTGTAGATATTTCAAAGGACTACATGTCATTCAAGGAAGTCACCTTGCACATTTAGTTTTGGTGTCGTGGCATGAGAAGCCATGAAGGTGCCTCTGAATGTGTGCTCAGGGCACTTCCACTGCCATCCCAAAGGGATCACAAAGGACACGCTTCTGCTTTCAGCTCTGCTGAGTTCCTGACCCAGCAATGAAGTCTCAGGAGGATGCAGGTTTGTGGAGGCCCAGGGGCCTATTACTGGAACTAAAATACCTTACGACAAAAATGGCAAATTAAAGTAAAAGTGAGGCAGCCCTTTAAATGAATGTTTTATCAGTTTTATCAGGGCTTGCTGAAGGCAGCATAAGCACCCTCCAGCGGCAACAGGGCCGGCTCAGCTGGTGAAGCCCAGGGGACATTTTGAAACACCTGTATCCAGAGCAACCAGAGTAGTGAATGGGGGGACAGCCGCCTGCAGTGCAGGATGCTTGGGTGATATTTTAGACCTCTGGGTGGACCTCCCTTTACATCAGGGACAGCTCTGGGTAACAAATTATCCAAAGATGAGAGGGACATATATATTCGAGTTAGGGAGGTTCTCCTTTATGTGTGGAAGAGTTTTACTAAGGGATGTTGGAAGTAGTTTGTTCATTGGCTGTTTACGGAGCTTCCAGACATTTCTGTGTATTCAGTTAGTCTTATAGCATTCTGGGACTGAGTTAAGAAAACTCTATTTTTGGAAAACTCAGGGAGTGATAAGAATCGCAACATTTTACCCACTTTTTCATATGATTTATAGAGTTTTCTCAAGGGTTCAAAGTTCAAATATTCAACTCAGATTTTCTGTTCTGCCCCAGGCATTCCTGAACCCACTGATACCAAGATAAGGGTGAGAGACGGAAACTGCTGTAAAGCACAGTCAAGCCACCTGCTGTCTGCCATCTCCTCTCTTTCTCTACCCCCTACCCAGGTCTGTACTGATCACACAGGCTTGGATTTTACCCTAACCCATTCTCCAGTACCTCTCCTCACTGGATCCCCCTCAGATAGCTCACAAAATGGAGTCCCACTTCTGGAGGGGGTCGTCAATGTCAAACTCCCTCCCACCCTCAGCTCCCTCATCGGGTCCTCCCCCTATGTTGGATCCCACCTCTGCGTCAGGTACCAGCCCTGCATTGGGATCCAGCGCTTCCTTGCCTACTCCCGCTGCCCTACCCCCTCCAACTCAGCCCCTTGCGGATCCCACACTGTCAGAGACAGAAGTGTGAGGGGCGGTAACTGGAAGGTCGCCATCTTGACTACCAAAGGCCCACAACACCGGGCCTGGCCAGGCCAGTCACCCCAAGGCCCCGCTCCTCTGCCAAAGACAAAGTTCCTTCGAGAGGAGAGGAGAGGAGAGGAGAGGAGAGGAGAGGGGAGGAGAGGAGAGGAGAGGAGAGGAGAGGAGAGGAGAGGAGAGGAGAGGAGAGGAGAGGAGAGGAGAGGAGAGGAGAGGAGAGGAGAGGAGAGGAGAGGAGAGGAGAGGAGAGGAGAGGAGAGGAGAGGAGAGGAGAGGAGAGGAGAGGAGAGGAGAGGAGAGGAGAGGAGAGGAGAGGAGAGGAGAGGAGAGGAGAGGAGAGGAGAGGAGAGGAGAGGAGAGGAGAGGAGAGGAGAGGAGAGGAGAGGAGAGGAGAGGAGAGGAGAGGAGAGGAGAGGAGAGGAGAGGAGAGGAGAGGAGAGGAGAGGAGAGGAGAGGAGAGGAGAGATTCATCTGACCTTGAGCATGAGCCTGAGGATTCTTGGCAGACGATGGAGAAGCTGGCAGCTGAAGAGGGAGACTGCGAATTGGTAGCTAAAATACAAGCAGCACCGGTGCAGAACCAGAGTGGGGCTAACCTCTGATGGGAAGCTGTCACGCATGGGAGATGAAAGACCTTTATAAAGCAGCAAAAGACAATGGGAGGGGCTCACTGTATTTTAATAATTTCTTAAATGGCATCTTTGCTGCACATATAATGGGGCTCACAATCTGAACCATTTTATGCGCATCCTACTCTTGACACTGAATTTGTTCTGTGGGAAGGAATGGGGAAAAATCTAATACAACAACTATTAAAAGACAATGCTAGGGAAGAGAGGCGGGCACACCTAACACTAGTCCATCTAGACAGGGAGGAAGATTTCATTAAACCTGAGAATCACACAAGACACCTTCCTGACCTGTGTTAGAAGAGATAAAAGTGCTGCAAAGACAGCTCTCAAGCAGACACCCAATGGAACAACACCTATTCTAGATTTCACAGACAATCTGCAGGGACCTGGGAATACTTTATCAAATTTAGTGACCGCCTTACACAAGCAATAGAGAAGCAAGTTGAACATCCAAAAGTCAGGAAGGTACTACTTCCTACCCTTGCTGAAACAAATCTTAACAACACCTGAAAAGACATATTACCCTCTCTACCCATCACCCCAAAGCCTACCATTGCACAAATGGTTGAGGCATGCACCCTTAGGGCAACCATACACCGTGATGCCAGTCTACATAAGGCTACCAGTCAGGGTGTAGTAGAGGTGCTAGTAGCCTCCAAAGCTATTCCCTGACATACACATGAAAAAGGACCTTGCTTTAAATCTGGGGAGATGAGGCATTTTTGACAGAATTGTAAAAATACAGACCATTACCAGGGACCTTCTAGGTGTCATAACCACTGTCCTCACTGCCCCCCTCGTGCACACGCTTTCTAACACCAGCAAAACCGGTGGCCTGCAGGAAACCCCACACAGACACGGAAAGGCCCCACGCGATGACATCAAATGCGAGGCTGTTCCGCCCTACTCTCCACAACATCGTGGAGAACCAGCACAGTGACCTTCTCAGATCCATCAGGACAGCTTGATCACTGCAGAAAACTCGACAAATAAGAGCTCTGCCCTGGAACCCAAAGTCAGCTGCTAAGCGCCTTTTCTATTCCAATCCATGATATTTATGTTCACCATATTCCCACAGGCAAATACAGGCCTGACAGATGGCCCAGAGACACTTTGATTTTAACCAACACCAGGGAAGGGATGGAGACACTCACTATACTACCTGAGACAGTCACCTTGACATCTTTGCAGGAGATAACTGTCCAGGCTCTGTGCTTATTCCCTCCCCCCCTTTTCATTCCAAAAAGAACAGTTCTAGCCCAAGCCTACCTCCTACTGCACATGATCACCACACCAGCTGATCCAATGCTGACGTGGGCACAGATTACGAGCAGAAATAGACCCATTCTAAAGAGTGCTTTGACATGTAAAGGGAGAAAGAGATGTCATTCAGGGCTATTAGATACAGGAGCTGACATCACCATAATTTCCCTCTCTGATTGGCAAAAAGACTGGCCCCTGGTTCCAGCTGCTGGAGTGATTGTTGGCATCGGGAGAGCCACTACCAGCTTCTGGAGTCACGGTACCATGTACATGGAAGGTCATGAGGGCACAGTGATACAGTAAGATCATTCGTCACCTGGGCACCAATAACAATTTGAGGAAAGGCCTCTTGTCCCAAAGGGGGACAAGGCTAGAGATCATATCTACACCTAAAGATTTCTAGATGGGGCAACCGAGCAGCACGCCACCCTTCAGTTAACCTGGAAGACCAACGACCCCATATGGGTGGATCAGTGGCTCCTCCCAGGCAGAAAGTTAAAGGCCTGAAATCCCTCATGCAGGAGCAGCTGACTGTGGGCCACATTGTACCATCTACTAGCCCCTGCAATGCACCTGTCTTTGACATACAAAAGCCTGGCAAAGACAAGAGGCGGCTCTTGCAGGACCTCAGGAAAATCAACAAGGGCATCGAGGACATGGGGGCCCTCCAGTCCAGCCTGCCCTCAGCCTCCAAGTTACATAGAGTTTGGCAGATGGTTGTTATACATATAAATGACTGCTCTTTTGACTTCTCCTTGCACCCCAAAGAAAGCCCATTATTCGCCTTTTCCGACCCAAAATGGACAAGCACTGTTACAGAGGTACCCATGGACTGCATTGCCTCAAGGAATGGAGAAGAGCCCAACTACTTGTCAATGCCTTGCAGCCCAAATTCTCTCGCCCAGCCGGAAAAGACATCCTAATGCTATCATTTTTCATTACATGAACAACACAGTCATTTGTGCAGAAGCTCAAATCATTTTGGAAGATGTCATCACGGCAGTACAGCCGAAAGGTTTTGAGATTGCAGCAGATAAAGTCCAAAAGACAGCGCCCTGGAAGTACCTCAACCTAAAAAGCACAGAGAGAACCATCACACCCCAAACACTGCACATCAAGGACAACCCAAAGACTGCAAGAATTCCACCAACTCTGTGGAAGCATCAGATATGTACATTCACTACTGGGAATCACCACAGAAGATCTCATGCCACTGCTCCTGCTCCTTAAAGGCAGTGAAGGGCTCTATTTCCACAATCACTGGCACTGGAGGCAGAAGCAGCTGTACAAAAGGTCTCCTGGGTGATTCAAATTAACAGGCACACAGATACCATCCTAAATTTCCTTTCTCCCTGGAAATCCTTGGTGTAAGTCCAAAATTCCATATATTATTGTTTCAGTGGGACTCAACTATCTCAGATGCCCTGATAATAATGGATTGTGTTTTCAGATGACACCAACCTACTAAAATGATAACAACCCAACAGAAAGTTATTCCACAACTTATCAGGAAAGCTAGAGAGCGTCTGTGCTCCCTTGCAGGAACAGACACCTTGTGAATATATACTTACTTCTCACTCAGAAGCACCTCAATTGCCTACTTCAAACATCTGAACCATTGAAATATGCCTTAGATCTTTTTTACGCAGACAGGATCAGCCACCAATTCTACCACCAAAACATTCCTGCGTTGCTCAGCATGTTCAAAATTACCCCAGACCCAGCAAGATCCATTGTAGCCACCTGCCCAAATTGTCAGGAACATGGCCTTGCTTCTGTCAGAGCTGGAGGCAATCCAAGAGGACTAGAGAGTCTCCACATCTGGCAATCAGACATCACACACTAATCCTCTTTCGCCAGACTAAAATATATCCACGTCTCAATCGATGCTTTTACAGTGTGATTTTTTCCTCTGCCCATGCTGGTGAAAAATCAAAAAATGATGCTGTAAAACATTACTTTTTTGTTTTTTCCACCTTAGCAATTCCACAGGAAATTAAAACTGATAATACTCCTGCTTATACATCACACTGATTCCAACATGTTTCTGACCTCTGCGGTATAAAACATGTCACAGGCATACCACACTCTGCCACAGGACAGTCCATAGCCGAGAGGGCCAACTGAGCCATCAAAAGGATCCTTGATCAACTGAGAGGGGTAATGCAGATATTATCTTCCATTGAGAGACTGGCCAAGGCCTTTTACGTACTCAACTTTTTGAACAACCCATTTATGGAGCCAACTCCCCCAGTCATCAGGCATTTTACTAATTCAACTGCAGCCCAATTAAAAGAAAAGTCACCTGTGTTGAGCAAAGACCCTGAATCTAAAAAATTGATGGGCCCTTTCCCATTAATTACTTGGGAAAGAGAAGATGTCCTTGTCTTTACAGCAACACTCCTAAGATGAATCCCAGCAAAATACATTAAATCTGTTTCTGGGGACCGCGAGGCAAACATCTGAGCAACCATCAGAAGAACAGAATGAAAGCCTAAGAGAGACAGCAGCAGCCTGGGAAAGAAGAAAAAGAAGGACAGAAGAAGATCTCCTATGCAGCGTTGACCACACACACCAAGATGGCTCAGACACCACTAACCAGGATATATGTCTTAATATTTGTAAAAATTATATTTTAGCATTGATATATGATTCTTCTAATAAGCTGTGTTCACACCCTTGGCTTACAGAAGAGAAAGTTTAGTGGGACCACAACTTAAGTTTCATCTTCTAATCTCTTTACCTGTTTGCTTTTAGGCAACCCAAGCCTCAAGATTCTAAATTAGCTAAAGGCAGAGGATGCTGCCATTGGTTGCTGCTGAACAGGAATCTGGATGCTTCTCACTGAGCCGCATGCTTTTTGCTGTGTGCTTCCACAGACAAGCCACAATTTCTTGTCCATGGCCATGACTGTCAGGCATTTGAAGGCAGGTGTTTTTTCTACCTGTTGTCACAGAGAGAGTCAGTATATCAGGGTATCCAGCTGCTGAAAGATCAAGGAAACAAGATCCAGATGGAAGGCAACATTGACTGGTTCACTGGAATTTTCAAACACGGCAGGATGAAAGGCTGGTTTACATCTTTAGTTAAGACTGTTTTGTGGACACTGTTTATTGTATTCATTGTGTTGGTTATTTTATCCTATTTTATTAAATGCCTGCAAAAATCTAGGGCAGAAGCCTTCTTTAAAGGCAACAAAAAGGGGGAAGTCCTTGGGGTGCGGGGGCCTATCAAGGAAGCTGTAATACCTCTGGGCAAAGTGACCAAGGTAAAAGAGAGAAACCGCTCTGCATGCAATGGTCTCGTCCATGGGCATTTTCAGGCTCCTGGTGATGCAGCACGTTTTGCTGGCATCACCCAGTTCAACCGCTGTATTTTCCTTATATGTACACCCCCTAGAAGGTTCTCCCCTCTCTTATACCATTTTGGTCCTGGCTTACTGCAATGCTACCCTGATTTTTCCCCCCATTTTCCATCTGTGTGCACAGCCCCATTCTGTCTCCCTTCCTGGACTGTCTTCAGTGCAATCCATAGTGTTTGGAGATCCACACAAAGATCCCTCACTCGCCTCGTTCACCAGCAGTTTAAGCAAGTGTGCTCCCAGCTCTGGGAGTGCAGGTTCCTCACACAGGCTGGCTGTGGGCAGGCTGCAACACAGGAACTGAGTGCAACAGAGAACCTGGCCTCTAATAAAAGGCATGGATGCGTTGCCCACCCAAACCAATGCCTTGCATTTTTCTACATTTTCCGTCTTCTCTCATCTCTCGTGTCACTTTCCCCATTTTCTCTAACTGGGAACTTGGCTTCCCTGTCCTGTCTGCAGGTCCAGCCACACGTGTGACCCTGCAGGAACAGCCTGACCCACAGGGAAGTGGGAGAGGACTCTTGGTCAGGAACTGTAGTGAAAGGACAAGGGAGAATGGGACCAAACTGCAAGAGGTAGAGGAGATTTGATGATGGGAAGAAGTCCTTTACTCTCAGGGTGCTTGTCCCTGACACAGGGACCAGTGCAGAGAGGCTGTGGAGGCCCCATCCCCTGCAACATCCAAGGCCAGGTGGGACAGGGGCCGCAGCAACCCGCTGTGCTGGGAGCTTGCTCAGCTTGGAACCAGATCATCTTTAGGGTCTCTTCCAAGCCAAACCACTCAAGGATTTGATCATTCTGCCATCCCCATCTCCCACTGAGCAGGGGCCCTGAAACTTCAGTGACATCACAGCTCCCAGAGGGTTCCAGGTGGAACGTCCAGGACCGGGAAACGAGCACAGCAGACACTTCACCAGCTGCCAAGGGTCAGTTGCCGCTCTCTCTGTGCTCTGACCCTCAGCGCTGAGGTGCTGCTGCTGCTGCCTGGCCTTTTCCTTCTGCCTGATCTGGAGCACCAATCCCAGCAGGATGTGCTCTGCTGTGCCCATGGAGGTACAGTGCCATGCCAGGCGGGGGGCACCCGGCTTGGGCAGGGTGCAGCCATGTGGGAATCGATGGTGTGGGACAGGACTGGGAGATTGTGCTGCCACTTGCAGACTGACAGAGACACTGTGGAGGAGATGGAAGTGGACCTGGGGCTGGATGAGGAAGAAATGATGGAGGTGGACTCCCCCTCTACTTCCATGTCCTCCACTGTTGAGGACATGGAAATAGAGGTGGAGGACAACACTGAAGAGATGGAAGTGGATGACAAGGATAACATCGAGGAGATGGAAGTTGACGAGGAGGATGAGGAGGAGCCCATGGTCCTTGGATGAAGATGGAGCCCCACAGGTAAGACAGGCAGATGCTTCCCACGCCCAGCCCACACACACACTGGGTCCCCCTGACGCCAGGCTGGGCTGGGCTGGATGGCCCCGCTCAGGGACACGGTGCCCGCAGGGGGCCTGGATTGTGCTGCCACAAGCACCAGCCCCGGCCTGGCCTGCGCTTGCCTGGGGCCACGCCAGCCCTGCCAGCCCCGGCCCAGCCCCTGGGGCCCAGCTCTCAGCCCTGCTGGGCCCAGTGCTGCCAGCTGAGTCCAGCTCTGCTGCTTCCTTTCTTTCAGGACTCATGCACAACATGGCGCAGATCTGATGCCTTTGTAAATACGTTCGAAGTTTAGAAATTCCTTGTAAATATGTTTTCTACATTGGAAGTTTTTTGTAAATACATTTTGAAGATTGTTAGCCCATCGGATCCCATGTAAATTTGTTCTGAACATTGTTGTAGTTGTTGTTATATCGATTGTTATAATGACACATATTCTCTAAATCATAGATTTGCCGATCTTCGGCAAATAAATAGTTTCTTTTAAAAACCTGACTTCTCTAGGCCATTCCTTTGGGCACAGGCAGCCTTTGCACACTTGTGGGTTCCCCTTGTTCCATGTTCCCAGGGCTGGAGTTCCCTGGGGGTGCTGGCACTGCCACCCCGGGGCTGGGGGTCCCTGTGTACAGGGGCTCCCACTGACACCGCTCCTGGCACTGGGCACTGCTGCTCTTCCTGCCCTGGGGCACAGCGCTGTCCCCAAGAGCTCAGCTCTCTCTCACCAGCTCTCACCCAGGGGGCTCTCACAGCACTGGCCCCTGCAGCCATGCCACCAAAGCAGGCAGCAAGCCTTCAGCCACCCTTCCTGCTGCAGCCACAGGGACTCCTGGGCCCACAGCCGCCAGCAGGCCACAGCCTTGCAAAATCCACCTGCACACTCTCAAGGCCACCACAGCCTTGGCAACTGGGCCACGTGCATCTGGGCTGCTGCAAGGACAGGTTTTTAAGCCTTGTAGCCTCCAAAGGCCCTGGGCTCTGCTTCCCAGCCTGCTCTGCACTGCCCTGAGCCTGCTTTGTTCCAGAGACAAAAGCCAAGCCAGGGCATCCTCACCCTGCCCGCATTCCTGCTGCTGCCAGCAGCCACTGGTCCCTGGGCCCCACTCGGGTGACAGCTGCAGGGACAGGTCAGCCTGTGCTGGGCAGGGGGCATGGGGCTTTGGGCCCTGGGGCTGCTGCTGCTGCTGCTGCTGCTGCTGCTGCTGCTACTGCTG
Source organism: Zonotrichia albicollis (assembly GCF_047830755.1). Lineage (NCBI taxonomy): Eukaryota > Metazoa > Chordata > Aves > Passeriformes > Passerellidae > Zonotrichia > Zonotrichia albicollis. Next base: position 4,757,251 of record NC_133842.1, read on the forward strand.
AGGCCATGGGCGCAACAGGGCCCCGAGCTCAGCCCCTGCCTGGGCAGCTGCCCCCAAAACCCCACACTCCCCAAGAATCCCCATCAAAGCTGCCAGGGGGAAATCCCATGGTATTCTCCATAGTGACTAAACCAACAAATTCTCCATGGGGAAAGTCAGCTGTAGTTAACAGCACCTTGACAAAGGTGGCTGCAGGGCAGGTGAGATCTCCAGGGCTTCTGGCAGTGCCTGCTCTGCACATGAGCCTGTGCGGCTGCTCCCAGTGGGACACAGCACCGGGCACAGGCCAGCCCTAAGCCCCTCACAGCTGATCCCAAGGAGCAGGGTCACAAAGCAGTTTCAGACCACTTCCTGTAGATATTTCAGAGGACTAAATGTCATTCAAGGAAGGCACCGTGCATATTTAGTTTTGGCGTCTTGGCATGAGAAGCCATGAAGGTGCCTCTGAATGTGCACTCAGGGCACCTCCACTGCCATCTTAAAGGGACGACAAATGACAGGCCTCAGCCTTCAGCACTGCTGAGCTTCTCAATGAAGTCAGCAATGAAGTCCCAGGAAGTAGTAGTTGTTTGGAGGTCCAGGGGCCTGCCACTGGAACTCTAATACCTCATTAGTACTTTGACGAACTCAAGTAAGTTGCGGCATACCTCTAAAGCAATGGTCTTGCCCATTGGCTTTTGTTGGGTCATGGTGATTCAGGTAATTTTCATGATATCATGAAGTTTTTTCTTTCCTTATATGTACTCCCGTAGGTGTTCTCCCCTTTCTTATCCTCTATTGGTCCTAAGTTACTGCATACAAGTTCCTTTTTTCCCACATATAAAACCTTGTGTGCCCAGCCTCATTTTGTCTCCGTCCCTGGACCCTCTCCAGCGCAAACCACACTGTTTGAAGTTCCACACAAATGCTCCTCTCTTGCCTCATCCATCATCCATTCAAGCAAGCCTGCTCCCAGCTATGGGAGTGCACATCTCTCACAGAGTCTGGCTGTGGACATGCCACAACAAGGCGTGCCCAAACAGGGACCTTCTTTGAGAATTCCTGAGAGCGATTACAGTGACGTTTCGACTGTTCCACCGTCACCGGACAGAAGACGCCTTGGGTCAGCGTCAGCCTCTGCCCTGGAGTGAGACCTGAGTTTTATCAGGGCTTGCTGAAGGCAGCGTTGGCACCCTCCAGCAGCAAGAGGGCCGACTCAATAGACAAAGCCCATGGGATATTTTGAAACACCTGCATACAGAGCCATCAGAGCAGGGAGCTGGGGGACAGCCACCAGCAGTGCAGGATCTTTGGGTGATATTTTAGTCCTGTGGGTGGGCCACATGTTACATCAGGGGCAGCTCTGGGTAACAAATTATCCAAAGATGAGAGGGACATATATCTTTGAGTCAGGGAGGTTCTCCTTTCAGAGTGCAAGACTTTTACTAAGGGAAGTTGGAAGTCGTTTGTTCATTGGCTGTTTATGGAGCTTCCAGATATTTCTGTTGATTCAGTTTGTCATGTAGCATTTTGGGACTGAGTTAGAGAAAGATTCTATCTTTTGCAAACTCAGGGAGTGAAAAGAGTTTCAACATTTTACCCAATTTTTCACATGTTTTATGGAGTTTTCTCAAGGATTCAAAGTTCTAATATTCAACCCAGACTTTCTGTTCTGCCCCTGGCATTCCAGAACCCACTGACACCATTAGGATGAGAGACAAAAACTGCTGTAAAGCACAGACAAGCCACCTGCTGACATCTCCCCTCCTTCTCTACCCCCTGCCCAGGTCTGTACTGATCACACAGGCTTGGATTCAACCCTAACCCATTCTCCAGTACCTCTCCTCACTGGATCCCCCTCAGATAGCTCACAAAATGGAGTCCCTCCTCTGGAGGGGGTCGTCAATGTCAAACTCCCTCCCACCCTCAGCTCTCTCATCGGGTCCTGCCCCTGTGTTGGATCCCACCTCTGCGTCAGGAACCACCCCTGCATTGGGATCCAGCGCTTCCTTGCCTACTCCCGCTGGCCTACCCCGTCCAACTCAGCCCCTTGCGGATCCCACACTGTCAGAGCTGGAAGTGTGAGGGGCGGTAACTGGAAGGCCGCCATCTTGGTTACCAAAGGCCCACAACACCGGGCCTGGCCAGTCACCCAAGGCCCCGCTCCTCTGCCAAAGATCAAGTTCCCTCTTCTGGAGAGGAGAGGGAAGGTTCATCTGACCTTCAGCATGAGCCTGAGGATTCTTGGATGAGTATGTGGAAGCTGGTGGCAGAAGAGGGGGACTGAGAATTGGTAGCTAAAATGCAAGCAGCACCGGTGCAGTACCAGAGGGGGGCTAAGCCCTAATTGGAAGCTCTCATACATGGAAGATGAAAGACCTTTATAAAGTAGTGAAAGACCATGGGAGCGGCTTGCTGTATATTAATCATTTGTTAAATACCATCTATCCAATACATGTGTTGGTGCCCCACAGTTTACGCCCTTTTATGTGCATCCTACATTCCCCCACTGAAATTATTCTGTGGGAAGGAATGGGGAAAAAACTACTACAACAGCTTTTAAAAGACTACGCTAGAGAAGACAGGCGGGCCCACCTAACACTAGTCCATCTAGCCAGGGAGGAAGATTTCACTAAACCTCCTTCAATAGGCCTTCCGTGAGCTCTGTTAGAAGAGACCTGCAAAGACCTGGGAAATCTCTTCTAAAATTTATTGACCACCTTACACAAGCAATAGAGAAGAAAGTTGAACATCCAAAAGCCAGGAAGGTACTGCTTACTAAACTTGCTGAAACAAATGCTAACAACACCTGTAAAGTCATTTTATCTTCTCTACCCCTCAACAGAAAGCCTACCATTGCACAAATGGTCATGGCATGCACCATTAGGGCATCCTTATACTGTGATGCCAGCCTAGACAATGCTTCCTGTCACGGTGTAGTAGACGTGCTAGCAGCCTCCCAGGTTATTCCCTGACACACACATGAAAAAGGACCTTGCATTAAATGTGGGGAGATGAGGCATTCTCAATAGAATTGTAAAAATAAAGGCTATTACCAGGGACCTTCTAGCTGTCACAGCCACTGTCCTCACTGCCCCCCTCATCCACACGCTTTCCAACACCAGCAAAACCGGTGGCCTGCAGGAAACCCCACATAGACGCAGAAAGGCCCCGCACGATGACACCAAATGCGAGGCCTTTCCACCCTACTCTCCCCAACATTGTGGACAACCAGCACAGCGACCTTCTCAGATGCATCAGGACAGCTCAATAGCTGCAGAAAACTCAAGAGAAGACAGCACTGCCCTGGAACCTAAAGGCAGCTAGTAAGCGCCTTTTCATCTCCAATCCACGATATTTATGTTCACCATATTCCCACAGGCAAATACGGGCCTGAAGAATGGCCCAGAGACATTTTGATTTTAACCAACACCAGGAAAGGGATGGAGACACTCACTGTACTGTCTGAGGTAGTCACTTTGACGACTTTGCAGGAGATAACTGTCCAGGCTCTATGCCTATTCCTTCCCCTTTTAATTCCAAAAGGAACAGTTATAGCCAGAGCCTACCTCCCACTGGACATGATCACCACAGCAGCTGATCCGATGCTGTTGAGGGCACAGATTACAGGTTGAAACAGATGCTTTCCAAAGTGTGCTTAGTCATGAAAAGGGAGAAAGAGATGTCTCTTTGGAGAATTAGATACAGGAGATGACATCACCATAATTTCCCTCTCTGACTGGCTAAAAGAATGGCCCCTGGTTCCAGCTGCTGGGGTAATTATTACCTACCAGGGGAGCCACTACCAGCTTCTGGAGTCACAGTAACATCTGCATGGAAGGTCCCGAGGGCACAGTTGCTACAGTAAGGTCATTCGTCGCCCAGGCACCAATAACAATTTGAGGAAAAGACCTCTTGTCCCAAAGGGGGACAAGGCTAGAGATCCTATCAGCACCTCAGGATTTCTAGACAGGGCCACAGAGCAGAGCGCCCCCCTTCAGTTAACCTGGAAGACCAACGACCCCATATGGGTGGATCAGTGGGCCCTCCCAGGCAGAAAGTTAAAGGCCTGAAATCCATCGTGCAGGAGCAGCTGTCTGTGGACCACATTGTACCATCTACTAGCCCCTGCAATGCACCTGTCATTATCATATGAAAGCCGGGCAAAGACAAGAGGCATCTGCTGCAGGACCTCAGGAAAATCAACGAGGTCATTGATGACATGGGTCCCCTCCAGTCCAGCCTGCCCTCATCGTCCATGATACCTCGAGTTTGGCAGATGGTTGTTATACATCTAAATGACTGCTCTTTTGACTTCTCGAGCACCCCAATGAAAGCCCCTTGTTTGCCTTTTCCGTCCCCTAATCAACAAGCACCTTTGTTGAGGTACCAGTGGACTGCATTGCCTCAAGGAATGGAGAAGAGCCTAACTACTTGTAAATGCCTTGCAGCCCAAATTCTCTTGCCCAGCCAGAAAAGACATCCTAATGCTATAATTTTTCATTACATGAACAACACAGTAGTTTGTGCAGAAGTTCAAATCATTTTGGATGTTGCCGTACAAGATGTCATCACTGTGGCACAGGAGAAAGGTTTTAAGATTGCAGCAGATAAAGTCCAAAGACAGCGCCCTGGAAGTAGCTCGGCATAAAACGCACAGAGAGAACCATCACACCCCAAACACTGCACATCAAGGACAACCCAAAGACTCTGCAAGAACTCCAAACACTCTGTGGAAGCATCAGTTGGGTACATTCACTACTGGGAATCACCACAGAAGATCTCATGCCACTGTTCCTGCTGCTTCTTAAAGGCAGTGAAGGACTCTTTTCCCTGCAATCACTGACACCGGAGGCCGAAGGAGCTGTACAAAAGGTCTCCTGGGTGATTCAAACTAAACAGGCACTCTGATTTTCCTTTCTCCCTGGCAATCCTTGGTGTAAGTCCAATATTCCATGCATTATTCTTTCAGTGGGACTCAACTATCTCAGATTCCCTTTTAATAATTGAATGTGTTTTCAGATCACACTGACCTATTAAAACAATAACAACCCAACAGAAAGTTATTGCACCACTAATCAGGAAAGCTAGAGAGCATCTGTGGTCCCTTGCAGGAACAGACCTTGTGAATACATACTTACTTCTCATTCATGAGAACCTGAATTGGCTACTTCAAAGATCTGAACCACTGCAATATGTCTTGGATAGGTTTTATACAGGCAAAGATCACCCACCAATCCTACCACCAAAACATTCCTGTGCTGCTCAGGATGTATAAAATTACCCCAGACCCAGCAAGATCCATTGTAGCCACCTGCCCCAATTGTCAGGAACATGGCCTTGCTTCTGTCAGAGCTGGAGGCAGTCCAAGAGGACTAGAGAGTCTCCACATCTGGCAATCAGACATCACACACTAAGCCTCTTTCGGCAGACTAAAATACATCCATGTCACAATTGATGCCTTTTCCAGTGTGATTTTTGCCTCTGTCCATGGTGGTGAAAAATCCAAAGTGTGTGCAGCTACATGTCCTGCAGTACAATCAGAAATCAATAGCAAGATGCAGAAACCCTCAACCACTCAGTAAAATATGAAGAAAACATGTAATATTGATTTTAAAAGCACCCCTGTAAAGACAGTTGAGAAGAAGCCAGAGAAACCAAAGTAAAATGCCTGAATTGAAACCTTTTTTTTTTTTTTTTTCCCTCAGAAAGACATTAATAATGGATTTTCAATGCAAGAAGAAAAACTGAAACCCACACCAGATTCTCCTGGTAATAACAGCTTTCTGCAAAGCCCAGCTATTAATGTAACAGGGACGTCCATCAATCAAGCACACAGAAAGTACTTTGAGAGCTAAAAAAAGAGCATGCAAACATCTGCATTTGGCAACTTAAATTTTGCCCTTAAGCATAAGGAACATAATAAATTATCAGGAGGTTGAGCTTGAACTTGTTTTCCTCCATCCTGGACCTAAATGCTGAGGATAAGGATGAAGGTACACAAACATGCTGCTGCTGAGATTTGTCATGACAAAAAGTGGGTGAAAGGAGCACGATTTCATTTGCTTTTTCATTTGAAAACACTAGTGCAAGAGAACACCAAGCAGGGGTGTAGCATCTCCCTGTGTGCAGTTCAGGGAGCTCCTGTGAACCCTTTTCCACCTCCAGCATCCTCAGCATATCCAAGACTGCTGGGGCGGTCCCACAGTGGAGTGACAAATGTGCCAGTGTGCTCCAAGGTGCCCACAGATCCCTCCTCGCCCAGCTCCTTCCCTGCTCCCCATGGAGCTGTGGTGATTTTGGCAGCTCCTCAGTCCCTCAGTGTTCTCTTCAACCATCACATCACACTTGGGGTCCATCAACACAGTCAAGCACTGTGTGGGGTGTCCCAGCAACCCCAGAAAAGCTGGATTGGCACCAGGGGAACGGCTGCAGAAAGCAGCTGGGGTGTCCCCACGCCTCCAGTGTATCCCCCCTTGTAAAATACAGCAGGTCAGAGCAAGTGCTGGAGATAACAAACACAATTTACGGATTCCAGCACAGGAGGCTGCAGGCATGGCTGCAACTAAGTCTTAATAAATTCTGAAGAGTGACACCATAAAATGGCTTTATGGAAGGCTGTATTTATTGTCTCCCCATGCTTCTGTCTCCAAGATGCCACGTTACACTTAATAACAGTTTTCTCCCCAGCTGCCAGTGTTGCAAACCCTGACAAGCTAATGGTCGGGCCAGCCCTCCCCAAACACACACATCTCACCCAGTACACAGCTCCCATGGCAGGAACAGGCAAAAAGGATTAAACCAGTCCTGCCCAGCTGCTGCCCAGCCTGTCCCCTCCGTGATGGCTCGGCAAGGCTCCCTGCCATGCAGCAGGACAGGAGTTTTGCCCCTGGAAGAGATGCAGAGGAGGAGCAGCTGCTGAAGGGTACTACCTGCATGCCCAGTGTCCTGCTGGGACAGGAGCATCCCTGCCCTGCCCCGCTGGGAACACCAAGGCCCTGCCAGCAGAGCAGCCCCACCTGAAACTGCTGCCTGCTGTCACAGCAAGCTCTGGGCAAGGCACCAGCACAGCCCTAGGGGGAACCATGGGGAACCAGGGATCCTCATGGAGAACCAGTAGTCATCAAGGAGAACCACGGAGAAGAAGAGATCATTATGGAGGACCATGGGTGTGGAGAGTTTTATTAATAGTTGGTTAGCTGAGAAAGGCCATACTGACATAATGCCGTTGGTTAAGCTGAGAGAGGGAAGTCAGCAGTCAGCAAGCTGAAAGGAGATGTCAGCAATTAGCAATCAGTGACCTTGCTGCAACATGAGGATAGGGAGTAGAGATTATTCCTGAATATATCCTGAGAATATGTAGAAAGTATCAAAAGTTGAACCATAGGAATGCAGAAGTAGGTGTAGTTGCTGATATGTAACTAACCAATCCTGAACTCAACTTTTGCAATATGTATGAAGCTCATGATGAACTGTATTTAACCCGCCGTACTGATCAATAAAATTGGGCCTGTGATGATCAATTGATGTCCTGGTCTCCTTCCGTCGACACATGGGGAACCAGAGATCCTCAAGGAGGACCATGGAGAACCAGAGGTGTGGGGGCCTGAATATATGTGGTATTGTAAGACCTATGTGGTTCTAAGTTACCCTCACGAGCCACAGCTGTTGCCCAACTAAGGACCCTGCAGCTGCAGCTCGTTTGGAGTAACCCAGACACACACTGATCTCACAGTACAACATGTATTCAGGCCCCCACATTTCCCCCTTTTCTTTTAACAATTATAATATACACACAGTCCCAGCTCTCAGGCTGCCTCTTCTATAGTCCCACATACACGTAAAGTCCCAGCTCTCAGGCTGTCACAGCTCTCGGCTGTCCGGGGGATTTCTATCATAGTCCCAGCTCTCTGGCTGATACTCCAAAGCCCCAGCTCTCAGGCTGCCACAGCTCTCGGCTGTCCGGGGAATTCCATACCTTCTTTCTCTCGATGTTTGGCTGTGCGTTCTTCATCACACGGGGTCACCAGTTGTTGTAATCTTTGCTGCAGCGTTGTTCTTCTCAGGGGCTCCTCTTGGGCTCTTGACCCACCCCTATTTATCTCAGTTGCCTTCACGAGCTACAGCTGCTGCCCAACTAAGGACCCTGCAGCTGCAGCTCGTTTGGAGCAACTCAGAACCATACAGGTCTTACAATACCACATATATTCAGGCCCCCACATTTCCCCCCTTTTCTTTTAACAATTATGCAATTACAATACACATACAGTTCCAGCTCTCAGGCTGCCACAGCTCTCGGCTGTCCTTAGATGTTCCAAGGCTCTTTTCCTTAAAGGCCATATTCTTGCAGCTTTCTGCTGCTACAGCTCCTTAATTCAAAGGCCATATTATGTTCTACAGTCCCAGCTCTCAGGCTGCCACAGCTCTCGGCTGTCCTATCTTCTATAGTCCCAGCTCTCTGGCTGCTACTCCAAAGTCCCAGCTCTCAGGCTGCCACAGCTCTCGGCTGTCCTATCTTCTATAGTCCCAGCTCTCTGGCTGCTACTCCAAAGTCCCAGCTCTCAGGCTGCCACAGCTCTCGGCTGTCCGGGGGATTCCATACCTTCTTTTGATGTTTGGCTGTGCGTTCTTCATCACACGGGGTCACCAGTTGTTGTAATCTTTGCTGCAGCGTTGTTCTTCTCAGGGGCTCCTCTTGGGCTCTTGACCCACCCCTATTTATCTCAGTTGCCCTCACGAGCCACAGCTGTTGCCCAACTAAGGACCCTGCAGCTGCAGCTCGTTTGGAGTAACCCAGACACACACTGATCTCACAGTACAACATGTATTCAGGCCCCCACATTTCCCCCTTTTCTTTTAACAATTATAATATACACACAGTCCCAGCTCTCAGGCTGCCTCTTCTATAGTCCCACATACACGTAAAGTCCCAGCTCTCAGGCTGTCACAGCTCTCGGCTGTCCGGGGGATTTCTATCATAGTCCCAGCTCTCTGGCTGATACTCCAAAGTCCCAGCTCTCAGGCTGCCACAGCTCTCGGCTGTCCGGGGAATTCCATACCTTCTTTCTCTCGATGTTTGGCTGCACGTTCGTCTTCACACGGGGTCACCAATTGTTGTAATCTTTGCTGCAGTCCCAGCTCTCTGGCTCTTCTCCTTTCTCTGCAGCACTCTTCTCAGGGGTTCCTCCTGGGCTCTCGACCCACCCCTATTTATCTCAGTTACCCTCACGAGCCACAGCTGTTGCCCAACTAAGGACCCTGCAGCTGCAGCTTGTTTGGAGTAACCCAGACACACACTGATCTCACAGTACAACATGTATTCAGGCCCCCACACAGAGGTCCTCATAGAGAACCATGGGGAACCAGAGATCCTCATGGAGAGCCAGAGGTCCTCATGGAAGACCATGGAGAACCAGAGGACCCCTGGTTCCTCGTGCCAGAAGGACAGGAAACCTCACCATTCAGCATTCCCAGCTCCACTTCCACTGCAGTGTGCACTTCCATGGTTCCATATTTAGCTTTTGGAGCATGGATACAATTTTTCTGGAGCGTAATCTTCACTGAGCTTCTTGTTCTCACTGCTGGTGTAGTGTTCAAAGCCTGCAAGAAAATCCCTTTGAGCTTCATGCAGAGCCTTGGGTGCGGAAGGAGACTTGACAAGTATAAAGATGCTGCTGTTCCATCCCTGCCTGCATTGCCTGCACTGCAGAAGGCACAAAAAAAATCATGTGAACCATCTTTAGTTCTCTTCAGATTACAAAAAGGTAACAAAACCCCCCAAACTCACATATATCAGTTTATCAAGTACAGCAAACAGTACAAACAGGAGTGCATGTGTGTTTGGCCTGAGAACACTCGCAGCGGATGGAGATGAGTGTGAACATCTCCTCACCCAGTGTCCCCCCCTCTGGCCTCCGTGTCCCTCCCCTCTTGCCAGCTGACAGCGACCAGCTCTCCTCAGCAGCCTGGCTCTTCTCCTCCTCCAGGACAAGTCCTTTCCCCTTCAGAAAGCAAACCAAAGGTTTAGAGAGCATCTGGAGAGATCAGTGTGTGGAAGGATGATGAAACAGGAGTCAAGTGAAAGCCCCTTGACTTCTCTTCCAGCAAAGGCTCTGCCCTCATGGACCCCCTTCCCTGCAGCCTGTGGCTCCTGGCTCCAGCCCTCTGGACCCACAGCTCCCCAGCAGCTCAGACATTTCCTGCTGCCTCTTTTCAGAGGAGCCCTTTCTGTGCTTGCTCCGCTCAGACTGCAGCTGATGTTAGTGGGGGAGCAGTCAGCACCACCACCAGGGCTTGCAGCTCTCTGTGAAGCCCCCGTGAGATTTTCTGTCTTAAAAAAGGCACTGCCAGAGAGTCCCTGATAGCTGAGCCTGGAAACACCTCTGGGATCAACCCCTGCTCAAGCAGTGTCCCCTCCAGCCCTAGGCCTGTGCTCAGGTGGGTCTGGGATGTCCCAGGACTCCATCACCTCTCTTGTGCAGCTGGCCTGCTCCAGTCACCCTGCAGTAACCAGATTTTTCTGTGTTTAAGCAGTGTTTTCTGTATGTTTTGCCGTGGAGGTGTCTTGGAATGGCAGCACAGCCAGTGGGACAGCAGCCACTCCTCCAGCATTCCCTCAGACAGACTATAAATACCTGCACTCCACCTGCAAAACCCATCACCATGTGCAACCTCCTTACAGCTCTAGCTAGTCCAGATACAGCCAGGGGTAACAAATTTTTGTGTATTATCTGGTGAAGAACAGACAGATAACTGTAATTAGTAGCACCCTGGTTAGGTGAAATGATAGTGTAATTAATGAAGATCAGGTGGGCTTTGTTTCAGATAAGGAAAGTAGCAGATTCTATCAAAATGTAAATGCAGCTCAAAATCCTGCCTCGGTGATCACTTAGAGGTGCTTTTAGAAACACCACCAGCCTGAGATGCAGAGGTTTCGCTTGGGCTGAATGACACATCCTAAAAATAAACCCTGGTCCGGGGCTAACATGTAAATTGTTGATTAGATCTATTTATTCACACCCCACAGTGATGGGGGAGACTTGCAGCTCCCTGTTCTTCCTCTGGCTTTGCAGGATCACTGGCACATTCCTGTTATTGCTGCTTGCAAGGACTCTGCAACCCCGGGAGCTCTCCAGCAGCAGAACAGCGGCAATTCCAAGTGACAGGCTGCACACATTAATTCTGTATTCACATAACATCCTGTTGCAAGTGAATGACCCAAGCAAAACTTCCTGCAGTCTGAAGGATCAGGCAGAAAAATCAGGAGAGAGGAGCCTGAGTCTTTTTAAATAGAAATGTTGTCCCTCATTAGAATTTCCAACACCACCACCCTTACTCCTTCCAAAATGTAAACACATAATAAAAAATTAAACATTAATCTGGCGTGGAAGAGTTCTTCCAATCAATGGGAATTAGTTCTACAAAACATCAGGACAGACACAAAGAGATTAGATATTCTTCCCTAGCTTTTGCTGGTACAGCAGGGCTGGAAAAACAGAGCCATATTTATTTTTTAACTAGGAAGATTTCTCAGGATGCCAAAGGAAGCAGCTTCGGTAAAGCAGAGCCATTTGTCTCAGTGTGCATTCAAGTAAGAACAAATGCAAAACCAGCTTCTAGACCTCAAGGAGCATCAAATAGCTTTTTAATTTATGTCCCAAATTCCCTGCAGATTGTGAAATGAACAGAGGGCAGGGTTCAGAGAAAATGCCTCGCTCAGTCAAGACAGCTGGATGGATATTCTGAGTTTTCCTCAGAGGAGAAGGTGCTTTTGCACCAGAATGGAGCAGGCACAGCACGTGGCTCTGGAAGGATCTGTGGAAAAAGCAGACCTGTTGCTTGTGTGACCCTATAAATAAATGTATGGAAAACTGAATAACTTGGGAAAGGAAAAGGAGCAAAATAAAGAAACCGGAGCCCCATCTGAGCAAGAGGACAATTTGCAGGCAAGAGCTGTGAAGAAGCAAGTGAAATATTCCTCACAGGAGCCATCTGACTGTGCTGACTGCCTGAAAACCCTCTGACCTTGTCCTTGCCCACCCAGAATCAGTTCTGTGGAAGTTTCAGTAAGTCGGGCCTTAACCCACAGGGGAAACTACAGGCAGGAAGGGTCTGAGCAAGACCATGGAAAATGCTCCCTAATTATGGAAAAAGATAGCTGCAAAACTATAGTTAATGGATGTACATGATCCAGACTGAACGACAAGGACAAACCAGGGATTAGCCCCTAGAGCCAAGTTCTTTTGTAATAACTGCCACACACATCCCAGGGCCCAAATCCAGCATCTCCTGGAGCATATGGCCACAAGTATCCTGGGAAAAGGGCTCAGAAATGGTCATCCTGGCCACTGGCTCAGGCACTTGTGCTCCAGCAAACCTTCAGTCAGGGCAGGGTCTGGGTACAGAGCCAGCAATGCCAAAGGGACAGATGTGGAAGGAGTTGGAAAGATGGTGCATCCCCTCAGGGCTGGGGCTGCCTCCTTCACCACCAGCAAATGACAGCAAACACAGGAGAATGGGCTGAAAACACGATGTCTGCAAGACATTTATAGATCAGGGTTTAATTTATGAAATACAGAATAAAGTTGACAAATTTAGGAAAAAAAATCTCTGCAGAAATGCCTGACCCCCAGAGCTGCCAGCCTCTCCCAGAGTGTGGGTCAGTCACATCCTGCAGCAAACACTGCAGTGCCTGTCCCACACAAGATCACACATTTGAAGCCTGAGGGAGTTGCTATGATTATGTTTGATCAAACCTTCAGAACTGTTTCAGTGACCCTGGGACCCAAGTCCCATGCTTTGAAAGCATATTCCCCCAGAAATTTCCCATTTCCCAAGGAAAATGTTGGAGCTGTGGGCCTGCTGTGGTTTGCTGGCTTTGGAAGGAGGAGGGATGCTAGTCAAACTGGAAATTCAAGATAACCAAGGCTGGAGGCACTGCCAACACATTTCAGAGGAGGGAAAACATTTTTCTTCCAAAGCACTGTTACAAGCTTGAAATAAATGTGCAGACTGTTAGATGAAGACAGAGATAAAAATAGGCCTGTTATTAAATATCTCTTCTTTAATGAGGTTCATCCTTCTAAACAGCTACTCAAAGGTTATTGGAGCTATTGCAGAAAATCCAGCCTGCTTGCACATAAAAACCAGAGCAAGATATTCCTCATCACCCAGCACACATTTAAGCACCTCTCAGCAGCTCACAGGCTCACAGCATCCCCAGCTTGGCAGGGAGGAGATAAAAGCAAGGAATGAGAGATGTCTTCCCTGGGAAACAGTCTCTCTTCTTTCAAAGCACTTTTCTCCCACCAAACAATGTACATTTAACCACGGGAATGGCTCCCGCTGCTGATGTTACACCACCAGCAGCCTGAGCATCATTAAAGTGAAGTTTGAAATTATTCTGAAAGCTGCCGCTTAACCTCTTCCTGTTGCACTAAAACCACTGCTTGACTCTCAGCACCTTATTCCCTGGTTTGTGGCCACTCCTGACCACCTGGAATACCCTGCAGGGCTCAAAACTCCACAAACAACTAGCAGGAGTCATGGCTTGGCTCATGAAAATGCAGCACTGCACCCTTGTTTTGGCAGTGCCCACAGCCTAGTCCATGGCTGCGTGTTAGAGAAGCTCAGATTTTATTCTGGCTTCTCAGAAGCACAGTTAGTTTTTGGCAGAAGGAGCATCACTGCAAAAGTCTTTTGTAGCCAGTTTGAAACCAGTAACATCATGGCCAGTAAGGGACAGGACTGACCTGACACACCAAAAACCCACCCCAAGCCCACTCTGCTCCTAAACCTGAGCAAGCATTGTGGGGCTGTTTCTCACCACATCAGTGCTGCCAGGACACTGCCACTTCTGGAAATGACAGAAGAGAAGTTTTACCTGCATTTGGGGAGCAAAAGATGGCTCCCAGATCATGGAATTGGGGGTACCAATTCTGTACAGAAATGCTGAAATCAAGCTGCAGGACAGGACACACTCGTGCTGTCTCCCTGACCAGAGCTGTCATCCTTCCAACACATCCTCCTGCTAGAGCAGGGGGCTGGGAACCCCTGTCTGATCACTGTCCCAGCATCTCCTGAGCCCCAATCCTGTCCTTTCACCAACAGCTGGAGGGAAACACCACTGTCCCTCTTACCCAGACCAGGACCAGGGCATGGAGGGTGTGCTTGGTGAGCCCCATCTGCCTGGCACTGCCCCACATGTCAGGCAGGACCAGCACCTAGAGCTTAGCCCTGGCACTTCTGCCAAGGACCTGGAATTAGGCACAAGTGTTAGGGACACTGTGCCTCCTGTGATGTGAAGATGAGGGGCAAAGGGAAGCTCACAATGGTAGGAAGCTAAGAGAGGAGCCCATGAAGGCAGCTGACACTAAAAAGAATAGCCATGAGATACATTTAGGAGATGAAAAGCCTCAGCTCTGCAGAGGGATCTGGCTAGGCTGAAGCCATCCATGGGCCCAGGACAATGGGATGAGGTTCACCAAGGCCAAGAGCCACGTCCTGCCCTGGGCTCACAACCACCCCAAATTCCTGGCTGTGCCCTGCCCCTGATCCCCACAGCCTGTCCTGGTTCCTTCATCCCTGCATTGCCAGGGACTCTCCGGCACAAGGGAGCTCTGCTCTGGGGATGGAGGGAGGTGCAGGTGCCACCACTGGAGTGGGAACCAGAAATCACCAGGTTTGTGTCCTTTGGGGGTCTGGAACTCAGAGGCACAGAAAGTTTCTCTTCATGGCCAACGGTCCATGGTTGAACAGGACACAATTCAATAACAATCACGCTCTTCCCTGAGCTATGTGCAATGTCCCAGCAGTGTCTGACATGTCCACCATCCACAATGATTTCCATAATAAAATTAATTTTAGAAAAATATGGTTCTGTGATAGATATAAACACAGTGAAGTTCTTGTTTCGGGGTGCCCATCCTGGATTGGGGGCCAAACAGCCTGAACAATTCCTAAATTGCAAAGCTTTCAGTGGTGGATGGAGAATGGGGTCAGGCTGCTTTTGGCGTTGAGGAAATGCTGAAACCAGCCTGACTCATTTCATCTCCTCATGCCCTGGCTGATCTCCCCTCTTTCCCCTTCCACCCATTGGCTTTTGTCTCCACCCAGCCCCCCCGGTAAAGAGCCTGGCTCTGTGTTCTCCATCCCCTCCTTGCTGACACTGCCAGGCTGGGATGAGGAGCCCCTCAGCCTTCCCTGCTCCAGGCTGGACCAGCCCAGCTCCCTCAGCCTCTGCTCACAGCCCAAGGGCTCCAGCCCCACCTTGGGGCCCTTCCCAGACCCTGCTGCAGCTGCCAGACATCTTTCCTGCCCTGGGGAACCCAAACCAGGCCACAGTGACCTGGATAATCCATGTCCTTGATGTCCTGGTCACACAGCCCTGGCCCCTTGTCCCCCATCAGGCTCTGGGATAGATCCTGTGGAACATCCTTTGGTGGAGGCTGTGGCTCCAAGTGGGCTGGGAGGATCCCGGGGGACAGGGACCCTGCTGGGCATGAACAGCATTGGACTTGTTGGGAGAAACTGTGAGGGGGAGCTGGGGCAGAGTGACCAACCCAGTGACCTCATAAAGCCCCCCTGTGATGTCAGATAGCCCTCTCTGACATCACAGCCTTCTCTGTGATGTCACAGCCTGTTCTCTACTGTCACACAGCTGGTCTCTGACGTCACAGCAAACTCTCTGATGTCATAGTCTGCTCTGTGATGTCAGTCCTCTGCCCTGTGATATCACAGCTGGTTCTGTGATGTCACAGAGACAGTCTATGATGCCAGAGTTGCTCAGTGACCGCACATAACCCACTCTGTGATGTCATAGCCCACTCTGTGACCTCATGTCACCAGATGATAAATTGTCTACACCAGGTGAGCCCACACAATGCCAGTTCTCAAAAACCCCAGGCCTATGGAAACCACACAATGCCCATTGTGTGAGAAGGGGAACTGGAAGTTCAGCAGCCTCAGTGTCCTGCCAGCTCAGCCAGGACCGCTGGAACATTGGGGTCCAAGAGCACCAGGGACCACCAGAGAGACCTCAAGGACAGGAGAATGCATGGGTAAAGGGGAGGGGAAATATGTTAATGATTCTGGGGAAATGATTATCATATATGTGTTTAGTCCAGGACAATCAATGAATATGTATGCAAAATACAGAATATAAACAGAAACCTTCCAGCACTCAGCATGCACAGGTTTGGGAGGAGCTGTCCCCCGTGCATCCAGCCAAAAAAAGAATGCTGCTTCTTAATGCTACATTTGGTTTATGGAGTTTTATTATTTTGCCAAATTTTTGGTAACAATCCCACTGCCAAGGAAAGCTCTGTCTGATGCTGTTCACAAACAGAGAAGGGCATGGGGCAGATGTGGTGGTCGAAGGCTGCCTGTGGCACAGTGACCATAAAATACTGGAGTTTCCAATATTCTGTGAAAGAAGGAGGGGCAGCAACAAAACTTCATCAGTGGAATTATTCAGGGTAGACCTTGGCCTGTTTGGGATGCAGATTTGGAGAGTACTGAATCAGGTACTGATTTTTTAAGGGAAACAGTCCTTAAAAACAAAGATGTCCTGGAAGGGTGGACACACCTCAAGAAAGTAATCTTAAGGGGGAAGGAGCAGCCTGTCCCTCTGTGCCAAAGTTGAACCAGAGAGGAAAATGACTGTCCTGGCTGATCATGAGCATTTTTTGGGAACTCAGAAAAAACTGGTCAGGCAACTCAGGAAGTGTTTAAGGAGGTTGTTGGGTCATGCGGAAAGAAAAGTAGAAAGATTAAAGCTCAATTAGAGCTTCACCTGGCCACTTCTGCAAAAAGTAGTAAAGGAAAGCTTTTATAAATAAACTAATAGCAAAAGGAGGAATAAGGAGAACCCCTACTCGATACTGGATGCAGAGGGGAATACAGTAACTAAAGAGAAGGAAAAGGCTGAGCTGCTTAACACCTTCTGTATCTCAATTTTCGACAATAGGTGAAGTTTTCCTCAGGACAAGTGTTCTCCTGAGCTGGTGAATGGGCACAGGGAGCAGAACAGCCCCCTGGAATCCAGGAGGAAGCAGTTGGTGACCTGCTGAGCCACTCAGATGCTCACAGGTGTCTCTGGGAGCAGATGGGATCCATCCCAGGGGCATGAGGGAGCTCTGGATGAGCTCCCCAAGCTGCTCTCCATCATTTACCATCAGTGCTGGCTCAGCAGGGAGGTCCCAGAGGACTGGAGGTGCCAGTGTGAGCCCATCCCCAAGCAGGGCTGGAAGGAGGAGTTGGGGAACTCCAGGCCTGTCAGCCTGACCTGGGTGCCCGGCAAGGTTATGGAACAGATCACCTTGAGTGCCATCCCAGGGCACCCACAGGATGGCCGAGGGATCAGAGCCAGCCAGCGTGGATTTCAATGTCTGCATTGATGATCTTCATGAGAGGACTGAGTCCAGCATCAGCAAATTTGCAGATGACACCAAGCTGGGTGTGAGTGTGGATCTGCTGCAGGGTAGGAGGGCTCTGCAGAGGGCCCTGGACAGGCTGGATCCAGGGCCCAAATCCAACAAGGTGAGGTTTAACAACACCAAGTGCTGGGTACTGCACTTTGGCCACAACAACCCCTGCAGTGCTGCAGGCTGGGGACAGAGTGGCTGGACAGCAGCCAGGCAGAAAGGGACCTGCAGGGACTGATTGATGGACAGCAGGCAGGACAGGAGCCAGCAGTGTGCCCAGGTGGCCAAGAAGGCCAATGGCTCCTGGCCTGGATCAGGAATGGTGTGGCCTGCAGGAGCAGGGCAGGGATTCTTCCCCTTCACTCGGCACTGGTGAGGCCACACCTCGAGTGCTGTTTGCAGTTCTGGGCCCCAATTTAGGCAGGACATGGAGGGGCTGGAGCATGTCCAAGGCTGGGGAGGGGTCTGGAACACAACTCCTGTGAGGAATAGCTGAGGGAGCTGGGGTTGTTTATCCTGGAGGAGAAGAGGTTCAGGGGAGACAAGGCGGTGTCAGGGCACAGGGTGGACTTGATGATCTCCATGGCCTGTTCCACCTGTGCTGATTCTGGGATTCTCTGAAGCCACCCTTGCAGCAGTTGCAGGATGAGCCCTGGGCCTCCTCTTCAGAAGCTCCAGCAGCCCAGGTCCCTCAGCTTCTCCTGCCAGCCCAAAAGCCCATCCTGTCAGTCCTGCAGAGCCTCTGCAGCTCCTCCTCACTGCCCAGAACAGGGAGCCCCAGAGCCAGACACAGCAGCCCAGATGTGCCCCCCTGGCCTGGGGTGCCTCTGGCAAGGGAGCAGCACCAGGCACTGTAGGAGCCTGCAGACAATTCCTGCAGCACTTGTAGGATGATCCTGCTGCCCAAGGGACGTTCCCATGGGGCCAAGTCAGGAACTGCAATGGGGAGTGCGGCCAGAGAGGAAAGAGCAAACAGAGATGGGCTGTTTGCACGGCAGTGAACAGAGGTGGGCAGTGGGAAGAAATTTGCAGCAGGAAGTGTAAAGAAAGCAAAGGTGAAGCCAAGGATCTGCTTAGGGCAGTCTGGTGGTGGCTGCCAGGCAGCCCTGGCTCTGAGCAACAGCATCTGCAGTGGGACAGGAAACTCCCAGCTGATGGGAACAAACTTTCTGGCTGACTGCAGAGGCCAGGACAAAGCTGAGTGGTTTCCCTGGTGTCCCCCACCCCTTGCTGTCCCAGGGGCTGATGGCATTTGTGCTCCCTCAGGTTCATGTCCCCACACCAACAGCATGGGGGTGCTCCCCCTGCTGTGTGCAATGCAAACAGGGGCTGCTGAGGGAGTGCTGCCGTGTCTGTGCCTGCAAGGATGGGGCACCTGTGTGAGCTGGGGGAGAGGCCAGGGCTGCAGAGGGGGGATGTTGCTGGCAGCTCCATGAGGACGCTCTGGGACGCTGCCCTGGGCTGTGCAGCGCACTGGGGATGGATCAGCCCCTGCTCTGCTGCCCCTTCCCGTCTCCCCCACAGCCCTTGCAGAGCCCCAGCTGCTGCTGCCCTCAGCTGCCATGGCAGCCCTCAGGACAATGCGGTGCCAGGGCTGTTCCAAGTACAATTGCAGTGACACTCGTTGGTGCCACCAGGTGCCATGGCAACGGCCACAGGGACTCAGTCCTTGGTTTGGTGCCATGGTAGCCAATGCCTGGAGCTGTTGTGATGGTTGGTGGCCATGGAAAGCTGCCCTGGCCCTTGCTCAGGGCTGGTGTCAGTGCCCAGAGCCAGAGGGGATCCCTTGCTGGGGGCTGTGCCATGGCCACCTGCCCTGTGCCACGCTGGCCGCTCAGGCACCAGGAACCAGCAGCCAACGGCACTGCCAGGGCCAAAGGCCAGGTCAGCCAGACAGAAAGGGGCAGGGCTGGGCACTGTTTCCATGGCAACCGGCACTGGGGGGACACCTGGGTCACCTGGCCTGGCAGTTGCCATGGAAACCCCTGGCAGGGACTGAGGGCCCAGCCCCTGGCACTGAGACACTGCTGGGCCGGGTGCTGAGCACAGGGCTGAGCACGCAGAGATGGTTTTGTTCTTGGTGAGCTGCAGCACAGCCAAGGCCTGTCCTGCCCCTCGGCAGCCACGCTGGGGAGGGGCTGGGGCTGTGGGGGAGCTGGGCAGGGGACACAGCCAGGACAGGGGACCCCAACTGATCCCGGGCATAGCCCAGACCAGAGCACATCATGCTCAGGGTATGAAGGGGGGAACAAGGAGGAATAGGGGAATTTTGAAGGGAGGGCTTTTGCCTTCCCAGGGAACACTTAGGCAAGAGGGGGCCCTGTTTTACCAGTGAGCAGGGTCACTACCAAAGACACAGACACCAACTGAAGGAATTGTGTCATTTATATCATGCACAGCTGCAAAGATTTACAAAAGGATAAGCTCAGCAAAGCACATCATCATTAGCAAAGAATTACAAAAGAAGATCAGCAATCCATCATAACCCATCATTACTTTTTGATGACTAATCCCTTGGTGAAACACTAGAGGTGTTTGTGGCAGACAAAGATTCTGGCTGACTACCAAGGGTACACCTTACAGACATCAGTAGTACTTTAGTGACACCATTCTTCATTCTTTTTTCTCAATCTCATTCCAATTAGGAACAAGAATTCTGTTGTCCATGGAGCTGGCACCTTTTTAATTCCAGAATAATGCCCCCAGGCCCTTTGCTGTTCAGCTTTACCGTGCTGTCCATGGCTAACAAGGCTTGGAGGGGGCCCTTTCCCCTCTGGCTGGAAGGGGCCGGGTCCCAGTCCCTGAGGGGCACCCAGGCTCCTGGATGGAATTCCTGTGCAAGTCCCTCAGTGTCACAGCAGCCTTCACATGGAGCCCTGTGGATCAGAGCATGTTCCAAAGGGGCCCTTGGGGCAAACAGGGAGATCTGGTCTGGCAGGATGTGTAAAACAATATCCTGTCAGATCTACTTGTTCTCACACACAATCCTTGGCTGCAGGGACACATTCCCATTGTTCCTGTCCAGGTTTCAGGACTCAGAGTTGTCTTTCCTAGGAGCTGCTCCTTCAGCTGCCTCGGGAGGGCCTTTTGGCCTCCAGACCCATACTCTGGCTTTATTATTAGGACTGCTGGATCTAAACTCTTTTGTCTCCACAAATGCTGGTGACTGGAGCTGGATCTCCTTTTTTCACAATCGTTCTCAAAATTCCAATATCAATAATTGTGCTACCCTGTCATGGGGTTGAATAATCCAATCTTGTTCATAATTGTTTACAGAATTACTGTAATTTCCCCTGGATATTCTGCATCAATTCCTCCTGCCATGACAGGAACACCTTGCAAGGCCAAGCTCCAAGGGAGCAGTTCCCAAAGCAAAGTGTCCTGGAGGAATCTGAATTTCTGTTTCAGGATTGATAGCTCTCATTTGCTTTGAATTTTTCCTAACGAATTCCAACACATGAAGGCCCAGCCCTGCAGCCTCTGGGCTGGCCCTGCCAGGGGCCATCACAGCCAGAACAGGTTCCCAGGCAGCCCAAGTCTCACTGCCCATGGCTGGATTTGCAAATTGGGGGCAGCCGTGCACAGCCAGGGGGTTCCATTTCCCCAGTGGGTCATTGTGAAGGGCATGGAGCACATCTGGGAGATGGGTTCTCCATGGGCAAAGGTTCCCATCTCCTCATTTTTCCAACTGTTCTTTTAATGACCCCTTCACCCACACAGCCAATCCTGCAGCTTGTGCATAGTCTGGTACATGAAAAACCCTGCAGTCTTATTCACTGTATTTTTCACAGGAACAGACAAAGCACTCTGCATCACAGTATCAGCACACCCTGTAAAAATCACCAATTTCATCTCTTTTTCCTTTTTCCATTGTATACAATCTCACAAAGTTGACCACTGACATTAGGGTCCTGGCCAATCCTGTCCTGTAGGGTATTTCGTGTCACATCCCTGAGCAGCCAAAGATACCAAATTAGTATTGTCAGCATTTCACATTATTATGGTTAATATTTCACATTATTCTTATTTTACATGTACATATTGATATAGAAATATAGATATAGATATAGATACGTAGATATAGAAATATATATATATAAATCTATAAATATAAACATGAAGGTCTTATTATCCTATAAATACGTATATACTTATTTATTATATTGATATTTCACTTGCACAAGTGCATCTGAGCTCAAGATTAAAACCTTTCCCTGTTGCTCCGTGTGGGAGCATTCCCACAATAATTGTTCCTTCTGAAGGTGCTGTTTCCTATGTACTCTCAACAAATTCAACTTTGTCTGCCCAAACCCACAAGTTCTTTTCCTTTTCCATATGCAATTTTTGGATGCATTTGAGGACATCCAGGGGTGCAGCTTCTTTTACCCGACTGCCCCACTGCTCCCACAGGGCTCTAACCTCAGCCCACTCCAGAGCCAGGGAACTCCAGGGAAGGGCTTCCCAGCTGGGAATTTCTGATGGCACTGATTCCTCACACTTACATTGAACAAGTGACATTTTGTTGGCATCTGGCCAGACTGTGCCAGTTTTGTTTTGCCAGTGGGCAAAGTCAGCACCAAAGACACAGACACCAACTGAAGGAATCAGTGTCATTTCCTGCAGTTCAGAGCAGCAAAGAATCACAAAAGGAGCAGCTCAGCAATGCACCCAACCATCCCCACCAAAGATTGCCTGCAGTGATTAAGAAAGATCCAGCAGCATTTACCCTCAGCCTTTACCATCTCCCAGACCCACACAGCAGCTGGGGAAGCTGTCACAGCCAAGGGCTGCAGAGCCACTCCTGGGCACTGGCAATTCCTGCAGGTGCCTCCAGCCCCAGGTGAGGCTCCAACCCCGCTGGGAGAGGGCCCAGCTCTGACAGTGCAGAATGAACAAACTGACAGCACTGCTAGTGTGGCCACATCTGCTTTCATCCTCCTCTTGGGTCCCTCCCAAAGCCTGGCCAGGGCTCTAGGAGGAACTAAGGGAGGTGACTTTGACCATACAGCCCCAAACAACGCCAGATGTCAGATTTCATGGCCTTGTCTGGCTTCTAAATACACAAAGGTAAATACATGTTTCACTAAGGAGTGGCTACATCTATCTCAGTGTTAATGACCATGCATATTTCATTAGGGAGCAGATACAAAGATAACCTTTGCTTGGAAAGTTCATCCAGAGACCACCTTTGGCTCGGGGCCTGCTGTTCAGGCCTCACTCAGTGCTGGTGTCCAGGCCCTGGCCCTTCAGGGACGTGGTTTAGTGCTGGGCTTGGCACTGCTGGGTGAGCGGCTGCACTGGGTGAGCTCAGAGGGCTTTTCCAACAGAAAGGATTCTGTGATTCCATGATTCTATCCACTGCATTCAGCTGGGGCTATTATAGCAGCATTCCTTTGCTCCAAAAGTTCCCTCTTGCTCAGCTCCTGAGGCCTGAGGCTGCAGCTCCTTCAGCTCCTGGTGCTGAGCTGCTCATGCTGAACGAGACGACTCGGAGAGAAGAACACAGTCCATGCAATTCCTTCTGGGACACGGAGAGGGGAGGCTGTGCAAACAGGAGCATTGTTTGCTGTGGCCTCCTCTCTGCCCTTCATGCCTTTCAGTGCTTTGAACCAGCCAAGAGCTTTCTCCAAGAGTGCAATGGAGCAGCTGTTCCTGCTCCCGGGCCTGGCTCTCTCCAGTCTCTGCCCTTGCCTGATTCTGTCCCTCGTGCTGTGCCCTCTGTTCCCCCAGGGCTCGCTGGCTGCTGCCCACGACTGTGGCACTGGCACAGATCCAGTGCTCCAGAGCCTCCTTTCTGTGCCCTTGGAGCTGCCTGGGCACAGCAGCCTTTTCCATCTGGAAGCTCCCCATGGACAGGGAGTGCCCAGCTCCGTTCCTTGCACAGCCTCCAGGAGCCCAGGGCTGCCATCTCCAGTCCCTGCTGGCACTGGGGGCTCCCAGGTGCCTCAGGCTGCTGTGACACCGCTGCACACAAGAGGGAAGAGGGGCAGGGGCTGTGCTCAAAGTCGGCTCCATCTGCTGCTGCTGCTGCTGCTGCTGCTGCTGCTGCTGCTGCTGCTGTGGGGTCATTTGTGCAGCCCTGCCCCAGAGTCAGGGATCAGAGCCTGCCAGTCTCTTCCAGCCCTGGCTGCTCAGAGTTTGGGCCTCGGAGCCTCAGGTGGCCAAAGGCAGCTGCTGCTGGTCCCTCTGTGTGCCCGTGTTCAGCAGTGCTGCTCCATCAGTCTGTGCCCAGCAACGGGGAAAAGCCTCAGCCCTGCAGGGCCAGGAGCTGCCGGGCTCTGCCTGAGCAGCTCAGCCAGCAGGAAGGGAGCTGCTCCACACCAGAACCAGGAGCAAAGGGCATTCCTTTGATAGGACATGTTTTCTATTTAAAGAAAAAAAAAAAGGAAAAAGTAATAAAAAACTATATAAAATGTGAAAGATAAAAACAAAACCCAAGTGTGCAGTGAAAAATCTTCTCTAACTTTGAATTAAGAGGTAACTGATCTTTTGAAACAGAACTCAGTTATTTATTTTGTAAAGGTGCTGATGGCATGGATCCATCTTACTGACATCAGCAGTTTTATAAAAAGTTTTTGGGGATTGTTTCCAATATTGTTATTTTAAATTGTGGTCAAAGCAAGAGGAAATTGCTTTGTGCCCTTCCAGCTCCAAGCAGGATTGGGAATGGAAACTCTGTCAAAGCCCAAATCTTTTAGAAGATGACCTTCCTTCTCAGCCTGGGAATGAGCTGCACATTCCCTTTGAAACTGCCAGAAATTTCTTAGAGTCACAAAGTCCCACTTACGGCTTTTTGCTCTGGTGTGGAAGTGCAGAAGGGCAATTCCCCATCCACCAGCTCCAGACTGCACTGCCTCAGGAGCACGGCCCACTCGCCAGCTTTGGCCCACTCGTGGCACTTCTAGAGGAGGAAGAAAGTGCAATTGACAATTCCAGCCAATTAAGAAGGAAGAATGGGACAGACAAAACACCCTGTGCAGATCCAGGCATTCAGCTGGGACTGTGGAGAGTTTGGGTCCTTGCCAGTTGGATGTGTGTCCCCAGCTGCAATCTCTGGGCCTGCAGCAGAGTCTCACTCACCTGCCAAAGCAGAAAGCTCAGGCGCTGTGCTCACAACGGGCTCGTCTGATGCAAAGCTGTCAGAGCAATGTGAGGGCAGAGCCAGCCCAGCTGGGCCCAGGGCTGAGCCCAGCAGAGCCCTGGCAGAGCCCAGAGCAGCCTCAGCACCCGCAGAGCCCGGCTGCAAGGAGAGAAAGCAGAAACCACCCGTCAGCTGAGGGCTCCTGTGGCCTTGTGCCAAGGCCTGCGGTGCCCAGGCCATGCTGGCTGTGTCCAGAGCTGTGCCCAGAGCTGCCCATCCCTGCTGCCTTTGGCACAGAGCAGGAGGGCAGGACACGTGCCCAGCCTGCAGCCAGCCATGGCACATCCAGCCCTCAGCAGCTGCCCAGAGCAGGATGCTCCTGTGCTCGCTGCCAGCTCCCAAAAGCTCTGATCCCACCCTGCCAAGCACACAGGGACCCACCTCACACCACCCATGGCTGGAAGAAAAGCTGCTCCCAAACCATGGCCTCAGCCTTCCCCAAGGGCACGGCCCATCCACGCCACAGCTGCTCCCCAGCACTTCCCCATCCACACTGGACCACCTGGAACGCTTCCTCTGGAAAAACAAACAACACATTATTGAAAAGAGGTCAGATGAAAACGGGAAAGCAAGAAAAAAGGTAAAAACTCCCATCTCTTTCAGGGTCTTGAGGAAGGCCCAACCCCTGCATGCCAGGGAAAAACCCAGCCATGGGTGAGGGAAGCCCACATTTTCTCTCTTCCCCCCTGCACTGCCCCCCACAATAACGGTGATCCTAAGGCAAACAAGGGCAGTGGAGCAGCCCAAGCCCTTCCTTGCCTGCACAGCAAAGCAGCTGTGCACAGGTTCTGGAGTCCCACCTCTGCTCCCACCACGGGGCTTTGTTTGTGTCGGGCTGGCTGCCCCAGCCCCAGCCCGGGGCACGGTGGGTGCTGGGGGCTGTTGGCAGGCCCAGGAGCCCACTCCCATTTCGTACCCACCCCAGCCCTGCAAAAAGCAGCTGGGCAGCGACTGAAGAATGAGTTGCATCTGCCCCAGCAAAGGGGGAGCCTTTGGTTCCCAGCCAGGCTGGGCCATGCCCAAATCTGGCCGAATTTCCCCAGGTGGGGATTCATCTGCAAATTCCCTGTGGAGTTTGGCTTTGAAAAAGGTGCCAGAATCAAAGTCTATCACCTTCAGCCTCCAGTGGCCAGGCTGAGGAAGAGCTTGTCATCCTTGATGTCACCCTCGCTGTCTCCAGCAGCAGCAGCAGCAGCAGCAGCAGCATCCCCACTTGGTACAGCTTCTCCAGGGGCTCCTTCTCCTTCCCTGGGGGCAGACCAGGCTCTCAGGGCTCTGCCCAGGGCCCCAGCTGTCAGGGAACCAGGACAAGCAAAACCAGCTTGGATGGCAGCCACCAGTGCTGGGCAGAGCAGCTCAGCTCCAGCACAAGGGCTGCATGTTCCCATCCCATGACCCCAGTGCAGTGACACTGGCAGCACAAAAAGGGCTGGGTTCCTTTGCTTCTCATTGCCAAGGCATGTGTGGAGCTGGAACTTACCAGGGCCCTGGATACTCCAGGGACCTGGAGAACCATTCCCAGCAATTGGGAAAATCCTAGGTGCTCCATCCACCCATAGATGAGGTCTCCAAATTTGCCCCAAAATTGGGTCCAGCTTTTAGAGGCCATAAAGAGCAAGTCCAAGTGATTTGATGATATTTTTAGCCCAGAAAGCCCTGCAGCTGATGGCACACTTCACAATCAGCAGGGGACACAGCTAGGCCAAAGCCCAGACCCTAGCTGGGAAATGAAGAAAAGAAAAATCTTAAGGAAAATTACCCCTGGCACAGGTTGCCCCAGCAAAGACAGCCTCCAGGATCAGCTCTCCTCCTAAGTCATCCGGCACAGCAGGCACCCGAGCCCCGACAGGCGAGGCCGAGTCCTCCATGCCCTGCGCAGCTGATCTTGCAGCCTCTGGATGGTGGAATATTGCCCATACTGTATTGCCAGGAGGACATGCAGTGTTTCAAGTGCCAGCTGTGACACGGCACTGCTCATGTCCTCCGTCAGGCGTTCCAGCACTGCAAGAGAGAGGAACAGAGGCACGGTCAGAGCCAGATCTGTGAGGACCCCAGAAGAGCCCCCTGCAAGGGCCATCCCAGCTGGCTCTTGCCATGGCCAGGAGGGAGCAAGGGGATCAGCCCGAAGCTGCTGGCCTCCAATGGTCCACGGGGCCCTGAAATCTCAGTGTGCTCTGCCCACGGGAGCAGAGCCCTGCGCAGCCGGGGCAGGGCTTGCAGCTCCCCCTGGCAGCCCCCGCGGTCAGCCCGCTGCCCTCACTCACCGCTGCAGATCAGCTGGAACTCTTCCTTCTTCCCCCTCAGGTGCCGCGCGGCCATGCCTGTGAACACAGAGCCTGTCACGGTGCCGGCGGCACAGCTCCCTGCCAGCGGCTCTGCCGGCGCTGTGGCCACATGGGCTGCTGGCCCGGCAGGGCTCAGCCCGGCCCTTGCCGCACGCTGCCGCCCCAGGGCACGGCTGCCGGAGGGCGGCAGCAGGCGGGGCCCAGGCCAGGCGGGGCTCCACGGCGCCGGGCCCGGGCAGCAGGCAGGGCTGGGGGGGAGCTGAGGCTGGCCGGGGAGGGAAAGGGCAGCCCGGGCTCGGGACTCACCCATGAACCTGATGGCCGCCTCTCGCAGGGGCTCCTGTGGGCTCTCCACGTAGCGTAGGGCGCGACGCAGGTGCTCGGCCGCTCGGCTCCTGGTCTCTGCCAGCTGCAGAGAGCGGCAGGAGGGAAGGGTTGGTGCGGGCTCAGCCCCTGGGCCGGGCGCTGCCTGCGCCCAGCCCCGGCCTCCCCTGCCCGCAGAGCCCTGAGGCGCGGCCAGCAGCCGCTGGCCAAGGGCTCCCGAGGGGAGGGGCAGAGGGCCGGCTGGTGCCCGGGGAGCCGCGGTGCCGCCCCCCAGCCCCGCCGGGCGGGGGCTCCATGGGCAACCGGCTCGGGCACATGGGAGCCTGGAGCAGAGCCCGTGCGGCCCAGGGAAAGCAGCGGCGTGTGGGGCGCAGGCTGGCGGCCCTGGCTGCAGCACTGGGCAGGGGCGCAGCTGTTGGCCGCACTCGCTCAGCAGCGCGGTCAGGGGGCTTCTCCAGCCTGAGGCTGGGGGCTTGCAGGCCGTCCTTACCAGGGCCTCGCCGAACCTCCAGGTCTGATCCACCTGAAGCATGTCTTGGAGATCCTTCCTGTGCAGGAATGTGGCTGAAGAATGCAGTGTTTCCCGGGAGTCCTGGAGAGCAGCAAAGACCTGGAGATGGCACCAGAGCCCAGGGCCCAGGACCCGCACAGGTCCCTGTACCAAGGCCAGGAGGAGGCTGCAGCTCACGAGGTCCCGGAGCAGGAGGCAGCCAAGCCCCCCAGCCAGAGGGACAGCAGCAGCTGCTGAGTCCTCACCTCTGCCACACGCTGGTTCTCATCATGGCAGTGGAAGAACAATGGGAGCAGGCTCTGGCGCACATGTGACTTCAGGGCCTTTTTTTCCTCTTCCGGCCAAAAATACAGCATCTCTCGGAAGATGAACATGGAGCACGCCTGCACCTGGCTATCATCCTGTATGAAAGAAAGAAAAAGAGACCTCAGTATTGGCTGCTTCACACCCATCTGGGTACAAGCCTGAAAATGCACAGGGCACAAAGTTTGCAGGCAGCAGCCGGTGGCCATGGCTGGAGTCGCAGAGCCTTACGTTGTCAAAGAGTGGCAGGAGCGCCCCAGCCAGCTGCAGGGCCAGGGGGCTGGCTAGCGGGGCACCATTGCACAGGAACAAACGGCTGAGGAGAACCACGGTCATCCTAAGCATGTTGCTGTCATTTTCCTGCAGCAGCTCCACAAGCCTTTCATGCAAGCACCACATTCTTATTGCAGCCTGCGTGGAACATGAGTGTGTGAAAGGCCATCCTGCTGCCACAGGGCTCAGAGGCCAAAGGCCTGTGCCAAAGCACTGGAGCAGCTGGAGCGGGAGGCAGGAGGGCTGGGAGCAGCTGCCTCAGCTGTGCCCCAAGGCCAGGCAAGGCCAAGCGACTGCCTTGCCCAGCCCCACACTGGCAGCATGGCTTCAGCCACTGCCCTCTTCTCACCGAGACACTGGTGCCGAGTACCAGGAGGCCTCTGAGGGCCAAGCGACGCATCTCCCTGCACTCGCTCTGCAGCTTCTTGGACATGACCTCCAGGATGCTGTCACGGCATTCACTCAAGTTCAGGCAATCCAGGGTCTGAAAGGCACAAGGCCGGTGATGGGGGAGCCGCACAGGGCCGGGCCCAGGCAGTAGCACAGGGTGTGGGCACCGTCCCAGGCAGCTGCGGCCACGAGAGGGCACAGAGCCGGGAGGCCGCTCAGCCAGGCAGCACTGGCCTTCAGGCTCACCTCCACAAGGAACGCCATGGCAGCCAAATCCTGGCATGGTGTGTCTTTGCTGAGCAGCCCGAGCAGGTGGAATGCAATTGCGGAACACAAGGCTTCGGATGCATGGTGCATTTCTCTGATAGGAGGAAACAGGAAGCAAAACCCTGAGGCAGCAGGGCTAAAGCTCTCGACTGACTCAAAGAAGTCTGGCCTTTTTCCAGCACCCAGCAAGGGGAAGCCGAGCCCTCTGGGAAGTGGCTGCTCTTGGGCACGCCCCTCTCCCAGCCTTTTGCAGTCTCCTTGGCCGTCCCTTGGTGACAAGGCCTTGTGGCCCACGACCACGGGGCCCCACTGTGAGGGGCACCCCAGGCACAGGGCACAAATGCCAGGGGCAGTGGGGAGGAAGGGGTCTCACCTGGCCAGCATGCCCACAGCACAGTGGTGGGTGTCAGCACAGAGCAGCATGTCCCAGCCATGCTTGTCTTCCATTGCCACCACCACATCCTCATAGTGCAGTCGGCAGAGCAGGGCCTTCAGGGTCTGCTCTGCAAAGCTGTGTGCAGAGAAAAGCCCAGGTCACGCTGGGAGCACTGGCTCCTGCCCTGGGCACGTGGCAGGGACAGGAGGACTTGCATGGAGCACCTGTTGGGGCTGGTGGCAAGGCTGTGTTGCTGCTGGCATCCCTTCCAGAAGGTATTGGCCGCCTCTGGCATATCTAAGGTGCTGAAGAGCACTTGGAAGAGCAGATACACAAAGAGGTGGGGGAAATGCACAGTCACCACATGTGGGACACAGGGCATCTGGAGGATCTTCCACATCACCACAGTTGCCTGCAAAGGACAGAGCAGCCCGAGCTCAGTGCCGAGGTGTCCATGTGGCAGGGCCTGAGCGTGGCAGGGAGAGGCCAGCGGAGACACAGGGGGAGCACCAGGCCTGGTGGCTCTGAAGCTGCCCCTGGGCCAGGTTTCAGCCCAGCAAGGAGAGGCAGCGAGACACCGTGGTGGAGGGAGGATGGAGACCTGATGGAGAGGTGAGCTTGGGCTGAGCAAAGGCCAGTTGCAGAAACTCACAGCCAGGGCAAGGACAGCCGTGTGGTCCCCATCGGAGGTGCACATACTGTGCTCTGGCCAGTTGGCCAGCACGTCAAGGAGTACAAGCATGGCCGTCTCTGCAGTCCTGCATGAGCACATGATGGTCTTCCACATGGTCAAAGCAGCTCTGTGGGGTTAGAGCTCTGTCTCAGTGGGTTTGGGACACAGCACTGTGGCCTGGGCAACAGTGGGGATCTGAGCTGGCTGCCATCTCTGCCTCTGCCCACTGGCCCTCAGCACACAGGCAGCCCAGCCCCGTGGGGACTGGCCCCTGAGGAGCAGGGAGGGAGCATGGCAGCACGCTGGGGACTGGCAAAGGGAGGAGCCAGAGGGCCCTGGAATTCTCTGTGTGTCAGACCACTGCGACAGGCTGTACAGAGTGATGGGCTGCTGAGCCCTGAGCCTTGTGGGCACATGGGCCCTGTACCTGTCACATGATGGGGCCACACGCAGGAGAGCCATCACCACATCAGCGGGCTGTGCCTCTGTCAGATCCAGAAGGGGCCTGTACAGGTTGTACTCAGGAAACTCGTTGGCCGCGAACCACTGGTGGATGTACCTGACCATGGCGGGCACCTGCAGAAGGGAGAGGAGACCTGGAAAGCTGCCAGAAGGAGTCATGTGCCCAGCTGCCCCAGAGAAGTGCTTCCCTTGCCACCACACTGCCATGGCCTCAAGGCTTACAGTGAGCAGCAGGTGTGGCTTGGGAGGTCAAGCAATTGCTGGGAGGATGGACACCAAGCCACGGGCTGCTTACTTGCTTTGGACTGGAAGGACCCTCCTCCACAAGCATATCCAGCAGGGCAGCACAGGTGTTGGTTTTGAAGATGGGAGGGTATGCTCTGACCACAGTGCCCATGACGCTGGTCTCTTCCTCCCGAATCCTCTTCATGAATTTGCACACCATCTGTAGCAGAAGGGCAAGAAGCTGGGGATATTGCATGGAGTGCTGCACACACGGTGCTGGGCTGAGCAGGGACAGCAGGCCCAGCCCAGGTGGGGGTGGCTGCAGGTACCTGCGCTGTTCTTTGGAAGCGGCCACGGGTGCGTTTCTTCTCTTTTGTGCGCTCCACGGCTGCATCTGGGAAAGAGCGAGCGCAGCCAGAGCTGAGGGGCTGCGGGAGAGGCCGGAGAACACAGCCCAGGCAGGAAGAGCCCCAGGATGCTCCAGGGGGATGGAGCATGGCCACTGCGGGGTGTCTGCCTGGCCCCTCTTCTGTCCTGTCCATGGGCATTTTCCAAGGGGATGGAACAGGATGGGATGGGATGGGATGGGATGGGATGGCATGGCATGGCATGGCATGGCATGGCATGGCATGGCATGGCATGGCATGGCATAGGGCCAAGTTAGCTGCAGGCTCCAGCCCTGCAGCCCAGCTCTGCCACTCACCCTCCTGAGGTGGTTGGAACGGCACCACCTCTTCGGCCTCCTGTGTTGGGGCAGCTCCAGGGCCTTCTTCCTTGTCCTCCATGCCCACCAGCTTGGGCACTCTCGGGGCTCTCTGCTCCATGGCTGTGCCTGGAGCGCGCCCCAGCAGCGAGCCCAGCCGGCGCCGCTCCTGCAGGGCCTCCTGCGCCGTCCCTGCGGGCGGAACGCGGCTGTCAGCGCTCGGCTCAGGGCCAGCAACGGCCCCCGAGCGCTCCTCACCCGCCCCGGGCCGGCCATGCCAAGGCGTTCGCTCCCAGGAACGCGGCACGGGAGGCTCGGGGCCGGCGGCCGCGCTGCCGAGCGGCAGAGCTCGGGCCGGGGAAGCCGCAGCGGAGGCGGCGGGAGCGGCAGCGCCGCGTGTGTCCTCCGCGGGCCCCGGGAGGAGCCGGGGCCGGGGCCGGGGCCTGGGCGGGGACTGGACCCTGCGTCGGGGCCGGGGCCGGGCTCGGGCCAGGCGGAGGCAAAGGGCGGCGATGCCGCCCCGGCCCCTGGCACTGATGCCCGCCCGGCACCGCCACCGCCAGTACGGCCAGAGCCGGGCGGAGGCGAGACCGCGGCGGGACAGCCGGGGCCGGGCACGGGGCAGCCCCGCCCGGGGCCGGGGGCGGGCCGGGGGCATTGCCCGGCCCGGCAGGGGAGAGGGAGGCGGGGAGAGGGGAGGGACGCCGGGCAAGGGACTTTGAGGGAAGGGTGCCCGACAGCGGGAAGGGAGGGAAAGAGAAAGAGAGAAAGAGAGAGAGAAAGACTATTCAAAAGTATATGCTTTGCTGCTTCTTCCGGTGCTGCTGCCGCCGCTGCTGCTGCTGCCGCCGCTGCAACTGAATCACCGGGGCCGTTCGTCC
This sequence comes from Zonotrichia albicollis, assembly GCF_047830755.1. NCBI lineage: Eukaryota > Metazoa > Chordata > Aves > Passeriformes > Passerellidae > Zonotrichia > Zonotrichia albicollis. The sequence continues at coordinate 4,789,467 of NC_133842.1, forward strand.
CCGTGTCCGTTCCCTGCTCGCCCCACGAGCCCCACGTTCGAGCCCCGCGCGCCCCGGGGACAGCCCCTCCGTCTGGCCAAACACGGGAACTTTGCAGCCTTGAGCCCACATGCAGAGCCCTGACTCCTGCGCACTGGCACAGCGATCCCCTCGCTCCCTGCTGTGCATTGTCCTTGCTGAGGGTCAAACACTGTCGGGGCACCTTCCCTTGGGGTAGGATTCCTGCCTGAGCCCAGCACTGCACTTACATCTCCAGTGTTGCTTTCCTGTAAAAACAGGGGAAGGAAAACTCTGTGTGGCTCATGGCATTTTAGTGTCTAAAAATCACTAAGTGACCGATCTTAGAGGTGAGGTGCATCTGGAATTACTGGGATGCAACATGAAAAAGGGGAGCATAGAAATAGATAGGGGAAAACATCTTGGATTGTTTCTTTCACTTTCATTTCACTTCTGGAAAGCTGTTTCAGTTTTCCAGGAATCTTCTCCTGTCTGCTCTTCCCAAGAATTTCTCATGGAGAACAAAGTCAAGCTTCTGTCACGTGATTTGCCACCAGGAAATTAAGGCACTGGTGAAATTTTCATGATGACTGTTTGTGCTGGCTTAGGGCAAATTTTGGGAGGAAATCTCCAAAAGGGGTCCGTCTAGAAAGCAAGTTCAAGCGTCCCCTCCCCCTACTAGTTCCGGAAAAGACTTCCCTGGAGAAAAGTGAAAAAACCCCAGTTTATTAAACAAGTAAAGTATTCACAAGCATGAAAAATGAATAATATTAAATAAGACATCAGACAGTGCTGAAGAGATGGCAAATTCAGAAAGTCCTTTTGGTGGGTTGCGGTTGGCTCACTCGGTCTCTTCTAAGTCCCTCTGGTGCTGGAATGCAGTGTCCCAGAGCTCGGTGGGCCACAGGTGTGAGCTGCAGGTGTTTTTCTGGGTTTTCAGTCCAGAGCAGGTTTAAACAGCTCCAAGAAAAAACAAAGTCACAGTCCAAGGAACTTCTCTGCCCCAGCTAGCTAAAAAAAAATTGTTAGGCCTGGGCTGTGAAGGCACCGGGAAATTGGTGCCCGAACCTGTAAATTTCCAAATTTTGGCTTTCTGTGCCAGGAAATCACTGGGCTTGGTCTGTGCCAGCACCAGGAAGTTTTCAGATCTGGGCGCTGGCACTGCCAGCAAACACCAGATCTGGGTGGTGTCATTGCCAGCGACAGAAATCTGCCAGATCTGCTGGCACTGAGAAATTTCCAAATCTGGGTTCTGGTTACATGAAACACAAGATGTGGGGGCGTTACCAGACCCAGTAGCAGGAAGATGCCATGGGTTTTGGATTTCTGTGCCAGCAAATTGCTGTGCCAGAACAGGGAAATTTCCAGATCAGGGCACTGGCATTGCCAGCAAACAGCCCATTTCAGGCTCCAGGAAGGACTGGATCTGGATGCCTTCCTCTTTTCTTTCCTTCTTTCCTTCCTTCTTTCTTGGGATCCTGCTGCCAGCAAACTCCAGATTGGGCAGTGCTGGCAAGGGGAAATTGCCAGGTTTTAGCTTTCTTTGCCAGCAAATTCTAGACATGGGTGGTGCCAGATGAGGAAAATTGCCAGATGTGGGCACTGGCAGGGCCAGCGCACACCAGATCTGGGTGGGAAATGTGCCAGCACCAGGAAATTGCCAAATGTGAACTTTCAGTGCCAGCATATTGCTGGAATTATGCTGTGCAGGAACCTGAACAATTTTGCATCTGGGTGGTGCTGGTGGCAGCACTGGGAAGCTGCTGGGTTCTGGCTTTCTTTGCCAGAAAATTGCTGAGTTTAGGTTTTGCTGGCACTGAGAAATTTCCAGATGCTAATTTTCCAGTGCCAGCAAACTGCTGGAATGAGACTGTGCAGGCATCTGAAACATTCCCGATCTGCGTACTGGCGGTGTCAGCAAACCCGAGATTGGGTTGCTGTAGGTACCAGGTCTTTGCTTGGTTTTGGCTTTCTTTGCCAGCAAGTTGCTGCACTTAGGCTGTGCCAGAATATGGAAATATCAATATCTGGGAACTGGCAGTGCCAGCAAACACCACATTTCAGGAAGGACTGGATTTGGACCCGTTCCCTCCCTGCCTCCCTCCCTCAACAAGGTGCCAGAGTGGCTGGAGAGCAGCCAGGCAGAAAGGGACCTGCAGGGACTGATTGATGAACAGCAGGCTGGACATGAGGCAGCAGTGTGCCCAGGTGGGCAAGGAGGCCAATGGCTCCTGGCCTGGCTCAGGAATGGTGTGGCCAGCAGGAGCAGGGCAGGGATTGTTCCCCTGTGCTCAGCACTGCTTGGGCAGCACCTTGAGTGCTGTTTGTAGTTCTGGGGCCCCTAATTTAGGAAGGACATGGAGGGGCTGGAGCGTGTCCAGAGAAGGGCAACAAGGCTGGAGAGGGGTCTGGAGCACAAGTTCTGTGAGGAGCGGCTGAGAGAGCTGGGGTTGTTTATCCTGGAGAAAAGGAGGCCTAGGGGAGACAAGCCGATGTCAGGGCACAGGTTGGACTTGATGATCTCCGTGGCCTGTTCCATCCTTGCTGATTCTGGGATTCTCTGAAGCCACCCTTGCAGCAGTTGCAGGATGAGCCCTGGGCCTCCTCTTCAGAAGCTCCAGCAGCCCAGGTCCCTCAGCTTCTCCTGCCAGCCCCAAAGCCCATCCTGTCAGTCCTGCAGAGCCTCTGCAGCTCCTCCTCACTGCCCAGAACAGGGAGCCCCAGAGCCAGACACAGCAGCCCAGATGTGCCCCCCTGGCCTGGGGTGCCTCTGGCAAGGGAGCAGCACCAGGCACTGCAGGAGCCTGCAGACAATTGATCTGAAGGCCAAACCTCCTTAGCTCCTTCTGAAAGAGCAGGAACAGTTCCTCATTCCAATGAGGTGGAATGCTGCGCACTACAGCTCCATGTGAGGACTGGACACAGGTTTTCTCCCACTGAGTGCTGTGATGGGTTCTGCAGGAGCTCTGGGCTCCTGTGCTTGCCAGGCACAATGAGGAGAGAAGGAGCCAAGTGCACTGATGTGGAAATGGATTTGTAGAAAGTTTTTAGGGCCTAATAGAAGGCCCACACAGTATAAATCTGTATATAAATGATAAGACAAGAAATAATAACTTAAAAATTTCCATGGAAGAGGACAGATATTGTTGAGAGAGAAATGGAACTGGAAAAAAGTTTCAAAAGATGGCCTTGCAAAAAAAGACTTTGGAAAAACAGAGCTATGAAAGATGCATTGTAGTGGGACCCACACGGGGTAGTTTTAAATAATTGACTTTAAGGCATCTACAACATGGCATGGCAAAAAGCTGATAGACCAAGAAATACTGTAATTAGGAAATAGTTGGCTTCTTAATTGTGATGGCGTGAATTATAACATCTGTATTGTCTCACCCTTCTCATGAGACTGAAAATGGAATAAAAGTTTTTAAAACACCTCTCAGTTGCCCCATCTCTAGGTCAAGAAAACAGTATTATCCATCACACTGACACACCTTTGCCTCGAGCATAGCCCAGCCTGGACCAAACACACTGAAAAGTTTCCCCTTTGGCCCATGTCTCAAAACGTCAGGTCTGCTGTTTGACAACTCATGTTGGGTTGGTGTCAAGGAGTTCCCTCAGAAATACGGGGTTTGTCTTCCTCTGTGCCTTCCCCTCCACAGCCTTGGGGATGCTCCTGTGTGAAGCCATCTGTCTCACACAGCTTGAGACAACTTCAAACAGGATATTGTGCAATAAATTGTTTCCTCTAAAGTGTTCCGACAATCCCTTTCCAGCAATAGGAAATTATTACTAATAGATGAAAGTGGAAAATGCCCAACAGTTTATTAACAAACAGAATCCCCCCATGACACGCGTTACAAGAAGGCGCTGGGGTCTCTCTCGGAAGAACAGGAGCTGTCACGGAGCAGTTCCAGCAGCTGATGGAAGCTCGGGGGCTCGTCCAGCATCGGCTTTCTCCCATGGCAGAGCTCCATGGAGCGGGCAGGGCAGTGAAGCAGCTGGGCTGGAGCCCCTCGCTGCCTTTTCTCCCCGGCGTGGCTCAGCCCACAGACTCTCGGGCTGGGAGCGGGGCCGCTCCGCTCCTGCCAGCACCGTGTCCCTGGGCTTGGACAAACAGTTTCCTGCCAGGAGAGCCCTGCACGCTGCTCCACAGATCTTTCATAAAGGCCCAAACCAACTCCAAACACTCTGTCTGCAGCAGCTTTGCACAAATGGCTGCAGCAATCCAGGACAGCTGCACGTGAGTGTCGGAAGGCTCTTGTCTTGTTCCTGCCAGCAGAATTCTTGATGATCTGATGCAGTTTTATTCAGATGTAATATGAAAGCTGCGTTTTTTTTGTTAAAATATTTCATGATGAGTAACAAGCCTTGGGAGCATGAGGTGCTGGACTGACATGCAAAAGCATGAGCATATCCTCCAAAGTGGCCAGTTTAATTGTCCATTTTATTACTCTGGTATTTACTCCACACTAATAAGGAAAACCAAGCTTTGCTTGGAGGCAAAACAGGCATGGAATACACTACAGTCCCTCACAGGCTCAGCAGGGATGGCAGTGACACAGCAGGCAGTCTGCTTCATTGTGAACCACTACAGAGCTACATCCCAATCTGGTTTAAGTAGCATGGTATTATTAGGAGCTCCTTTTCTGCATGAGACACAAAAAGGAGATCCCAAATGATCTTCATGCAAGCATGCAGTAAAGAACTGCTCCTGCTATCCTAACAAAGCGTTTGCTTTGGCAATTACACTCTTTCCATTCATCTTTTGATGCAGACACCTCAAGTTTTCCCCCACACCCGTGCAAGGCTGGCATTCACTGTTTCACATTTCCTGTTCTTCCCTAGAGATGGTGCAGTGGCTGCTTTGAAACAAAAAGCCCTGAGATCTGGACAGCTTGAAGGAGCATGAAGTGCTGATTAAGTGCTTATATTGGTAACACCCAGGTCTGCACTGCCCAGTGCTCTGAGGCAGCAGCAGCAGCAGGACCATGCATCATTCCTGTTGGTGGATGTTCATGTTTCTGGTGTGCAAGAACAATGACTTTGAGGAGGGACAAAAGTTCCCCTCTTCAAACAGTGGGTGTGCAAGGAGATGTGTATTTTCACAGCCTTTTCTAGGATATTTCAGAATAATCTAAGAGAATATTGTGTCATGGAGTAGATCCCTAATTTTGTCTCCAGAGAAATCCCCAAAGGGCACATTCATTTTGCTGCTGATGGCAATCCCATAAGCTCATGGACCAGTTTTCCCTGCAACGTGCCACCCTGCCTGGGCTTTACTAGGCCAGGACTAGACCCAGAGCTAAGCAGACACAGGCAGCCAGGTGACATTGTGCAACATCAGAAGTTGGCAACCATGAGGACTTTGCTTTCAGAAGGTTACAGTTTGCACTGGGCCCAGAAGTGTTTTTCTCTAAGGCAAAGCAAATTGAAATGTGAAGTTTCAAAGCTTCAAATGACTATGAAAGGAAACTGCAGAATAATTTCTGGAAGGGCAACATTGTCAATGATCATGCAGCCCACCAACAGCTGGAGCTGAATCCAGAATTGCTTCTTCCAGCTGTGCAGGAATTCATTCCACTGGCAAGCACTGGTCCATGGGAACAAATGTTCCCCTAGCTCTGGGCTGAATGGCACCCAGGCTGCAGTGCAGATTTGAGGAACCCTTGTCACTTGTTATTGGCCTCCCAGTGCACTCATCCTTCTGCAAACAAGGTGCAAACAACACAGCTGGACTGCTGTCCTGGGTAAATATACATACAGGTGACTTTGCCAAAGCAGTGCATCATTTCCCAGTGAAATACATGACCTCTTCTTACCTATGGAATTGTGATTGAAGACACCTGTGAGCCAGATCTGTGGGAGATTGCAAAGGAGCAAAGCTTTGGGATTAGGGCACACTTCTCTTGGTTTCTTTGCTCAGGCTTTTGGTGAGCACAGAACACACTTAGGTAGAAAACCTTTGACTACTATACAGGAACTTTTGGATCCATTGTCCACCAAACATGTCAATGTGTGGCCCTGTTACAATGACAAGTTGAAAACAGCAGCACAAATGACACAAAGAAAACATGGCCAAAGAGGAAGAAGAGAGGCCCAATGAGGAAAGGATGTGGTGAGACACTGGCACATTGACTGAGCTGCGTCCCATAATTTCTAGGCTAGCAGGTCCTGGTCTCACATTCTCCTCTTGATTTATTTAAATGTTATTTATTTTTTACTTTTTTCATCATCAAAATAAAATATATACAATTAAAAGTATGACATCAAATTTTAAAGATACAATCAAAACACATTAATTCAAAACTACATCTAAAGATCAGAACATATGTACATCTGTAACTGTCAAGCCTAATGCATCAATCCTATTCTTCAAACACTCTCCATACAGGCGGCAGCTTCTTCCTGATCTTGGAGGAAAGAGAGCTCTTCTGGATGGGATGTGAGGACTTTGTGGGTGAGGGAACATGGGAAGTGTCCAGAGAAAACTTTTCGGTAAGACTCGGTAACCAGTCAGATCTGCAGAATGGAGACACAAAGTTTAACACAGGCCACCATGCAAACCTAAAGCATCTGAAGCTCCATATTTCATGGGACACATTTCCTGCAAACTTCTAAACAGCTGCACAGGGAAACATGCTCCTGCTGGCAGACACTGAGGCAGGCCAGGGCAAAACCCTGAGCCCTTCCCCAGAGCTGGCACAGGCACAGCCTGGCCTCTGGGCTGCCCTGGGACAGCAGGGAGCCCAGAGCCCTGTGCTCCCCAGGAATGGCTCAGCTGCACATGCACCCTCCTGCTCCTCTGCCTGCCCCACAGCTCAGCAGCCCCACAGCTCCAGGGGCACTGGCAGCAGCACAGCCCATTGCAGGGGCACATGCAGGGCACAGCTGTTGCCTGGCAATGGGCACAGCCTCTCTGGGCTGCCACAAGACCCTTCCTCCCAGCAGAGAATAGCTCACATCCAATCTCACCTCTATGCGAGGCTGAGCCACACTTAAAGGGAAGAAGTGAGTTAGGTGAACTCCCACCTTTATCATCAACATATCTAATGGATGTGGCACACAAGGGGAATAATTTTTAATTGTTGAGAAATTTTATTTGGTTTTATTTCTTATGGGACTAGCCTGCATTTAATTCCTCTGAGCAGTATCGAATAAGCAAGTCTGAAGGGAAAGATAGAAGGCTCCAATGATAGAGGGGAAAAAAGATTCTTTCTTAAGACTGGGCTGTGAATCCACAGGAAAAACCCACACAGCTGTGACTGTTATTTCTGAAAACCACGATGACCTCTCAGCAAGCAGGCAGGCCTTATTGGTGCTTCTATAGCACCGTAACCCCACCCTCAGGGTTGGACCCAATCAGCAAACAGAGGAAGAATGGGAAATTTATCTGTAGTGAGGCCCAATGCTCACTAAGATGGCAAAGAAAGCAAGAGGACTTGCATCTCATGACCATGTCCAATCTGTGGCCAGCTGTGGCCACAGTCCCTGTCCTGGCTGACCGTATGAGTGATTTGGCCACTGTCAAAATGGAGAAAACTAACTAAACTAATGACAGAATGTTGTGATGCTATGGGTGTCCTTGCAGGATCATCTGTAGCTGTCAGCCACCTACTCTGACACAGAGCCAGCACTGACCACCATGGAGCAGTTTTCTCTGAAATCTGGGGGGATTATTTGGCTCCGGCCTTTTAGCTCCCTTCTATCCTCACCTTTTCCTTCAGGATTCTTTCCTTTTCCAGTAAAATCCATGTTTGAACCCGTGCTTCTGCTGGCAGAAGTGTCTGGGTTTGAGTTTCGGAACGCTCTCAGAGCAGTCAGCACTGGGAGCTCGGTCCCAGCCTTTGAACAAGGCCGGGTGACTCCAATCACTGGCGCTCGGCACAGAGGCAGAGCCAGACACGTCTGCTGCTGCTGGAGCCGTGTCCAGCACAACCTGCACCAGCCCAGCGTGGGGCTGCCCCTTTGTGCTGCTCACCATGGTTCTCTCGTTTCCATGGCTGCAAAGCCCCACCCCAACTCCATCCCTTCCATTCCCTTCCCAAGGGCAGCCAGCCCTAAGCCCAGCCAGGCCAGGCCTGAGAGTTTCACACTGTCTAGGAAGGAGACCCTTTCCAAAGTTGCTTTTCAAGGCCTTTATTTCTGCAGTTCCCACTGAGTTCTGGGTTGCAGCTTGTTGTGTGGGATTTTGTTTAATTCTCTTCACATCAAACCAAGTACTGGGACACAAACAATGGCACCAGGGGTGGAAGTAAAAGAAGCTTTGCATTCCCCAGTAGATGACCACCTAATTCAGCTGGCTGATAGGTGAAGGGAGCAAATTGACAATCCAAACATTCCACTTTTGCTCTGCTTCATTGTTCCAAGGGTTTATTCCCTGCTTTCTTTATTGCAGAGACACCCAAACCCAACATAAACATGATCTGCCTCAAAACATTTTTGATTTTGGCAGTTCCTGAAAATTCTAAATTTTCTTAACAGTAATATCACAATAGGCAGGTCATTCTGAAATACTCTCCAACAGAGCAGATAAAACAAATCATGCTTGATTTGGCAGAACCAAGCCTGAGCCATGGGACCCATGGGTCTGATCCCCTTTTCTGCATCTGCCGAATCATTTCTTCAAGTCTCATCTCTCCTATCTATTTGAAGAAGCTTTGCACTCTGCATTAGATGCCCCCAGTATTCAGTGGGCCAATATGATCAGTGTATCTGTAGGGTGTAAATTGGCAATGCAGAGTTCTCCTTTGTTGTTCAAGGGGTTTATTCCCGCTTTCTTTCCTGCAGACACACTCAAACCCAACATTGCAACACCTGCCTCAAAACAATTCTCATTTTGACGGTCCCTGAGAATTCAAACCTACACTCAGAGCGTTTCCCCGTCCCCAGGGACAGGCTCCAAGGCTGAGGTCTCACCTGCATGGGATGAAGAAGAGCTGCTGCCCTTGCCAGCGGCTCCGGGGTCTCGCCGTCAGGGCTTTGAATGCAGCTTTTGTACACACTCTGCCTCTCTGAGCCCAGCAGCATTCCCGGGCATCAGCAGTGCTGCTGCAGGCCAACATCCTCCAGGCACAGCTGCAGCAAGGAGATTGCAACAGAGCCTGGCTGCAGGAGTCTCCAGCCTGCAGCAGCCCTTCACCTGCGGCGGAATCATCTTGCGCTGCCATGGGGGAGCAAAGGGGGTGAGGGGCTCTTTGCAGATGAGGGTCTCCTCCATGTGCTGCTGCTCGCTGGGCTGATACAGCTGCTGGTGCCCTCCTCCACAGCTGTACCAGGAGCCTGTCTGGAAAAATAACACTACCAGTGCCAGTGCCAGCCACCCATCCCTGCCATGGCCCTGCCCACAGGGCGTCCTGCCCACCAAACTGCTCCAGTCAGGTGATGTCAGACACCATCAAAATACATTCAGACAATGCATTTTCCACATTCTGGCAAAACCATGGCCATACAGGCCACATGCTGGAGGCAGACTGCTGTTGGCAGAATGGGGAAGCCCCAGCAGCTGCTCTCCCCAGGCTGGATGGCCATGGCAGAATAGGCAAGTCTCTCACTCTGCCCACTGCTTTGACCAGTGCTTTGGACATGTTCCCACTGAACTCAGGCTGCTGCTACAGCAGCACCATGCCTTCACATATTTGATAACAAAGAGTTGGAATGGCACACAAGACTGCCCCAAGAGCTACAAAAAAAAAAAAAAAAAGAGGAGTGGGGGAGGGGGCAAGTGAGTCAGAATAGTTCCTTCCTTTTTAATACAAGCATACGTGAATTTAAGCAGGGACACTGGGTGAATCATATCGGGGCCTGGTTTATAAGCCTTGTCTCTAGCAATTCCCACCAGTCTGCAAGCATTTTCAGTAGAAAGGGGTAGATAAGATTTTACAGCACATGCATCTTGATTCCATCTGGCCCGCTCCCTCGCCCATCGAAGATCCTGGGCACATTTCCTCCTCTGCTCCTTGGTGGCCCCGGGGAGGCTCCAGAGCCCTCCCTGTGTGTGGAACAGTTGCTGCAGCACTGCTGCACCTTCATGCAAGCAGTGTCCAAGGAGCAACTGCACCAGTTCAGTCTGAAACGGAATCCTTAGTGCACACAAATGACAACTGGTGTTATAAATTATCAAATTGTGAGCCAAAATTATCAAAAATTTAGCAAAGATTTATTAGTTTGTCTGCAAGACCGAAGTTTGGTCTTCAAAACTACCACAGCCAAAGAGACAGCGTCAAGCCCAAGATCAGCGCCGGGTGAACACAGATCTGACATCCCCAGTGTCAGAGTATCCCCACTTCACGCTCGCGGCTTCGCGCGGCGAGGTTTTATACAGTTTATTCTGCCTGAGGCAAAGATGACCAAATTTTCTTTGTGTCTCTTCACATGCATCGCTGTTGCTTTCCATGTGCAGAGGTGGACAAAAGCCTTGTCCAGGAGTGCCATTGGTGTCAATAGGCTCCGGGGAAGCCGTGTATTCAGATATATCAGGGTGGCGCTGCTGACTGTCTTGATAGATGTAATCGGCAATGCGATAATTGCTTTTGGGTGGCTCTTGACATCTCGGGAAACCAATGATCATCACCCTGGAAGCTTCTATTCTTAGATTAAGGCATCAATGGTTATCTTAACATGCGTCCAGGAACTAGTTGAATCTGAATAAGACAGCTGCTCCCGGCCAGGGTAATCAAAAGACGTGGCTTGGATTTCACAATATTTTATACCATACATTAATAGCATGAATTATCCCTACCATATATTACAGCAACAATGCTCCATGCCTACACAGGGACAGGAAGAGGGCAGAACCAGAGACCATCGTGGCCTAGCAGTGAGCTTTGGGTGTGCCTGAAAGCAAATGGAGCAGCAGCAGCAGGGAGGGGCTGAGACTCGGGAGCATGACCGTCCCAGCGGCTGCAGCGCTGTCAGGCAGTGCCTGCACGCTGGGTGCAGTTCCGGCAACTCTGCTCTCCCCACAAGCTAGGAATCGCAGCCCCTGCCTCAGAACCAGTCAGAAACCCAACCAAGTGAGACCAGAGGCAGGGGCCCCTTCCCCTCTCTCTGGGGCATGGCTGCAAAACAGCCACAGCTGTGTCTTCCTGCGCCTGTGTTTGGGCTGTGCTGGGCCCAGAGCCGGCCAGCTTGTGCTCCGCTGTGCCAAGAGCGTTCTGGGCAGGCAGGCAGGCAGAAGTGCTGCTTGCACAGTGGGGAAGGGGCTCACGAGAGCCACCTGTGGGAACAGGGCTCTGCTCCCTGGCTGGGAACAGCCTGATTTTGCTGCCGTGAGCGCGGGCAGGAGTTCAGGCACTTGAACGTGCAGCAGGCAGCTCTTGTTTCTAGGGGGGCTGGGGCTGCATGCCACAAGGGACATGAGGAAACAGGCTCAGGAGAAGGAAGATGGGCTCGAGCTGGAGTGCGTGTGCTACAAGGTGCAGAAGTAATTGAGCCTTGCCAGGGTTTCTTAAGTGTGTGTTGGTGTTCCCCAGAAAATGGACACATCTGGGGAAATGCTTTTGGATGAGAGGGGCTTGCTTCCTACGCAAAGTGCTTCCCCAGGAGCCCCCAGTGAGGTAGGTGCAGCTGTCTCCCTTTGGCTCCCTGCGCTCCTTTCCGTCCTTGAGGCCCCTTGCACTTGGCAGAGGGGCGTGGCAAGGGAGAAGGCTGTGAAGAGCAGCTTTGGCATCTGCCTGGGCCTGCAGAGCCCAAGCCAAGCACCAGCGGCAGAGTGTGTTCCCCTCCTTTGAACACAGGACAGAGGGGGATAATCTCTGTCCAGCCAAGAGCGCCAAATGCCTCTCAGAGAGCTGGGAATTCAAAGGCCTTTATGCACACATTCATGCCATCTTCCCTATCTGCTGTGTTTTAACTCTTGGCAAGATGCGTTTGCCTCTTGCTTGCTGGAAGCTGCTCTGCTCCGGGGCCGCCAGCGAGCTGGGCTGTGTGGGCTGGGCACTGTGGAGAGTCCTTCCAACCGGGCGCGCCATGGGTGGGGAGGGGGTGGCCCCGGGGCAAGTGGCAGCAGTGACCCTTTGTGACACGGTGCAGCAGGTTCCCCGTGAAACCAAAAGGGACAGCGTGTCTGAGCAGTCCTTTGTGACATGCACTGACATAGGGGCTGGTGGCGACATGGCCATGCCACAGTGCTCGGTGCACATGGCGGGACGGGAGGTGACAGAGCGGTGCTGTGAGGCAACCCCACACAGCCGGCTCGTTGGTTGCTGACCCAGAGCTTTTCCAAGGCATTCCTCCTGCAGCTGGCCTCACGGCCAGACCTCAGGATTCGGTGACTCAGAGCTTTTCCTAGGCATCTCCCATCCCTGCAGCTGTTGCCCTCGTGGCCAGCCTTTGGGAGCTCCATCATTCACCAGGAGTCTCCTGTCCTTCTGGCAGAAGCCCTTCGAGAACAGAGTGCAGGACTTGCTGTCCTGTAGCCTTCCTGAGGCTCCTCTGTTGAAGGTGCCTGCAAGGCACAACTGCAGCACTCGCTGACTCGGGCCTTTGCCAAGGCATCTGTCTGGAAGGTGCCCTTGAGGTCAGATAGCGGGATGGCAGGCAGGCTCAGCCTGTTCAAGGGGCTTCGGGGCAAGAAAAGCAAAGGCCCTGCAGCTGCCCCAGTGCAGCAGCCTGCAAAGCCACAGCAGTTGCAGCCACTGCAGCACGGTGAGTGATGGACCTGGGCCGCAGGGCCTGTGCCTGCAGCCGTCCTGGCCCCATTCCCATCCCATCCCATCCCATCCCATCCCATCCCATCCCATCCCATCCCATCCCATCCCATCCCATCCCATCCCATCCCATCCCATCCCATCCCTGCGGACACACCCATGGACGGGATGGGACAGGGGCCATGGCTGCCCCCCCGATGGCCATGCTCCATCCCCTGGGCTCCCAGGGGGCTGTCCCTGCCTGGGGAGCGCAGGGCTGGGCTGTGTTCTCTGGCCTCTCCCGCAGCCCCTCAGCTCTGGCTACACTCGCTCTTTGCCAGATGCGGACAAGGACTGGACTCAAGAGCAGGAGCCCACCCGTGGCCGCTTCCACCGAGCCGCGCAGGTACCCAAAGCCATCCCCACCTGGGCTGGGTCTGCTGGCACTGCTTGGCCGGGCCCCGCACTTGGAGAAGGCCATGGAACGTCCCTCTCTTCCCACCCGTCCTTCTGCTGCAGACACTGCAGAGGTTCTTGCGCCTTCAGCGCAAAATGACTGGCGGCTCCACACCCGAGGGCACGGCCGAGCCCAAATCCAGGCCCAGCGAGCTGCGGGCAGAGGCTGCTGCCAGCACAGTGTCCTCTAACCTGGCCGCCAGCTCTGACTGGGAAACGGATGAGGGCTGGGAGGAGGCTGACATGGCCCTGACAGAGGGCATGGCCACCACCAACACCATCCCACAGGGCATCCCAGAGACTGAGGCCATGCCCACACTCACTGTGAGTCCTAGACCTACTCTGGAGTTTTTCCAGAAGGGTTTTTATTCTCTGCAGCAGCCTGGGGCCAGGGCTGAAGGCCTCCCAGGATCACGCAGCCCCTCAAGCCATGTCCGCTGGCCCCCCTCAGCCCCATCACAGTGGGCTGGGAAGGCAAGCACTTCTTGGGGGAAGCTGCGCAAGTTGCTCCCTTGGACAGCACTCCAAGTCCTCCCTATGCCGCTTCCTCCAGGTGCAAGGTTCCTTGTGGTGAGTGCCATGCTGCAGAGACTCACGTCCTGTGAATCTGTGGACACCGGGCTGCAAACGGCCATTGTCAGCCTGACTGAAGAACACCCTGCCCCCGTGGTGATGAGCCTCCTGCGCTGTGCCCCAACGTGTGACGGGTACGGGGCAAAACTGCCTCAAGAGCTTGGTGCTCGCTGGCCTGGAGGGCCTCTTCCCCTGTACAGCCTGTCCAGCGGGCTCTGCCAGACAGGCAAAGAGCACCGGCACCCTCGGGCCCCTCTGTTTCCCGAGCTTGCTGCAGCTGCACGGGACACGGTACTGACGCACAGCTCTGGTCCCACAGAGTCGCCGCGCTAATGTGGAGAGCCATGGGCACCTCGGAAGTAGCCCAGTTAGAACATCCGGGACTTATCGGGGCAAGGCCACCTATACAATACATATATTTTACTATGACTCAAATGCCACCTATACCCCTGCACCACTGGGGCTCACTTGTTTCCTTCCTATGGAGACCATTGTGACACTGGGGATCATTGTGGAACCAATGGGCCATGGTGACACTTCAGGCCCTTGTGGAACCTGTTACACTGTAGGAACTTCTGGAACCAAGGAGAACATTGGGACACTGCAGGGTACCATGGATGCAAGGGGCCATTTTGACACTGTGACACTGTGGGGCCTCATGGAATCAAGGATGTCTTTGTGGCTCTGTTGGGCCGCATGGTCCCAAGGGACCAGTGTGAAGCAGCAGGGCTTTGTGGAACCAAGAGGCCATTGCTGCATTTCAGGGCCTTGTGGAGCGAAAGGGCCGTCATGATCCTGTGAGGCACCGTGGATCCCTGGAGACCATTGTGGCATTGCAAGGCCCCATGGAATCATGGAGACCCTTGTGACGCTGTGGGGCCCCATGGAACCAAAGGGCCACTGTGACCCTGCAGGGCCTCATGGAAGGAAGGGGCCATTGTGACACTATGGGAAGTTGTGGAACCATTGGGGGGTTCCACAACCCCCCAATTTGGGCATTGGACACAGCAAGGCTTCATGGAACAAATAGATCATTGTGACACTGTGAGGCCTTGTGGAACCATGGAGACCATTAAGATCCTTAAGGACTTGTCTAACCACGGGGCCAATATGACACCTGAGGGCATCGTGGAAGCAGACAACCACTGTGGCACTGCAAGGCTTCATGGAAGCACAGAGCCATTGTGACACTGGAGAGCCCTGTGGAAGCAAGGGAAAACCAAAGAGGTATGGTTGCCTTGGTCTCCCAGGGGTCACCTGACAGATCTGGCTGACCTTGGAATGTGGAAGGCCGCTCCCATCTGCCCCTGAAACACTGGGGATCTGCACTTTCCTTCTTATGGAAAAGAACTGTCCATCTTTTCCAGGTATCCATGGCCAAAATTTGCATTCCACCTCCAAATTTCTCTGTATCCAAGTATTGCTGCCAGACTAAAGCTGCCAGGATGGACAGATCTGGCTGGTCTTTAACTTCTGAGTGGCAGAACTCACCTGTTTTCCAAACACTGGAAAGGGCTCTGTGCTTTTCTTTTATGGAAAAAATCATCCTTCTCCAGGCAAAAAAATTCTGAAATTAGGATTCCACATTCATAATTTTGAATATCCAAGGGTTGCTCCAAGCAAACCTCCCAGGACAGACATGTCAGGCTTGCCTTGGCCTCTGGTGGTTGCTGTTCATCAGCTCCTGAAACATGGGGCCTCCGTGGCTTCCTTCCTGTGGAGACCAATGTGACACTTGGGAGCCTTGGGACATGAAGGGTCCACTGTGGCACTGCAGAGTACCATGGATCCAAGGGACCATTGTGACACTGTGGAGCCTCGTGGAACCCAGGACATTTTTGTGGTTCTGTTGGGCTGCATGGACCCAAGGGACCAGTGCAAAGCAGTAATGTGGCCAGTTAGCCCAGCTGTAACTTAGAGTCAGCCAGATTTTACCCCAAAAGAATTTGGCAGGAGTTTCAAGCCCTAGAAATCATTTGCTTAACATGTTCCCCCATAAGCCTTTAGTGTTGCTGTGCTAACTTGTCCAAGTGTCTACTCCCTTATTGGTTACTTGTTTCCCCTAAATGGTTATTGTTCTAGTTTTCTACAGCCAAGTGTCTATGTTGTTGCTTCCCTTTCGTCTCAGGTCTTTGGATCCTGCCCCTCATAGTGTTCTCAACTTCTCCATGTTTATTGTTTTTCACCCTGTTGTTAAAGTTCCTTTTAAACAACTCCATCAAACTCGCTCCTTTTCATTTTTGCCACCCTGACCCTGAAGTCAGGGAGCCAGAGAGGTTTGTTGCAGCCACCTTCATTGTGACATTTGAACAGGGACCATGATATTCAGGGCTCCCTGTGTCAGTCACATCAGCTGGGGTTAGCTGATGGATAGGCCAGTGCTCACTGGGATTTTGCATTGTGCCGGGCCAAGAGGATTCAGGGTTGCTTCAAGGGACCTTGCCCAGGATCTGCAGGGACGATGAAGGTTTCACCTCTATAGAATCGTAGGTGGGTTTGGGGAAATGCAAGACATTTATTGCCCATTTTGCCGCTGTGTTTTTACAATACACACCCATGTCACAACATTGATTTAGGGTGTTTCGGTGGCTCTTCCCCATAAGACAAAGAAAAATGGGCAGCCAGATGTCCACAGTAGAAAGGAGCATATATGGATCCTTTAAGTTAATTCTCACTGATCATGACGAAATATTTTCAAAGAACGAAAAAATATCAATCATGAGGTGGATCATTAAAAATTTTCCAGATACCTCTGCTGTCGAAATCCATACCACTGAATTTTGGGACTCCATGGGAGTTAAACTGTACAACCTTTTGATCAAAACAGACTCCATTGCAGCCCACATGCTCCCCATGTTCCTACACCATCCTTGAGACCCCTCACCAGCAAGTAGTGTGTTGAAAATTCAATCCGTTGGTCACTCCTAACTCGGGACCTCCCCCCAAACCTTGATAAAGGTCTGCCTTTATCAGACCTTTCATGATGGTCCAAGATGGCAATGGCCACGCAGTCTTGGAGCATTATGACCTGGAGAGTTAAGAGGGAAGGAGCCTGAATGTGGCTTGTGAGACTGACCATCCTCCCCCCATCTTGGTTCCTCCACTTCCTGGTACCACAACCTTCTCTTCCGCCCTGAACGAACCTCCAGACTCCACCCTCACAACTGCAGGTCACACCCCCACTCTGAATCATTCCACCTCCACCCTGGGCCATGCCTCCAAAACTTCGTCCCAGAAGTCTGCCATCCTAAATCAAAGCCCTTCCTCCCCAACACCTGAAAAAATGGCAGTGCCCTTTACATCACCCTCCAGCAACAATATAACCCCTATGGTCAGAGATACTAAGCCAAACTGTCACACTAATTTTAATACAAATTATTCTGCTCCAAGTTATTCTTCCTCCCCAGAAGAGAGTTTGGATTCCCCAGAGCCACATCACCCCTCAACCCCAGAAAATCCCTGGGAAATGATCCAGAAAGAAGCAGCTAAGCAAGGAGAGTGGTAAATAGTCTCAAAACTCCTTGTTATCCCCGTATGTTATGAGAGAAGGGGGCAGAATCCCACGTATCAGCCATTGGTTTATGGGGAAATCAAGGATCTTTGTAGGGCAGAAAAAGACCATAGGAGGGAATTACCTTGTTTTAATGGCCTAATGAGGGCCATGTTTACTCCACATGTCGTAACCCCCTATAATTTAAAATATATTTTGACCATGTTGTTGTCACCTACGGAATACACCCTGTGGGAAGGGGATGGAAGTGTTTGCTAAATCAATTAATAGCAGACTATGCTAATAATGAGGCAAGGGTGGAATTGACAATCAACCATCTAGCTGGAGAGGGACAACACAGCCCACTAGATAATCAAGTAGTAGGTATCTCCAGAGAAGTATTGGATGATATCAAAGAGATGGCTTTGCAAGCTTTAATCCAGGTATCAGATGGTAGCATCCCCGGTTTGGACTACCTTGAGTGGCTGCAGCTAAAGCTTTAGGACAATTAGACAATCCTGGGTGCCTGTTAGGTAAGCAAACCAATGCTACCTCCCTCACATTGAATGGCTTGCTCTCAGACACAGAGACCATCAGACAGGCCACCTTGCACAACAGCGATAGAGTTTTTACTCTGGGCACATGGGCAAGGCTGTGCAGACTCTGAGGGCATGTGTGGCATGAACCTCTCCAGCCACAGCGAGTCAATCCACAAGAACATTCAGGTACTGAAGGAAGGGTTCAAGAAGCTTCAAGTGGAAAACAAAGACTGGTTCAATAAACTCTTCCAATCCAAGAGACTAAAGGGTTGGATGAAGACTAGCTAAAACAAGACTATTAATTCTCTTAGTGGTTGTTGTTGTATTGTTAATTGTCCCATGTATTTTTTGGTGCTTTTAGAAAGCCTTTTAAAATTCTTTCAGTTCCATCTTTGTTGTAAAACAGAAAGGAGGAAGATACCCAACACAGGATTCTCATGGACTCCTTGGAGGAGAGAATTGGAGGCCAGGATGGCACAAAAACCTCTCAGAGACTCAGTGTGGGAAGGGAAATCCTTAAAGGCACATGAAAGTATTCTTAAATCCACAAAGTACCTTAAAATCCTTGAGTATCTCCAGGCATTAATGAGCTCCACTCAGTAGTGGAGTGTCAGTACAAAGCTCTCAAGGGACTCATTAACGCAGATAATTGGGGCCATGATTGCACAAACCTCTCATGAAGTCTGTATCAAAAGGAAAACACCAAGTACCTTAAAATAACTGAAGTACCCTGAAGTATTAATGAGCCCCACTGAGTGTTGTTACTGACAAAGCCTCTCCAGGGACTAATTACAGTAGATAATTGGAGGTCATGATTGGACAAACCACTCAGAGACTCCAAGGCAAAAGCCAAACCCAAAGTCCTTTGAAAAACCTGCAGAGAAGCTCCTGGCACAGAGGCAGCTTCTGGCAAGGGCAGCGCTGCAGAGAGACAGCTCTGGCCAGGAGCAGCTCCTGTGCACAGCCCAGCAGGGCTGGGGCACTGCCTGCAGCCACCCTGGGCACAGCACAGAGGGGTTAAACTCAGCCTGGGCTGGGAGCACAGAGCAGAGCTCACTCGGGGCTCACTAGAGCAGAAATCATCCCAGGTTTGAAACAGTCATTCCCTGGCTGTGGGAAGAGAAGCTGCAGTTCCTACAGGGATCTCCTGGAGCTGGCACATCCCACAGCTTTGAGGACCTTTCAGGAGGACTCTCAGAGCTGCTCCAGGGCAGGGCTGTGGCCCTAGGGCAGGGCTGGCTTTCCCTGCTGCCCCAGCCCAGGCACAGCCCAAGGCAGCTCCTGTTGCCAGGCTCTGCTGCAGGGCTGAGAAGCCGGGGCTGCAGCCAGGGGTGCCAAGGGCTGTCCTGCAGAGCAGGGTCCTGCAGCCCAGGGTGCTGTGCTGGGGCAGGGACTCTGCTGCCTGCCAGGGACAGCTCTCAGCCGGCCCGGGGAACTGCTCCCAGCGCTGGGGAGAAGCTGTGGGGGGAAGGAGCCACCCTGAGCAGGGCAGGGGCTGCTGCTGAGAGGGGCTGGGTGGGGCAGGGCTGCTCCCAGCTCCAGACCAGCCTGGGCACAGCTCCGGAGGACCCTTCCCAAAGAAGGTAAGCATGGGATTGCTGGAAAGATCAGGAGCTTTCCTGAGAGTGTTTTCAATTTCCTTATTGGAAAAGCATGGGAAAGTTGGGGTGATGACAAAAAGGTTTATACATTTTATGCATTTTTATATACTCAAAGCTCTGTTAATTATCATTACATAGTCATAAATCTACAATCCTTACTTAACACTGCTACATTCTTAATTAACAGTATTAAACTACTATTATGTACTTATGTAATTATAATCCTTAATTAACTCTTGTACATTTCCTAACCTTTCTCTTGGATTTTAGAACAATAAGCTCACTGTCTAAATACATTTCTGAAATACTGTCTTATCAGTCTTATTATCCAATAGTTTTATTATCAGGAAGAGAACCTACAAAAACATTTTTCTAATTGACCAGAATGTGAACAATCAGAACAAAAAGTGAAGGCAAAGAAGCCCATGGACCCACTCCAATGGGTTGACCCAGGAGTGTGTAACTGCGGCAACTGAATCTCCTATTGGATGTTCTTGTTAAATATCCTAATTAATCAACCTTAATAAATTGTTGAAATCAGGGGCCAGGATGTGCTACTTCCCCACTGGGACACCTGGACACTTCCAATAAATGTCTCTTTTTTTATTTTACTGTTCTAACATTTTTGCAAGGGGTTTTTTTCTCTCTTGATTATAGACAAAAGGGGGATGAGAGAAGCAGAACAGTAATTGTAAACCCAGAATCACAGAACATTTTGAGTCGAAAGGGACACACAGGATCATCCAAGGAATGTTTGAACATTTACAGAGACTCCAGAACTGCAACTTTGGGTGGCCAGTCTCTCTGCTGGGAGCCTCCCAAAGGGCCCTCAGCCACTCCTCAGCCCTGGACAGCAGCAGCATCACCTCCGCAGGGCCCAGCAGGGCTCTCCTGAGCTGCCCTTGCCCAGCTGCACACAGAGACTGCCCCAGCCAGGGCCCTGCACACAGGCAGGTTTCTGTAGGGCCCCGGCCAGGGCACACAGGCTGGCATGGGCTCTGTGAGCGCTGGCAGGGACAAGGCTCCTCTCAGGAGGGAATGTCCAGGCCCAGGGAGATGCTCAGGGAAGGAGAGGGGGCTGAAGAGAGCAGTTCTGGGGGCAGGATGAGGGCACTGTTGGTGTGTGGGAGGTGCCGGGCACAGCTGGGCACGGGAACACTGTCCTGAGTTCCCGGCTGTCTCTGCCCTGCCCTCTCAGGCACAGCACCACAACGTCTTCTCTTGGTTCTGCCCTGCCCTGATATTGTCACTGTTATCTGCTGCTCTCAGGGAGGCTCTGGCATTTGCAGCAGCTGAGTCTGGCTCTGCCCTTGGCATTCCTGCCAGGCAGTGGTGTCCATGGGAATGGGGTGTCCAAGCTTCCCTGGCACCTGTGGGGCTGTGGGAAAAGCAGTCCATGGGAAAGGGGAATGAGCTGAGTCCGCTCCCTGAGATCCCATCATGGGCACAGCCAGGGATCTCCTTGCTGTGCCCTTCCAAGCTCTGAGCTGCCCTCCTGGGTGCAAATCTGTGCCAGAGCCTCTGGGAGTTCCCTGAATGTCCCACAGGGAAGGGCAGAGCTGCCAGAGCTGAGGAAATGCTGCTGTGTTTGCGAAGGGAGCTGTGAGTGTCCTTGGCACAAGGGGGTGCAGTGACCTTGCCCAGAGACCTTGAGAGAGGGTGAGAAATTCAGGGGTCCCTCTGCTCTGAGCAGGGTCTGGTTTATCCCAGGGTGACCCAGGAGTGTGACTGTGCTCTGACTACAGCCAAAGGTGCAAAGCAGGGCAGCTGGGAACAAGCCCATCCAGCCCCTCTCCTTCCCTGAGCCACAGGGAATCCTTTGCCTCTCATATCTGTCAGTGGCAAACTCTGAGTGCAGCAGAAATGCTGGGGATTTCTGATCTCAGAGAGCCAGGAATGATGTGTGGATAGGAAAACACTTCCTAAAACCAACTCCTGCCATCATTTGGTCTTGGGAGTGCAGATGCTACCAATCCTATCTCCATTAGGAATGATTCCCCTGACAAATCCTGAACATCCAGCCTTATCCCTCTGCCACATGGCCACAAACCCAGAGCAGCGGGGCAGGGATGGCTCCAAGAGAGCCCCTATGCACACCCCTGGCTGCTCCTGGCACACTCAGCCAGAACAACTGGAGCTCAGGCACGGACCTGGATGAAGGTTTTCCCAGAGCAGGAACAAGGCTGGGTGAGTCCCAGTGGGACAGGCTGCAGGGAATAGCCCAGGCTTGGCTCAAAGTAGCCTCTCCTGACTTGTCACTGTCCTTTCTCCATGAACAGATCCCCATGCCCAGCCACAGCCAATGTCCAACAGCAGCTCCATCAGGCATTTCCTCCTGCTGGCATTGGCAGACACGCGGCAGCTGCAGCTCCTGCACTTCTGCCTCTTGCTGGGCATCTCCCTGGCTGCTTTCCTGGGCAACGGCCTCATCATCAGCGCCGTAGCCTGCGGCCACCACCTGCACACGCCCATGTTCTTCTTCCTGCTCAACCTGGCCCTCAGCGACCTGGGCTCCATCTGCACCACTGTCCCCAAAGCCATGCACAATTCCCTCTGGGACACCAGGACCATCTCCTACAAAGGATGTGCTGCTGAGCTCTTTTTCTTTCTGTTCTTCATCTCAACAGAGTATTCCCTTCTGACTGTCATGTGCTACGACCGCTACGTGTCCATCTGCAAACCCCTCCACTACGAGACCCTCCTGGGCAGCAGAGCTTGTGCCCATATGGCAGCAGCTGCCTGGGCCAGTGCCTTTCTCAATGCTCTCGTGCACACGGCCAATACATTTTCCCTTCCCCTGTGCCATGGCAATGCCCTGGGCCAGTTCTTCTGTGAACTCCCACAGATCCTCAAGCTCTCCTGCTCAAAATCTCACCTCAGGAAACTTGGGCCCACTGCAGTTAGTGCCTGTTTGGTAGTTGGCTGTTTTGTGTTCATTGTTTTCTCCTATGTGCAGATCTTCAGGGCTGTGCTGAGGATCCCCTCTGAGCAGGGACGGCATAAAGCCTTTTCCACCTGCCTCCCTCACCTGGCTGTGCTCTCCTTGTTTGTCAGCACTGTCATGTTTGCCTACCTGAAGCCCCCCTCCATCTCCTCCCCATCCCTGGATCTGGCCCTGTCAGTTCTGTACTCGGTGGTGCCTCCAGCCCTGAACCCCTTCATCTACAGCCTGAGGAACCAGGAGCTCAAGGATGCAGTGTGGAGACACATGACTGGATGCATTCAGGAACATTAAACTGCTGGCCAGTTTCTGCAAATCACTTGTAATAAAAGCATCTTTGATACTTCTTCCTGCTTTCATTTTGAAAGTTTTTTCCTTTACTTTGATTTTTTCATACTGTCCACAAAGTAAAGCCATTCTTTTGCCATGTCTCATTTTGTTTCTCTCCACTTTCCCATAGCCGGCGACTGTGTCAATGAGGGGCTGCACTGTTAGTGCCTTTAAATGAAATAAAGGATCTCCCAGCAATGTTTTCTGCAGAGATGCCCTTGTGTTGCCTTCTCTGCAGCTGCAGCAGCAATGTCTGTGTGCAGAGCTGGGGCAGATCAGGGCGGGCACAGCAGCTGTGCCCAGCAGCAGCAGCACTTGGTGTTGCCAGTGCTGCTGCCATGGCCCTGCCCCGCTGCCCTGGTAGCCCTGGTGTTGCTGCAGGGCCTGAGTGCTCTCGGGGCCGGGCACAGCCCTGGGGGTGGCAGTGCCGGGGCTGCAGCAGGGACAGGCCATGGGCACTGCTGGGGCAGCGCTGACGCCTCAGGCCAGGGCCTGGGGGCTCCAGGCTCCTTGCCCAGGCTCTCTCAAGAACACACCCAGGCCAATGCTCAGCACAGAAAAGCCCCATGAGCAGCCCCAGGCTGGCCGTGGGCAGGCTGGGGACAAACAGCAGGGCTGGGGCTCTGCAAGGGCCCTGGGGCAGACGGGAAGGAGCAGCAGAGCAGGGGCTGATCCATTCCCAGTGCGCTGGACAGCCCAGGGCAGCGTCCCAGAGCGTCCTCATGCAGCTGCCAACAACATCCCTGCTCTGCAGCCCTGGCCTCTCCCCCAGCTCATACAGGCGCCCCATCCTTGCAGGCACAGACACAGCAGCACTGGCTCAGCAGCCCCTGTTTGCATTGCACACAGCAGGGGGAGCACCCCCATGCTGTTGGTGTGGGGACATGAACCTGAGGGAGCACAAATGCCATCAGACCCTGGGGCCAGCAAGGGCTGGGGGACACCAGGGAAACCACTCAGCTTTGTCCTGGCCTCTGCACTCAGCCAGAAAGTTTGTTCCCATCAGCTGGGAGTTTCCTGTCCCACTGCAGATGCTGTTGCTCAGAGCCAGGGCTGCCTGGCAGCCACCCCCAAACTGCCCTCAGTATTTCCTTGGCTTCACGTTTGCTTTCTTTCCATTTCCCTTTTAATAATTTCTTCCCATTGCCCACCCCTGTCCCCTCCCCTGCAAACAGCCCATACCTGTTTGCCCTTTCCTCTCTGGCCCCACTCCCCATTGCAGTTCCTGACTTGGAACCACAGGAACGTCTCTTGGGCAGCAGGATCATCCTACAAGTGCTGCAGGAATTGTCTGCAGGCTCCTGCAGTGCCTGGTGCTGCTCCCTTGCCAGAGGCACCCCAGGCCAGGGGGGCACATCTGGGCTGCTGTGTCTGGCTCTGGGGCTCCCTGTTCTGGGCAGTGAGGAGGAGCTGCAGAGGCTCTGCAGGACTGACAGGATGGGCTTTGGGGCTGGCAGGAGAAGCTGAGGGACCTGGGCTGCTGGAGCTTCTCAAGAGGAGGCCCAGGGCTCATCCTGTGACTGCTTCAAGTGTTCTTTCAGAGAATCCCAGAATCAGCAAGGATGGAACAGGCCACGGAGATCATCAAATCCAACCTGTGCTGTGACACTGCCGTGTCTCCCCTGGGCCTCCTCTAGTATAAGCAACCTCAGGTCCCTCAACTGCTCCTCCAAGCTCTTGTGCTCCCTCCCCAGCCTTGTTGCCCTTCTCTGGACACACTCCAGCTCTTCCATGTCCTTCCTAAATTGGCGGCCCCAGAACTGCAAACAACACTTGAGGTGCTGCCCAAGCAGTGCTGAGCACAGGGGAAGAATCCCTGCCCTGCTCCTGCTGGCCACACCATTCCTGATCCAGGCCAGGAGCCATTGGCCTTCTTGGCCACCTGGGCACACTGCTGGCTCATGCCCAGCCTGCTGTCCCTCAGTCCCTGCAGGTCCCTTTCTGATTGGCTGCTCTCCAGCCCCTCTGTCCCCAGTCTGTAGTGCTGCTGGGGTTGTTGTGGCCAAAGTGCAGGACCCAGCACTTGGACTTGTTAAACCTCACCTTGTTGGATTTGGGCCCTGGATCCAGCCTGTCCAGGGCCCTCTGCAGAGCCCTCCTACCCTCCAACAGATCCACACTCACACCCAGCCTGGTGTCATCTGCAATTTTCGTGATGCTGGACTCAGTCCCCTCATGCAGATCATCATTGCAGACATTGAAATCCACGCTGGCTGGCTCTGATCGTTCAGCCATCCTGTGGGTGAGATCACTCAAGATGATCTGTTCCATAACCTTGCCAGGCACCCAGGTCAGGCTGACAGGCCTGGAGTTCCCCAGCTCCTCCTTCCAGCCCTTCTTGGGGATGAGCTCACACTGGCACCTCCAGTGCTCTGGGACCTCCCTGCTGAGCCAGCACTGATGGTAAATGATGGAGAGCAGCTTGGGGAGCTCATCCACAGCTCCCTCATCCCCCTGGGATGGATCCCATCCAATCCCATACACTTGTGAGAATCTGAGTAGCTCAGCAGGTCACCAACTGCTTCCTCCTGGATTACAGGGGTCTGTTCTGCTCCCTGTGCCCATCTACCACCTCAGGAGAGCACTTGTCCTGAGGACAAGCTGTCTTCTTGTTGAAAACTGAGACAAACAAGGTGTAAAGTAGCTTAGCCTTTTCCTTATCTTTAGTTACTTTAGTTCTCTGTGTAGGAGCTGAGCTTGTGACTCCTTTATCTTTAGTTATATTCTTCACTGCATCCAATAAAGAATAGAGATTTGCCTTTTCTTTGCTTTTGCTATAATTTTTTTATAAAAACATTTTTTTTCTTTTACAAAAGCAGCCAGGTTAAGGTCTAATTGAGCTTTCACCTCTCTAATTTTCTTTCTGCATAGTCTAACAATATCCTTAAACACTTCCTTAGTTGCTGGTCCTTTTTCCCTCTGAGTTCCCACAAAAGCTCCATGGGCAGACAGGACAGTTATTTTCCTCACCTGCTCATCTTTTGACACACTGGGACAAGCACCTCCTTCCCCCTTAAGATTACTTTCTTGAAATGTGTCCATCCTGCCCAGACCCCTTTGGTTTTAAGAGCTGTTTCCCTTAAAAAGTCAGTACCTGATTCAATACTCGCCAGATCTGCATCCCAAATATGCCAAAGTCTGCCCTTCCTAATTCCAAGCCAGAAGTTTTGTTGCTGCCCCTCCTTCTTTCACAGAACATTGAAAACTTTATTATTTCATGGTCACTGTGCCCCAGGCAGCCTCCAAGCCCCACATCTGACACCAGCCCTTCTCTGTTTGTGAACAGCAGGAGACAGAGATTTCTTTGGCAGTGGAAGTTTCACCAAAAATTCGGTAAACCAGAAAACTCCTTAACACCAATGTAGCATCAAGAAGCAGCATTCATTATTCAGCTGGATGCACGGGCGATAGCTCCTCCCAAAGCTGTGCATGCTGAGTACAGGAAAGTTTCAGTTTATTTTCTGTATTTTCCACACATATTCATTGATTGTCCTGGACTAAACACACATATAATAATCATTTCCCCAAAATCATTAACATATTTCCCCTCCCCTTTACTGATGCATTCTCCTGTCCTGGGGCCTCTCTGGTGGTTCCTGGTGCTCGTGGACCCCAATGTTCCAGTGGGCCTGGCTGAGCTGGCAGGACACTGAGGCTGCTGAACTTCCAGTTCCCCTTCTCACACAATGGGCACTGTGTGGTTTCCACAGGCCAGGGGTTTTGGAGAACAATCTCCAGGTGTCAGCTCAGCTGGTGGAGACAATTGATCATCTGGTAACATGAGGTCACAGAGTGAGTTATGACATCACAGAGTGGGTTATGTGAGGTCATTGAGAAGGTATTATGTCACAGACTGCCTCTGTGATGTCACAGAGCCAGCTGTGACATCACAGAGCAGACTATGACATCTCAGACTAGGCTGTGACATCAGAGACCACCTGTGTGACATTACAGAATGGGCTGGGCCATTACAGAGCAGGCTGTGACATCATAGAGTGTACTGGGACATCAGAGACCAGCTGTGTGACATTGGAGAATGGGCTGTGACCTCACGGAGCAGGCTGTGACATCCCAGAGGGGCTGTGTGACATCCCAGCAGGGCTGTGTCAGGTCACTGGGTTGGTCACTCTGCCCCAGCTCCCCTTCACAGTTTCTCCCAACAAGTCCAATGCTGTTCATGCCCAGCAGGGTCCCTGTCCCCCGGGATCCCCCCGGCCCACTTGGAGCCACAGCCTCCACCAAAGGATGTTCCACAGGATCTATCCCACAGCCTGACAGGGGACAAGGGCCCAGGGCTGTGTGACCAGGACATAAAGGACGGGGATTATCCAGGTCACTGTGGCCTGGTTTGGGTTGCCCAGGGCAGGAAAGATGTCTGGCAGCTGGAGCAGGGTCTGGGAAGGGCCTCCAAGGTGGGGCTGGAGCCCTTGGGCTGTGAGAAGAGGCTGAGGGAGCTGGGCTGGTCCAGCCCGGAGCAGGGAAGGCTGAAGGGGCTCCTGGTCCCAGCGTGACAGTGCCAGCAAGGAGGGGATGGAGAACACAGAGCCAGGCTCTTCACAGGGGGCTGGGGGGAGACAAAAGCCAATGGATGGAAGGGGAAAGAGGGGAGATCAGCCAGGGCATGAGGAGATGAAATGAGTCAGGCTGCTTTCAGTATTTCCTCAACACCAAAAGCAGCCTGACCTTTCTTCTTCATCCACCACTGACAACTTCGCAAATCAGGAATTGTTGGAGCTGTTTGGCACCACACCAGGATGAGCATCCTGATACAAGAACTAATTGTGTTTGTATCTATCACAGAACTACATTTGTGTGAAATTAATATTAGTATGGAAATCACTTGTGAATGGTGGACTCATCAGGTGCTGCTGGGACATTGCACATAGCTCAGGGAAGAGTGTGATTGTTATTAAATTGTGCCCTGTTAAACTATGGTCTGTTGGCCATGAAGAGAAACTTTCTGTGCCTCTGAATCTCACCAGTTTCTGACCTTCAAAGGACACAAACCTGATGAGTTGTGGTTCCCACTCCAGTGGCTGCACTTGGACCTCCCTCCATCCCCAGAGCAGAGCTCCCTTGTCCCAAAAAGTCCCTGGCAATGCAGGGATGAAGGAAACATGTCAGGCTGTGGGGATCAGGGGCAGGGCAGAGCCAGGGAAGATAATGACTTTTGCATTTGATGGAGTTGTGTCTTCCCTTGGCTTTGCTGGCTGACAAGAAATGAACATCCCTCTGTGTCTTGGGCAGCTCCTTCTCCAAGGAAAGCAGGTGGGAGTTGGAGCCAAGGAGCTGAAAGCTGCAGGTGCAGCCTGGCCTGGAGGGAGCTCAGATTTGCACAAGGCTGCTCTGAGTGCCAGGCCTTGGATGGGGGAAATGGTGGGGTAGGGGTAGGGACAGAGTCTGATTGATTGTCAGCCATGAAGGGTCTTGATTTTCATATCTATTCAAATTGCTTGAGGAGGTTCTTGGATTCAGTGTCAATTGGAGACTGCACATATCAATAAATTAACAGGAAACTAAACAAAACTAAACTTGACCTAAAAACATTTTTTCTGGCTGTCTTTTTAAATATCATGTATTCACTTTGAATACACTCCTGAGATCTACGCAACTACAAAATTTTTTGTAACTTAAATCAAATTATTCCCAGAGCTTGGCTTGTTAAGGTGTTCTGAATGTTAATGAGCCCTGGGACACTGAATTCCTGCACTGAAGAGCTGAAGGCTGAACAAGCCTCTGCAGCAGGAAAATTCAGCAGCAGCCTCCAAGGTGCTGAGGATGTCAGCAGCCCCCACTGAGGCCATCCCTGCCCAGAGACCGTGGGGGAATGGGCAGACAAGGAGAGCGTCCCTGGGGCTGGGGCAGCACAACTCAGAGGCACCAGGGGCTCCAGCTGGGCAATGGAGTGTGGAATGTGGCTGGGAAAGCCCTGCCTGGGCTGGGCCAAGCAGGACAAACAAGCCTGACTCCCATAACCCAAACAACTCTCCCAGTGAGACGTTTCAATGGAATTACAATTGTTTGTGTCCTCTGAGTTGGACTCCCTGGAGAAATACCAACAAGAGATTCTCAGGAGCTCAAAAGAACCAAACAGCATTTACTGGCAATTTTAGAAAATTAGAGAAGCTTGGCAAAAGGTTTAATGCCATGTTCAATCAGGAGAAAACACTTCCCAAAGCATTACCTTGGCTCATTCATCTTCACAAACTCTTTGCTCATTCATTTTTAAGTTAATCAAAATTTGCAAGAAGAGGGTATTAGAAGAAGACACAGAGAGAGAGAAAGACAAAAAAGATACAGAGAAGCACACACAGAGCTACCAACTCCTGGATTCCAGCAGTGTTCAGATGGAAATTCCAACAGGAGGGAGGGTCAAGATGTGTGCTTGCCTTGTGGTCAGCCTTCAATACCCCTTGGTCTCCCAGGGCACTTCCCCCAGGTAGGACTTGGGCTCATTTGGTCCCTCAGGAGCTGGGCTGGGGCTGCAGAGGTGGCTGTG
This sequence comes from Zonotrichia albicollis, assembly GCF_047830755.1. Classification (NCBI taxonomy): domain Eukaryota; kingdom Metazoa; phylum Chordata; class Aves; order Passeriformes; family Passerellidae; genus Zonotrichia; species Zonotrichia albicollis. Next base: position 4,818,519 of record NC_133842.1, read on the forward strand.
GAGCATTGCCTGTGCTGTGCCAGGGACTGGCAGCCACTGCAGGGCTGGGACAGAGGCTCTGGGGGAAATTGGGGTTCCAGGGCAGGGCAGTGCTGGACCTTCCCTTTCATCTCCCACACATGAAATGTTTCAACAATCTCCTCCAGTCTGTCACAATAGGCAATGTTGGAGGTGAAATCCCAATTCAGGCCATGGGCACCTGGAGGAGAAGGACAGTTCTTTTCCATAGTAATGAGAGCATGGAGCCCCAGTGTTTCAGTAGCAGATGAGAAGAGACCTTCAACATGCCAAGGTCAGCTGGACCAGTAAGGAGGACCAGGAGGCCAAAGCAGCCAGATCTATTCCAAGTTCCCTTAGTTTTATGCTGCCCTAAAATGTCACAATGACACCTTGGTTCCATCAGGCCTTGCAGTGTCACGATGGTCTCCGTGGTTCCCCAGGCCCCACAATGACATGTGATGCCTCTGTTCCATGAGCCCTGAAATGTCACAATGGACCTTTGGACCCTGGGTGTTTGCAGTGTCACAATGGTCTCCTGTGGCTCCACAGTGTCACATTGGACCATGGATGACATCAGGCCCTGCAATGTCACAATGGAGCCTTAATTCCATGCAGCCCTGCAGTGTCACAAAGGCCTTTTGGTTTCGGAAGCCCCCACAGTGTCACAATGCCCCTCTTGGATCTGTGAGGACCCCCAGAGTCACAATGGTCTCACTGGTTCCATGAGGCCACACAGTGTCACAATGCTTTGCTTATTCTGTGGGGCCTCATAGTGTCACAATGATCTCCATGATTCCATGAGTCCCCTCAGTGTTACAATGGCTTCCTTGGTGCCAGGGTGCCCCAAGGCATTACAATGGTGCCTTTGTATCATGAGGCTGTGAAGTGTCCTAATGGTCTCTCCATGGTTCCATGAGGCCTTGCAATGTCACAATGGACCTCTGGCTCCATGGGGTCTTGCAGTGTGACAATGGTCCCTTGGTCCCATGAAACCTAAAGGTGTCACAATTGTCTCCATGGTTCCATGAGGCCCCGTGTTGCCACAATGGACCCTTGGTTTGATGGAGCCTCTCAGTGTCACAATGATCCCTACATTCCATAGAGCCACACAGCATCAGTGTGGTCCCCATGGTTCCATGAGGCCCAGCAAAGTCACAGTGCTCTCCATGATTCCATGAGGCCCCACAGTGTCACAATGCTCCCTTCATCTCACAATGCACCACAGTGTCACAGTGGTCCCTTGGTCTCACAGGGCCCGCAATGTCACAATGGTCCCTTGGTTCCATGGCCCTGTGCTGCTGCATTCCCCCCTCCCCTTCTCAGGCCACCCTGCCAGCTGAGAAATGCTCCTTGGGCCTCAGCCTTGGCCAACAGCCCCTGGGCTCAGCTCCTCTGCAGCTCATCACAAACACTGTCTGCTCCAGCCACTGCTGCTGCCCAACCAGCTCCTGCTTTCTGTAGGAGCAGCCCTGGGAACTGTTTCTGTTCCCTCTGTGGCACAGCATCCCTGTTCTCACCCTGCCAAAGAAGGCTGTTGGTGCCAAGTGCAGCCAGAATGAACCATTGCTGGGACTGAAGCCCCTCTCTTGGGGCCCTGCAAACAGCGCTCCAAAAGGAGACCTTGGAGCTCTCCTGGGCCGGCGACTCCCTCTGAGTGGGGCCTCTCCCAGCCGGGAACTCTCCCATTTGCTGCACTTGGGGATCCTGAACAACGACAGCGCCTGGGCCGATCGCCCCATTCCTCCAGGCTCAACCCTTCACTGACTGGGGAGATGCCAAAGGATCCACAGGGAGCATTGCCTGCCCTCAGAGGAATTGCTCACAGGTGCCTTGCACGGACTCTTTGTGTCTGCGTACACACAGGAGTGTATGTGCTGGGGAAATATGTTAGAAATGCTGCTCTCGGAGGGGTTGGAGTGCCTGGGATAGCTGAGTCAGTCAGGCCTGTAAGTGAGATTAAATCATAAAGTCTAAGTGAAGTTAATTGCTGTGAAGAGTTCTTCTTTTGCAAAGTTGTTTAATATAAGTTATAAGCAGGGTTAAATATTGTTAAGTGTTATTCCTCTGGTAAATTGCAAAGTCATGGGTTATAAGTTAGGATAAGTACTATTAAGTGCTTTTCTTTTGCTAAATTGTCGAGTTGAAGCTATCAGTCAAGGTTAAGTCCTATTAAGTTTGAGCTTTGTTAAACTTTTAGGCCATATTCCTTTTATCGTTACTCTCACTGTCCTTGTGTCACACACACACAAGGACAGTTCTCTGTTAATTTCTGGTTTGATTGCCTTGATTTGGTTTGGTTTTGTTGTTACTTTGTTTCCTTGCTGTGCCTGGAGTGTCCACTCAGGAGCAGAGTGACTCTTGCCAAGGAACTTTGTGCTGCTGTCTGTTAATATTAAATCTGTTTTTTTCTGATCCCTTGCTGGGGATTTTTTCAGCGCTCTCAAGGCCTCATTCGTAACAGGGTGAAGGAGCCCTGACCCAGGCTCTGGCCCTGGGGAACACGGGGATGCTGTTGGGGGTCCCTGTCCCCCTGTGCCACCCCCAGGGCCCCGGCCCCCCGTCCCCGTGTCAGGCTCTGGGGTCGATCTCGTGGAACATCCTCTGGGGGAGGCTTCCACGCCGGGGGCGGGGGTGCCTGGGGGGACAGGGGACCCTGCTGTGCACGAGCAGGGTTGGACTGTGCTGGGCGGAACTGTGAGGGGGGCTGGGGCAGAGTGACCTCCCCAGGGACCTCACACTGCCCCTGTGATGCCACACAGCTCTTTTGCAATGTCACACAGCCACCAGTGATGTCACCAGTGAGCCCACTCTGGGTTGTCACACAGCCCCTGTGATCTCACACAGCTATCTATGAGATGTCACCCTATGATGTGCTAAATCTGCTCTGTGATGTCACAGAAGTCTCTGTGATGTCACAACCCACTCTCTGATGTCACAGAGACACCCTCGATGATGGCAGAGTCTGGTCTATTGCCTCACACTATGATGTCACAGACAGCTTTGTGATGTCACAAACCCCTCAGTGATGCCACGAGACCTTTTCTGTGATGTCATACTGGCACTCTTTAATGTCACAGCACACACTTTGACCTCACAGCCAGCTCTATGATGTCATCCAGCCAAGTCATGATATCACAGCCTGCTCTGTGATGTCACAGAATCCCCTCTATGATGCTGTAGCTGCTCAGTGACCTCCACAACAAACACTCTGATGTCACAGACCAATCTGATGACTTCAAAATTGCTTCCTAGAGCACTATATTCTAATTTTTGATAAAGCTCCTGAAGTGTGGAGTAAATAATTCTGGTTAAAATCTTTCTGTCCGATCATGACCAGAATCAATCAGAGCTGTATTTATATAAATATATCTGGTATTCCAGCATTAATCCTGCGGGACAAATTGGGTTAAAGTTCAATTCCACCTGTCAAATCTTTTACACATAAATCTTTGACAAATTCTTGGGCTGGGATTGGATCCAGCTGTTCCCAGTCTCCTCTCTTAGAAGGAATTTCAGCAGTCTAGGGGCCCTGTAAGGGTTTGAGGATCCATGGTGGCTATTGGGTGTCATTTCTCTACCTCAGGTCTCAGCAGGAATTTCTGCAATAAAGAAATAAGGCTTTTGCCTGAAGTTTCCACTGTGCCCATGACAGGATCCCCTTTGAGTGTCTAGGACACCCTGGCTCTATGGCAGCCTGGGGACTCCTGGGATGTCACCGTGGAGCCCCTGCGAGTGCCTGTGACAGATCGGTGCCTTTGCAGCCCAAGATCCCCTGGGATGTCACCATGGAATGGCTGTGACTGCCTCTGACCACAAGGCTCTTTAGCATCCCCAGAAAGCCCTGGGAGGTCTCCATGGAGCCCCGGTCTGTGCCTGTGACATTCCAGCTCTGGAAAAGCCTGGAGACTCTTGGAAAGTCCCCATGGAACCCCTCTGAAGGTCTGTGAAAAATCTGATCCTTAGCAGGCAACCATCACCAGGACCCTGTTACTGTGGTCAGTATCCATGGCAACCATCACCAGACCCCTGTTGCTATGGTCAGTTTCCATGGCAACCATCACCAGCCCACTGTTGCTATGGTCAGTTTCCATGACAGCTGCATGGAGACCCCATGCAGGGGTGGTTGCCAGGGACACCAGCTCAGGCCTGCACCCACAGCCCGTTGCCATGGCAACCATTGGCAGCCCCATCCCCAGGCTCATGGGATCCCAGAACCACAGAATTGGCTGAGCTGGGAGGGACCCATCAGGATCCTCCAGTCCAACTGCTGGCCCTGCACAGGACACCCCAACAATGCCAGTCTGGGCCTGGCAGCGCTGGCCAAACGCTGCTGCAGCTCAGAGAGCCCTGGAGCTGGGACCCTTTCCTGGGGAGCCTGGGCAGGGTCCCAGCAGCCTCTGGGCAAAAACCTTTTCCTGACATCCAACCTGAGCCTGCCCCAACTCAGCTGCAGCCGTTCCCTCCACTCCTGTCCCTGGGCACCAGAGGGAAGAGGTTCCCACAGCCCCAGCCAGGGACCCGCTCCCAAGGCTGTTGCCATGGCCACCAGGGCTGGCACCACCTGGGATGCTCGGTTTCCACAGGCCGGGCTTCAGGAATGGGATTCCCCAGTTTCCTGCTCCCGCTAAAACCGCACTGCCCTCACTGCCCTCCCGCCTCCCATGGAAAGCACAAAAGGCTAAGATCCTGGGCTGGGATAAGAACAATTTATTGGGAACAGAAACGAGATAACAAATGGAACAGAAAAACTATTGCTCACAGAAGGGATAAATAAAACTGCTTACAGGAAAAAACTAAAACACAACTGCCTGGCTCTTCCCAGCAACATATTTCCCCCACCTGGAAAGGACACCCTTCTTGTCAGGGAGAGAGAGAGTCCCTTTCCTGCCCCTGGCAATGACCTGAGGTGGGAGTGAATGTAATTGCAGGGCCATGGAAAGACCCTCATGTACTTCAGTTTACACCATGTCATTGAGACGGGAAGGTATTGGGGCAGTTGTCTTCCCAGCATGGATCATAGGGAACATGGATCACCTGCGCTCTTCCCAACGTTAGACATCCATTGGGGGTGAAGCTGGAGCAGTGCACGAAGCTCCTCCTGCAGCTGGGGCACTCACAGGGCTTCCCTTAGTAGAACCTCCGTTGGTGTTTTGTCATGTTAGAGCTGCTGGTGGAGCTCTTCCCACACTGGGGACACTCGTAGGGCCTCTCCCCGGTGTGGATGTGTTGGTGGGTGATGAGGTGAGAGTTTTGCTTGAAGCTCTTCCCACACTCAGGGCAGCGGAAGGGCCTCTCATCCGTGTGAATCCGCTCATGCAGGAGGAGACTGGAGTTGCTGTGAAATCTCTTCCCACAGGTGGGACACTCATAGGGCCTCTCCCCAGTGTGGGTGCGCCTGTGCCTGATGAGGTGGGAGTTGCGCTTGAAGCCCTTCCCACACTCAGGGCAGCGGAAGGGCCTCTGCTCTGTGTGAATCTGCTGGTGATGGAGGAGACTGGAGCTGGTCCGAAACCTCTTCTGAAACTGGGGACACTCGTAGGGCCTCTCCTCAGTGTGAATGCGTTGGTGCCTGACGAGTTCTGACCTGTAGCTGAAGCCCTTCCCACACTCCCCACACTCGTAGGGCCATTCCCCGGTGTGGATCATCTGGTGGCTGATTAGGGTGCTCCTCTGCCTGAAGCTCTTCCCACACTGCAAGCACTTGTGGGGCTTCTCCCCATCATGAAAGTTCTCATGGACCACCAGCTCTGAGCTCTGGCTGAAGCTCTGTCAACCTTCCTGGCTCAGGGAGGGTCTTTCCTCCTCAGAGCACACTGGGCTGGGTTTGGAGCCCCTCTTCCTGTGGAATCTCTGAGGAGTTTCTTCCCCGTTGGATTCTTGTACCCTGGAGTCACTCATAACAGCGTCTTTCACAAGGTTCTGCTGTGGGGATTTGTCCTCTCTGGTCCCAATCCTCAGCTTCTTGTCTGGGGGAGGAAAGAGGGAAGGGCAAGGAGATCTCCCCAGTGCATCCCCAGCACGACGGGGTTGGCAGCAGGGTTGTCCTGCAGCTGGGGGCAGTGCTGGGCTGGGAGATGGGGCAGGAGAAAGGGGAAAAGGGACACTGACTTCCTCCTCACCTGCCTGGGTGTCCCGGGGATCCTTTCTGTTCCTCAAAGCCTCCTTTTCCATCTGGCAATGGTTTGGGGATGGGAAATCCTTTTTTGGGAGAATAACAAGGGATGAGAACATTGAGATTTGTACTGGTTTGAAGGCAAACATGGGGAACGTGTAAACCAGAATTGCAATTAAATAACAAAATGACGATCAAGGCAATGATACAGAAACCCTGCCTTAAACTGACAGAGTCAGGATATAACCTGACACCCCTGTTGGTCAGGGTGGTGGCAGCAGTCCCAATAAATGGTGGCTGCAGTCCTGTTGGAGTGATGAACGTGATTCTGTCAGAGCAGTGATCCTGCAGAAAGGTCTGGTCTTCCCCTGAAGGTCCAGTGGTGGTTCTGGAGATCTTGTCCTTTGGGATTCCAGTAGGCAAGCTACTCCTGGTGTAGCAAGCCTCAGCTTATATCCAGGTAGGAATGCTTGGATCCTCCCCCTGGGTGGAGCATCCCACAATGGGAATGATGGAATTTTATCAGTCCTGCAGTGACACTCAATGGCCCATTCACAGAAGATATCTCTCCTGGAGGGCGTTATAAGGGCTGAGTCATGGAAGAGATAAAGAACCCTGCCCCACCTGTTTATAGCAGTTAATGAAGATGGGGATTGAAAACTTGCATTTGGTTACATCTTGCATGGCAACCTGAAACAGTGGGGTAATCCCTGCTCAGGGGGTGAACACCACCCCCCTTACCCAAACTGGCTCAGCTGTAAAACCCCCACCCTGGGAAGGGCACACACACAGGGGGCAATGTCACACTTGGCCCCCTCCAGGGGAGGTCTCTCTCCCTTGTCACTCATCTTTTCTCTTTCTTTCCATCTCTCTACCTGACATTTACTGTTCAATAAAATACGCTTCGGATTTGGTTGTGTTAGCACCTTAATTGGGGCAGAGGCATCTCTCTAACAATTTTCTTAACCAAATTGCCATATAATTTATGCACAGTGAGTTCAGGACACTGTTCTCTGACCCCAAGTGCCTTTGGCAACAGCATGGTTCCCTCTTCTGAGGAGGTTGTGGTTCTTCCTGGAAGAACTCTTGGAAACGTGGACACAGTCCCTCCTTCCTCCTGGGGAGCTTATGGAGCTTATAAAAGCTTTATTTCTTTATGGGAGAAATGATGAAGAAAATGGCTTATATGGGTGGCCTGTGTAAAGAAAATAATTTGTTCTCTTTTCTTATAAAATTGTTAAAATCACTGGAGGAAATGGAGCAAATGTTACCAGTGAGACTGACAAGGTTCAGTCACCCCATGGTGAGGAACAGAAGGCGGCTAGAAGTCCCAGAAGAAGGCCAGCTCAAGTAGATAAATTTCCGAATAAGTCCTGAATTCCCAGGCTTGGGGGCTTTACCAAATGTGACAATCATTTTTCTCTTTATCCCTGTCACCTTTGTGACTGCTACACAGAGCTTTCCCTTCCTTTTAATAATCTGTATTGGGCCAAATTTCCACTTTTCTTTTATCGGAACCTGCCAGCAGGTGAGCTGGAGATGTGCAGGAAGCAATGAATATTGGAATTGCCACATCACTTCTTGGAATGTCGGTTTATTCATATTTGGGATTTGTTTGTGCTTTCATCCCAAGTTACCTGTGGGAAGACCATATATTCTTCAAAGTGATTTTGCAGAGTCAAGCTTGATTTCTGCCAAGTTTATTTTGTCAAGTGTCCAGAGGATTCTCAATAGGTCTCTGTGCCTCTCGCACTGGGGGATGCTTGGGAGGGGTTTGGGGGGGTTTTTCCTGTCCCTGTTACCCCAGGCTGTTCCCCAGGGGGTCTCCATCATTTTCATCCAGGAAATTCCTGGGGGGGTCTCCCTCCCTCTCACCCCTGTGCCAGGGGGTGCTCAGGGCAGTCTCTGTCCCTCTCAGCCCAGGGCATGCTCAGGGGTCTCTGTCCCTCTGGCCTCAGGCAATGCCTGTGCAGGACTGGGGACCAGGGGCTCTGTGTCCTTCTCACCGCTGAGGGTGCTCGGGGCTGGGGGGGCTGTCCGACCTTCTCATGCCTGGGGAGGCCAGGGGGGTCTCTGTCCCTCTCATCCCTGCTGTGACCCCACCCAACATCATCGGGGTCAGAGGGACAGAGACACCCCCAAAGCCCCAGAATGCCTGAACCTGGGATTTGGTTTGGAGCTGAGGATGTTGGAAGGGGCTGGAATTGGGGCTGGAGTTGGAGATGGGGCTGAGATTTGGATTAGAGCTGGAATTGGGGTTAAGGCTAGACATGAGATTAACTTTAGGGCTGGGGTTGGGATTGGGTCTTGGATGAGATTAAATACAGAACTGTGAGTGTGTCTAAACATGGAGTGAGACTGAGACAAGGATTGGGGTCAGGTTTGGGATTGAGCTCACCCAGAGTGGGACAGGGGGGATGTCACAGTTGGAAGGTTTGGGGAAAATCCTGGTTTGGGAAAAAACAAGGTGTGAATGCCTTGGGTTGGGGATTCCTCCCACCCACATCCATTTCCAGAAGACACCTGATGTCCAAAAATCAAGAGTGAATCAAAAAAAGCCACCAGGAGTTTCCCATTTCCAGTCTCATCCCTCCTGGGTTATGGTTGGTCCCCGCATCTCAGGGCTGGTGGGGATTCCATCGGTCCTGGGGATCCCTCCTCTCCAGGGTCCTGCTTTTGGATTCTGGGAGGTTCTGGGGTCCCAAGGTCCCCCTCTCCAGCCTCCCCTCAATCCAGCCACTTGGGGTTCCCCCTTCTTTCCACCACCCTGTCCTGGTTTAGGGCAAATTTGGTTGAAACCCTCCAAAAGGAGTTTCCTCTAGAATGCCGATTCAGCAGCCCCACTCTCAGCCAGTCCGGGAAAATATTTCCTTAGAGAAAAGTCTAAAATAACTTTATTTTACAGGCAAAACATTCACCAGCACAAAAAATTGAACAATATTAAGCAAGTAAACTTCCTGCTGCTCCAAAATAGATGACAAACTCTGAAAGTCCCTCCTTGGGTTGTAGCTCCGTGCACTCAGCATCTTATCAGTGCCTTATCAGTGGCTTATCAGTCTCTTATCAGTCTGACCAGCGCTGGAAATGCCTAGGCCCAGGCTTATCCCAGTGGGCCTCAGGGAAGAGCTGCTGGTGGTATTCTGGTTGTTCAGTCCAGAGCAGGTTTAAACGGCTCCAAAGAAAAAGAAAAATCAAAGTTCAGGGAACTTCTCTGCCTCAGAGACCTAAAAACTGATTAAAAGCAAAGGAGAGCTCTGTCCTGCTGTCTGTCCATGCAGAAGCCGGAATGTGGAGAAGTGAGTGCAGTTTCTGAAAACAAACTGCAGCTTCTTCCTCCTCCTCTTTGCTCTCAGAACCAGCCTTAAAGAACTCATTCCTGGGCTAAACAGACCATTGGGCGTATGAGCATCATGAAGTCACCCCAGGACACCCCAGTCAAGGTCAGGGGGTCCCGTCCCCGCCTCATCTCCGGGCTGCCGGGGGTCCCCCAGCTCCGGTATCGCGCCTTCCCCTCTCCCCGCCCTGGGGGTCCCCTGTTCCACAGCCCCGGCTCTCACGGGGATCCCCAAAACCAATGTCCCACCCCGTTGGTACCGGGCCATCCCCACGTGGACCCCCCGGGACCCTCCCGAGGGGCAATCGCGGCTCCTCTGCCGCCGAAAAAGCTCCTCTTGGAGGGTCCGGAGATATCTGGGGCTCGAGTCTGGGATCTGCCGGCTCCGAACACTCTCCAAAAGAATCATCCCGGAGACCCCTGGCTGGAGTTATTTGGGAATTCAGCTACTTGAGTTGGGCTTCTTCTGAGACTTTCAGCAGAATTGTGTTTTTCACTTTGGAGTGAACGAACCTTTTCAATCTTGCTGGTATCATTTGCTCCCTCTCCTCCAGTGATTTTAACAAACTTTTCAAGGAAGGACAACAAAATATTTTCTTTACAATCCAGACCCATAACAGCCATTTTCCTCATCAGTTCTTCCATAAGTGACTCAGAGGAAGCCGCATCCAAGTTCCAAGAGCTCTTGCAGAGAGAAACACAACCTCCTCAGAAGAGGGAACCATGCTGTTGCCAAAGGCACTTGGGGTCAGAGAACAGTGTCCTGAACTCACTGTGCATAAATTATATGGCAATTTGGTTAAGAAAATTGTTAGAGAGATGCCTCTGCCCCAATTAAGGTGCTAACACAACCAAATCCGAAGCGTATTTTATTGAACAGTAAATGTCAGGTAGAGAGATGGAAAGAAAGAGAAAAGATGAGTGACAAGGGAGAGAGACCTCCCCTGGAGGGGGCCAAGTGTGACATTGCCCCCGTGTGTGTGCCCTTCCCAGGGTGGGGGTTTTACAGCTGAGCCAGTTTGGGTAAGGGGGGTGGTGTTCACCCCCTGAGCAGGGATTACCCCACTGTTTCAGGTTGCCATGCAAGATGTAACCAAATGCAAGTTTTCAATCCCCATCTTCATTAACTGCTATAAACAGGTGGGGCAGGGTTCTTTATCTCTTCTATGACTCAGCCCTTATAACGCCCTCCAGGAGAGATATCTTCTGTGAATGGGCCATTGAGTGTCACTGCAGGACTGATAAAATTCCATCATTCCCATTGTGGGATGCTCCACCCAGGGGGAGGATCCAAGCATTCCTACCTGGATATAAGCTGAGGCTTGCTACACCAGGAGCAGCTTGCCTACTGGAATCCCAAAGGACAAGATCTCCAGAACCACCACTGGACCTTCAGGGGAAGACCAGACCTTTCTGCAGGATCACTGCTCTGACAGAATCACGTTCATCACTCCAACAGGACTGCAGCCACCATTTATTGGGACTGCTGCCACCACCCTGACCAACAGGGGTGTCAGGTTATATCCTGACTCTGTCAGTTTAAGGCAGGGTTTCTGTATCATTGCCTTGATCGTCATTTTGTTATTTAATTGCAATTCTGGTTTACACGTTCCCCATGTTTGCCTTCAAACCAGTACAAATCTCAATGTTCTCATCCCTTGTTATTCTCCCAAAAAAGGATTTCCCATCCCCAAACCATTGCCAGATGGAAAAGGAGGCTTTGAGGAACAGAAAGGATCCCCGGGACACCCAGGCAGGTGAGGAGGAAGTCAGTGTCCCTTTTCCCCTTTCTCCTGCCCCATCTCCCAGCCCAGCACTGCCCCCAGCTGCAGGACAACCCTGCTGCCAACCCCGTCGTGCTGGGGATGCACTGGGGAGATCTCCTTGCCCTTCCCTCTTTCCTCCCCCAGACAAGAAGCTGAGGATTGGGACCAGAGAGGACAAATCCCCACAGCAGAACCTTGTGAAAGACGCTGTTATGAGTGACTCCAGGGTACAAGAATCCAACGGGGAAGAAACTCCTCAGAGATTCCACAGGAAGAGGGGCTCCAAACCCAGCCCAGTGTGCTCTGAGGAGGAAAGACCCTCCCTGAGCCAGGAAGGTTGACAGAGCTTCAGCCAGAGCTCAGAGCTGGTGGTCCATGAGAACTTTCATGATGGGGAGAAGCCCCACAAGTGCTTGCAGTGTGGGAAGAGCTTCAGGCAGAGGAGCACCCTAATCAGCCACCAGATGATCCACACCGGGGAATGGCCCTACGAGTGTGGGGAGTGTGGGAAGGGCTTCAGCTACAGGTCAGAACTCGTCAGGCACCAACGCATTCACACTGAGGAGAGGCCCTACGAGTGTCCCCAGTTTCAGAAGAGGTTTCGGACCAGCTCCAGTCTCCTCCATCACCAGCAGATTCACACAGAGCAGAGGCCCTTCCGCTGCCCTGAGTGTGGGAAGGGCTTCAAGCGCAACTCCCACCTCATCAGGCACAGGCGCACCCACACTGGGGAGAGGCCCTATGAGTGTCCCACCTGTGGGAAGAGATTTCACAGCAACTCCAGTCTCCTCCTGCATGAGCGGATTCACACGGATGAGAGGCCCTTCCGCTGCCCTGAGTGTGGGAAGAGCTTCAAGCAAAACTCTCACCTCATCACCCACCAACACATCCACACCGGGGAGAGGCCCTACGAGTGTCCCCAGTGTGGGAAGAGCTCCACCAGCAGCTCTAACATGACAAAACACCAACGGAGGTTCTACTAAGGGAAGCCCTGTGAGTGCCCCAGCTGCAGGAGGAGCTTCGTGCACTGCTCCAGCTTCACCCCCAATGGATGTCTAACGTTGGGAAGAGCGCAGGTGATCCATGTTCCCTATGATCCATGCTGGGAAGACAACTGCCCCAATACCTTCCCGTCTCAATGACATGGTGTAAACTGAAGTACATGAGGGTCTTTCCATGGCCCTGCAATTACATTCACTCCCACCTCAGGTCATTGCCAGGGGCAGGAAAGGGACTCTCTCTCTCCCTGACAAGAAGGGTGTCCTTTCCAGGTGGGGGAAATATGTTGCTGGGAAGAGCCAGGCAGTTGTGTTTTAGTTTTTTCCTGTAAGCAGTTTTATTTATCCCTTCTGTGAGCAATAGTTTTTCTGTTCCATTTGTTATCTCGTTTCTGTTCCCAATAAATTGTTCTTATCCCAGCCCAGGATCTTAGCCTTTTGTGCTTTCCATGGGAGGCGGGAGGGCAGTGAGGGCAGTGCGGTTTTAGCGGGAGCAGGAAACTGGGGAATCCCATTCCTGAAGCCCGGCCTGTGGAAACCGAGCATCCCAGGTGGTGCCAGCCCTGGTGGCCATGGCAACAGCCTTGGGAGCGGGTCCCTGGCTGGGACTGTGGGAACCTCTTCCGTCTGGTGTCCAGGGACAGGAGTGGAGGGAACGGCTGCAGCTGAGTTTGGGCAGGCTCAGGTTGGATGTCAGGAAAAGGTTTTTGCCCTATCCCTGCTGGGACCCTGCCCAGGCTCCCCAGGGAAGGGTCCCAGCTCCAGGGCTCTCTGAGCTGCAGCAGCGTTTGGCCAGCGCTGCCAGGCCCAGGCTGGCGTTGTTGGGGTGTCCTGTGCAGGGCCAGCAGTTGGACTGGAGGATCCTGATGGGTCCCTCCCAGCTCAGCCAATTCTGTGGTTCTGGCATCCTGTGAGCCTGGGATGGGGTTCCAATGGTTGCCATGGCAACGGGCTCTGGCTGCAGGCCTGAACTGGTGTCCATGGCAACCACTCCGGCATGGCGTCTCCATGGAGCTGCCAAATGACTGAGCATAGCAACAGGGGTCTGGTGATGGTTGCCATGGAAACTGACAATAGCAACAGGGTCCTGGTGATGGTTGCCTGCTAAGGATCAGATTTCTCACAGGCCCTCAGAGAGTTTCCATGGGGACTTTCCAAGAGTCTCCAGGCTGTTCCAGAGCTGGAATGTCACAGGCACAGACAGAGGCTCCATGGAGACCTCCCAGGGCTTTCTGGGGATGGTAAAGAGCCTTGTGGTCAGAGGCAGTCACAGCCATTCCATGGTGACATTCCAGGGGACCTTGGGCTGCAAAGGCACCGATCTGTCACAGGCACTCATGGGGGCTCCACAAAGACATCCCAGGAGTCCCGAGGCTGCAAAAGAGCTGGGATGTCCCAGACACTCACAGGGGTTCCTATCATGGGCACAGAGGGAGCTTCAGGCAAAAGCTTTATTAGAGAAGCTCCTGTTGGGTCTCGAGGTGCAGAAAGGATTCCCGATAGCCCCTTAGATCCCCAAATGTCACTGTTGAATCAGAGATGACACAGACTCAGATCAGAAGGCTGCGGGCTATAAGCCACCTGTTTTTTCAATCCTCATCTTTTATACCTTGGTTTGCTACCGGTGGACCACACTGGTCCTTTGATCAACACATTTCACATGATTGGCCAATTAAGACAACACCCTTCAGTAAACAATTTTATGGAAAAAAGCCAACTTATAACAAACATTGTCAGCCAAGTGTTTCCTCAAAAAATCCACTTAGATGACACCAGTTATTGATGTTTGTTTTACATGCGGCCTTTCTGGGGGTTCCCTGGATGGGGGAAACCCTCCTGTAGCAGTTCTGTTCCATGTAAAAGGAGATGCATGGGACTTTTTTGGTCTTCAGCTTCTTGTTTATTGTTATCTTATCTAAAGTTTTGCCTTGCTTTCCACACTAGGCTCAGTGCACTGGAAAAGCACCACAAAATTGCCCCAAAATGCACAGTTTCAAGCTCTTTTAAAGTTGTCCAATCCAATTAACTCTTAAAACCTATGTTATTTCTACTTATTGACCAGTAATTCATTCCTTGACTGTCCACATAATGTCTGCACAGTGCTTTCCTTGACCAATCACCCTCTGCCACCAACACTGTAGAAAATGGAGTAGAAGACAGGGACTACACCCCAATTCCTCCATCTTGCTTCCTATCTCCACAATACTAAAAATCCCAAAACCTAAATTTCTCACCCAAGTGACATACTATCCTATTTTCTATTATTTATTTCACACTTTGGTAAATTCTAATCTAACTCAAAGTCTTGGAAGTCCTCTCCAAGGGCAAAGGTGAAAGGTAGCGTTTCTCTGGGGGTCAGGACTCCTCAGAGCAGAGAGAGAAATAATCCCTCTGCCCTAGATTCCCACACATTTAACCTAAAAACCTTTAAGCCCTATCATGTGAAGTTACCATAAATGTTCCAGGTAAGTAGGATTAGAAGGAAAAGAAATAAAGAACAACAGAAAGACAGAAGATCCATAGAAAGACACACAGATAGGAACCAACTGCTGGGGTTCCAGCATCGCTAACAGAGGAACCCCAGGAGAAGACAGGATCCAGATCATGGGCTGGCCTCGTGCTCTTGTTTTTAACCCACTGGGCCTTTATGGGCCCGCCCCTGGGGTGGGACTGCCAGCTGCTTGTCAAATCAGAGCCAGGGTAGCACCAGCTGCTAGTGTGTGATTGATTGACAGCTCAGCCAATCAGAGTGGGTTTAGCACAGCATTTGCTATGTGATTGACAGCTCTGCCAGGCCAGGGCTGGGGGCGGGGCTCTGTCCCACCACAAACCAAGGCCTGACCCGGCCCTGGCACCACGCAGGCATTCCAAGCATCCCAAGGTGTCTCGGGACATCGATCTCACCCACCTTTTGACAGTGACCACGGTGACAGTATGGAACCTCATGGAACCATGGGTCAGTTTTGACAATGGACATCCAATGAAACTATGGTGAGACTCTGGAATCCAGGAATCATGGAATCAAGGAGACCTTTGTCCAAATCATGGGCCCTATGGAAGCAAGGATCAACGATCAAACTGTGGTTTGATTGGGATTGATTTAAAATAGAAACAAGGAGCCATTGTTTCACAGCAGGGTTGCGTAGGGCCAATGGACCCTTGTGACTCTGTTGGGGCTCATGAAATCAAGAAGCCATTGTGACACTGCCAGACCTCACTGAATCAAGGAGACCATTGTGACAGTGTGGAGACCCATGAAGTCAATGGAACATGGAACAGGTCTGCCTGGTTTGGACTCCTGGGGACAGTCTGACAGGTCCCACTGAATTTGACATGTCAAGGGCCACTTCCCATCTGACCGTGAAACACTGGGGCTCTGGGCTTTCCTTCCTATGGGAAAGAACTGTCTTTCTTGTCTAGGTACCCATGGCTAAAATTGGGATTCTGCATCGACAATTCTCTATATCCAAGGGTTACTCCCAGAACAAATCTGCCCATACAGTCAAGTCTGGCTAGACTTGGCCTCTGGTGACTGCCTCTCATCTGATCCTGAACCACTGGGGCTCACTTGTTTCCTTCCTATGGAGACCACTGTGACACTGTGGGACATTGTGGAACCAATGGGCATGGTTACGCTGTAGGAACTTGTGGAACCAAGAGGATCATTGTGACACTGTGGAGTCTTGAGGAACCATGGAGACCATCTGGACACTTTGGAGCCTTGTGAAATGCAGGTCATCATAGTGAAACTGCAGGGTACCATGGATCCATGGCACCAATGTGACACTGTGGGGCCTCGTGGAACCAAGAACATCATTGTGGCTCTGTTGGGCCACATGGTCCTAAGGGGCCAGTGTGAAGCAGTGGAGCTTTGTGGAGTCAACAGGCCATTGCTGCATTTCAGGCCCTTGTGGAGCCAAAGAGCCATTGTAATCCTGCGAGGCACCATGGATCCATGGAGAGTATTGTGGCGTTGCAAGGCCCCATGGAATCATGGATATCATTGTGACCCTGCATGGCCTCATGGAACGAAGGGGCCATCGTGACACTATGGGAATTTGTGGAACCAAGAGGATCATTGTGCACTATTGGGCCCCAATGGAACCAAGGGCCATTGGACACAGCGAGGCTTCATAGAACCAACAGACCATTAGGACACTGTGAGGCCTTGTGGAACCATGGACACCATTACGGTCCTTAGGGATTTGTATCATCAAGGGGCTATTATGACACCTGAGGGCATCATAGAAGCAAGAGAACCATTGTGGCACTGGAAGGCCTCATGAAAGCAAGGAGCCATTGTGACACTGCATACAAACTTCATGCTCCCTGTGGAAGCAAGGGAACATGAAATAGGTGTGGCTGCCTTGGCCTTGGTCACCTGATATGTCTGGCTGACCTTGGAATGTGGAAGGCATCTCCCATCTGCCCCTGTAACACTGGGGCTCTGGGCTCTTCTTTTCATGGAAAAGAACTGTCCATCTTTTCCAGGCATCTATGGCCAAAATTAGGATTCTATCTCCAAATTTTTTTGTATTAAAGGATTGCTCCCAGACTAAAGTTGCCAGGACAGAGAAGTCTGGCTGGTCTTTGACTCCTGAGGGGCAGCACTCACCTATTTTCCAAACACTGGAAAGGGGTCAGTGCTTTTCTTTATATGAAAAAAAAAATCCCTCTTCTCCAGGTACAAATGTCTTAAATTAGAACTCCGCATTCATAATTTCAAGTATCCAAGGGTTGTTCCAAGCAAACCTGCCAGGACAAAAGGTGAGGCTTGCCTTGACCTCTGGTGGATCCTGTTCATAAGCTTCTGAAACATGGGGCTCCATGGTTTCCTTCCTATGGAGACCAATGTGACATTTGGGAGCCTTGTGAAATGAAGGGGCCATTGTGACACTGCAGAGCACCATGGATCCAAGGGACCATTGTGACACTGTGGGGCCTCATGGAACCAAGGACATGATTGTGGCTCTGTTGGGTCACATGGTCCCAAGGGACCAGAGCAAAGCAGCGGTTTAGAGTTAGCCTGGCTGTAATTCAGAGTCAGCCAGATTTTAGTCCGAAAGAACTGGGCATGAGTTTCAAGCCCTAGGAATCATTTGTTTAACTTAGGCCGAGCTTGAGAGTTCCTCCATAAGCCTTTAGTGTCATTATGCTATGTTGTCCAAGTTCTACTCCCCTATTGGTTACTTGTTTGTCCTATATGGTTATTGTTCTAGTTTTCTAACCCCAAGTGTACATGTTGTTGCTTCCCCTTTGTCTCAGGTCTTTGGATCCTGCCCCTTGTACTGTGCTTGACTTCTCCATGTTCATTGTTTCTCACCCTATTACTAAAGTTCCTTTTGGGCAATTCCATCAAACCCACTGCTTTTAATTTTCGCCACCCTTGCCCTGAAGTCAGGGAACCAGAGAGGTTTGTCGCAGCCATCCTCACTGTGACATTTGGCGACCAAACAGGAACCATGACATTCAGGGCTCCCTGTCAAACACATCAGCTGGGGTGAGCTGATGGATAGGCAAGTGCTCCCCGGGATTTTGGATTGTGCCGGGCCCGGCTGATCCATCGTTGCTTTGAGGGACCTTGGCCAGGATCAGCAGGAATGATGATGGTTTCACCTGCGTAGGAATGCAGGTGGGTTTGGGGAAATGGAAGGCATTTATTGCCCATTTTGCCACTGTGTTTTTACAATATGCACCCAAGTTCCATAATTGATTTGGAAGGTTTTGGTGGCTGTTCCCCCTAAGGTGGACACCAGATGTCCAAAGTAGAAAGGAGCGTATATAGATGCTTTAAGTTTATTCTCACTGATCATGACAAAATATTTTCAAAGAACAAATTAAAATCGTGAGGTGGGTCATTAAAAATTTTCCAGATGCCCCTGCTGATGAAATCCATACTACCAAATTTTGGGACGCATTGGGAGTTAAATTGTAAAACATTTAGATCAAAAGAGACCCCATCATGCTCCACATGCTCCCCATTTCCACATCATAATTGAGACCCTTCACCAGCAAGCAGTGTGTCAAAAACTGAATCCATTGGTCACTCTACCTCAGGACCTCTCCTCAAACTTGCCTTTTTTGGACCTTCCACAATCCTCCAAGATGCCCATTGCCACGCCCTTTTGGAGCATCATGCCCTGGAGACTCAAGATGGAAGGAACCTGAATATGGCCTGACCATCCTCCCTCCATCTTGGCTCCTCCACCTCCTGCTACCATAACCTTCTCTTCCACCCTGAATGAACCTCCAGACTCCACCCCCACAAGTGTGGCTCATGCTCCACTGTCAATCATTCCACCTTCGCCCTGGGCCTTGCCTCCGAACTCCGCCCCAGAAGTCCACCATCCTAAATCAAGGCCCTTTCTCCTCAACAACTGACAAAATGGCAATGCCCTTTGCCTCACCCTCCGGCAACAATAAAACCCCCACGGTCAAAGATACTAAGCCCAACTGTCACACTATTTCTAATCTGAATGTTTCTGCTCCAAGTTATTCTTCCTCCCCAGAAGACAGTTTGGATTCCACAGAGCCACCTCTCCCCTCAACCCCAGCAGAACCCTAGGAAAGGATCTGGAAGGAAGTAGATAAGGAAGGAGACTGGGAAATAGTCTCAAAACCCCTCATTGTCCTGGTATGTTATGAAAGCATGGGGCAGAATTCCAGGTATCAGCCATTGGTTTACGGGGAAATCAAGGATCTGTGTAGGGCAGCTAAAGACCACAGGAGGGACTTACCATGTTTTAATGGCCTAATGAGGGCCATGTATACGGCACATGTCTTAACCCCCTATGATTTAAAATGTATTTTGACCATGTTATTGTCACCTACAGAATACAACCCGTGGGAAGGGGGATGGAAGTGTTTACTAAATCAATTAAGAGCAGACTATGCTAATAATGAGGCAAGGGCAGAATTGACAATCAACCATCTAGCTGGAGAAGGACAAAACAGCCTACCAGATGACTGAGCAGCAGGTATCCCCAGAGAAGTATTGGATGATATCAAAGAGAATGCTTTGAAAGCTTTAATCCAGGTATTGGCTGGTAGCACCCCCAATGTGGACTACCTTGGGTGGCTGCAGCTAAAGCTTTAGGACAATTAGGCCATCTTGGGTACATGTTAAGTAAGCAAACCAATGCTACCTCCCTCACACTGAGTGGCCTGCTCTCAGACATAGAGACCATCAGACATGCCACCTTGCAGAACACCAATAGAGTTTTTACGCTGGGCACATGGGCATGCTTGGTTAGACTCTGAGGGCATGTGTTGCACGAACCTCACCAGCCACAGAGAGTCAATCCACAAGAGGATTCAGGTACTGAAGGAAGGGTTCAAGAAGCTTCAAGTCAAAACCAAAGACTGGTTCAATAAACTCTTCCAATCCAAGGGACTAAAGGGTTGGATGATATCTAGCTAAAACAGGACATTTAATTCTCTTAGTGGTTGTTGTTGTAATGTTAATTTTCCCATGTTTGTCTGGATGCTTTTTGAAAGACTTAAATAATTCTTTCAGTTCCATCTTTGCTGTAAAACCGAAAGGGGGAAGATATCCAACACAGGCTCCTCATGGACTCCTTGGAGGATAGAATTGGAGGCCAGGATGGCACAAAACCCTCTCAGAGACTCAGTGTGGGAAGGAAAATCCTTAAAAGTACCTAAAAGTATCCTGAAATCCATAAAGTACCTTAAACACCTTGAATATCTCAAAGTACTAATGAACCCCACTGAGGGTCAGTACAAAGCTCTCAACGGACTTGCTAAAGCAGATAATTGGGGCCATGATTGCACAAACCTCTCACAGAGTCTATATCAAAAGGGAAACACCAAGTACCTTAAAATAACTGAAGTACTCTGAAGCATTAATGAGCCCCACTGAGTGTTGTTACTGATAAAGCCTCTCCAGAGACTAATTACAGCAGATAATTGGAGGCCATGATTGGACAAACCACTCAGAGACTCCAAGGCAAAAGCCAAACCCCAAGTCCTTTGACAAACCAGCAGTCCTTGGGAGCATTCAGGAGCCCCCAGTGCCATTCCTGAGCAAGGCTCCCCAGGGACTCCTTCCAGCAGATCCTTGAGGCCACTGGGATGTGGGCTAGGGGGGGATGCTGAGGGTGACAGTGCCCAGCCTGGCTGGGGCTGTGCCAGGAGGCCCCAGGGCCTCAGGACAAGGTGTCTCCTCACAGCCCTTGGTGGCACAGACCCTGCTGTGGCCCAGGGCACCAAGACTTGGCTTCTCTTTGTTCCCACCTGTCATCACTGCATCCAGTTCTCTGCTCGGCCTGGGGACACTTTCTCAGTTGTGTCCCTCACTGGGACCAATTAAAAGTCCAAGAAAGTTTGCAGTTAGATTCTTACTTACTTGCAGTTCTGAAGAAGTTTCTTCAGCTCCCTCTCAGGCACTGATGTTCAGGGCCTGAGCACAAAGCCCCAGAGGCTCATTAAAGTCCTTGTGCTGTGTCTGTGCTGCTGAGCTGGGCTGGGCTCCTGGCACAGAGGCAGCTCCTGGTTACCAAGAAGAGCTTCAAAAGCACATTTCTCTTGATGAGCAGCTCTTCTGCCAGCCCAGCAGGGCTGGGGCACTGCCTGCAGCCACGCTGGGCACAGCACAGAGGCACAGAGAGCTTCAATCAGTCAGGGCTGGGAAGGTGCTGGGAAGTGCCTGGGGCACAATCACTGCCAGCCCTTGGCACAGGAACCTCTGGCTGCAGGACAATGCAGCTGCAGCTCCTGGAGCCATCTCCTCAAGCTGGAACATCCCAATGCCTACAGACTCTGTGAGTAAATCTCTGAATATTTCTGGTGCAGGGGAGGTGAAATGCTCATGAAGCTTTGACATGCTGAGGAATGCTGGTCAGTCATAAAATATTTCCAATACAAGGATTTCATTAAAAATTAGGACATTTCCAAAGACTTTGTATTCCGTTTCCTAATATTGGAGAATGGCAGGGAGCGGGGGCATTAATATTAAAGATTGGTTATGAATTATTAATTATGAAATTTTAAAAGTTTTTGAGCCATTGGAACTGTTATTTTAGTGTTCCGTAGATTCACAGGAGATCCCTAATGTGCTTGCAGCCTCTCTGCCCATGGACAGCACCAGCATCACCTTTGCTGGACGCATCAGGCTCAGTCTGAGCTATCCTTTGTCCCACCTGCAAACAGAACCTGCCCCCAGGCAGTGCCCTGCAAACAGGCAGGGTTCTGTAGGGCCAAGTTGAGGGCACAGAGATTTGGGGTCTGTGAGTTCTGTCAGAGAGAGATGAGGCACAGGGAAACACCTGCAGGAGGGAAATCTCCAGGAAGCAGAGAGAAGATCAGGCAATGAGAGAAAACAAAACCCAGCAATGCTGTGGCAGGGAGAGTTTAGAGATTCCCACAGGATCCCCTGCAGTGCAGCCCCTCCCTCTGAACAAGCCCCCTCCCTCCTGTCCCCCAGCCCAGCCTCTGCCCTCAGGGCCGGGGCTCCAAGGCGTGCAGCCCCTCCAGTGCAGGCAGAACTGCAGCAGAGCCGTGGGGCAGCTCTGCAGCCCCGGGCCCAGTTCCCTCTGCAGAGCACAGGGCTGGGAGCAGCTGCCTGGCCCTGGGGGCTCTGGCAGGGGGCACAGCTGGCTCAGGGTGACGCTGTCCCCAGTGCCCGGCTCTGGGCAATGCTGTCAGGGCAGCCAGGGAAGGAGCTGCATCTCCCTTCATCCAATGCCATCATAAGGACACTTGGAAGTCTCCCTGAGATTTCAGTCCAAGCTGGGAGCTTCAATCCAGGATGCAAACCTGTCCTGTAACATCTCTGTGTTATCTGAAAGCCCCAGGGTGAGGCACAGAAGTTCTATGATGAGAAACTGCTGTTGGGTTGGTGAAATGAGCCCCGTGTGTCCCTTGGTACAAATGTGGGGCTGGGACCTTGAGAAGGGGATGGACATTTGGTGAAGTGTGGGGAATCCATCTGCTCTCAGCAGTGTCAGGATAGTTTTTAAAGGAAACATGGGAGGGTGATTATCCTATGTCTGAGAATGGAGAAAGCCCAGAGAATCCTGGACCAGGACTGGGAGGCAGACATCCTCCTCTCGCTCTCCACTCACCACCGTGCTTTAGAGAAATCACTCTGTTCTCCCAGAGGGCAGCAGAAATTCTGAGAGTTTCTGCCATCCAAAAATAGTCAGAAGGAGAGGAGGAAGAGGAGCTGTTAAAACTCTAAAATATTTAAGCAGACTTGACCATTCCTGCTCTCTGTCAGTGGGGGTGCAGATGCTGACAGGGGCTTCTGTGTTAATAGGGTTTCCAAGTGGAACAAGAGGACCTGTCCCTGCCCATGTCTGCCCAGCACAAGGATGAATACAAAGAAACCTGTGTGTAGCTGCCCTGCACGTGAAGCCCCACGTGGCCAGAACCAAACAGGGCTCCCCACTTAGAGCTGAAAGAAAATCTGGTAGAAAAGCAAAAGCGTGTCAGACTGATAGAGGAGAAGGGTCTGTGGGAAGAGGCTTTGATTTTGCTGGAAGAAGTTTCTCCTAACCTGTCACTGACTTTTCTCCATGAAAAGCTCCCCAAGGCCTGAGACAGCAAATGTCCAACAGCAGCTCCATCAGCCACTTCCTCCTGCTGGCATTGGCAGACACGCGGCAGCTGCAGCTCCTGCACTTCTGCCTCTTGCTGGGCATCTCCCTGGCTGCCCTCCTGGGCAACGGCCTCATCATCAGCGCCGTAGCCTGCGGGCACCACCTGCACACGCCCATGCTCTTCTTCCTGCTCAACCTGGCCCTCAGCGACCTGGGCTCCATCTGCACCACTGTCCCCAAAGCCATGCACAATTCCCTCTGGGACACCAGGAACATCTCCTACACAGGATGTGCTGCACAGCTCTTTTTCTTTCTATTCTTCATCTCAGCAGAATTTTGCCTCCTGACCATCATGTGCTACGACCGCTACGTGTCCATCTGCAAACCCCTGCACTACAGGACCCTCCTGGGCAGCAGAGCTTGTGCCCACATGGCAGCAGCTGCCTGGGCCAGTGCCTTTCTCAATGCTCTCATGCACACAGCCAATACATTTTCCCTGCCCCTATGCCATGGCAATGCCCTGGGCCAGTTCTTCTGTGAAATCCCCCAGATCCTCAAGCTCTCGTGCTCACACTCTAAATCCCTCATGGAATTTGGGCTCATTGCTGTCAGTGCCTGTTTAGCAATTGGTTGTTTTGTGTTCATTGTTTTCTCATACATGCAGATCTTCAGGGCTGTGCTGAGGATCCCCTCTGAGCAGGGACGGCACAAAGCCTTTTCCACCTGCCTCCCTCACCTGGCTGTGGTCTCCCTGTTCCTCAGCACTGGCATGTGTGCTCAGCTGAAGCCATCCTCCATGGCATCCCCATCCCTGGATCTGGCCCTGTCAGTTCTGTACTCGGTGGTGCCTCCGGCCCTGAACCCCCTCATCTACAGCCTGAGGAACAGGGAGCTCAGGGCTGCAGTGTGGAGACGGTTGACTGGATGAGTTTTAAACATTAAACTGCTGGCCAATTTCTGCAAATCACTTGTAATAAAAACATCTTTGATACTTCTTATTGCTTTCATTTTGAAAGTTTTTTCCTTTACTTTGATTTTTTCATACTGTCCACAAAGTAAAGCCATTCTTTTGCCATGTCTCATTTTGTTTCTCTCCACTTTCCCATAGCCGGCGACTGTGTCAATGAGGGGCTGCACTGTCAGTGCCTTTAAATGACCTAAAGGATCTTCCAGCAGAGTTTTCTGCAGAGATGCCCTTGTGTTGCCTTCTCTGGAGCTGCAGCAGCAATGTCTGTGTGCAGAGCTGGGGGCAGATCAGTGCTGGCCCAGCAGCTGTGCCCAGCAGCAGCAGCAGCACTTGGTGTTGCCAGTGCTGCTGCCGTGGCCCTGCCCCACTGCCCTGGTGGCCCTGGTGTTGCTGCAGGGCCTGAGTGCTCTCGGGGCTGGGCACAGTCCTGGGGTGGCAGTGCCGGGGCTGCAGCAGGGACAGGCCATGGGCACTGCTGGGGCAGCGCTGACGCCTCAGCCCAGGGCCTGGGGGCTCCAGGCTCCTTGCCCAGGCTCTCTCAAGAACACACCCAGGCCAATGCTCAGCACAGAAAACCCCTGTGAGCAGCCCCAGGCTGGCCGTGGGCAGGCTGGGGGCCAACAGCATGGCTGGGGCTCTGCAAGGGCCCTGGGGCAGACGGGAAGAGCAGGGACTGATCCATCCCCAGTGCGCTGGACAGCCCAGGGCAGCGTCCCAGAGCGTCCTCATGGAGCTGCCAACAACATCCCCCCTCTGCAGCCCTGGCCTCTCCCCAGCTCACACAGGTGTCCCATCCTTGCAGGCACAGACACGGCAGCACTGGCTCAGCAGCCCCTGTTTGCACTGCACACAGCAGGGGGAGCACCCCCATGCTGTTGGTATGGGGACATGAACCTGAGGGAGCACAAATGCCATCAGCCCCTGGAGCCAGCAAGGGCTGGGGGACACCAGGGAAACCACTCAGCTTTGTCCTGGCCTCTGCAGTCAGCCAGAAAGTTTGTTCCCATCAGCTGGGAGTTCCCTGTCCCACTGCAGATGTTGTTTTTTGCAGCCAGGGCTGCCTGGCAGCCACTTCCAAACTGCCCTGAGCATTTCCTTGGCTTCACCTTTGCTTTCTTTACTCTTCCTGATACAAATTTTTTCCTCTTCCCGAGCCCTGTTCCCTGCCCTGCAAACAGCCCATGCCTGTTTGCCCATCCCTCTCTGGCCCCACTCCCCATTGCAGTTCCTGACTTGGCACCATGGGAACGTCCCTTGGGCAGCAGGATCATCCTTCAAGTGCTGCAGGAATTGTCTGCAGGCTCCTGCAGTGCCTGGTGCTGCTCCCTTGTCAGAGACACCCCAGGCCAGGGGGGCACATCTGGGCTGCTGTGTCTGGCTCTGGGGCTCCCTGTTCTGGGCAGTGGGGAGGGGCTGCAGAGGCTCTGCAGGACTGACAGGATGGGCTTTGGGGCTGGCAGGAGAAGCTGAGGGACCTGGGCTGCTGGAGCTTCTGAAGAGGAGGCCCAGGGCTCATCCTGCAACTGCTGCAAGGGTTCTTTCAGAGAATCCCAGAATCAGGAAGGTTGGAAAAGACCTTGGAGATCATCAAGTCCAACCTGTGTCCTGCTACCGCCTTGCCTCCCCTCATCCTCCTGTTCTCCAGAATAAACCACCCCAGCTCCCTCAGCCGCTCCTCACAGGACTTGTGCTCCAGACACCTCACCACCCTTGTTGCCCTTCTCTGGACGTGCTCCAGCCCCTCCATGGCCTTCCTAAATTGGAGTGCCCAGAACTGGACACAGCACTCGAGGTGTGGCCTCACCAGTGCTGAGTGCAGGGGAAGAATCATTGCCCTGCTCCTGCTGGCCACACCATTCCTGATCCATAGGAGTGCCAGTGGTTTTATGAGGGAAATGGTGGGGAGAGGGTGATGACAAAGTATTATTGATTTTCAGCCATGAAGGGTCTTGGTTTTCACATCTGCTCAGAATGCATTAGAAGGTGTTGGGGGCTAATATCAAGTGCCATTGCTGATATCAATCTATAAAGAGGAATAGAAAACAGGAAAAAGCAGTTCACTTGGCATTGTTTTCAATACACTGTATTCACTTTGAATTAACTTTTTAAGTCTGTCAAATTAACGACAGAAAAATTGAAAACTTAAATTATTCCCAGTGACTTGTCTTGATCAGATGTTTAGAAAAAATAATTTTTGCTTTTCTCACTGAATTCCTGAACTGAAGAGCTCAAGAAAGAAGAGGCCCCTGGAATAGGAAAATTCATCAGCAACCTCCAAGTGGCTGAGGATCCATCCCCATCAGAGCAGCAATGAACAGAAATGAGCACAGCTCTGTGGCTGCCCCAGCTCTGGGATGGGCCCTGGGCCTGGAGCAGGAGCAGCTCTTGAGGGCCCCAAGGCCGAGGCTCTTGTGCTGCCCTGGGCAGATGGGATGGCAGCAGGGGCTGCAGAGCTCTCAGCACCTCAGCCAGAGGGGAGCAGGGCAGCCAGGGAGCCTCCTTTGGCCTTGGCCAAGCACCTTCACCCATGGCTGGGGCTGAGTCCTGTGGCAGCTGCAGCTGCTGCTGTGCCCTTGCCAGGGGCTGAGGCCGTGGGGCAGTGCCCAGAGCAGCCTGGCCTGAGCAGAGCTGTGGGGCCAGAGCCAGCTGGACTGGGCTGGGGAGAGGCCCTTGGTGCTACCCAGAGCTCAGAGCAGCTGGCAGAGCTTGCAGGGAGCTGGGCTCAGAGAGCCTGGCCCAGAAACCATCAGTGTCCATCTCAGCCTGGCTGAGCGTGCAGGGGCAGGAGTCAGGCCAGGCCTTGTGGGGCAGGGCCAGCGCCTGGGCAAGGCATTGCAAACAGGCAAGTGCCCGAGAGAGGAGGCTGCTCTGTGCCCTTGGTGGCATGGACCGAGTAGGGAGGGGGCCCAGGACATTTGTCAGCGCCAGCTTCTGTGCCCAGACTTTGGCAGCCCTGGCTGCTGAGCCCAGCTTTGGCCTGGGCTGAGTTTGGCTGTGGCCCAGCTCCATCCTCCTCAGGGCCTGTTCCCAGCCATGGCCAGCCCTGGCTTCCTCTCTGCTGGCCCAGAGGCCGGCAGAACCCGGGGCAGGGCTGTCTGTGCAGCCCCACAGGTGCCACGGGCTCTGCAGGAGCTGGCAGAGGCTGCCCAGCAGGGAGGCCATGGGGCACATGTTGCCTTCTGATACAAGGCAGGCGGCCTGGTTTCAGGAAACAGCACGGCGACCCCCTTCCCCGGGGTCGCTCGGGCCTAAGAAACACGCGGACACCAATATGGTGGAGGATCAAAGGCCTTTATTCTCTCTTCCTGTGGGGTTTTATAGTCTAGGGGGCTTCTACGTCAGGTGGGGGTCTGTCTTTACCATCTATGGTTAGTAGGGATGGAAAGTTACTTGGGCAAGTAGAAAGTTACCAGAATCCAGTTTAGGGGGCTACATTCCTATGTTAATTTTCTTATCTAAGGGGGCAGGGGCCCTGTCTTCCCGTAACATCACGAGATCTTCCGAACGCCAGGCCCTATCTGCTACATCTCCCCCCCCCTTTTTCACAAATGAATGAGGTAGTCATACACTGAAATGAGGTATAAGGTTGCAGTTCGATAAGGAAAAGGGGGTTTGGTACAGCTGAGTAAGTTTTCGCCAGTCAAGGTTAGGACTTGTGGCTGGCAGTGTTCCCTGGTTGGATTCGCCGCCTGATGAACAGGATGTTGGCCCGTTCCAGGCGGGCCTGAACGAATGAGACCAGCTTGTTCAGCAGGCAAGGTCCAAAGGTAACCGCTAGAAGCAGCAATGCCAGTGGACCTATTAGGGTAGAAATCAGAGTGGTTAGCCATGGTGATTGATTGAACCAGGACTCGAACCAGCCCTGTTGGGCTTCCCTGTCCTTCTGCCTCTGAGCCAGTCTGTTTCTGAGTTCTGCCATGGAGTCTCTCACGACTCCTGTGTGGTCTGCATAAAAGCAGCACTCCTCTCTCAAGGCGGCACACATGCCCCCTTGCTGCATGAACAGGAGGTCCAGACCTAGCCTGTTCTGCAAGACCACTTCCGAGAGTGAGGAGACTGACTTCTCCAGGAAGGAGATGGATTTCTCGATCCTTTGCAAGTCCTCGTTGATGGTCATTTGCAGCTGGGACAGTCCTTGGTGCTGTGTCGCTAGGGCTGAGACACCCGTGGCCATTCCTGCTGCTCCTAAACCGAGCAGCATTGCGATAGTTACACCTGTTATTATTTCTCTTTTGTGAAGCCGGCTGGGTTCCTCAAAAAGGTGGTACACTTCTTCGTCTGAGTGGTACAGGACCCTAGGAACAATCAGAACTTGGACAGAAAAGTCGTTAGAGTCATCGAATTTGGCAAGGAACACACAGGGACTCACTCCAGATCACTGGCAAACCCACATCCCAGGTGCGGATGGGACTACCCACTTATTGTTTTTCCTGTTGGGCTTGACTACTTTGGTGCAGACGTTGCCTTTCCGCCTAGCTAGTGTTTCATTGCCAAAGCATCTGCCCTGGCCTGTGACCTGACTCAGGGTGATTCCTTTGAGAGGGTTATCCCATCTGCACTGGTGAGGGGCATCGGCTGTGGAGTAACTGAAGGGAGTGTTTAAGGCGACTCCTTCGTAAAAGGGGGGTTTGACATTGTAACAAAGCCAGCAGGATTCGGTTAGGTTAGGGTTGGATTCGTTCAGGGATACAAGGGTAGCTTCTAACATACGAAGGATTGGGTCTGAGTTCAACCTGGCTGAGCGGTCTGTCTGAAAGGCTTCCGCATGGCCGGTCAGGACATTGCTGACCCCTGTGGGTAAGGTTTTGGGGTAGGTCGCGTTTCTCCCTTTCGGCACGCTTTTAATCACTTTGTTGGGTCCGACCGCTCGGGGTGCCGACGGTTGGAGCCTGATAATTCGCACATTCACCCTCTCTTTCGACCCTTGAAGGACTACTGTCCACGTTCTGCCTATGGCCCAACTGGGGTGATCTGGCTGCAAGACCGCCATGTTATAGCTAGTGCATTTCCGAATTTTTGGGACTTTATGGCGATTTCGATAAAAGCTTCCCTGGAGGAAGACTGGTGTTTTGCAGCCGCTGGGTGCCCAGGTGAACTGTAAGAATTTGTCGGGCTCTTGTGGGTCCCACCCAGGCCCCGACGGTCTGGCATCTGCAACTATGGTTTCGCAGCCCCAGTGCCCACAATATCCCCACCCTGGGTGATTGCAGTAGCTTATCCCTGGGTTTGAAGCTGGGCACCAGTAGGATAGGTACATGTGTGTGGCATGTGGGGAATTGGGGTCTACCTTTGGTTGTCCTGGAAACAGATCGGTGATGTGGAGCACGAAGGATGGGGTGTTCGGTGTCGTGATTTCTTTGAGCACCTTGTCACTACTAAGGTGTCGCATGACCCACCTGAATGGCCGATGGGGGTAGTGATCTGGGCTGGCTTGCCCTCTGGCGACAAGCCCCAACTGCAAAATCACACAGAAACACCGTTGATGCTTGGGTCTCACCCGTGCGGGTCTCTCAGGTGCTGCCTGGCGGCTTGGTGGTCTGTCTCTTTCCTCTGGAATGGGGATGTACACATCACGAGGACGTCCCACGAGCATGTCCTGTAAACAGAAACTTGCAATTCTCGTCAG
The DNA here is from genome assembly GCF_047830755.1 of Zonotrichia albicollis. NCBI lineage: Eukaryota > Metazoa > Chordata > Aves > Passeriformes > Passerellidae > Zonotrichia > Zonotrichia albicollis. Next base: position 4,847,881 of record NC_133842.1, read on the forward strand.
TCTCATTCTGCTCGTTATGAAGGTCGGGCTTAATTGACTTAAGTGGACACCACCTGATTTTGCCGTCCTTTTTGACAGCTGCGTACCCTCTCCCCGTGAGCATCAGACTCCAGCCCCGTTCCCATTCGCCCAGCTCGTTTCTAATTACCACCTGTGGGCCCTCCTCTAGCGTTCGGTTGGCCCAGTGTTTTTGAACGGGACTGTTTGTTTCATCTCCCCTAGGGAACTGATTCAGTGCTAGCAAAGCGGTTGCCAGCATACGTGCCTGATCTCCTGGAAGAATGGCATTGGCAAAGCCCTCTGCTTTCACCAATACTTCTATCTTGGTTTTCAGGGTCTGATTTGCTCTCTCAACTATGGCCTGCCCGGTACTGCTATACGGGATACCTTGCACTAATGTGATGCCCCATTTTGAGGCAAATTGTTGCACTGGTTTGGAGGTGAAATTGGACCCGTTGTCTGTTTTGATCTGTTTGGGGATACCAAGCCAAGCCATGGCTGTCAGCCAGTGCTGAATTGTGGCCTTGGAGTTTGTTTTGGGGTGCTGTGTAGCTATGACCGTTCCGCTATAAGTGTCCACTGTCACTGCAAGCCATGCTTGGGGCTTCAGCAGTTGACACAAGGTAAAGTCTGACTGCCAGATCTCTGAAGGCTTGAGACCTCTTGGGTTGACCCCACAGGTCCATAGGGGTGACTTCTGGCAATGAGGGCAAGTGGCTACCACATGTTTTGCGTCCGCTGTCGGGATTCCGCATCTCTTCGCCAGTGCTTTGGCTCCAATGTGGAGCGACTCGTGCAGCTGACAAGCTTCCTGCAACGTCCATACGCCTTTTGCTGCGGCGTCCGCTTTGTCGTTGCCAATCTGGAAGTAACCTTTGACTGGGTCACGGCTGTTGATGTGAATGACTGACACGGTGCCCCGTCGCGAGGAGAGTGCTTCTTCCAGCATTAGGGCTGCTGCTGATGTAGACACTCCTGGTCCTGCCATGGCTAGGCAAAGCCTTGCCACAAATATAGAGTCCGTTACTATGTTAAGATGTTCCTCTTGAAAGAGTCCGCACGCCAAGACGACTGCTGTCGCCTCCAGTTGTTGCACTGACAGTGTGGGGTCACATGCTTTGACGCAATGCCATTGCTCTCCTGCCTGCCACACTGCTGCTGTGGTTGAGGTCGTGGAGGAAGCGTCTGTGAAGACCGTCGGTCCTGGCTGTGGTCAGTCCATGACCTTTGGCGGCATGTCCATGTCGACAATGGTCAGCAGCTTAGTCCAGGGTGGTTTGGAGGAGTAGGAGATTTCTCCTCCGAAGCCGGTGAGAGCAAGGGCTAGGTACTCCGATATTGTGGCTGACTCTGTAGTTGGTTGCTTGCGAAACGGAAGGTGGATGCTTGTTGGCTCAGTCCCTAGGTGTTTCAAAGCGAGTTTCTTGCCTTTCATGATGGAGGTTAGTGATGCATTCGATTCTCGGGGAGAAAGCACAAGCAGGTCTTCCGAGAACCACCCATTGAATCGGTCGGGCCTTTTCAGAAGGTCTTTGAGCCAGTGCTCCCACTCTCCCCCTCGGTGTAAAGTGAACATATAAGTCTAGTGGCATGGCTGGGTTCTACTTGGCAAGTGTGCCCGTGGACATCTGGCTTTCGATGAAGTCGAGGGAGCTCGTTGCTTGCGGTGTCAGCTCTTTGGGTTCTCAGGGGTGCTTTCTTTTCAGGAGGTCATACAAGGGGTCTATGACTTCAGGAGGGATCAGGACGATGTTGTGAAGGCACTGCAGTGATCCCACAAGCGTTGCACATCGTGGAGCATTTTGACGTCTCGACTGACCTTCGCCTCGGGGGGTGTCACGTAGGAGCTTGTGATCCCCACTCCCAGAAAGGTCACGCAGGGTCTTCTCTTGATTTTTGCGCTTGCGATCTCGAAGCCGTTGGCCTGAAGGGTTTCTGTGATTGTGGACACTAGGTGATTTACTTCGCTTGCAGATGGTGCTGCTACCAGGATGTCGTCTATGTACTGAATGATGGTTGCGGTGGGATGGGAGTGTCGAACTGGCATCAGTGCTTTGTCCACAGTGATTTGGCATATGACAGGGCTGTTTACAAGTCTTTCTGGGAGTACTCGCCATTGGAAGCGGAGGTTAGGCCGTTCACCATTTCGGAATGCCACGGAAAAGGCAAATCGTTCTCTGTCCTCAGGGTGCAGGGGTATTGAGAAGAAACAGTCCTTGATGTTCAGTACTGCGCACGGCCGCCCTGCAGGGATGGCTGAGTTCGTGGGTAGCAGTGTCTGGACCGGACTCATGGGTTGGATCACCTTGTTTACTTCTCTCAGGTCGTGGATGAGACGATAGCTTTCTCCGGACTTTTTGGGGATCACGAATACAGGGGTGTTCCATAGGCTGATGGAGGGTTCTATGTGACTCTTTTGCAGCTCGCGGTCCACTAGTTCTCGTAAGGCTGCCGCTCGAGGCTCTGTCAGGGGCCACTGCTTGACCCATACGGGGTCTGATGATTTCCAGGTCAATTTGATCGGCAGCGGAGGGTGTACAGCAGTGGCCCTTAGGATAAATTTGTAATCTGGAATCCTAGCATGGAAAGAACGTCCCTTCCTAACAGGGGTGGAGAATTTTGCAGTATGTATGGGTGGATCGCGACTGTTTGTTCTGTTCCCTTTTTCGTGTGGAGTGTTATAGCCACCAGCTGGGTGCTTTTCCATGCCCGAGACTGCCCTCCCACTCCATTTACTGGAGGGACTTCTTTGAATTGCCAATGTCCAGGCTAATGTGCTTGGGGAATAATCGTGCAGTCTGAACCCGTGTCTGCCCAGAACTGTAACCCTATGACATGGGAATCTTGACTGCCATAAAGCCGGCATGTCCCCCACACCATCAAGGGTTCTCTCTCTATTTTCATAGCTAGGGCCACCCAGGGATCTCGCTCTGGGGCGTCTCCTGCTGGCCCTCTACTACCGGCGCAGGTTGTGGCAGTGGGGGGTGCGAGGGTGCTGAGGGTGTTGCATAGCTTTGCTATTGCACTGTAGGCAGGGATGCAAAATTGGCTACTCCCTGTGGGTGGATAGGATATGAAGGTCTTCTGCCCCACTGGGGGTTGCTGTAGCTGGGTCGCTGCATATTCCAGGTGGGAAGGGGCTGGACACGGCCTGGCTGCCCCCCCCCCCCCAGTTTCTTTGAAGCTTGGATCTGTATTTTTTAACTAAGTGCTTCTTTTTTCTGCATGCTCAGCACGGTCTTTTAAGTCTCTCTTGGCGAGGTGGAGCAGTTGCTGATAGGCGCTTTGGTTGGGGGCAGTTTACTGCCAGGTGGCTTGCTTGGCCACACTTAAGGCATGCCATCACACTGGTTATTGCAGTGTGAACTGCTGCTTGGATGGGAGCTAGATGCTCTTTTTTTGCAATGTGCTTAATCATGGTTGCTGTATTAGACTCAGGTGGCAGTGACTTTAAGATGTTCTTGGTGGCTGAGTTACACTGCTGGCGCAGGCAGTCTGCCAGTACAGGACTTTTAGCCTCTGACGGCAATGAGGAGGAGTCTAACGCTGCTTGAAGTCTGTCTACAAACTGAGTGAAGCTCTCGCTCTTACTCTGTTTGATGGTTGACTATGGGGACGGATTGGCTACTACTTTAGCTGCTGCACGGATAGCTTCTCGGGCAGCACGGGTGGTTGTCATAACTTCATGAGCCCGCAAGCTTTCAGCTTGCGCCTGGGGGGTGATCATAGTGGGGTCTCTGTCTATTAGCCTCTGTATGCTGGAGCTATGCAGTGGATGGTTAGGTCTTGTCACTTGGGCCAGCTCTTCTGTGCATTGATCTTCTCACTCTTGTTTAAAAACTATTATCTCTGCGCCATCAAAAATCATTCTACACGTCTGTTTAATATCAAAAGGCAACATATCATCTCTTCTGAAAACGCTATCAATGAGTGTGGTAGCTATGGCAGAATTAATTCTTTTGTTTGCAATCACTTTGATTATTGCCTGGATTTCTTTTGGGTTTACAGGGGAGTAAGTCTTCTGTTGGTTATCGCCTGTTCTTCTCACGCGGACTGGGAGCACTAGGTTAGCAGACGGGCTCTACTCCGCGCAAAACATCTTTATTTTCTGCCAATCTGTAAGCGGAGTCCGGTCTTTCTCTAATGACTCTTTTACTTACGCAGGAGCCTTGCGACTAGAAACTTTGTATGCCGCTGATTTCTCTCTGTTAAAGCTAGAATCTGAATTTGAACTCTCGGACTCTCTTTCGTCTTAGACTGAGTCAGAGTCAGAGGTGGAAGCAGAGTGAGTCAGCACTTCTGGGCTGCTCTGTCTTTTTCTCGAGCTCTGACCTCACCCCCTCTTGTGGGGGTCAGGCCGTTCTCTTCTCCTGGGGTCCCCCCGCCTCCTGCTGGGGGAGGTTCTTGCTCTATAAGGACCTAATTTGAATAGAGCGCTCTGATTGGTCTTACGCCATACCGCGGGGGCCACCCCTTCTCCTCGCTCTCCCGCGCGTGCGTTCTGGAGCACGCTGACTGCATTTCCGCCCCCCGCCTCCTTACTTCCGCCCTCACCATGTGCTTCGGCGCCATTTTCAAACCCATACGGCAGCGGGGAGTCTCTGCAACTCCAAGCGGGGTCGGCCACGTTCCGCGCCTCCTCCGTCAACCCCCGCCAGAAGGCCCGTGTGTGTCCTCCCCCCCCCGATGGCGAGTCCACTCCCTGGGGGGTTTCCGCTGGCCGCGCCTCCCCCGCAAGACCGCCCGGGTCAAGAATCTCCACAGTCTGTGTCGCCGCACCTACTTTGGGCTGCGGGGGGGCTAGCAAGCAGGTTTGTGCGGCTTTCTAGGCTTCCTGCTCTTGTCGAGCTTTCTGTAAAGCTTGGAGAACTTTGCCCCAGGATTTTAGGGCTTTCCCTGAACCAGAACACATAGTGTCTTCGGCCAGGACCTTGGTACAATCGTCCCACACCCCTGGATGGAGGATATCTGTGGGGCTTTCTATAGCCTCAAGCTTAATGAGTCTCGGCAATGTGAGAGATAAATCCCTAATTTTACATTCTATCTCAAAATGTGCATGCATATCTGATACAACTTTTGCAATGGATTCTATGTTCCTTGCTGGTCCAGGGGCGTCCCCCTCACTGCAGTCGGGCCCGCCGCCACAGCCGCTGCTTCCCGTCCAGGCGAATTCCCGTTCCCCCGGGTGCTGATCGGCTTCCCAGGTTTCGGCACCAGATGTTGCCTTCTGATACAAGGCAGGCGGCCTGGTTTCGGGAGACAGCACGGCGACCCCCTTCCCCAGGGTCGCTCGGGCTTAAGAAACACGCAGACACTAATATGGTGGAGGATCAAAGGCCTTTATTCTCCCTTCTCGTGGGGTTTTATAGTCTAGGGGGCTTCTACGTCAGGTGAGGGTCTGTCCTTACCATCTATGGTTAGTAGGGAATGGAAAGTTACTGGGTAAGTGGAAAGTTACTGTCATCTGGTTCAGGGGGCTACATTCCTATGTTAATTTTCTTATCTAAGGGGGCAGGGGCCCTGTCTTCCCGTAACATCACGAGATCTTCCGAACGCCAAGCCCTACCTGCTACAACTCCTCTCGAAAATTCCCTGTGTGCAAGGGTTCTCCCAGACAAAAGCTGCTAGGACAGAGAGCTCTGACTGGCCTTGGCCTCTGGTGGTAACCTCTGATCTCAAGGAAGCCCTGAGGCAAGTATTTGAACAGGTTCGACTGCTGGGACATCAATGAGTCTCATGCTCTTTAAAACTTAGATGCTCTTCTGATTATGTGTCTTTTCTTTCTTATTGTGTATTATGTGTGAAGTATTATTTTCAGCTAAAAATATTATTCTTATCACTTTCCCAGAGTCATCTGAAACAAAACAGCTCATCTACATATGACTCCAGGTCACCTGTACAAGGAAACACAAGAAACAATCCAGCAGGAATTATTTTTCCCTGCTCCCATCTATCACATCTCTGGAGCTGGAGGTGCAGCCCCAGCACTTGGCAGGGCTCAAGGGCTCACAAGCTCAGCTACCACCCAGAGAACTTGTGGACTCTGGGCTGCTCTTTTTGGTCTCTGCATGCTCAGCCAGGCTGAGATGGATACTGATGGTTTCTGGGCCAGGCTCTCGGAGCTCAGCCCAGCTCCCTGCAAGCTCTGCCAGCTGCCCTGAGCTCTGGGCAGCACCAAGGGCCTCTCCCCAGCCCAGCCCAGCTGGCTCTGGCCCCACAGCTCTGCTCAGACCTGGCTGCTCTGGGCATTGCCCCACGGCCTCAGCCCCTGGCAAGGGCACAGCAGCAGCTGCAGCTGCCACAGGACTCAGCCCCAGCCATGGGGGAAGGTGCTTGGCCAAGGCCAAAGGAGGCTCCCTGGCTCCCCTGCTCCCCTCTGCCTGAGGTGCTGAGAGCTCTGCAGTCCCTGCTGCCATTCCATCTGCCCAGAGCAGCACAAGAGCCCCGGCCCTGGGGCACTCAAGAGCTGCTCCTGCTCCAGGCCCAGGGTCCATGCCAAAGCTGGGGCAACCACAAAGCTGTTCCCATTTCTGTTCATTGCTGCTCTGATGGGGATGGATCCTCAGCTACTTGGACATTGCTGATGAATTTTATTACTCCAGAGGCCTTTCCTTTCTTGAGCTCTTCAGCTCAGGAATTCAGTGACAAAGGCTCATAAAATTTTGTTCAAAACACCCAAACAAGAAGAGCCCATGGGAATAATCTAAGTTTTCAACCTTCTGTGGTTAGTTAGACACATTTCAGAAATGTATTCAAAGTGAATATATTGTATTGAAAACAATGCAGAGAGAAATGTTTTGTCCTGTTTTCTTTTCCTGTTTATAGATTGATATCAGCAATGTCCAATTGATATTTACCCCCAGCATCTCCTCATGTAGTCTGAATAGATATGAAAATCAAGACTTTTATGGTTGACAATCAATGACACTTTGTCTCTACCCCTTCCCGTCTGTTATGAATGAAGTTCTATATAATTCAATAAACAACAAAGTTGAATTTAGTAGCTATTTTAATTGAGCAGTAATTTTATATAAAATAATACTATTAAATATAATCAAGCAGATACAAAAAAGTTTGGCTGTGGTTCTGATAAAGCATAAGAAAAACCAATTGATCAGGATAGAGGGAGGGCTTTTCACCCTGCCGCATGTACAAGAAACAAAGGAATCCAAAGACAGCTTATATACTGTGTGCTAATACATATTCATAAATATTTTCCTGTAAATTTCCTCCTGTTTTCGATTCTTGAAATCTACATCACCACACTGCACAGCACATGCTCACACTGTTCCTAAGGGCTCTTTTGGCCCTTTGGTGGTTGCACCTGATGAAGGCTTCTCCTCATTGTCACTGTTCTTTGAACATGCCCACAGGTTGCACATGTGCCTCAAGTCTTGTGTTATAGAAGCCAGCATTATGTTAAAAAAAAAAAAGCCTTATTATTTCATAGATACCTGGAATCATCCCAATTTTATCCATTTCAAGCCGATTCTCTAATAATTCCAGGGCCTATTCTGTTTTGGGACTTTACTTATCTCAAACTACATCCTATATCCTATTTTTTCATGAACATTTGTTTTGTGACATTAATTACATATCATTTTCCTACATTACTTTTTCTAAAATATCAATATAGTTACAATTGTTGGCATGAATCATATTCATTTATCACACCACCATTTCCTTCATCCAACCCTGGCACTCAGAGTAGCTGAGGAATGGAGTCACATCCAGGAATGTCCCCAGGGCTCAGGATTGGGGCCCAGTCAGTGAAATCTCTTTATTGCTTATCTGGATGAGGCCCTCAAGGGCACCCTCAGTCAGTTCCCAGGTGAGCCCAAGCTGTGTGGGAGTGTGGCTGTGCTGGGCGGCAGGAAGCTCTGCAGAGGGATCTGGACAGGCTGGAACCATCCATGGGCCCAGGACAGCTGAATGAGGTTCACCAAGGCCAAGGGCCGGGTCCTGCCCTGGGCTCACAACCACCCCAAATCCCTGGCTGTGCCCTGCCCCCCCCTGATCCCCACAACCTGTCCTTTTTCCTTCATCCCTGCATTGTCAGGGACTTTCTGGGACAAGGGAGCTCTGCTTATAGAGGGAGGTCCAAGTGCCACCACTGGAGTGGGAACCACAACTCATCAGGTTTGTGTCCTTTGGGGGTCAGGAACTGGTGAGATGAGACTCAGAGACACAGAAAGTTTCTCTTCGTGGCTAACAGACCATGGCTGAAAAGGACACAATTTAATAACAATCATGCTCTTGCCTGAACTATGTGCAACATCCCAGAAGTATCTGGTGAGTCGGCCATCCACAAGTGATTTCCGTACTAAATTGAATTTCAGAAAAACGTGGTTCTGTGATAGATATAAACACAATTAAGTTCTTGTACCAGGATGCTCACCCTGGAGTGGGGGCAAAACAGCTCCAACGGTTCCTGATTTGCAAAGCTTTCAGTGGTGGATGGAGAAGGGAGGTCAGGTCCTTTTGGTCTTGAGGAATTGCTGAAACCAGCCTGACTCATTTCATCTCCTCCTGTCCTGGCGGATCTCCCCTCTTTCCCCTTCCACCCATCAGCTTTTGTCTCCCCCCAGCCCCCTGTGAAGAGCCTGGCTCTGTGTTGTCCATCCCCTCCTGGCTGGCACTGCCAGGCTGGGATGAGGAGCCCCTCAGCCTTCTCTGCTCCAGGCTGGACCAGCCCAGCTCCCTCAGGCTCTGCTCACAGCCCAAAGGCTCCAGCCCCACCTTGGAGGCCCTTCCCAGACCCTGCTCCAGCTGCCAGACATCTTTCCTGCCCTGGGGAACCCAATCCAGGCCCCAGTGACCTGGATAATCCCCGTCCTTAATGTCCTGGTCACACAGCCCTGGCCCCTTGTCCCCATGTCAGGCTCTGGGGTGGATCCTGCGGAACATCCTTTGGTGGAGGCTGTGGCTCCAGGTGTGCCGGGGGGATCCCGGGGGACAGGGACCCTGCTGGGCATGAACAGCATTGGACTTGTTGGGAGAAACTGTGAGGGGGAGCTGGGGCAGAGTGACCAACCCAGTGACCTGACACAGCCCTGCTGGGATGTCACAGACCACTGCTCTGTGATGTCACAGCTAGATCTGTGATATCACAGAGGCTGTCTATAATGCCATAGCTCCTCAATGACCTCACATAATCCACTCTGTGATGTCATAGCTCACTCTGTGACCTCATGTTAGCAGATGATAAATTGTCTCCATCAACTGAGCTGCCAACTGGAGCTTGTACTCCAGAACCTCAGGTCTATGGAAACCACACAGTGCCCATTGTGTGAGAAGGGGAACTGGAAGTTCAGCAGCCTCAGTGCCCTGCCAGCTCAGCAAGGCACACGGGAAAATTGGGGTCCACGAATACCAGGGACCGGCAGAGACCCCCAGGATGGAAGAACATATGGGTTAAGGGGAGGGGAAATATGTTAATGATTTTGGGGAAATGATTATCACATGTGTGAAAAAGAATACAAAATCAACATATTTGCAGATAACACCAAGCTGGGTGTGAGTGTGGATCTGCTGGAGGTAGGAGGGCTCAGCAGAGGGACCTGGGCAGGCTGGATCCAGGGTCCAAATCCAACAAGGTGAGGTTTAACAAGTCCAAGTGCCGGGTCCTGCAGTTTGGCCACAACAAGCCCTGCAGCTCTACAGGCTGGGGACAGAGTGGCTGGACAGCAGCCAGGCAGAAAGGGACCTGCAGGGACTGATGGACATCAGGCTAGACATGAGCCAGCAGTGTGCCCAGGTGGGCAAGAAGGCCAATGGCCCCTGGCCTGGATCAGGAATGGTGTGGCCAGCAGGAGCAGGGCAGGGATTCTTCCCACATGCTCAGCACTGCTTGGGCAGCACCTCGAGTGATGTACCCAGTTCTGGGCCCTCCTATTTAGGAAGGACATGGAGGGGCTGGAGTGTGTCCAGAGAAGGGCAACAAGGCTGGGGAGGGGTCTGGAGCACAAGTCCTATTAGGAGTGGTTTAGAGAGCTGGGGTTGTTTATCCTGGAGAAAAGAAGGCTCAGGGGAGACAAGGCAGTGTCAGGCCACAGGTTGGACTTGATGATCTCCAAGACCTTTTCCAACCTTGCTGATTCTGGGATTCTCTGAAACCACCCTTTGAGCAGTCACAGGATGAGCTCTGGGCCTCCTCTTCAGAAGCTCCAGCAGCCCAGGTCCCTCAGCTTCTCCTGCCCGCCCCAAAGTCCATCCTGTCAGTCCTGCAGAGTCTCTGCAGCTCCTCCTCACTGCCCAGAAGAGGGAGCCCCAGAGCCAGACACAGCAGCCCAGATGTGCCCCCCTGGCCTGGGGTGCCTCTGGCAAGGGAGCAGCAGGAGCCACTGCAGGAGCTGCAGACAATTCCTGCAGCACTTGTAGGATGATCCTGCTGCCCAAGGGACGTTCCCATGGGGCCAAGTCAGGAACTGCAGTGGGGAGTGGGGCTGGAGAGGAAAGGGCAGACAGGGATGGGCTGTTGGCAGGGCAGGGAACAGGGCTGGGCAATAGGAAGAAATTTATATCAGGAGAAGTAAAGAAAGCAAAGGTGGCACAAAGGAAATGCTCAGGGCATATTGGGGGTGGCTGCCAGGCAGCCCTGGCTCTGAGCAACAGTGTCTGCAGTGGGACAGGAAACTCCCAGCTGATGGGAACAAAATTTCTGGCTGACTGCAGAGGCCAGGACAAAGCTGAGTGGTTTCCCTGGTGTCTCCCAGCCCTTGCTGGTCCCAGGGGCTGATGGCATTTGTGCTGCCTCAGCTTCATGTCCCCACAGTAACAGCATGGGAGTGCTCCCGCCTGCTCTGTGCAATACAAACAGGGGCTGCTGAGCCAGTGCTGCCGTGTCTGTGCCTGCAAGGATGGGGCCCCTGTGTGAGTTGGGGAAAAGGCCGGGGCTGCAGAGAAGGGATGTTGTTGGCAGCTCCATGAGGACGCTCTGGGACGCTGCCCTGGGCTATCCAGTGCACTGGGGATGGATCAGCCCCTGCTCTGCTGCTCCTTCCTATCTGCCCCAGGGCCCTTGCAGAGCCCCAGCCATGCTGTTTGCCCCCAGCCTGCCCACGATCAGCCTGAGGCTGCTCACAGGGCTTTTCTGTGCTGAGCATTGGCATGGGTGAGTTCTTGAGAGAGCCTGGGCAAGGAGCCTGGAGTCCCCAGGCCCTGGGCTGAGGCGTCAGCACTGCCCCAGCAGTGCCCATGGCCTGTCCCTGCTGCAGCCCCGGCACTGCCACCCCAGGGCTGTGCCCGGCCCCGAGAGCACTCAGGCCCTACAGCAACACCAGGGGCGCCAAGGCAGCAAGGCAGGGCCACAGCAGCAGCACTGGCAACACCAAGTGCTGCTGCTGCTGGGCACCGCTGCTGTGCCAGCCCTGATCTGCCCCCAGCTCTGCACACAGACATTGCTGCTGCAGCTCCAGAGAAGGGAACACAAGGGAATCTCTGCAGAAAACTCTGCTGGGACATCCTTTAGTTCATTTAAAGCCACTGAGAGTACAGCCCCTCATTGACACAGTGTGTGGGCACAGGGAAGGTGGAGAGAAACAAAATGAGAAATGTCAGAAGAAATGAAATTTTTTGTGGTCAGTATAAAAAAATTTAAAAAACCAAATGTAAACAAACCCAAAGGAACTTTTAAAGATGACTTTTATTAAAAGTTTTTTCCAGAAATTAATCAGCAGTTTAATGTTCCTGAAAGCATCCAGTCATCAGTGTCCACACTGCAGCCTTGAGCTCCTGGTTCCTCAGGCTGTAGATTAGGGGGTTCAGGGCTGGAGGCACCACTGAGTACAGAACTGACAGGGTCAGATCCAGGGATGGGGAGGACATGGAGGGAGGTCTCAGGTTAGCAAATGATCCAGTGCTGAGGAACAATGACACCACGGCCAGGTGAGGGAGGCAGGTGGAAAAGGCTTTGTGCCGGCCCTGCTCAGAGGGGATCCTCAGCACAGCCCTGAAGATCTGCACATAGGAGAAAACAATGAATACAAAGCAACCAAATGCTAAACAAACACTAACAGCAAGAAGTCCAAGTTCCCTGAGGTGTGATTTGGAGCAGGAGAGCTTGAGGATCTGTGGGATTTCACAGAAGAACTGGCCAAGGGCATTGCCATGGCACAGGGGCAGGGAAAATGTATTGGCTGTGTGCAGCAGAGAATAGACAAAGCCAGTGGCCCAGGCAGCTGCTACCATGTGGGCACAAGCTCTGCTGCCCAGGAGGGTCCCGTAGTGCAGGGGTTTGCAGATGGACACGTAGCGGTCGTAGCACATGATGGTCAGGAGAGAAAGCTCTGCTGAGATGAAGATCACAAAGAAAAAGAGCTGTGCAGCACATCCAGTGTAGGAGATGTCCCTGGTGTCCCAGAGGGAATTGTGCATGGCTTTGGGGACAGTGGTGCAGATGCAGCCCAGGTCAGTGAGGGCCAGGTTGAGCAGGAAGAAGAACATGGGTGTGTGCAGGTGGTGGCCGCAGTCTATGGCGCTGATGATGAGGCCGTTGCCCAGGAGGGCAGCCAGGGAGATGCCCAGCAAGAGGCAGAAGTGCAGGAGCTGCAGCTGCCGCGTGTCTGCCAATGCCAGCAGGAGGAAGTGGCTGATGGAGCTGCTGTTGGACATTCCTTCCCTCTGGGCATAGTGAACTGTTGAAAGAAGACATTGACAAGCTTGGATAGGTTTCCTTGAGTCCATCCTATGCTCTTTTATTAGGAAATCTCCTCAAAATATTTATCTTGTTTTGAAGGAAATTTGCTTAATTTCTTTACTTTTGATTTTGGATTTCTGCTCCTTCTGAGTTACTGCTTTATCTTCAGCATTGCTCTTAGGCTGAACACTGGGGAGCTCAGAGGGAAAACAGGCTCCCTGTGCCCCAGTGAAGTCAGACCTGCTGGTCCCACACAGGTGCCCTTTGTTCATTTACTTTCTCTCTATTTCAGCATGATCACACTTAAATCTTTCTTGAAAAATACAGTGGACTTTTGGAATTCTCCAGTTTAAAAATAATTTTATCCAAACCCTTCTCTCTTTCCCTATGCAGCTTAACAGGATGGGACACCAAGGGTTGGTCTGGCTCTCTGCTGCCTTGAGTTGTGCCTACTGGGAGCTGGTTCTCTCTATCCCAGCGTTGTCCCTGCCAGTGCTGCCAGAGCCCAGCCCAGCCCTGGGGGCTCAGCTCTGCCCTGCAGACCCCTCCCAGCACAGGGCACTGCCCAGGGGCAGCTCCCTGGCAGCAGGGCCTTAAGGGCAGGCCAGACAAACAGAGATGCTGCAAGCCAAGGTGCTGCTGCTGCTGGCTGTAGGGAGAGGAGGCTGAGGAGGCACTTTCTGAGGGAGATCTGAGGCCCATCTGCTGATGCCCAGGGTGACAGTGCAGGAGTCTCAGTGACACAGCCAAAGCTGACAGCCCCTTTCCCTTCCCTTTAGGACAAAGCTGAGAGCAGCCCTGGCCATGCAGCACCATCTCCACAGCAGGAGGAATCTGCCCTGATGGGGGTGGCTCCTTCCACCTCCAACTTCGCCCCCGCAGCGTCCATGGGGAGCTGCCAGGCAGGCTGAGAGCTGCCCCTGGCAGGTGGCACATGCCCTGGGCTGGCCAAGAGCCCTGAGGGCTGCAGGAGCTGCTCTGCAGGACAGCCCTGGGCAGCCCTGGCTGCAGCCCCAGCTTCAGCCCCTGCAGCCGTCCCTGGCAGCAGGAGCCATCCTGCCCTGTCCCTCTGATGGTGCCCAGGGCAGCCCCGCTCTGCAGCACATCCTCCTCGTCCTCCTCCTGCTCCTGTGCCACAGAGAAACTGGGAGAGTCCTCCTGACACATCCCCCAGGCTGTGGGGTGTGCTTGCTCCAGGAGATCCCTCCAGGAGCAGAGGGTACATTGCCCTGCACCCACACACTCACCATGCACAGGGCTGTGAAGATCTTTCCCCAAGTGAAGTCTCAGCTCAATGTCCTCCCAATCCTGATTGCCTTCAGCCTGTCTCTGCCTGGCTCCTGTCCCCTCAGTGCCTGCAGGCAGAGCCCTCAGCCCTGCTGGGCTGGGAGAGGAGCTGGTCCTGGGAAGAGCTGTTCCTTTAAATCTCAGCAGCACAGATACAGCACAAGGACTTTAATGAGCCTCTTGGGACTATGGTGTTGTTTACATCAGACTCAGTCCCTCAGAGTGTTCAGAAAACTTCTCAAGAACTCAAACTTTAAATTGAAACTCCAAAGTTTCTTTAAGTTTTAATGGGTTCCACTGAGAAAGTGTCCCCAGTTTCCAGTTAGAGCAGAACACTGGCGGCAGTGATGACAGCTGGGGACAAACAAGGCAAAGGTATCTCTGGCGCTGAGCAAAGCTGGATGTGTTCCAGTAATGCAAAGGGCCAAGGCCTGAGCCCCAGCCCCTGGCCAGGCAGATCCTGTCCCTTCCTCCTTGCTCAGGGCTCTTCCCAGGATGGGCACTGGCATGTGGGGATGGGCAATGCCAAGGGCAGGAGCATGGGGCGGCCCCTGCCAGGCTGCTGAGCAGGGACAAGGAGGCAATGAGGCCCCAGCCCTGCAAGGGTCACTTGTCTCCTGCTCCTGCCTCAGGCCCAGGCCCAGCAGCCATGGCCAAAGTGCTGCCCAAGTTGGCTCTGGCAGGGCTGTCTTGCAGCTGCTGCCCGTCCCTGTGCCCTGTGCAGCCCAGGCTGTGCCACGGTGTCCCTGCCCTGTGCCTCTGTCCCTGCAGGCTGTCGGCATCCCCCGGCTGCCCCACCTGGCTGGGCCCTTCCTTTGCTGACAGCTCTGCCTCCTGCCTGCCTCTGCCTGCCCACACAAAGCCTTGGGCTGCTCCAGGCTCCTTCTGGGAGATGTGTTGCACCACAGCTCTGCCCTGGGAGAGAACGTCTGTTCTCTTTGTTCCTAAACTGAGCCTTCCACATGTGCCTTTAGCTTTGATTTTTTTCTTTCTGTGGTTGTTCTCTACCATGTCAAAAGGATCCACTATCACTGAAACCACCCTTCAATCCCTCCCAGGGCCCTCCTCTGCTCCTCTCACTCCCCACCCCACTGAGCACAGAGCTCCTCTGTCCCTATACAGTGCTCATGTGCTTGAGGCCATGGGTGCCTGGACAAGAAGGATCGTTCTTTTCTTCAGGAAGGAAACCACAGAGCCCCAGGGTTTTGAAGGCAGATCAGAGGCAGTCACCAGAGGCCAAGGCAAGCCAGACCTGTCTGTCCTTGCAGCTTTTGTCTGAAAGCAACCCTTGGAGTTTTGGAGGTGGAATTCCATTTCAGCCATGAGTGCCTGGACCAGAATGACAGTTCTTCTCTGCAGGAAGGAAAGGGCAGAGCCCCAGTGTTTCAAAGGCTAATTAGAGGCAGCCCCAAGGAGGCCAAGGCCAGCCAGACCTGTGTGTCTTGGCAACTTTTGTCAGGGAGCAGTGCTTGGGTAGATGGAGTTTGGAAAGCCAAATCCCAGTTTTGTCCATGGGCACCTGGATGAGAAGGACAGTTCTTTTCCACAGGAAGGAAAGTACAGAGCCCCAGTGTTTCACAGGCAGATGAGAACTGGCCCTCAGGAAGCCAAGGGAACCTAGACAGTCCTGGCAGCTTTTGTCTGGAAGCTGTCCTTCGATATAAAAAATTTTGGAGGCGGATTCCCAATTTTTGCTATGGACACCTGCACTTGAAAGATGATTTTTCCATGGAACAAAAAGCTTGGCCCCCTAGTGTTTTGAAGGCAGATGAGGGGAGGCCCCCAAGATGCCAAAACCATCCAGAGCTGTCTCTTCTGGCAGGCTTCATACAGGAATCATCCTTCGATATAACTGAATTTGGACATAGAATCCCAATTTCAGCCATGAACACCTGGAGGAGTGGGAGAGTTCTTTCCCACAGGAAGGAAAGCACAGAAGTCCAGGGTTTTAGGGGCAGATGAGAAGCAACCCTCAACAAGCCAAGCCAACCAGAACTTTCCCATGTTCTTGGATCCTTGGGGCCCTGCAGCATCACAATTGCCCCTTGGTTCGATGTGGCCCCGTAGTATCACAACAGATCTTTGTTTCTGCAAGTCCAGTGATATCACAGTGGTCTCTCTGGGTCCCCTTTGGCACAACGGCCCCTTGCTTCCATGAGGCCTTGCAGTGTCAAAATGGTTTTCTAGGTTCCATGGTGTTGGGGAAGATGAAACAGGAATGACTTATAAATATGATTGTCTGGCAAAAGATTTTGCGAATATAGAATCTATAAGAGAGATTGTCATGAAAGCCGGCTTTGAGATACCTTAGTTACTAAAAACCTGGAAGCAATACTGTGGCCAGACTGAAGGTAATCCCCTTTTGATGAAACAATACCCTCTGCTTGCAGTCAGGTCCAAGGGTCAGAGGACACCCTACTAGCTTGGCAGAAGGGGCCCAAAGAGGAGATTTTAAGGTTTAAAATGTAACACAGTATGGTAATGTAATGATTCTTATAGCCTGTATATAAGTGGTATAGGATTTGCATATTGTACTAGATGGGTTAGTGAGAAATAGAACATTCAACACAGAAGAAGATTTATTGTATTGTAATGGGAACCTCACTTTCTTATGCTTTTGATTTCTCACCCTTTTACTCTCTTACCCTGTCATTCTCGCTACCCCTCTCTTCTCTCAGGCCTGCTCTGAGCTGTGGCTGGCAGCTGCAAGTGTGGCCCCGGCACCCAGACCCTCTGCAATAAACCGCAAGTTCCACGACCTGGCTCCAGAAATCTTTCGTCTCCATCTGTCCCGACTGTCCTACTCCCCAATGCTCTGAGACCATGGGACTGTGCAGAGTACCACAATGGCCCCATGGTGGGGCTGAGTCCTCTGGGAGCTGCAGCTGAGCTGCTGTTGTGCCCTTGCCAGGGGCTGAGGCCGTGGGGCAGTGCCCAGAGCAGCCTGGCCTGAGCAGGGCTTGGGGGAACGTGGGGCTGCCCCCCGGCCCGCCTCAGGAGGGGGAGTTCCCCGGCTGCGGGAGGCTCGTTCCTCCGTGGCTCTCCTCCATGACCACCGCCAGCTGAGGGCGGATGCTCAGTACTCCTTCCGCAGGGAGGTGGCCCCTGCCCGGCTCCCGGGGCCAGAGCCGGGACCCCCTGAGCAGCCCTGACTGGAGGTGACAGGGGACGGGAGGGGACAGGGGAAGGGAGGGGACAGAATCCCCCCAGGAGGGGCAGGTCCCCATCCCGCCCCCTGGGCACCGTGGGACCTGCAGGGCTTGGGGACACCGTGGTGAGGGATGGGCACAGGGGTGAGTGCAGGGGTGGGCGCAGAGGGGCCCTGCTGAGCGTCTGCGTCCAGGTGAGACTCCCACAGCAGCCCCGAAGGTTTGGGGGGCCAGGACGGCGCAGAGCTCCATCCCCGGGAAGGAAGTGCAGCCCCGGCAACCGGGGGACAGTGACACAGACACAGGCACAGCCCTGGGACTGCCGCGGGCACCCGGGGGACGATGACACGGACACCGGCACAGCCCTGGGGGTGCTGCTGGCAGCCAGGGGACAGTGACACAGGCACGGGCACAGGCATAGCCCTGGGGCTGCCGTGGGTACACAGGGGATGGTGACACAGACAGATGGGGCTCACCAAGCACACCCTCCGTGCCCTGGTCCTGGTCTGGGTAAGAGGGACAGTGGTGTTTCCCTCCAGCTGTTGGTGAAAGGACAGGATTGGGGCTCAGGAGATGCCGGGACAGTGATCAGACAGGGGTTCCCAGCCCTCTGCTCCAGCAGGAGGATGTGTTGGAAGGATGACAGCTCTGGTCAGGGAGACAGCACGAGTGTGTCCTGTCCTGCAGCTTGGTTTCAGCATTTCTGTACAGAATTGGGACCCCCAATTCCATGAATTGGGAGCCATCTTTTGCTCCCCAAATGCAGGTAAAACTTCTCTTCTGTCATTTCCAGAAGTGGCAGTGTCCTGGCAGGACAGATGTGGTGAGAAAGAGCCCTGCAATGCTTGCTCAGGTTTAGGAGCAGAGTGGGTTTGGGGTGGGATTTTGGTGTGTCAGGTCAGTCCTGTCCCTTACTGGCCATGATGTTGCTGGTTTCAAACTGGTTACAAAAGACTTTTGCAGTGATGCTCCTTCTGCCAAAAACTAACTGTGCTTCTGAGCAGCCAGAATAAAATCTGAGCTTCTCTAACATGCAGCCATGGACTAGGCTGTGGGCACTGCCAAAACAAGGGTGCAGTGCTGCATTTTCATGAGCCAAGCCATGACTCCCTCCTAGTTGTTTGTGGAGTTCTGAGCCCTGCAGGGTATTC
The DNA here is from genome assembly GCF_047830755.1 of Zonotrichia albicollis. Classification (NCBI taxonomy): domain Eukaryota; kingdom Metazoa; phylum Chordata; class Aves; order Passeriformes; family Passerellidae; genus Zonotrichia; species Zonotrichia albicollis. The sequence goes on from NC_133842.1 coordinate 4,866,105, forward strand.
CAGGTGGTCAGGAGTGGCCACAAACCAGGGAATGAGGTGCTGAGAGTCAAGCAGTGGTTTTAGTGCAACAGGTTAAGCTGCAGCTTTCAGAATAATTTCAAACTTCACTTTAATGATGCTCAGGCTGCTGGTGGTGTAATAGCAGCAGACATCAGCAGTGGGAGCCATTCCCGTGGTTAAATGTACATTGTTTGGTGGGAGAAAAGTGCTTTGAAAGAAGAGAGACTGTTTCCCAGGGAAGACATCTCTCATTCCTTGCTTTTATCTCCTCCCTGCCAAGCTGGGGATGCTGTGAGCCTGTGAGCTGCTGAGAGGTGCTTAAGTGTGTGCTGGGTGATGAGGAATATCTTGCTCTGGTTTTTATGTGCAAGCAGGCTGGATTTTCTGCAATAGCTCCAATAACCTTCGAGTAGATGTTTAGAAGGATGAACCTCATTAAAGAAGAGGTATTTAATAACAGGCCTATTTTTATCTCTGTCTTTATCTAACAGTCTGCACATTTATTTCAAGCTTGTAACAGTGCTTTGGAAGAAAAATGTTTTCCCTCCTCTGAAATATGTTGGCAGTGCCTCCAGCCTTGGTTATCTTGAATTTCCAGTTTGACTAGCATCCCTCCTCCTTCCAAAGCCAGCAAGCCACAGCAGGCCCACAGTGCCAACATTTTCCTTTGGAAATGGGAAATGTCTGGGGGAATATGCTTTCAAAACATGGGACTTGGGTCCCAGGGTCACTGAAACAGTTCTGAAGGTTTGATCAAACATAATCACAGCAACTCCCTCAGGCTTCAAATGTGTGAACTGGTGTGGGACAGGCACTGCAGTGTTTGCTGCAGGATGTGACTGACCCACACTCTGGGAGAGGCTGGCACCTCTGGGGGTCAGGCATTTCTGCAGAGATTTTTTTTTCCTAAATTTGTCAACTTTATTTCATAATTTCATAAATTAAGCACTGACCTATAGATATCTTGCAGACATGGTGTTTTCAGCCCATTCTCCTGTTTTTGCTGTCATTTGCTGGTGGTGAAGGAGGCAGCCCCAGCCCTGAGGGGATGCACCATCTTTCCAACTCCTTCCACATCTGTCCCTTTGGCATTGCTGGCTCTGTACCCAGACCCTGCCCTGACTGAAGGTTTGCTGGAGCACAAGTGCCTGAGCCAGTGGCCAGGATGACCATTTCTGAGCCCTTTTCCCAGGATACTTGTGGCCATATGCTCCAGGAGATGCTGGATTTGGGCCCTGGGATGTGTGTGGCAGTTATTACTAAAGAACTTGGCTCTAGGGGCTAATCCCTGGTTTGTCCTTGTCGTTCAGTATGGATCATGTACATCCATTAACTATAGTTTTGCAGCTTTATCTTTTTCCATAATTAGGGAGCATTTTCCATGGTCTTGCTCAGACCCTTCCTGCCTGTAGTTTCCCCTGTGGGTTAAGGCCCGACTTACTGAAACTTCCACAGAACTGATTCTGGGTGGGCAAGGACAAGGTCAGAGGGTTTTCAGGCAGTCAGCACAGTCAGATGGCTCCTGTGAGGAATATTTCACTTGCTCCTTCACAGCTCTTGCCTGCAAATTGTCCTCTTGCTCAGATGGGGCTCCGGTTTCTTTATTTTGCTCCTTTTCCTTTCCCAAGTTATTCAGTTTTCCATACATTTATTTATAGGGTCACACAAGCAACAGGTCTGCTTTTTCCACAGATCCTTCCAGAGCCACGTGCTGTGCCTGCTCCATTCTGGTGCAAAAGCACCTTCTCCTCTGAGGAAAACTCAGAATATCCATCCAGCTGTCTTGACTGAGCAAGGTATTTTCTCTGAACCCTGCCCTCTGTTCACTTCAGAATCTGCAGGGAATTTGGGACATAAATTGAAAAGCTATTTGATGCTCCTTGAGGTCTAGAAGCTGGTTTTGCATTTGTTCTTACTTGAATGCACACTGAGACAAATGGCTCTGCTTTACTGAAGCTGCTTCCTTTGGCATCCTGAGGAATCTTCCTAGTTAAAAAATAAATATGGCTCTGTTTTTCCAGCCCTGCTGTACCAGCAAAAGCTAGGGAAGAATATCTAATCTCTTTGTGTCTGTCCTGATGTTTTGTAGAACTAATTCCCATTGATTGGAAGAACTCTTCCACGCCAGATTAATGTTTAATTTTTTATTATGTGTTTACATTTTGGAAGGAGTAAGGGTGGTGGTGTTGGAAATTCTAATGAGGGACAACATTTCTATTTAAAAAGACTCAGGCTCCTCTCTCCTGATTTTTCTGCCTGATCCTTCAGACTGCAGGAAGTTTTGCTTGGGTCATTCACTTGCAACAGGATGTTATGTGAATACAGAATTAATGTGTGCAGCCTGTCACTTGGAATTGCCGCTGTTCTGCTGCTGGAGAGCTCCCGGGGTTGCAGAGTCCTTGCAAGCAGCAGTAACAGGAATGTGCCAGTGATCCTGCAAAGCCAGAGGAAGAACAGGGAGCTGCAAGTCTCCCCCATCACTGTGGGGTGTGAATAAATAGATCTAATCAACAATTTACATGTTAGCCCCGGACCAGGGTTTATTTTTAGGATGTGTCATTCAGCCCACGCGAAACCTCTGCATCTCAGGCTGGTGGTGTTTCTAAAAGCACCTCTAAGTGATCACTGAGGCAGGATTTTAAGCTGCATTTACATTTTGATAGAATCTGCTACTTTCCTTATCTGAAACAAAGCCCGCCTAATCTTCATTATTTACACTATCATTTCACCTAACCAGGGTGCTACTAATTACAGTTATCTGTCTGTTCTTCACCAGATAATACACAAAAAATTGTTTCCCCTGGCTGTATCTGGACTAGCTGGAGCTGTAAGGGGGTTGCACATGGTGATGGGTTTTACAGGTGGAGTGCAGGTATTTATGGGCTGTGTGAGGGAATGCTGGAGGAGTGGCTGCTGTCCCACTGGCTGTTCTGCCATTCCAAGACACCTCCACGGCAAAACATACAGAAAACACTGCTTAAACACAGAAAAATCTGGTTACTGCAGGGTGACTGGAGCAGGCCAGCTCCACAAGAGAGGTGTTGGAGTCCTGGGACATCCCAGACCCACCTGAGCACAGGCCTAGGGCTGGAGGGGACACTGCTTGAGCAGGGGTTGATCCCAGAGGTGTTTCCAGGCTCAGCTATCAGGGACTCTCTGGCAGTGCCTTTTTTAAGACAGAAAATCTCACGGGGGCTTCACAGAGAGCTGCAAGCCCTGGTGGTGGTGCTGACTGCTCCCCCACTAACATCAGCTGCAGTCTGAGCGGAGCAAGCACAGAAAGGGCTCCTCTGAAAAGAGGCAGCAGGAAATGTCTGAGCTGCTGGGGAGCTGTGGGTCCAGAGGGCTGGAGCCAGGAGCCACAGGCTGCAGGGAAGGGGGTCCATGAGGGCAGAGCCTTTGCTGGAAGGGAAGACAAGGGGCTTTCACTTGACTCCTGTTTCATCATCCTTCCACACACTGATCTCTCCAGATGCTCTCTAAACCTTTGGTTTGCTTTCTGAAGGGGAAAGGACTTGTCCTGGAGGAGGAGCAGAGCCAGGCTGCTGAGGAGAGCTGGTCGCTGTCAGCTGGCAAGAGGGGAGGGACACAGAGGCCAGAGGGGGGAACACTGGGTGAGGAGATGTTCACACTCAGCTCCATCCACTGCGAGTGTTCTCAGGCCAAACACACATGCACTCCTGTTTGTACTGTTTGCTGTACTTGATAAACTGATATATGTGAGTTTGGGGGGTTTTGTTACCTTTTTGTAATCTGAAGAGAACTAAAGATAGTTCACATGATTTTTTTTGTGCCTTCTGCAGTGCAGGCAATGCAGGCAGGGATGGAACAGCAGCATCTTTATACTTGTCAAGTCTCCTTCCGCACCCAAGCCTCTGCCTGAAGCTCAAAGGGATTTTCTTGCAGGCTTTGAACACTACACCAGCAGGGAGAACAAGAAGATCAGTGGAGATTATGCTCCAGAAAAATTGTATCCATGGTCCAAAAGCTAAATATGGAACCATGGAAGTGCACACTGCAGTGGAAGTGGAGCTGGGAATGCTGAATGGTGAGGTTTCCTGTCCTTCTGGCATGAGGAACCAGGGGTCCTCTGGTTCTCCATGGTCTTCCATGAGGACCTCTGGCTCTCCATGAGGATCTCTGGTTGCCCATGGTTCTCTATGAGGACCTCTGGTTCCCTATGGTTCTCCATGGTCCTCCTTGAGGATCTCTGGTTCCCCATAGTCCTCCATAAGGATCTCTTCTTCTCCGTGGGTCTCCTTGAGGATCTCTGGTTCTCCATGAGGATCCCTGGTTCCCCATGGTTCCCCCCAGGGCTGTGCTGGTGCCTTGCCCAGAGCTTGCTGTGACAGCAGGCAGCAGTTTCAGGTGGGGCTGCTCTGCTGGCAGGGCCTTGCTGTTCCCAGCAGGGCAGGGCAGGTATGCTCCTGTCCCAGCAGGACACTGGGCATGCAGGTACCACCCTTCAGCAGCTGCTCCTCCTCTGCATCACTTCCAGGGGCAAAACTCCTGTCCTGCTGCATGGCAGGGAGCCCTGCAGAGCCAGCACGGAGGGGACAGGCTGGGCAGCAATGGGGCAGCACTGGTTTAATCCTTTTTGCCTGTTCCTGCCATGGAAGCTGTGTACTGGGTGAGATGTGTGTGTTTGGGGAGGGCTGACCCGACCTTTAGCTTGTCAGGGTTTGCAACACTGGCAGCTGGGGAGAAAGCTGTTATTAAGTATAACGTGGCACTTGGAGACGGAAGCATGGGGAGACAATAAATACAGCCTTCCATAATGCCATTTTATGGTGTCACTCTTCAGAATTTATTAAGACTTAGTTGCAGCCATACCTGCAGCCTCTGGTGCTGGAATCCGTAAATTGTGTTCGTTATCTCCAGCACTTGCTCTGACCTGCAGTGTTTTACAAGGGGGGAGACACTGGAGGCGTGGGGACACCCCAGCTGCTTTCTGCAGCCGTTCCCCTGGTGCCAATCCAGCTTTTCTGGGGTTGCTGGGACACCCCAGGCAATGCTTGGCTGCGTGGATGGACCCCAAGTGTGATGTGATGGTTGAAGAGAACACTGAGGGACTGAGGAGCTGCCAAAATCACCACAGCTCCATGGGGAGCAGGGAAGGAGCTGGGCAAGGAGGGAGCCGTGGGCACCTTGGAGCACACTGGCACATTTGTCACTCCACTGTGGGACCACCCCAGCAGTCTTGGATGTGCTGAGGATGCTGGAGGTGGAAAAGGGTTCACAGGAGCTCCCTGAACTGCACACAGGGAGATGCTACACCCCTGCTTGGTGTTCTCTTGCACCAGTGTTTTCAAATGAAAAAGCAAATGAAATCGTGCTCCTTTCACCCACTTTTTGTCATGACAAATCTCAGCAGCAGCATGTTTGTGTACCTTCATTCTTATCCTCAGCATTTAGGTCCAGGATGGAGGAAAACAAGTTCAAGCCAAACCTCCTGATAATTCATTATGTTCCTTATGCTTAAGGGCAAAATTTAAGTTGCCAAATGCAGATGTTTGCATGCTCTTTTTTAGCTCTCAAAGTACTTTCTGTGTGCTTGATTGATGGACGTCCCTGTTACATTAATAGCTGGGCTTTGTAGAAAGCTGTTATTACCAGGAGAATCTGGTGTGGGTTTCAGTTTTTCTTCTTGCATTGAAAATCCATTATTAATGTCTTTCTGAGGGAAAAAAAAAAAAAAAAGGTTTCAATTCAGGCATTTTACTTTGGTTTCTCTGGCTTCTTCTCAACTGTCTTTACAGGGATGCTTTTAAAATCAATATTACATGTTTTCTTCATATTTTACTGAGTGATTGAGGGTTTCTGCATCTTGCTATTGATTTCTGATTGTACTGCAGGACATGTAGCTGCACACACTTTGGATTTTTCACCACCATGGACAGAGGCAAAAATCACACTGGAAAAGGCATCGATTGTGACATGGATGTATTTTAGTCTGCCGAAAGAGGCTTAGTGTGTGATGTCTGATTGCCAGATGTGGAGACTCTGTAGTCCTCTTGGATTGCCTCCAGCTCTGACAGAAGCAAGGCCATGTTCCTGACAATTTGGGCAGGTGGCTACAATGGATCTTGCTGGGTCTGGGGTAATTTTATACATCCTGAGCAGCACAGGAATGTTTTGGTGGTAGGATTGGTGGGTGATCTTTGCCTGTATAAAACCTATCCAAGACATATTGCAGTGGTTCAGATCTTTGAAGTAGCCAATTCAGGTTCTCATGAATGAGAAGTATGTATTCACAAGGTCTGTTCCTGCAAGGGAGCACAGATGCTCTCAAGCTTTCCTGATTAGTGGTGCAATAACTTTCTGTTGGGTTGTTATTGTTTTAATAGGTCAGTGTGATCTGAAAACACATTCAATTATTAAAAGGGAATCTGAGATAGTTGAGTCCCACTGAAAGAATAATGCATGGAATATTGGACTTACACCAAGGATTGCCAGGGAGAAAGGAAAATCAGAGTGCCTGTTTAGTTTGAATCACCCAGGGTACCTTTTGTACAGCTCCTTCGGCCTCCAGTGTCAGTGATTGCAGGGAAAAGAGTCCTTCACTGCCTTTAAGGAGCAGCAGGAACAGTGGCATGAGATCTTCTGTGGTGATTCCCAGCAGTGAATGTACCCAACTGATGCTTCCACAGAGCATTTGGAGTTCTTGCAGAGTCTTTGGGTTGTCCTTGATGTGCAGTGTTTGGGGTGTGATGGTTCTCTCTGTGCATTTTATGCCGAGCTACTTCCAGGGGGCTGTCTTTTGGACTTCATCTGCTGCAATCTTAAAACCTTTCTCCTGTGCCACAGTGATGACATCTTGTACGGCAACATCCAAAATGATTTGAGCTTCTGCACAAACTACTGTGTTGTTCATGTAACGAAAAATGATAGCATTAGGATGTCTTTTGTGGCTGGGCAAGAGAATTTGGGCTGCAAGGCATTGACAAGTAGTTAGGCTCTTCTCCATTCCTTGAGGCAATGCAGTCCACTGGTACCTCAACAAAGGTGCTTGTTGATTAGGGGACGGAAAAGGCAAACAAGGGGCTTTCATTGGGGTGCTCGAGAAGTCAAAAGAGCAGTCATTTAGATGTATAACAACCGTCTGCCAAACTCGAGGTATCATGGACACTGAGGGCAGGCTGGACTGGAGGGGACCCATGTCATCAATGACCTCGTTGATTTGCCTGAGGTCCTGCAGGAGCCGCCTCTTGTCTTTGCCAGGCTTTCATATGATAATGACAGGTGCATTGCAGGGGCTAGTAGATGGTACAATGTGGCCCACAGACAGCTGCTCCTGCACGAGGGACTGCAGGGCCTTTGACTTTCTGCCTGGGAGGGGCCACTGATCCACCCATATGGGGTCATTGGTCTTCCAGGTTAACTGAAGGGTGGCGCTCTGCTCTGTGGCCCTGTCTAGAAATCCTGAGGTGCTGATAGGATCTCTAGCCTTGTCCCCCTTTGGGACAAGAGGTCTTTTCCTCAAATTGTTATTGGTGCCTGGGCGACAAATGACCTTACTGTAGCAACTGTGCCCTCGGGACCTTCCATGCAGATGTTACTGTGACTCCAGAAGCTGGTAGTGGCTCCCCTGGTAGGTAATAATTACCCCAGCAACTGGAACCAGGGGCCATTCTTTTAGCCAGTCAGAGAGGGAAATTATGGTGATGTCATCTCCTGTATCTAATTCTCCAAAGAGACATCTCTTTCTCCCTTTACATGACTAAGCACACTTTGGAAAGGGTCTGTTTCAACCCGTAATCTGTGCCCTCAACAGCACTGGATCAGCTGCTGTGGTGATCATGTCCAGTGGGAGGTAGGCTCTGGCTATAACTGTTCCTTTTGGAATTAAAAGGGGAAGGAATAGGCATAGAGCCTGGACAGTTATCTCCTGCAAAGTCGTCAAAGTGACTACCTCAGGCAGTATAGTAAGTGTCTCCGTCCCTTTCCTTGTGTTGGTTAAAATCAAAATGTCTCTGGGCCGTTCTTCAGGCCCGTATTTGCCTGTGGGAATATGGTGAACATAAATATCGTGGATTGGAGTTGAAAAGGCGCTTACTAGCTGCCTTTAGGTTCCAGGGCAGAGCTGTCTTCTCTTGAGTTTTCTGCAGCTATCGAGCTGTCCTGATGCATCTGAGAAGGTCGCTGTGCTGGTTCTCCACAATGTTGGGGAGAGTAGGGTGGAAAGGCCTCGCATTTGGTGTCATCGTGCGGGGCCTTTCTGCGTCTGTGTGGGGTTTCCTGCAGGCCACCGGTTTTGCTGGTGTTGGAAAGTGTGTGGATGAGGGGGGCAGTGAGGACAGTGGCTGTGACAGCTAGAAGGTCCCTGGTAATAGCCTTTATTTTTACAATTCTATTGAGAATGCCTCATCTCCCCACATTTAATGCAAGGTCCTTTTTCATGTGTGTGTCAGGGAATAACTTGGGAGGCTACTAGCACGTCTACTACACCGTGACAGGAAGCATTGTCTAGGCTGGCATCACAGTATAAGGATGCCCTAATGGTGCATGCCATGACCATTTGTGCAATGGTAGGCTTTCTGTTGAGGGGTAGAGAAGATAAAATGACTTTACAGGTGTTGTTAGCATTTGTTTCAGCAAGTTTAGTAAGCAGTACCTTCCTGGCTTTTGGATGTTCAACTTTCTTCTCTATTGCTTGTGTAAGGTGGTCAATAAATTTTAGAAGAGATTTCCCAGGTCTTTGCAGGTCTCTTCTAACAGAGCTCACGGAAGGCCTATTGAAGGAGGTTTAGTGAAATCTTCCTCCCTGGCTAGATGGACTAGTGTTAGGTGGGCCCGCCTGTCTTCTCTAGCGTAGTCTTTTAAAAGTTGTTGTAGTAGTTTTTTCCCCATTCCTTCCCACAGAATAATTTCAGTGGGAGAATGTAGGATGCACATAAAAGGGCGTAAATTGTGGGGCACCAACACATGTATTGGATAGATGGTATTTAACAAATGATTAATATACAGCAAGCCGCTCCCATGGTCTTTCACTACTTTATAAAGGTCTTTCATCTTCCATGTATGAGAGCTTCCAATTAGGGCTTAGCCCCCCTCTGGTACTGCACCGGTGCTTCTTGTATTTTAGCTACCAATTCCCAGTCCCCCTCTTCTGCCACCAGCTTCCACATACTCATCCAAGAATCCTCAGGCTCATGCTGAAGGTCGGATGAACCTTCCCTCTCCTCTCCAGAAGAGGGAACTTGGTCTTTGGCAGCGGAGCGGGGCCTTGGGTGACTGGCCTGGCCAGGCCCGGTGTTGTGGGCCTTTGGTAACCAAGATGGCGGCCTTCCAGTTACCGCCCCTCACACTTCCAGCTCTGAGAGTGTGGGATCCGCAAGGGGCTGAGTTGGAGGGGGTAGGGCAGCGGGAGTAGGCAAGGAAGCGCTGGATCCCAATGCAGGGGTGGTACCTGACGCGGAGGTGGGATCCAACACAGGGGCAGGACCCGATGAGAGAGCTGAGGGTGGGAGGGAGTTTGACACTGACGACCCCCTCCAGAGGAGGGACTCCATTTTGTGAGCTATCTGAGGGGGATCCAGTGAGGAGAGGTACTGGAGAATGGGTTAGGGTAGAATCCAGGCCTGTGTGATCAGTACAGACCTGGGCAGGGGGTAGAGAAGGAGGGGAGATGTCAGCAGGTGGCTCGTCTGTGCTTTACAGCAGTTTCTGTCTCTCATCCTAATGGTGTCAGTGGGTTCTGGAATGCCGGGGGCAGAACAGAAAGTCTGGGTTGAATATTAGAACTTTGAATCCTTGAGAAAACTCCATAAAACATGTGAAAAATTGGGTAAAATGTTGAAACTCTTTTCACTCCCTGAGTTTGCAAAAGATAGAATCTTTCTCTAACTCAGTCCCAAAATGCTACATGACAAACTGAATCAACAGAAATATCTGGAAGCTCCATAAACAGCCAATGAACAAACGATTTCCAACTTCCCTTAGTAAAATCTTGCACTCTGAAAGGAGAACCTCCCTGACTCAAAGATATATGTCCCTCTCATCTTTGGATAATTTGTTACCCAGAGCTGCCCCTGATGTAACATGTGGCCCACCCACAGGACTAAAATATCACCCAAAGATCCTGCACTGCTGGTGGCTGTCCCCCAGCTCACTGCTCTGATGGCTCTGTATGCAGGTGTTTCAAAATATCCCATGGGCTTTGTCTATTGAGTCGACCCTCTTGCTGCTGGAGGGTGCCAACGCTGCCTTCAGCAAGCCCTGATAAAACTCAGGTCTCACTCCAGGGCAGAGGCTGATGCTGACCCAAGGCGTCTTCTGTCCGGTGACGGTGGAACAGTCGAAACGTCACTGTAATCGCTCTCAGGAATTCTCAAAGAAGGTCCCTGTTTGGGCACGCCTTGTTGTGGCATGTCCACAGCCAGCCTCTGTGAGAGACGTGCACTCCCATAGCTGGGAGCAGGCTTGCTTGAATGGATGATGGATGAGGCAAGAGAGGAGCGTTTGTGTGGAACTCCAAACAGTGTGGTTTGTGCTGGAGAGGGTCCAGGGACGGAGACAAAATGAGGCTGGGCACACAAGGTTTTATATGTGGGAAAAAAGGACCTTGTATGCAGTAACTTAGGACCAATAGAGGATAAGAAAGGGGAGAACACCTACGGGAGTACATATAAGGAAAGAAAAAACTTCATGATATCATGAAAATTACCTGAATCACCATGACCCAACAAAAGCCAATGGGCAAGACCATTGCTTTAGAGGTGTGCCGCAACTTACTTGAGTTCGTCAAAGTACTAATGAGGTATTAGAGTTCCAGTGGCAGGCCCCTGGACCTCCAAACAACTACTACTTCCTGAGACTTCATTGCTGACTTCATTGAGGAGCTCAGCAGTGCTGAAGGCTGAGGCCTGTCATTTGTCGTCCCTTTAAGATGGCAGTGGAGGTGCCCTGAGTGCACATTCAGAGGCAAATTCATGGCTTCTCATGCCAAGACGCCAAAACTAAATGTGCACGGTGCCTTCCTTGAATGACATTTAGTCCTCTGAAATATCTACAGGAAGTGGTCTGAAACTGCTTTGTGAGCCTGCTGCTTGGGATCAGCTGTGAGAGACTGAGGGCTGGCCTGTGCCCGGTGCTGTGTCCCACTGGGAGCAGCCGCACAGGCTCATGTGCAGAGCAGGCACTGCCAGAAGCCCTGGAGATGTCACCTGCCCTGCAGCCACCTTTGTGAAGGTGCTGTAAACTACAGCTGACTTTCCCCATGGAGAATTTGTTGGTTTAGTCACTATGGAGAATACTATGGGATTTGCCCCTGGCAGCTTTGATGGGGATTCTTGGGGAGTGTGGGGTTTTGGGGGCAGCTGCCCAGGCAGGGGCTGAGCTCGGGGCCCTGTTGCGCCCATGGCCCCAGCAGTAGCAGCAGCAGCAGCAGCCCCAGGGCCCAAAGCCCCATGCCCCCTGCCCAGCACAGGCTGCCCTGTCCCTGCAGCTGTCACCCGAGTGGGGCCCAGGGACCAGTGGCCGCTGGCAGCAGCAGGAATGCGGGCAGGGTGAGGATGCCCTGGCTTGGCTTTTGTCTCTGGAACAATGCGGGCTCAGGGCAGTGCAGAGCAGGCTGGGAAGCAGAGCCCAGGGCCTTTGGAGGCTACAAGGCTTAAAGACCTGTCCTTGCAGCAGCCCAGATGCAGGTGGCCCAGTTGCCAAGGCTGTGGTGGCCTTGAGAGTGTGCAGGTCGGTTTTTCAAGGCTGTGGCCTCCTGGCGGCTCTGGGCCCAGGAGTCCCTGTGGCTGCAGCAGGAAGGGTGGCTGAAGGTTTGCTGCCTGCTTTGGTGGCATGGCTGCAGGGGCCAGTGCTGTGAGAGCCCCCTGGGTGAGAGCTGGTGAGAGAGAGCTGAGCTCTTGGGGACAGCGCTGTGCCCCAGGCCAGGAAGAGCAGCAGTGCCCAGTGCCAGGAGCGGTGTCAGTGGGAGCCCCTGTACACAGGGACCCCCAGCCCCGGGGTGGCAGTGCCAGCACCCCCAGGGTCCTCCAGCCCTGGGAACGTGGAACAAGTGGAACCCACAAGCGTGCAAAGGCTGCCTGTGCCCAAAGGAATGGCCTAGAGAAGTCAGGTTTTTAAAAGAAACTATTTATTTGCCGAAGATCGGCAAATCTATGATTTAGAGAATATGTGTCATTATAACAATCGATATAACAACAACTACAACAATGTTCAGAACAAATTTACATGGGATCCGATGGGCTAACAATCTTCAAAATGTATTTACAAAAAACTTCCAATGTAGAAAACATATTTACAAGGAATTTCTAAACTTCGAACATATTTACAAAGGCATCAGATGTGCCATGTTGTGCATGAGTCCTGAAAGAAAGGAAGCAGCAGAGCTGGACTCAGCTGGCAGCACTGGGACCAGCAGGGCTGAGAGCTGGGCCCCAGGGGCTGGGCCGGGGCTGGCAGGGCTGGCGTGGCCCCAGACAAGCGCAGGGCAGGGCGGGGCTGGTGCTTGTGGCAGCACAATCCAGGCCCCCTGCGGGCACCGTGTCCCTGAGCGGGGCCATCCAACCCAGCCCAGCCTGGCGTCAGGGGACCCAGTGTGTGTGTGGGCTGGGCGTGGGAAGCATCTGCCTGTCTTACCTGTGGGGCTCCATCTTCATCCAAGGACCATGGGCTCCTCCTCATCCTCCTCGTCAACTTCCATCTCCTCGGTGTTATCCTCGTCATCCCCTTCCATCTCTTCAGTGTTGTCCTCCACCTCTATTTCCATGTCCTCAACAGTGGAGGACATGGAAGTAGAGGAGGAGTCCACCTCCATAATTTCTTCCTCATCCAGCCCCAGGTCCACTTCCATCTCCTCCACAGTGTCTCTGTCAGTCTGCAAGGGGCAGCACAATCTCCCAGTCCTGTCCCACGCCATCCATTCCCACATGGCTGCAGCCTGCCCAAGCCAGGTGCCCCCTGCCTGGCATGGCACTGTACCTCCATGGGCACAGCAGGGCACATCCTGCTGGGATTGGTGCTCCAGATCAGGCAGAAGGAAAAGCCCAGGCAGCAGCAGCAGCACCTCAGCGCTGAGGGTCAGAGCACAGAGAGAGCGGCAACTGACCCTTGGCAGCCGGTGAAGTGTCTGCTGTGCTCGTTTCCAGGTCCTGGACGTTCCACCTGGAACCCTCTGGGAGCTGTGATGTCACTGAAGTTTCAGGGCCCCTGCTCAGTGGGAGATGGGGATGGCAGAATGATCAAATCCTTGAGTGGTTTGGCTTGGAAGAGACCCTAAAGATGATCTGGTTCCAAGCTGAGCAAGCTCCCAGCAGAGCAGATTGCTGGGGCCCCTGTCCCACCTGGCCTTGGATGTTGCTGGGGATGGGGCATCCACAGCCTCTCTGCACTGGTCCCTGTGTCAGGGACAAGCACCCTGAGAGTAAAGAACTTCTTCCCATCATCAAATCTCCTCTACCTCTTGCAGTTTGGTCCCATTCTCCCTTGTCCTTTCACTACAGTTCCTGACCAAGAGTGCTCTCCCACTTCCCTGTTGGTCAGGCTGTTCCTGCAGGGTCACACGTGTGGCTGGACCTGCAGACAGGACAGGGAAGCCAAGTTCCCAGTTAGAGAAAATGGGGAAAGTGACACTAGAGATGAGAGAAGACAGAAAATGTAGAAAAATGCAAGGCATTGGTTTGGGTGGGCAACGCATCCATGCCTTTTATTAGAAGCCAGGTTCTCTGTTGCCCTCAGTTCCTGTGTTGCAGCCTGCCCACAGCCAGCCTGTGTGAGGAACCTGCACTCCCAGAGCTGGGAGCACACTTGCTTAAACTGCTGGTGAACGAGGCGAGTGAGGGATCTTTGTGTGGATCTCCAAACACTGTGGATTGCACTGAAGACAGTCCAGGAAGGGAGACAAAATGGGGCTGTGCACACAGATGGAAAATGGGGGGAAAAATCAGGGTAGCATTGCAGTAAGCCAGGACCAAAATGGTATAAGAGAGGGGAGAACCTTCTAGGGGGTGTACATATAAGGAAAATACAGCGGTTGAACTGGGTGATGCCAGCAAAATGTGCTGCATCACCAGGAGCCTGAAAATGCCCATGGACGAGACCATTGCATGCAGAGCGGTTTCTCTCTTTTACCTTGGTCACTTTGCCCAGAGGTATTACAGCTTCCTTGATAGGCCCCCGCATCCCAAGAACTTCCCCCTTTTTGTTGCCTTTAAAGAAGGCTTCTGCCCTAGATTTTTGCAGGCATTTATTAAAATGGGATAAAATAACCAACACAATGAATACAATAAACAGTGTTCACAAAACAGTCTTAACTAAAGATGTAAACCAGCCTTTCACCCTGCTGTGTTTGAAAATTCCAGTGAACCAGTCAATGTTGCCTTCCATCTGCATCTTGTTTCCTTGATCTTTCAGCAGCTGGATACCCTGATATACTGACTCTCTCTGTGACAACAGGTAGAAAAAACACCTGCCTTCAAATGCCTGACAGTCATGGCCATGGACAAGAAATTGTGGCTTTTCTGTGGAAGCACACAGCAAAAAGCATGCGGCTCAGTGAGAAGCATCCAGATTCCTGTTCAGCAGCAACCAATGACAGCATCCTCTGCCTTTAGCTAATTTAGAATCTTGAGGCTTGGGTTGCCTAAAAGCAAACACGTAAAGAGATTAGAAGATGAAACTTAAGTTGTGGTGCCAATAAACTTTCTCTTCTGTAAGGCAAGGGTATGAACACAGCTTATTAGAAGAATCATATATCAATGCTTAAATATAAGGTTTACAAATATTAAGACATATATCCTGGTTAGTGGTGTCTGAGCCATCTTGGTGTGTGTGGTCAACGCTGCATAGGAGATCTTCTGTCGTTCTTTTTCTTCTTTCCCAGGCTGCTGCTGTCTCTCTTAGGCTTTCATTCTGTTCTTCTGATGGTTGCTCAGGTGTTTGCCTCGCGGTTCCCAGAAACAGTTTTAATGTATTTTGCTGGGATTCATCTTAGGAGTGTTGCTGTAAAGACAAGGACATCTTCTCTTTCCCAAGTAATTAATGGGAAAGGGCCCATCAATTTTTTAGATTCAGGGTCTTTGCTCAACACAGGTGACTTTTCTTTTATTTGGGCTGCAGCTGAATTATTAAAATGCCTGATGACTGGGGGAGTTGGCTCCATAAATGGGTTGTTCAAAAAGTTGAGTACGTAAAAGGCCTTGGCCGGTCTCTCAATGGAAGATAATATCTGCATTACCCCTCTCAGTTGATCAAGGATCCTTTTGATGGCTCAGTTGGCCCTCTCAGCGATGGACTGTCCTGTGGCAGAGTGGGGTATGCCTGTGACATGTTTTATACCCCAGTGGTCAGAAACATGTTGGAATCAATGTGATGTATAAGCAGGAGTATTATCAGTTTTAATTTCCTGTGGAAGTGCTAAGATGGAAAAACCTAACAATTTATGTTTTACAGCATCATTTTTTGATTTTTCACCAGCATGGGCAGAGGAAAAAATCACACTGTAAAAGCATCGATTGAGACGTGGATATATTTTAGTCTGGCGAAAGAGGGCTAGTGTGTGATGTCTGATTGCCAGATGTGGAGACTCTCTAGTCCTCTTGTATTGCCTCCAGCTCTGACAGAAGCAAGACCATGTTCCTGACAATTGGGGCAGGTGGCTACAATGGATCTTGCTGGGTCTGGGGTAATTTTGAACATGCTGAGCAACGCAGGAATGTTTTGGTGGTAGAATTGGTGGCTGATCCTGTCTGCGTAAAAAAGATCTAAGGCATATTTCAATGGTTCAGATGTTTGAAGTAGGCAATTGAGGTGCTTCTGAGTGAGAAGTAAGTATATATTCACAAGGTGTCTGTTCCTGCAAGGGAGCACAGACGCTCTCTAGCTTTCCTGATAAGTTGTGGAATAACTTTCTGTTGGGTTGTTATCATTTTAGTAGGTTGGTGTAATCTGAAAACACAATCCATTATTATCAGGGGATCTGAGATAGTTTAGTCCCACTGAAACAATAATATATGGAATTTTGGACTTACACCAAGGATTTCCAGGGAGAAAGGAAATTTAGGGTGGTATCTGTGTGCCTGTTAATTTGAATCACCCAGGAGACCTTTTGTACAGCTGCTTCTGCCTCCAGTGTCAGTGATTGTGGAAATAGAGCCCTTCACTGCCTTTAAGGAGCAGGAGCAGTGGCATCACATCTTCTGTGGTGATTCCCAGTAGTGAATGTACATATCTGATGCTTCCACAGAGTTGGTGGAGTTCTTGCAGAGTCTTTGGGTTGTCCTTGATTTGCAGTGTTTGGGGTGTGATGGTTCTCTCTGTGCTTTTTAGGTTGAGGTACTTCCAGGGCGCTGTCTTTTGGACTTTATCTGCTGCAATCTCAAAACCTTTAGGCTGTACTGCCGTGATGACATTTGATACTGCAACATCCAAAATGATTTGAGCTTCTGCACAAATGACTGTATCGTCCATGTAATGAAAAATGATAGCATTAGGATGTCTTTTCCGGCTGGGCGAGAGAATTTGGGCTGCAAGGCATTGACAAGTAGTTGGGCTCTTCTCCATTCCTTGAGGCAATGCAGTCCATGGGTACCTCTGTAAAGGTGCTTGTCCATTTTGGGTCGGAAAAGGCGAACAATGGGCTTTCATTGGGGTGCAAGGAGAAGTCAAAAGAGCAGTCATTTATATGTATAACAACCATCTGCCAAACTCGATGTAACTTGGAGGCTGAGGGCAGGCTGGACTGGAGGGGATCCATGTCCTCGATGCCCTTGTTGATTTTCCTGAGGTCCTGCAGGAGCCGCCTCTTGTCTTTGCCAGGCTTTCATATGATAATGACAGGTGCATTGCAGGGGCTAGTAGATGGTACAATGTGGCCCACAGTCAGCTGCTCCTGCACGAGGGATTGCAGGGCCTTTAACTTTCTGCCTGGGAGGGGCCACTGATCCACCCATACGGGGTCGTTGGTCTTCCAAGTAAACTGAAGGGTGGCGTGCTGCTCGGTTGCCCCATCTAGAAATCCTGAGGTGTTGATATGATCTCTAGCCTTGTCCCCCTTTGGGACAAGAGGCCTTTCCTCAAATTGTTATTGGTGCCCAGGTGACGAATGATCTTACTGTAGCAACTGTGCCCTCAGGACCTTCCATGTACATGGTACCTTGACTCCAGAAGCTGGTAGTGGCTCTCCCGATGCCAATAATCACTCCAGCAGCTGTAACCAGGGGCCAGTCTTTTTGCCAATCAGAGAGGAAAATTATGGTGATGTCAGCTCCTGTATCTAATAGCCCTGAATTACATTGTTTCTCCCTTTACATAACAAAACACACTTTAGAATGGGTCTTTTTCTGCTCGTAATCTGTGCCCACGTCAGCATTGGATCAGCTGGTGTGGTGATCATGTGCAGGAGGAGATAGGCTTGGGCTAGAACTGTTCTTTTTGGAATGAAAAGGGGGGGGGAATAAGCACAGAGCCTGGACAGTTATCTCCTGCAAAGATGTCAAGGTGACTGTCTCAGGTAGTATAGTGAGTGTCTCCATCCCTTCCCTGGTGTTGGTTAAAATCAAAAAGTCTTTGGGCTGTCCTTCAGGCCTGTATTTGCCTGTGGGAAAATGGTGAACATAAATATCATGGATTGGAATAGAAAAGGTGCTTAGCAGCTGACTTTGGGTTCCAGGGCAGAGCTCTTATTTGTCGAGTTTTCTGCAGTGATCAAGCTGTCCTGATGGATCTGAGAAGGTCGCTGTGCTGGTTCTCCACGATGTTGGGGAGAGTAGGGCGGAACGGCCTCACTTTGATGTCATCGCGAGGGGCCTTTCCATGTCTGTGTGGGTTTTTCTGCAGGCCACTGCTTTTGCTGGTGTTGGAAAGCGTGTGCACGAGGGGGGCAGTGAGGACAGTGGTTATGACACCTAGAAGGTCCCTGGTAATGGTCTGTATTTTTACAATTCTGTCAAAAATGCCTCATCTCCCCATCTCCCCAGATTTAAAGCGAGGTCCTTTTTCATGTGTATGTCAGGGAATAGCTTTGGAGGCTACTAGCACCTCTACTACACCCTGACTGGTAGCCTTATGTAGACTGGCATCACGGTGTATGGTAGCCCTAAGGGTGCATGCCTCAACCATTTTGCAATGGTAGGCTTTGGGGTGAGGGGTAGAGAGGGTAATATGTCTTTTCAGGTGTTGTTAAGATTTGTTTCAGCAAGGGTAGGAAGTAGTACCTTCCTGACTTTTGGATGTTCAACTTGCTTCTCTATTGCTTGTGTAAGGCGGTCACTAAATTTTATAAAGTATTCCCAGGTCCCTGCAGATTGTCTGTGAAATCTAGAGTAGGTGTTGCTTCATTGGGTGTCTGCATGAGAGCTGTCTTTGCAGCACTTTTATCTCTTCTAACACAGGTCAGGAAGGTGTCTTGCGTGATTCTCAGGTTTAATGAAATCTTCCTCCCTGGCTAGATGGACTAGTGTTAGGTGTGCCCACCTCTCTTCCCTAGCATTGTCTTTTAATAGTTGTTGTATTAGATTTTTCCCCATTCCTTCTCACAGAACAAATTCAGTGTCGAGAGTAGGATGCGCATAAAATGGTTCAGATTGTGAGCCCCATTATATGTGCAGCAAAGACACCATTCAAGAAATTATTAAAATACAGTGAGCCCCTCCCATGGTCTTTTGCTGCTTTATAAAGGTCTTTCATCTCCCATGTGTGACAGCTTCCCATCAGAGGTTAGCCCCCCTTCGGTACTGCACCAGTGCTGCTTGTATTTTAGCTACCAATTCCCAGTCCTCCTCTTCAGCCACCAGCTTCTCCATCGTCTGCCAAGAATCCTCAAGCTCATGCTCAAGGTCAGATGAATCTCTCCTCTCCTCTCCTCTCCTCTCCTCTCCTCTCCTCTCCTCTCCTCTCCTCTCCTCTCCTCTCCTCTCCTCTCCTCTCCTCTCCTCTCCTCTCCTCTCCTCTCCTCTCCTCTCCTCTCCTCTCCTCTCCTCTCCTCTCCTCTCCTCTCCTCTCCTCTCCTCTCCTCTCCTCTCCTCTCCTCTCCTCTCGAAGGAACTTTGTCTTTGGCAGAGGAGCGGGGCCTTGGGGTGACTGGCCTGGCCAGGCCCGGTGTTGTGGGCCTTAGGTAGTCAAGATGGCGACCTTCCAGTTACCGCCCCTCACACTTCTGTCTCTGACAGCGTGGGATCCGCAAGGGGCTGAGTTGGAGGGGTTAGGGCAGCGGGAGTAGGCAAGGAAACGCTGGATCCCAAAGCAGGGGTGGTACCTAACGCAGAGGTGGGATCCAACATAGGGGGAGGACCCGATGAGGGAGCTGAGGGTGGGAAGGAGTTTGACATTGACGACCCC
This sequence comes from Zonotrichia albicollis, assembly GCF_047830755.1. NCBI lineage: Eukaryota > Metazoa > Chordata > Aves > Passeriformes > Passerellidae > Zonotrichia > Zonotrichia albicollis. Next base: position 4,885,392 of record NC_133842.1, read on the forward strand.
CTCCAGAAGTGGGACTCCATTTTGTGAGCTATCTGAGGGGGATCCAGTGAGGAGAGGTACTGGAGAATGGGTTAGGGTAGAATCCAAGCCTGTGTGATCAGTACAGACCTGGGTAGGGGGTAGAGAAAGAGAGGAGATGGCAGACAGCAGGTGGCTTGTCTGTGCTTTACAGCAGTTTCCGTCTCTCACCCTTATCTTGGTATCAGTGGGTTCAGGAATGCCTGGGGCAGAACAGAAAATCTGCGTTGAATATTTGAACTTTGAACCCTTGAGAAAACTCTATAAATCATATAAAAAATTGGGTAAAATGTTGCGATTCTTATCACTCCCTGAGTTTTCCAAAAATAGAGTTTTCTTAACTCAGTCCCAGAATGCTATAAGACTAACTAAATACACAGAAATGTCTGGAAGCTCCGTAAACAGCCAATGAACAAACGACTTCCAACATCCCTTAGTAAAACTCTTCCACACATAAAGGAGAACCTCCCTAACTCGAATATATATGTCCCTCTCATCTTTGGATAATTTGTTACCCAGAGCTGTCCCTGATGTAAAGGGAAGTCCACCCAGAGGTCTAAAATATCACCCAAGCATCCTGCACTGCAGGCGGCTGTCCCCCCATTCACTACACTGGTTGCTCTGGATACAGGTGTTTCAAAATGTCCCCTAGGCTTCACCATCTGAGCCGGCCCTGTTGCCGCTGGAGGGTGCTGATGCTGCCTTCAGCAAGCCCTGATAAAACTGATAAAACATTCATTTAAAGGGCTGCCTCACTTTTACTTTAATTTGCCATTTTTGTCGTAAGGTATTTTAGTTCCAGTAATAGGCCCCTGGCCCTCCACAAACCTGCATTCTCCTGAGACTTCATTGCTGGGTCAGGAACTCAGCAGAGCTGAAAGCAAAAGCGTGTCCTTTGTGATCCCTTTGGGATGGCAGTGGAAGTGCCCTGAGCACACATTCAGAGGCACTTTCATGGCTTCTCATGCCACAACACCAAAAAACTAAATGTGCAAGGTGACTTCCTTGAATGACATGTAGTCCTTTGAAATATCTACAGGAAGTGGTCTGGAAATGCTTTGTGAGCCTGCTCCTTGGGATCAGCTGTGACGGGCTGAGGACAGGCCTGAGCCCGGTGCTCTGTCCCACTGGGAGCAGCCGCACAGGCTCACGTGCAGAGCAGACACTGCCAGAAGCCCTGGAGATGTCACCTGCCCTGCAGCCACCTTTGTCAAGGTGCTGTAAACACCAGCTGGTGCTGACTTTCCAATTGGATCCCTTGGTTTAGCCACTATGGGGAATTTATTTCCTGAAGCCCGTGGGATTTCCCCCGGCAGCTGTGATGGGGATGCTCGGGGAGTGTGGGGCTTTGGGGGCAGCTGCCAGAGCAGGGGCTGAGCTCGGGGCCCTGTTGCGCCCATGGCCCGCAGCAGCAGCAGCCCCAGGGCCCAAAGCCCCGTGCCCCCTGCCCAGCACAGGCTGCCCTGTCCCTGCAGCTGTCACCCGAGTGGGGCCCAGGGACCAGTGGCCGCTGGCAGCAGCAGGAATGCGGGCAGGGTGAGGGTGCCCTGGCTTGGCTTTTGTCTCTGGAACAATGCGGGCTCAGGGCAGTGCAGAGCAGGCTGGGAAGCAGAGCCCAGGGCCTTTGGGGGCTGCAAGGCTTAAAGACCTGTCCTTGCAGCAGCCCAGATGCACGTGGCCCAGTTGCCAAGGCTGTGGTGGCCTTGAGAGTGTGCAGGTGGATTTTGCAAGGCTGTGGCCTGCTGGTGGCTCTGGGCCCAGGAGTCCCTGTGGCTGCAGCAGGAAGGGTGGCTGAAGGTTTGCTGCCTGCTTTGGTGGCATGGCTGCAGGGGCCAGTGCTGTGAGAGCCCCCTGGGTGAGAGCTGGTGACAGAGAGCTGAGCTCTTGGGGACAGCGCTGTGCCCCAGGGCAGGAAGAGCAGCAGTGCCCAGTGCCAGGAGCGGTGTCAGTGGGAGCCCCTGTGCACAGAGACCCCTAGCCCCGGGAACGCAGAACAAGTGGAACCGGCAATGTGCAAAGGCTGCCTGTGCCCAAAGGAATGGCCAAGAGGTGTCAGGTTTTAAAATATTACGGTATTTATTTGCCAAAGATCGGCAAATGTAGGATTTACAGAACATGTTTCGTTATAACAATCGTTATAAAAACATCAACAGTAATGTGCAAAACATAATTACATGGGATCTGATGGGGTAACAATCTTCAAAACGTATTTACAGGAAAATTGTAACATAGTCAACATATTTACAGGAAACTTTAAAACTTTCAAACGTATTTACAAAGGCATCGGTCTGTGCCATCATGTGCATGAGTCCTGAAAGAAAGGAAGGAGCAGAGCTGGACTCAGCTGGCAGCCCTGGGCCCAGCAGGGCTGGGAGCTGGGCCCCAGGGGCTGGGCCGGGGCTGGCAGGGCTGGCGTGGCCCCAGGCAAGCGCAGGCCAGGCCGGGGCTGGTGCTTGTGGCAGCACAATCCAGGCCCCCTGCGGGCACCGTGTCCCTGAGCGGGGCCATCCAGCCCAGCCCCAGCCTGGCGTCAGGGGACCCAGTGTGTGTGTGGGCAGGGTGTGGGAAGCAGCTGTCTGTCTTACCTGTGGGGCTCCATCTTCATCCAAGGACCATGGGCTCCTCCTCATCCTTGTCATCAACTTCCATGTCCTCGATGTTATCCTCCTCATCCACCTCCATCTCTTCGATGGTCTCCTCCTCCTCTACTTCCATGTCCTCAACTGGGGAGGACATGGAAGTAGAGGAGGAGTCCACCTCCATCATTTCTTCATCATCTAGCCCCTGGTCCACTTCCATCGCCTCCACAATGTCTCTGTCAGTCTGCAAGGGGCAGCACAATCTCCCACTGGGCTTCCTGTCCCACACCATCCATTCCCACATGGCTGCAGCCTGCCCAAGCCAGGTGCCCCCTGCCTGGCATGGCACTGTACCTCCATGGGCACAGTAGAGCACATCCTGCTGGGATTGGCACTCCAGAGCCAGCAGCAGGAAAAGCCCAGCCAGCAGCAGCACCTCAGCTCTGAGGGTCAGAGCGCAGAGAGAGCGGCAACTGACCCTTGGCAGCTGGTGAAGTGTCTGCTGTGCTCATTTACAGGTCCTGGACGTTCCACCTGGAACCCTCTGGGAGCTGTGATGTCACTGAAGTTTCAGGGCCCCTGCTCAGTGGGAGATGGGGATGGCAGAATGATCAAATCCTTGAATGGTTTGGCTTGGAAGGGACCCTAATGATATTCTGGTTCCAAGCTGAGCAAGCTCCCAGCAGAGCAGATTGCTGGGGCCCCTGTCCCACCTGGCCTTGGATGTTGCTGGGGATGGGGCATCCACAGCCTCTCTGCACTGGTCCCTGTGTCAGGGACAAGCACCCTGAGAGTAAAGGACTTCTTCCCATCATCAAATCTCCTCTACCTCTTGCAGTTTGATCCCATTTTTGCTTGTCCTGTCACTAAAGTTCCTGACAAAGTGTTCTCCTCCACTTCCCTGTGGGTCAGGCTGTTCCTGCAGGGTCATACATGTGTCTGGACCTGCAGAAAAGAGAGAGAGAGTGCTAAATTGCCAGTCAGAAAAAATGGGGCATATGGCATGAGGACTGAGAGGATAAGGAAAATGTAGAGACATGCATGTTGTTTCTTTGGTGGGTTGAGTGATTTGTGCATTTTATTAGAGGCCGGGTTGCCTCGTGCACTCAGGTTCCGTGTTGCAGCCTGCCCACAGCCAGCCTCTCTGTGTGACTTGCACACGCAGAGCTGGGAGCATGCTTGCTTCAACTGCTGTTGAACGAGGCGAGTGAGGGATCTTTGTGTGGAACTGCAAACACTTCAGTGGATTGCACTGAAGAGCGTCCAGGAACGGAGACAAAATGGGGCTTGGAACACAGAGGGAAAACTGGGGGGAAAAGCCGGGGAGCAATGGAAAGAGCCAGGACTAAAACGGTACAGGAGAGGCGAGGACATTCCAGGGGGAATACATATAAGGAAAATACAGCAGTTGAACCGGATGATACCAATGAAACGCCATGGGCCTGAAAATGCCCATGGGCGAGACCATTGCATTCAGAGCGGTGTCTCTCTTTTACCTTGGTCACTTCGCCCTGAGGTATTACAGTTCCAGTGGTAGGCCCCTGGGCCCTCACATCTCCCCCTTTTTGTTATCTATAAAAACAGCTTCTGCTATTGAGTTTTGCAGGCATTAAGCAAAAAAGGATAAGATAACCAACGCAATGAATACAAAAAACAAAGCCCACACAACAGTCTTAACTAGAGATGAAAGCCAGCCTCGCAAACCCCTGTGTTTGGAAAGTCCAGTGAACCAGTCGATGCTGCCTTCTGTCTGGATCTTGTTTCCTTGATCTTTCAGCAGCTGGATGCCCTGGTAATCTGACTCCCTATGAGACAGCAGATAGAAAAAGCACATGCCTTCAAATGCCTGCCTGGCTTCTACATGGCCATGAAATTGCTGCTTGTTAATGGAAGCACCCAGCTGAAGGCATGCAACTCAGTGAGGAGCATCAGATTCCTGCTGCAGCAGCAACCAATGGCAGCATCCTCTGCCTTTAGCTGATGTAGTATCTGAAGGCTTGGGTGTACTAAAAGTAAACAGATGAAGAGATTAGAAGGTGGAACTTAAGTTGTGGTGCCACTAAACTTTCTCTTCTGTAAGGCAAGGGTGTGAACACAGCTTATTAGAAGAACCATATATCAATGCTAAAATATAATTTTTACAAATGTTAAGTCATATATCCTGGTTAATGATGTCTGAGCCATCTTGGTCTTGGTGTGTGTGGTAAGCGCTGCTTAGGAGATCTTCTTCTGTCCTTCTCCTTCTTCTTTTCCAGGCTGCTACTCTCTCTCTTAGGCTTTCATTCTGTTCTTCTGATGGTGGCTCTGGTGTTTGCCGCGTGGTTCCCAGAAACAGTTTTAATGTATTTTGCTGGGATCCATCTTAGGAGTGTTGCTGTAAAGACAAGGACATCTTCTCTTTCCCAAGTAATTAATGGGAAAGGGCCCCTCAATTTTTTAGATTCAGGGTCTTTGCTCAACACAGGTGACTTTTCTTTTATTTGGGCTGCAGCTGAATTATTAAAATGCCTGATGACTGGGGGAGTTGGCTCCATAAATGGGTTGTTCAAAAAGTTAAGTACGTAAAAGGCCTTGGCCAGTCTCTCAATGGAAGATAATATCTGGATTACCCCTCTCAGTTGATCAAGGATCCTTTTGATTGATCAGTTGGCCCTCTCGGCTATGGACTGTTCTGTGGCAGAGTGGGGTATGCCTGTGAAATGTTTTATACCGCAGTGGTCAGAAACTTGTTGGAATCAGTGCAAGGTATAAGCAAGTGCATTATCAGTTTTAATTTCCTGTGGAATTGCTAAGGTGGAAAAAACGAAAAAGTAATGTTTTATAGCATCTTCTGATTTTTCTCCAGCATGGGCAGAGCCAAAAAACACACTGGTAAAGGCGTCGATTGAGACGTGGGTGTATTTTAGTCTGTCCAAAGGAGCTTAGTGTGTGATGTCTGATTGCCAGATGTGGAGACTCTCTAGTCCTCTTGGATTGCCTCCAGCTCTGCCAGAAGCAAGGCCATGTTCCTGACAATTGGGGCAGGTGGCTACAAGGGATCTTGCTGGGTCTCAGGTAATTTTGAAAATCCTGAGCAGCACAGGAATGTTTTGATGGTAGAATTGGTGGCTGATCCTTGCCTTTCCAAAATCTATCTAAGGCATATTGCAGTGTTTCAGATGTTTGAAGTAGGCAATTGAGGTGCTCTTGAGTGAGAAGTATATATTCACAATGTGTCTGTTCCTGCAAGGGAGCACAGACACTCTCTAGCTTTCCTGATAAGTTGTGGAATAACTTTCTGTTGGGTTGTTATCATTTTAGTAGGTTGGTGTAATCTGAAAACACAATCCATTATTATCAGGGCATCTGAGATAGTTGAGTCCCACTGAAAGAATAATAAATGGAATTTTGGACTTACACCAAGGATTGCCAGGGAGAAAGGGAAATTAAGGTGGTATCTGTGTGCCTGTTTAGTTTGAATCACCCAGGATACCTTTTGTACAGTTGCTTAGGCCTCCAGTGTCAGTGATGGCGGGAATCGAGCCCTTCACTGCCTTTAAGGAGCAGGAACAGTGGCATGAGATCTTCTGTGGTGATTCCCAGCAGTGAATGTACCCAACTGATGGTTCCACAGAGCTGGTGCAGTTCTTGCAGAGTCTTTGGGTTGTCCTTGATTTGCAGTGTTTGTGGTGTGATGGTTCTCTCTGCAGTTTTTAGGCCAAGACACTTCCAAGGGGCTGTCCTTTGAACTTTATCGGCTGCAATCTTAAAACCTTTCTCCTGTAGCGCAGTGATGACATCTTGTACGGCAACATCCAAAATGATTTGAGCTTCTGCACAAACGACTGTGTAGTCCATGTAGTGAGTAATGATAGCATTAGGATGTTCATTATATGGTCCATAGAATGAAAAGCGATTAGCATTAGGGCAAGGGAATTTGGACTTCAAGCCATTGACAAATATTAGGGCTACTCTTCATTCGTTGAGGGAATACAGTCCACTGGTACCTCTGTAAAGCTGCTTGTCGATTTAGTGACGGAAAAGGCAAACCAGGAGGGTGTCTTTGGGCTGCATGGGGGTGTCAAAAAAGTAGTCATTAAGATCTGTATCAACCATCTGCCAATAACAGTGTAATCATGGGTACAATTGGATTAAACCTCCCTGAACTAGCCTTCCTTCACATCTCAACCCACGCAATCTTCAAAGCAATGCTCTTCCTATGCTCAGGCTCCATCAATCACAGCCTAAACAGCAAAGAAGATATCAAAAAAATAGGAGGACTCCAAAAATTGCTACCCACAACTACGGCATGGTGCACCACCGGCAATCTCGAGGTATCATGGAGGCTGAGGGCAGGCTGGACTGGAGGGGACCCATGTCATCAATGACCTCGTTGATTTTCCTGAGGTCCTGCAGCAGCCGCCTCTTGTCTTTGCCAGGCTTTCATATGATAATGACAGGCACATTGCAGGGGCTAGTAGATGGTACAGTGTGGCCCACAGACAGCTGCTCCTGCACGAGGGACTGCAGGGCCTTTAACTTTCTGCCTGGGAGGGGCCACTGATCCATTCATATGGGGTCATTGGTCTTCCAGGTTAACTGAAGGGTGGCGCGCTGCTCTGTGACCCCATCTAGAAATCCTGAGGTGCTGATAGGATCTCTAGCCTTGTCCCCCTTTGGGACAAGAGGTCTTTTCCTCAAATTGTTATTGGTGCCCGGGCGACGAATGATCTTACTGTATCACTGTGCCCTCAGGACCTTCCATGCAGATGTTACTGTGACTCCAGAAGCTGGTAGTGGCTCCCCTGGGAGCTAATAATTACCCCAGCGGCTGGAACCAGGGGCCATTCTTTTTGCCAATCAGAGCAGGAAATTTTGGTGACATCAGTTCTTGTAGCTAATACTCCTGAAAGACATCTCTTTCTCCCTTTACATGACAAAGCACACTTTAGAATGGGTCTGTTTCTGCCTGTTGTCTGTGCCCACAACAACATTGGATCAGCTGGTGTGGTGATCATGTCCCGTAGGAGGTAGGCTCTGGATATAAATGGTTTTTTTTGAATGAAGAGGGGAAAGTCTAAGCATAGAACCTGGACAGTTATCTCCTGCAAATGTCAAGGCGAGTACCTCAGGTAGTAGAGTGAGTGTCCCCATCCCTTCCCCAGTGTTGGTTTAAATCAAAATATCTTTGGGCTGTCCTTCAGGCCTGTATTTGCCTGTGGGAAAATGGTGAACATAAATATTGTGGATTGGAAATGAAAAGGCCCCTACCAGCTGCCTTTGGTTTCCAGGGCAGAGCTGTCTTCTGTCGAGTTTTCTGCAGTGATCAAGCTGTCCCGATGGATCTGAGAAGCTCACTGTGCTGGTTCTCCATGATGTTGGGGAGAGTGGGGCGGAACAGCCTCGCATTTGGTGTCATCGTGCGGGGCCTTTCCGCGTCTGTGTGGGGTTTCCTGCAGACCACCTGTTTTGCTGATGTTGGCAAGCGTGTGAACAAGGGGGGCAGTGAGGACAGTGGCTGTGACACCTAGAAGGTCCCTAGTAATAGCCTGAATTTTTACAATTCTATTGAAAATGGTCACCTTTCCACATTTTATGCAAGGTCCTTCTTCATGTGTATGTCAGGGAATAACTTGGGAGGCCACTAGCACCTCTACTACACCCTGACTGGTAACCTTAGCTAGGCTGGCAACATGGTGTAAGGATGCCTTAAGATGCATGCCTCGACCATTTGTACAATGTTAGGTTTTGGGATGAGGGGTAGATAGGGTAAAATGTCGACCATTTGTGCAATGTTAGGTTTTGGGATGAGGGGTAGATAGGGTAAAATGTCTTTTCAGGAGTTTTTAGCATTTGTTACAGCAAGTTTAGCAAGCAATACCTGCCTGACTTTTGGATGATCAGCTAACTTCTCTATTGCGTGTTTTAGGCGGTCAATAAATTTTAGAAAGGATTTCCCAGGTCCCTGCAGAATGTCTGTGAAATCTAGAGCAGGTGTTGTTTCATTGGGTGTCTGCATGAGAGCTGTCTTTGCATCTCTTCTAACACAGCTCAGGGAAGGTGTCTTGCTTCATTCTCAGCTTTAGTGAAATCTTCCTTCCTGGCTAGATGTCTAGTGTTAGGTGTGCCTGCCTGTCTTCTCCAGCATAGTTCTTTTAATAGTTGTTGTAGTAATTTTTTCCACATTCCTTCCCACAGAATAAATTCAGTGGGAGAAAGTAGGATGTGCATAAAATTGAGCAGATCGTGTGGCACCATAACATGTTCAGAGAAGATGGCATTTAACAAAATATTAAAATACGGCGAGCCCTGCCCATGGTCTTTTGCTGCTTTACAAAGGTCTTTAATCTCCCCATGTGTGACAGCTTCCCATCGGGGCTGAGCCCCCCTCTGGTACTGCACCGGTGCTGCTTGTATTTTAGCTACCAATTCCCAGTTCCCATCTTCAGACGCCAGCTTCCGCATCCTCTGCCAAGAATGCTCAGGCTCATCCTCAAGGTGGGATGAACCTTCCCACTCCTCTCCAGAAGAGGGAACCTGGGCTTTGGCAGAGGAGCGGGGCCTTGGGGTGACTGGCCAGGCCTGCTGCTGCAGGGGCCAGTGCTGTGAGAGCCCCCTGGGTGAGAGCTGGTGAGAGAGAGCTGAGCTCTTGGGAACAGCGCTGTGCCCCAGGGCAGGAAGAGCAGCAGTGCCCAGTGCCAGGAGCGGTGTCAGTGTATTGGAATAGGAATCCCAGTATTACCAGTTAGATGGTGCCTGGGCCAGTCTGACCTTCGCTGCTGGGCCAAAGGCAGCACTGTGGTGTAACTCACCCCAGAGATGCCTTGGCTGCTGGAGATTGCAGCAGGGCACTGAACAAGTCCAGGCTTGTCAGGAACTCCGTTTACCTCAGGAGAGAGAGCTTCTGGCGATGGTGAAGAGAGAAAGGAGAGGATTCTGCTGGAGGGTTATATCCAGATGCTTATTCCATGGTTACAGAGGTCTGAACCAGGGCAACTGCTCCAACAGAATCCCGGCCGCATGGTCTGATTAGCCTTTTAAGCTCAGGGACACGGGAAGGGGAGGGGACAGGTGAGCTACCAACCAGGTGAAAGGGGCAGGGTCTCAAGGGACTAGGGACACCTATACGGTCCAATGTCCCCCAGGCCTGAGGAGCATGACCAACCACACGATGCCTTGCTGGAATGTTAAACCTGATTGACAGGGCACACTCAGCAAGGGGCGAGGGGGAAGGGAGAAGGGAATATTGGCACACCTGAGGAAGGGACCCGGAAGCTAAAAACACACCACAACATCTCCCCCTAGTTTTGTTTAAAAAGAAGAGGACTGTGTTTATGGTGCAGAATGATTGCTAAACCATGGTTAGTAAATCGGTTCTTCTTCTACAGGAGGGTCAGTGTTTTCCACTGAGGCTTCCAGGTCATCCATTGGAGCACTGAGGGCTTCCAAATGGTAGACCTCAGGAGGGGGAGATGAGCTTGAAATTAACTTGAGAACCATGCGTTTGATTAGTCCAAAAACAATGCTAAAAACTACAGTAACTATAACTAAAATAAACAGCACTAAAACACAGTTTTCAGAATAGATCCCAACCAGCCCGAGAGTCCCCAGCCATTGAAAAGTCCATTCAGCCAGTCGTCAGTTTCTCTCTTGATGTCGCTCACCATAGTTTTCATCTTGTCAATTGTGGCATGGACGTTCTCTGCCTTTGATGACAAGTCGAGACAGCAGAGTCCTTCAAATTCTTCACAGCGATGGTTGTGCAGAAGGAGCAGATAGTCCATGGCTGCCCTATTTTGAATGGTGGCTTGCCTGGTAATTTCCTCATCTGATAAGAGGTCACTCAGGGCAGTAGAAGTGAGGTTTGCCTGTTTTGCAACCCAACATTCCAATCGGCCTAATTCTCCCATAATTTTTGCTGCCGAGATCCACGGCAGAAGGACTGTAATTGCAGTGGCCTTTAGTCTGGACCAGTGAACAATTTCTGAATTACAGTCAGGGTCTAATTGCCTTAGGTCTCTTTTTTTGATAGCCAATGTATGTGTGTTGTTTTTAGTTTGCCAATGTATTAGGTTTGTTCGATTTGGTGTTAACAGGCTCAGCTTGCCAAATGTACACAGACCTCCGAGCAGACAAGGAGGGAGACCTGCCCATGCTCTGTCTCCACATATTAAAAACACACATTTTGGGAGTTCACGAGGCTTGTAATCACCACCTGATGAGTGTATAACTAAGACTGAATTTTCACACCAGTTCTTGTCTGTGTAGTGTGGGTTGCTAGGGTCAGGATAGGTGTTTGGTTTAGCTTCATGATATGGTAAGCGGGAATTGAATTTAAAGTGAATGCAAAAGGTTGCATTCATGGAGCCTAAGAGATGGAACTCTTGTGGCACCCTTTTTGACACTGGTAACTTTCTCGCTCACTCCTGCCAAAACAGCAAAGGATTGTCAGCAGGGTAACGACCAGGGGAAGGTGCGAGTAAGTTAACTTCATTTAAAGCACTCCACATTTCATTCGGGAATTCTGAGGATTTAAAGGGAACTCCCAGCAGGCAAGTTGACAGGGGGTCAGAGGCTGTCGCGGTGGAGAGGCAAATGTGATCTTGTCCAAGGGCTCTCGCCAGAGTGGTCCATACATTTGCTTTGGGCTGAGGGACTAACCAGGAGATCGCTGGAGAAATGATCGCAAGTAGGACGAGAAACAGGCTCGGTCTCATGGCGTCTCGAGACTGCACACGAACAGCAGGATCTAAATCGGTAAAAGGAAACTTAAGACAAACATATATTACAAACTATTCCAGATAGGAGGCTTAAATGGAATTTCCTCCAGAGAACGTGTGCGGCGTTTTCTTCTCCAGGCAGCGTGAGCAACCTGGGGCGCTTCTGCAGATTTCTCTGAGACTTTGGGAACATAGGGCTTTACCCATTTGGAAGGAACCCACCTTAAACCAGAGGAGGTGGACACACAGGTGTATCCATGTCCCCAAGTAACCAATTTGTAAGGTCCCACCATTTTCCAAGTCTCAAGGTCCTTTACTAAAACCGGAGGTTTTTCTTTTATCAACCTGTGACAGCTCCCCCCAAAGTGGCGTTGGATGGGTGGGTTCAGGCTGTCAAAAGAACAATTCAGAAAATTGATTGTGAATAGTGCCCTGGATAACCAGATGTGGGGAGGTTCTACCTTCAGAACCTGTTGTTGCTGGTCCAGGACCCTTTTAATATCACGGTGAGTTCTTTCTACAATGGCTTGACCTGTAGGGGAGTAGGGGATGCCAGTTTTGTGCTCTACTCCCCATTGCTTCAGGAAGCTCCCAAATTCCTTGGATTTATATGCAGGCCCATTATCAGTTTTCAGCTCCTTGGGGATGCCCATGAAAGAAAAAGCCTGTAAGAGGTGCTTAATAACATCAATAGATGATTCTCCTGTGTGGGCAGAAGCATAGACCGCTCCAGAAAAGGTATCTACACTAACATGAACATATTTCTGCCATCCAAAAGACTGTATGTGTGTTACATCTGTTTGCCACAGTTCACAACTGTTCAATCTCCTTGGGTTTGCTCCCGTACTCACTGTAGGGAGTGCATGTTGTTGGCAATTTGGGCACGTGGCCACAATCGCTTTGGCCTGTTCTCGAGTGATGTTAAACTGACGAACCAGGCCAGGTGTATTTTGGTGGAAAAGCTGGTGGCTGATTTTTGCCTGCTCAAAAACATTTGGGAGAGTGGCCATCACTGCAGGTGCAGCAAGAGCATCTGCCCTTCTGTTGCCTTCAGTGATAAACCTTGGCAAGTCAGTGTGTGACCTGACATGCATCACATAAAATGGTTGCTCTCGGTGAGTGACTAACTTTAACAGTTTTGAGAGCAATTCAAAAAGTGCGATGTTAGATACATCTTGCAGTATTGCTTGATCTGCTCTGGATACTACTCCTGCCACGTATGCAGAGTCTGTAATCAGATTAAATGATTCTGAGAACCTTTCAAAAGCCCTAACAACCGCAGCCAATTCAGCAACCTGAGGTGAACCTTCCACCTCAGCAATGTCCGTCTCCCACTGCTGGGTTTGAGGATCCTTCCAAGTCATAACGGACTTGTGGGACCTCCCGGACGCATCTGTAAAGACAGTTAGAGCCCTTTTTAAAGGTCTCCTACTTAGAGCAGTTCTTAATTTTAAAGTAAATTGAACATCTTGTTCAAACAATTTGTGAGCGGGCCGCGCTACCGAAATTTGTCCTGAGTAGGAATCCAGAGCAAACTGCAACACTTCATTTTCTTGAAACAATTGTTCCAGTATTTTCATAGTATTTTGATCTGATTTTAACTCAACTGGAATGTGAATGCACTTAAAATCACATCCTGCTAACTCCCTGATCCGGGTCCTTGCTTTCCGGATCAGTTCCGCTAACAGCTCCTGAGGCTTTGTCAGTCTCTTGGACCTTTTGTGACTGAGGAAAACCCAATCTATGATCAAGAGAGAGTCCCTCTGGTCCCGGTCCTTTTTTGGTGTGTTCTTTGCCTTAGGTGTTTGTTTTTCCTCCCACTGGAAAATAATTCCATGGAGGTGTGGCAACTTACCTAGGATGATAAATTTGAATGGCAGGTCAGGCCGGCATCGGTGGGCCTGTCTTGTGGACATTGCAATCTGAACCTTTTCTAGAGCTTTCCGTGCCTCTGGGGTAATAGACCAAGGAGCACCTGGGTCCTCTCCCCCTTTTAATAAATTGAAAAGAGGGGCAAGGTCTTCATTAGTCAGACCAAGCCATGGTCTTACCCAATTCAAAGACCCACACAACTTGTGGACATCCACAAGGGTCTTGATCCTTAGACTGATTTCTAGTTTTTGAGGAACAATGGTCCTATTTCCAATTTCTAAGCCCAAATACTTCCAAGGTAGCATCTTTTGAATTTTCTTTTCCTGGAGCTCGAACCCTGCAACAATCAATGCATCGATCGTTAGGTCAAGCGCATGTGTGAGTAAACCATCATTGGGGGCACACACAAGGATATCATCCATATAATGATAGATGATGGCCTTCTCTGCGGCTGCACGCACTGGGGAAAGCAGGGAAGAGACATACCACTGGCAGATAGCTGGAGATACCTTTAATCCCTGAGGAAGAATGGTCCAATGGTACCTTTTCATAGGAGCTTCTACATTGATAGAAGGGACTGAGAATGCAAAACTCGGTGCATCGTCAGGGTGCAATGGGATTTGGAAAAAACAATCTTTAATATTATAATAACAGCTAATTTCCAATCTTGAGGAAGCATTGTTGGGGATGGCATACCAGGTTGGGGAGGACCCATATCTTCAATTACATTATTAATTTGTCGGAGGTCACAGAGGAGTCGCCACCTCTTTTTGTCAGCTTTTTGGATGACAAACACTGGAGAGTTCCATGGGGACATGGTCTCCACAATGTGGCCCTTTTTTAGTTGCTCTTCTACTAGTTCCTCAAGCACCTTTATTTTTTGTTTACTGAGTGGCCACTGTTTCACATCAACTGGTTTGTCTGTTTTCCACTTCAGTTTTTGGGTGGGGCGCTGTTGTTCAATGACTGCTGCACAAAAATGCTGTGGAGAGTCTGGAATATCAATTGTGACACCCCACTGGGCCATTAAATCTCTCCCTAACAAAGGTTCTGAATAATCTAACACAAATGGACGGATATTTGCCAACTGTCCGTTTGGACCCTCGAATTGAATAATGCTTTTGGGTTGTCTTGCCAATTGCAGACCTCCTACACCTCGAAGGTGACCAGCAACATTTTGTAAAGGCCAGTGAGCTGGCCAGTCTTGTACTGGAATCACTGTGCAGTCTGCACCTGTGTCTACAAGCATTTCAATGCGTTTAGACTCCCCACCCCCACTGACATTGCACCACAATTTGGGTTTATCTGTCCCAATAACTTGGACCCGGGCGACTGTGGGCCCTTGTTTATCGGCATTTTCAGGTAAAGATGGCACAGGGATAGCTTGAGCAACAATTTGTCCCTTGGGAAGAAACAGGGGTGGGTGGAAACAGTGCAGGCTGAGAACAAATTGCTTGGGATCTGATGTTGTTATTCCCGGAGCAATTTCGATCTCTTGTGGTGTGTTTTTGTCCCCAGTGATGATGTACTTACAACGAATTTGGTTCCAAGTACCCTTCTGTTCAGGATTTACAGAGACAATATGCCAGTCAGTGTCCTTCAGGTGGAGTGACTCTGTCAGCTGCAACCTGTAAGGCTCATTGACAGAAGATGTGGTTAATACAGGATCACTTAAATCATAACAAAGGTTATTTTGTTTCACCTTCAACAGTGGACTTGCAGACTTGGTCTTTGAAGCACCTGCTTCACTTACACAAATGTTAATATTATCGCGCGCTTGATTTGTTTTGCTACCCTTATCCTCTTGGCCTGCTCTTTTTATGTCTGCAAGCCTGGCAGGCTGGCGCTTTATTTTCAGTTTTTTTGTTGTTGACCCCCAGGGAGGGCTTGTAGTTCTCCTCCCCTGCCATTTCTAAATTCATCAAATTCCCTTTTCAGGGGGCACAGGTTACTCCAGTGTCCTAGGTTATTACAAAGCAGGCATGGTTTAGTGGGCTCAACCATTGCTGGTCTCCACTGCTGCCCAGGGTACTGCTGTGCTGAGGGAAAAGGTGCAGGGCTGGCAACAGCGACACGCTGAGGTGGTCTTGGCAGCAGCCTTGGTCTGGTGTCTTCAGCCACAGTCATCAGAGGCACTTTCCTGTTACAGACTAAAAGCATATCTTTTAGTGTAGGGAGAGGTTCCATAGGAAGGCTCAGGATTGCCGCTCGACACTGTTCATTTGCATTTGTAAACGCTATTTCCTCTAAAATTGCTTCCCTTGCATTTTCCTTTTCAACCTGTATTTCAATGGCTCTAGTTAGCCTTTCTACAAATTTCAAAAAAGGCTCTGATGGTAGCTGTTTAATTTTACTATAGGGCTCAAAAGGCCCCTCAGGTTGGAGGGAAAAGAATGCTTTTTCAGCTGCTTCTTTTACTTTCTCGAGTGTTTCTGCAGGAATTGCAGAAGCTTGGATAGAGGGTGAAGACCATTGACCCTCACCACAGAGGTGCTCAATGGTGATAGGGTTACCACTGTTGTCTTTCGCTGTGTTTGGATCAGCCTGTAAGCTTGGGAGAGCATCTTTTAGCAGTTGTTTCAATGCTGATTCCCATAATTTGAATTCCGTGGAGGTCATGAGGCAGGAAAAATGCTGTTTTAAACCATGTGGGATTACCACAGTCCTACTCAATTCAGAATTTAAAAGGCCACGGAAGTATGGACTGTGTGGACCATATTCCTTATGAGATTTACAGATCTCTTTAATCAATTGTTGTCCAAAAGAACTCCAATTAGCAGTTGGAGCTGCCCTGGCTTGAGCTGCAGGCTGAAACGTAACAGGAGCTAGTGACAACATGGGACTATGCATTGGGTCTGCTGTCCCCTGCTCTGTATCCCTGGAATCAGAAGCATTGGGATCATAGCTACAGGTTTGGGGACAGGCAGTGGGTGTGTCCCCACTGTGGGAACTCGGGGAGGGGGCGGGGACAGGGAGCCAGCAAGGGGCAGGGAAACCGTGGGAACAGGGGGCGGGGTCAAGGGGCTGGCAGGGGGCGGGGACGCCTGGTGACATCACGTCAGCAGACGCCCCCTGGGAGGAGTAGAGGGGCAGAGCCGAGGGTACTGCAGGAAAGGGGGGGGGGGGGGGGAAGGTGTCACGAGGAACAGGAGGAGAGGGGGATAGGGATGGAATTTTGGAATGCTTAAGAGGATTTTGGGAAGAAGAAGACCAGGTTTGGGAAGATGCCACATGGCATCTACCATTTTGCGGACCCCCTAGGGACTGGGGGCCATTTTGGACATCACTGCTCTCTGGAAAGCTAACACGTGCTCTGGGTTTCAGAGCAAGGGACACAGGGGTTTTTGAGCTAGGAGAGGGAGAAACAGGGGGAGCAGAGGTACATGGCTTTACATTTGGCTTTTTCTCCATTTCCTTTTGTTTGAGCAATGCTGTTCGAATTTGTAAACTCCAGAACACAAATTTAGCTGAGGGTGATTTGCCAGATTGTCCTAAGGTTATCAATTCATTCCCAACTTTATCCCAGAATTGAATATTGTGGGTTTCTTCAGGGGAAATGTTTGGGAACTGCAGAAAAAGCCATCTTATAAACTGTTTCAATTTTCCTTTAGAAAACTTCACATTACCATTGACTAAAATGCTAACGATATTATAATACACTCCTTTTTGTACAATACTGAGTTTGGAACCCATGTTAGATGTAAAAAGCAAAGTACTTAATCCAGCCTGACCAAAAACAAAGCTAAAATCAGCTACTAATTTCTAAAAAAAAACACAGATAGAAAGCGATAACGAGCAGACAAAAGCTTCACAATGCAGCTGTATATACTGCTTTTAAAATTCCCGGGCAGCAGCAGCAGGGCACGCCCCGCCAAACCCAGGCAGGAACAAAGCCTCCCCCGTGGTGGAATGCAGCCCCCCCCGTGGAGCAGAGAACACTCCCGACCCCGCACCGAGAGAGATCCCCCGGCCACGTGGAAAGAGAGCCCCCCCTCCCCCGCACAGAGAAAGAGAGAGAGTCTCCCGACCACGTGTAGAGAGCCGAGCACGCTGCCGAGCCGGGGGCGAAGGGCAGAGAGCGATCTCGCTCTGGCGCGAATTCTTAAAGACAGTAAAACACGCAGCACAAAGCTAAAGCTAGAACGCTCCCGTCTGTGGGGCTGCGCAGCCAAAAATGCAAAGGTAAAAAGGAACAGAACTCACGGAAGAGTCTGTTTTTTTGAGCTTCTGCTCTACCGAAAGCAGAGATACTCATGTGAAATGGAAACTGTAGGTGGCTGGGTACAGGCAGGTCTCCTCACCGGAAAAGGACCTCTCTCTGGGCAAGAGAGGCTACCCTCTTCTTCCTCTGGAAAATCTGCTCACCACAATGGAGCTGGGCTTTCCAGAGGCGCCGAACAGTCCACGAAACTATTTCTGGGAATACTCCCACAGTCTCTAGCTGAGGGCGATGCAACCAAAGCCCTTCAAGCTGGATGCACGGCTGCCAAAAGCTTCTCTGAGGTACTGCGAGTCCGTTCTCAGGCTGCGGAGTCGCTTTGCCCACCCTCAGGGACGCCAAAATATTGGAATAGGAATCCCAATATTACCAGTTAGATGGTGCCTGGGCCAGTCTGACCTTCGCTGCTGGGCCAAAGGCAGCACTGTGGTGTAACTCACCCCAGAGATGCCTTGGCTGCTGGAGATTGCAGCAGAGCACTGAACAAGTCCAGGCTTGTCAGGAACTCCGTTTACCTCAGGAGAGAGAGCTTCTGGCGATGGTGAAGAGAGAAAGGAGAGGATTCTGCTGGAGGGTTATATCCAGATGCTTATTCCATGGTTACAGAGGTCTGAACCAGGGCAACTGCTCCAACAGAATCCCGGCCGCATGGTCTGATTAGCCTTTTAAGCTCAGGGACACGGGAAGGGGAGGGGACAGGTGAGCTACCAACCAGGTGAAAGGGGCAGGGTCTCAAGGGACTAGGGACACCTATACGGTCCAATGTCCCCCAGGCCTGAGGAGCATGACCAACCACACGATGCCTTGCTGGAATGTTAAACCTGATTGACAGGGCACACTCAGCAAGGGGCGAGGGGGAAGGGAGAAGGGAATATTGGCACACCTGAGGAAGGGACCCGGAAGCTAAAAACACACCACAACATCAGTGGGAGCCCCTGTGCACAGGGACCCCCAGACCCAGGGTGGCTGTGCCAGCACCCCCAGGGACCTCCAGCCCTGGGAACCCGGAACAAGTGGAACCCACAAGTGTGCAAATGCTGCCTGTGCCCAAAAGAATGGCCAAGAGAAGTGAGGTTTAAAAAAAACCCATTATTTATTTGCCAAAGATTGGCAAAAGCTAGTATTTACAGAACATGTTTCAATATAACAATACTTATAACAACAACAATGTACAGAAAATATTTACATGGGGATCCGATGAACTACCAATCTTCAAAACATATTTGCAGAAATCTTCTAACGTAGTGAACATATTTACAAGAAACTTGAAGCTTTCAAACATAATTACAAAGGAGTGGCATCTGTGCCATGATCTGTGTCAGTCCTGGAAGAAAGGAAGGAGCAGAGCTGGACTCCGCCGCCAGCACTGGGCCCAGCAGGGCTGGGAGCTGGGCCCCAGGGGCTGGGCCAGGGCTGGCAGGGCTGGCGTGGCCCCAGGCAAGCGCAGGCCAGGCCGGGGCTGGTGCTTGTGGCAGCACAATCCAGGCCCCCTGCGGGCACCGTGTCCCTGAGCGGGGCCATCCAGCCCAGCCCCAGCCTGGCGTCAGGGGACCCAGTGTGTGTGTGGGCAGGGCGTGGGAAGCAGCTGCCTGTCTGACCTGTGGGGCTCCATCTTCATCCAAGGACCATGGGCTCCTCCTCATCCCTCTCGTCCACTTCCAATTCCTCAATGTCATCCTCCTCATCAACCTCCATCTCTTCTATGTTGTCCTCCTCCTCTGCTTCCATGTCCTCAACAGGATCTTCCTCGTCCACCTCCATCATCTCCTCCCTCTCCAGCTCCATGTCCACTTCCATCTCCACCACAATGTCTCTGTCAGTCTGCAAGGGGCAGCACAATCTCCCAGTGAGCTTCCTGTCCCACACCATCCATTCCCACATGGCTGCAGCCTGCCCAAGCCAGGTGCCCCCTTCCTGGCATGGCACTGTACCTCCACGGGCACAGCAGGGCACATCCTGCTGGGATTGGTGCTCCAGAGCAGGCAGCAGGAAAAGCCCAGGCAGCAGCACCAGCTCAGCAGTGAGGGGCAGAGCACAGAGAGAGCGGCAACTGACCCTTGGCAGCCGGTGATGTGTCTGCTCTGCTCGTTTCCAGGTCCTGGACGTTCCACCTGGAACCCTCTGGGAGCTGTGATGTCACTGAAATTTCAGGGCCACTGCACAGAGGGAGATGGGGATGGCAGAATGATCAAATCCTTGACTGCTTTGGCTTGGAAGGGACCCTAAAGCTCATCTGGATCCAAGCTCGGCAACCTCCCAGCAGAGCAGATTGCTGTGGCGCCTGTCCCACCTGGCCTTGGATGTTGCTGGGGATGGGGCATCCACAGCCTCTCTGCACTGGTCCCTGCATCAGGGACAAGAACCCTGAGAGTAAAGAACTTCTTTCCATCATCAAATCTCTTCCACCTCATGCAGTTTGATCCCATTCCCCCTTGTCCTGTCACTACACTTCCTGACAAAGAGTCCTCTCCCACGCTCCTGTGAGTCAGGCTGTTCCTGCAGGGTCACATGTGTGGTTGAACCTGCAGACAGGAGAGAGAGAAGCCAAGTTCCCAGACAGAAAAAATGGGGAAAGTGGCATGAGAGGTGAGATAAGGAAAAAGTAGAGACATGCAAGGAATTGGTTTGGGTGGGCTGTGGGATTCATGTCTTTTATTAGAGGCCAGGTTCCCTGGTGCACTCAGTTCCTGTGTTGCAGCCTCCCTACAGCCAGCATCTGTGAGCAAATGGCACACCCAGAGCTGGGATCACACTTGCTTAAACTACTGTTGAACGAGGCTATAGAGGGATCTTTGTGTGGAATTCTAAACCCTGTGGATTGCGCTGAAGAGAGTCCAGGGAGGGAGACAAAATGGGGATGGGGACACAGGGTTTTATATGGGGTGGGAAAGCAGCAGAGCATTGCAGTAAGCCAGGACCAATAGGGGACTAGAGAGGGGAGAACATTCTAGAAGGAGTATATATAAGGAAAAAACAGCAGTTGAACCGGGTGATGCCAACAAAAACTGCTGCATCACCATGAGCCTGCAAATGCCCATGGGTGACACCATTGCATTCAGAGGGATGTCTCTCTTTTACCTTGGTGACTTTGCCCTGAGGTATTACAGTTCCAATGGTACGCTTCTGGGCCCTCACAACTCCACCCTTTTTGTTTTCTATAAAGAAGGCTTCTGCCATAGAGGTTTGCAGGAATTTAGCAAAAAAAGGATACAATAACCAACACAATGAATACAATAAACAAAGTCCACAAAACAGTCTTAACTAGAGATGAAAGCCAGCCTTTCATCCCCCGTGTTTGAAAAGTCCACTGAACCAGTCGCTGTTGCCTTCTGTCTGGATCTTGTTTCCTTGATCCTTTAGCAGCTGGGTGCTCTGGTATACTGACTCCCTATGTGACAGCAGGTTGAAAAAACACATGCCTTCAAATGCCTGATAGCCATGGCCATGGACAAGAACTTGTGGCTTGTCTGTGGAAGCACCCAGCTGAAGGCATGCAGCTCAGTGAGCAGCATCCAGATTCCTGCTGCAGCGACAACAAACGGCAGCATCCTCTGACTTGAGCTAATTTAGTATCTGGAGGCTTGGGTGGCCTAAAAGTAAACAGATAAAGAGAGTAGAAGGTGAAACGCAAGTTCTGGTCCCACTGAACTTTCTCTTCCATAAGCCAGGAGTGTGAACAAAGCTTATTAGAAGGATCATATATCAATGCTAAAATATAGCTTTTACAAATTTTAAGTGAAATGTTGTTGTGGTTTGAGAGGAAGTGAGGTTTTTGGGATGGTGTGGTCACACCAATGGGTGTTCAGATTTGAATATTGGCACCTGGTGTGGCCACTGGGGACATGGATACGCCTCTGAGAACACAGGGGTTAAAAGCAGAGAACTCCCAGGGGAAGCTCTCTTGGGTTCTGGCAGGGATAAAAGGTCAGACCTCCCCTGCCATCTGGGCGGGGGAGGGGAAGCCATGCGGCCGGGTGAGGAAGGTCTGGCCCCGAGGATGGAAGGGTGGAAGAGCGGAAGAGCACCGAGAGGCATCGCGCAGCCCCCCACCCCCAGGAGAGAGAGAGAGAAAGAGAGAGAGCGCGCCAGCCTCTGTCTGTGACTGTGCTACCTTGAAACTTGATAACATGGGCCCGCAGCACGGATGAGAAGGAGAAGGGAGGGAAGGGAGGGGGGGGGATGCAGCAAGAAGGTGTCCGGCCACTGTGGGAGTTCTGGGCGGGCTGAGCCCGAGATTTTAACCCTTATTTTGGACAATGAAAACTTTGCAGAACAATAACCTTCCTAGAAGAGAGAGAGAGATGAAACAGAGGAAGAAATGGGCAAGTGTGATGAAAATTCCTGCAAGTGAAAGATGTCAGAAGAGTGGGGAAGAATCTTAGGTGAGAAGAGATGATGGAGTGGCCTTAGCTGGACTTTTCTCGTATAGCCCTGGACAGAACCATGTTTCCTGTGACACAGAGACTGCATCCAGGGGGAGGCAATGGCTCAAAGCCAAGAGGGTTAAGTTTTGAGACACCTCGGCCCCAGGGGGTGAAATTTGGTGGGGACAGGTGTCCCGAAAGTGAGAGATTGTGCTCTTTTTGGAACGGGACAAAGCATCCTTAAAAGGAAAACCCTAGAAGCAGCTCTGGTCTATGTGCAGTGGTGAGAGCACTGGACATGGAAGGAAGAGGTCACGATGGCAGATGTTCTCCAGGCAGTGCCACGAGTGACATGGAAACACATGTGTGGGAATCCATAAAAATCAGAGAGTTTTAGGAAGGTTGTAAAAAGGACAGGCCGCCGAAACAGCAAGAATTGTGAAGTGCTAAAGCAGCAGAAAAAGATATATAAGCTGTAGTGAAGACAATAGGGCTATGTAATGGGCCTTCTAAGTTGCAACAAGTTTATTTAGTATATATCTAGAAGGTTATGCTGATGAATATAGCTTTATTCGTTGTCTCTTATAAACGAGCCGTTGTGTTGGAGAATCGGCCGCTATTGTTTTAACCAAAGCTACATGTGTTTAAGATGATTGGATAGAACTACTGTCGGTATGCTTTTGCTCTATGTAATTGGCTTAGATGCATTTATGTCATGTGGAAACATTAAGTTTCTTTGGCCTGCTGCCTGGTCAGCGAGCTGTAGGCATCTTTCCATTGTCATAACCATGTAATGAGACTGATGCTGAAAACATAAAAAGCTCTAGATGCTGATCAAAGCAGCCCCATCCTGTTCGTGTCTGTATATAAACTGCCAGCGTACCAAACACGAGGTTTTGACGGTTTCCTGGGGAAACCTATGGCACAAGAAGGACTCCTCTCCTCTTGATGAACAGAGAATTGATTGTCTAAAGGGTTGTGATGGACCGAGAGTTGGTGATCTGAGGGATGGATGTATTGGAAATTTGGTGGGGGCAGGAGGAAATGTTTTTGGAAGGTTTTCATTTTCCCTGTGTATTTCTTTTTACTTGTAGTGTTGTTAATAAAGTTTTCTTTTCTTTATTTCTAAGTGGGGGCCTGCTTTGCTTATTCCTGGTCACATTTCACAGCAGAAACCAGGGAGATTATATTTTCATGGGGGCACTGGCTTTGTGCCAATGTCAAACCATGACATATATATATAAATAATAAACTAATAAATCAAGCCTTCTGAAATATGGAGTCAAATCCTCGTCCCTTCCCGCATGCAAAGACCCCTTTGACCACCGTCACATGTGCCCTGGCTGGCTGCAGGCTGGGCACACGTCCTGCCCTCCTGCTCTGTGCCAAAGGCAGCAGGGATGGGCAGCTCTGGGCATCGCTCTGAGCACGGCCTGGGCACCGCGGGCAGCTGGGACAAGGGCACAGGAACCCTCAGCTCATGGGCGGTTTCTGCTTTCTCTCCTTGCAGCCGGGCTCTGCGGGTGCTGAGGCTGCTCTGTGCTCTGCCAGGGCTCTGCTGGAGCTCAGCACCCGGCCAGAATCAGCCAAAGAAGAAATGGTGTGACCTGCAGCACTTGCTTGAGCATTTTGGCAGCACATCTCAAGTTTGCAGAGTGTACACCTCCAAGGAAAAACATGACACCCCCCCCAAAAAAAAATTGTTCAATAACTTCTGAAATGAAATCAATCTGGCATGACCCCAAATGACATTTCTCAGTTTGCTCAAGCTGTAGCTCAGCCCTTCTCCAAACAGTTCTCTTTCCCACCCTCCTTTTACTTCCCAACTGCTCCCTCTTTTCCCCCAGTGAGTTCCCAGCCCATCGCATTCTCCATCACACTGTTGGCTTCCTTGGTGCCCCTCACCACAAGGAAGGCTGAGCCCCAGACTTGGGGACTCATCCTGTCACTGGCTGAGGAGCAGCAATGTCTCAGAGGTCCAGGGGGATTTTAGTGTCATTCAGAGCCACTCTCCAGCCCTCAGCTCTCCTCGCTGCTGAGCTCCCACTCACTTTTCCTCATCCTTGCAGCAGGATGAGCTCTGTGAATCCCCTTGAGCCTCCCCAATCTTCCCAGCCCACACACCCACCTCAGTTAGGCTGAAGCTGAAGCTTCTCTGTCTCCTGTGGCACAACAGTCCAGTGCCCTGTGCAGGGAGCCCCAGCCCTAGAGCACAGCACACAACAGTGCACTCCGGGCTGGAGCAGCTGCCCTGCAGCCCTGGCTTGGCTATTTGTGGCAAGGCAATGCTCCCTGCTCCCAGCTGTCCCTGCACGATGGCCCCAGGGCAGAGCCCAGCCGGGCTCCCACTGCAGCCCCTGGAGCTTGGGGCAGACAGTGCTGCCAGAGCTGAGGTTCCTGGGGAGCACCTGGAGCTGTGCCTTGCACTCTGTGGCCATGTGTCACAGTGCAGGCTGGCTTGGGCTGTGTGAATGTACCAGCCCTGGTTTGACTGCCAGGGGCCTCGCCCAGTCACATCTCTTCCAGGACTGCAGCATTTCACTGGGCAGAATCTGACAAGGCATGGATATCAGAGAAACGAAATTATCCAGCCTGGGTTTTTCCAAGGCCCTTTAGCAGGAAGGGCTTGAGAATAAATGCTCTCTTTTTGCAACATGAACATAGGGGTCAGTACTCTCTCTGTCTCCAACCCACTACCCCCAGCCAACGATACAGCCACCCACTCCCTCACACATCTCCCTCGTGCCTTCCCACTGCTGTGTCCTGTCAGGGTTTCCCAGCCTGTCCTCCCTTCATGGCCCAGTCCCCTCAGGCTCTGCCCCAGCACGGCCAAGCTGCCTGCCAGCAGAGCCGCAGCCCCACATCAGCTCCAGAGCAGCCCCGTCCAGGGGCACCTGGGAGCCCTCAGCAAGGCAGCCAGCAGCACACGGGCAGGAGGACACGGATGGCGCTTCCTGCCTGGCACAGGGCTTGTGACCATCTTTGGGCATCGCTCTCACAGGGGTCCCCGCAGCTCCGGCCCCTGCCCACCCGCTCTGTCACCAGCACAAGGGCTTCTGCAGAACCACCACAGGCCAAGGGGCTTCTGGCCATTTCCCCTGCAACACTGCACACCTGGGCAGGTTGCTGAGCCAGGGTACCCTTTTCCCCCTCTTCCCCTATGCCCTGCAGACCCTGCGCAGCAAAAGAAAGCTCCTGGGAGTCTGTGTATTACAACACACTCTATATTCATATACTAATGAAGAAACAAAAAAAGAAAAGAACAATCTGAAAGAAAAGGAAAATTCCCGCTGACTCGGGTGGCCTCAGCAGAAAGAGGCATCAGCTCTCTGCAGAGCTCCAGCAGCGCAGCCAGCCAAGCGGCGACAGACGAGGCCGTGTCCTCCATGCCCAGCAGAGATGTTCTTGCACCCTCTGGAAGACAGAATATCGCTCCCTCTGCAGGGCCTGGAGGACATACAATGTTTGACGTGCCAGGTCCGACACGGCACTGCTGGTGTCTTCTGTCAGGTGTTCAAGGGCTGAAAGAGAAAGGAACAGAGCCACGGTCAAATCCTGGATCTGCGGGTAGCCGAGGAGAGCCCCCGGCCAGGGCCATCCCAGGCAGCTCTAGCCATGGCCAGGAGGGAGCAGGGACCAACGGGAACAGCCCGAAGCTGCTGGCCACGAATCGCCCAGGTGGCCCTGAAATCTCTGTGTGCTCTGCCCACGCTGGCCCTGGTCTGCACAAGGAGCAGAGCCCTCCACAGCCAGGGCAGGGCTTGCAGCTGCCCCGGCAGCCCCCGCTGCCAGCCCGCTGCCCTCACTCACCAGTGCAGATGAGCCGGAGCTCTTCCTTCTTCCCCCTCAGGTGCCGCGCGGCCATGCCTGTGAACACAGAGCCTGTCACGGCGCCGGCGGCACAGCTCCCTGCCAGCGGCTCTGCCGGCGCTGTGGCCACACGGGCTGCTGGCCCGGCAGGGCTCTGCCCGGCCCTTGCCGCACGCTGCCGCTCCAGGGCACGGCTGCCAGAGGGCGGCGGCAGCAATGCCCGGGCCAGGCGGGGCTCCACGGCGCCGGGCCCGTCCGGCGCTGCCGGGGCAGCAGGCCGGGCTGGGGCCGAGCTGCGGCGGGCCGGGGAGGGAGCGCGGGCTCGTGGCTCACCCATGAACCTGATGGCCGCCGCTCGCAGGGGCTCCTGTGGGCTCTGCACGTAGGGCAGGGCCCGGCGCAGGTGTTCGGCCGCTCGACTCCTGTCCTCTGCCAGCTGGAGAGAGCGGCAGGAGGGAAGGGTTGGCGCGGGCTCAGCCCCGGCCTCCCCTGCCCGCACTGCCCTGAGGCGCGGCCGGCAGCCGCCGGCGCCGGGCTCCCGAGGGGAGGGACAGAGGGCCGGCTGCTGCCCGGGGAGCCGCCGTGCCGCCCCGCCCCGCAGCCCCGCCGGGCCGGGGCTCCCCCGGCAGCCGGGAGCAGAGCCCGCGCGGCCTGTGGGTGCAGCAGCGGGCAGGGCCACAGCTGCCCGCCCCGCACACTGAGCGCCGCGCTCAGGGACCTTCTCCGGGCTGAGGCTGGGGCTTGCAGGCTGCCCTTACCAGGCACTTGCTGAACTTCCACAGATTCTGGTTCTTCACCAGTCTTTCAAGATCTGGCCTCTTCAGGAACTCGGCCACACAAAGCAGGGTTTCCTGAGAAGCCTGGAGAGCAGCAGACACAGAGATGGCCCCACAGCCCAGGGCGCAGCACCCGGGTGCGTCCCTGTGCCAAGGCCTGGAGGAGGCTGCAGCCCAGCAGGTGCCAGGGCAGGAGGCAGCCGAGCCCCCTGCCAGGGGGACAGCAGCAGCCCACGAGTCCTCACCTGTGCCACAAGCCGCTTCTCATCATGGCAGTGGAGGACGAGGGGCAGCAGGCTCTGGCGCAGGGGTGTCTTCAGGGCCTTGTTTTTCTTTTCCTGTGGAAGAGTCACCAACGTTCGGAAGAGCAGTATGGAGATGAGCTGAACCTGCCAATTGTTCTGTATGGAAGGAAGAAAAAAAAGACCTCAGCATGGGCTGCACGGGGCTCAGCCTGGCACAGGCCTGCAAATTCACAGGGCACAAAGTGTCCGGACAGCACCCAGTGGCCGTGGCTGGGAGCAGTGAGCCTTACGTGGTCAGAGTGGCAGGAGCGCCTCAAGCAGCTGCAGTGTGATGGGGCCGGGCATCAGCATGTCATTGTCCAGGATGATAAAGCTGAGTAGCATGACTGTCATGAAAACTATCTCTCCATCTGCATCCCACAGGAAGTCCACAAGACTTTCAGTCAGGCTCCACATTTTTTTGGTCTGTGCAGAACACAAGTTTGTGAAACGCCGTCCTGCTGCCGCAGGGCCCAGAGGCCAAAGGCCTGTCCCAAAGCACTGGGGCAGCTGAAGTGGGAGGCAGGAGAGCTGGGAGCAGCTGCCCCAGCACTCAAAGCCCTGCCAAGCGCAAGCGACCGCATTGCCCAGCTCAGCCTCAGCCGCTGCCCCCTTCTCACCATTGAGGGCTCTTCAGTGAGCTCAAGAAGGGCCCTGAGCGCCAGGCGACGCCCCTCCCTGCACTCGCTCTGCAGCTTCCTTGACAAAATTTGCAGGACTCTGTCAGCACCACGTTCACTCAAGTGCAGGCACTCGAGGACCTGAAAGGCACAGGGCAGTGACAGGGAGCCGGCTGGCAGGAGCCCGTAGACGCACGGGGCCGGGCCCAGGCAGCAGCACAGGGCGCGGGCACCGTGCCAGGCAGCTGCGGCGACGAGAGGGCAGAGAGCTGGGAGGCGGCTCAGCCAGGCAGCGCTGGCCGTCAGGCTCACCTCCGCAAGGAACGCCAGGGCGGGCAGCTCCCAGCGTGGCTCCTGTGTGCTGAGCAGCCGGAGCAGGTAGCGAGCGATCCGGGAACACAAGGGCATGGAGACACAGCACATCTCCCTGGCAGGAGAAAAAGGAACCAAGACTGTGGGCCAGGGGGACAAACCTCTGCCAGGACTGACACACAGAGGTCTGGTCTTTCCCCAGCATCCTGCAAGCGGCCCATGGCTATTTGGGAGGCAGCTCCTGGTGGGCACCCTCCTCTCCCAGCCTTTTCCAGTCTGCTTGGCCATCCCTCGGGGACAAGGCCTTCTGGGCCACGACCTCGGGGACTGTGTGGAGCTCCCTAGGCACAGAGCACAACTGTCAGAGGTAGTGGGGAGAAGGGGGTCTCACCTGGCCAGCAGACCCACGGCACAGTGGTGGGTGTCAGCACACAGCAGCGTGTCCCAGCCACACCTGCGTTCCATTGCCACCACCACATCCTCGTGCTGCATTTGGCAGAGCAGGGACTTCAGGGTCTGCACTGCAAACCTGTGTGCACAGCAAAGCCCAGGTCACGCTGTGAACACTGGCTCCTGCCCGGGGACGTAGCAGGGAAAGGAGGAGTGGGATGGAGCACCTGTTGGGGCTGGTGGCAAGGCCGTATTCCTCCTGGCATCCCTTCCAGAATGCATTGACCTCCTCTGGTGTATCCTGAGTGCTGAAGAGCACTTGGGAGAGCAGATGCAGAAAGAGGCGGGGCAAATACACCGTCACCATATGTGGGACGCAGGGCATCTGGAGGATCTTCCAGATCACCACAGTTGCCTGCAAAGGACAAAGCCCCCCGAGACAGGGCTCAGTGCCGAGGTGTGCGTGTGGCAGGGCCCAAGCAGGGGAGGGAGAGGCTCAGACAGACGCAGGGGGAGCACGGGGCCTGGTGGGGCTGAAGCTGCCCCTGGGCCGGGTTTCAACCCAGCGCCTGAGGCAGGGAGATGCAGTGGGGGAAAGGAGGATGGAGAGCTGCTGGAGAGGCAGCCTTGGGGACAGCAAAGGCCAGTTACAGAAACTCACAGCCAGGACAAAGACACCCGTTTTGTCCCCATCCGAGGTGCACATGCTGTGCTCTGGCCAGCTCCCCAGCACATCCAGGAGTATCAGCAGCGCTGGCTCTGCAGTCCTGGGCGAGCACATGATGCTCTTCCACATGGTCAAAGCAGCTCTGTCGGGTTAGAGCTCTGTCTCAGGAGCGTCTCAGACACAGCACCGTGGCCTGGGCAGCAGTGGGGACCTGAGCTGGCTGCCAGCTCTGCCTGTGCCCATTGCCACTCGCCAGCAGCACACAGGCAGCCCAGGTCGCTGGGGACAGGCCCCTGAGGGGCAGCGAGGGAGCACCGCAGCAGGCTCGGGGGCTGACGTGCCGGGGCTGGCCAAGGGAGCAGCCAGAGGGCCCTGGAACTCTCTGTTGGTCACACACCTGGGCCAGGCTCTACAGGCTGATGGGCTGGCGAGCCCTGAGCCCGCTGGGCAGGTGGGCCCCATACCTGTCACAGGACGGGGCCACACGCAGGAGCGTCATGACTACGTCAGCGGGCTGTGCTTCGCTGAGATCCAGCAGGGTCCTGTTCAGCCTGTGCTCAGCAAACTGATTGGCCAGGAGCCACTGGTGGATGTACCTGACCAGGGCAGGAACCTGGAGAAGGCACGGGGAGACTTGGAAAGCTGCCGGAGGGAGGAATGTCCCCAGCTTCCCCACAGAAGTGCTTCCCTTCCCACCACACTGCCATGGCCTCAAAGAGTTACAGTGAGCAGCAGGCGTGGCTTGGGAGACCAAGCAATTCCTGGGAGGATCAAAGCCTGGCCACAGGCTGCTTACTTGCTTAGGATTGGAAAAGCCCTCCTCTACGAGCATATCCAGCAGGGCAGCACTGGTCTTGGTTTTGAAGATGTGCGAATATGCTCTGAGCCCAGTGCCCATGGTGCTGGTCTCTTCCGCCCGAATTTTCTTGATGAATTTGCAAACCAGCTGTAGGAGAAGGGCAAGAAGCCAGGGATGTTGCAGGGAATGCTCCAAGCGCGGTGCCAGCAGGCCCAACCCAGGTGGGGATGGCTGCAGGTACCTGGGCTGTGCTGCGGAAGAGGCCACGGGCGGGGTCCTGCTCCTGCGTGCGCTGCAGGGCTGCACCTGGCAAAGAGCGAGCGCAGCCAGAGCTGAGGGGCTGTGGGAGAGGCCGGAGAACACAGCCCAGCCCTGCGCTGCCCAGGCAGGGACAGCCCCGGGATGGCCCAGGGGATGGAGCACGGTCCCTGTGGGGTGTCTGCCCGGCCCCTCTTCCGTCCTGTCCGTGGGAATGGGATGGGATTGGGTGGGATGGGATAAAATGGGATGGGATGGAATGGAATGGCGCCAAGTTGGCTGCGGGCACCGGCCCTGTGGCCCAGCTCTGCCACTCACCCTCCTGCGGCAGCTCAAACGGCACCACCGCTTTGGTTTCATGTGCTGGGGCAGCCTCAGGGCCTTCTTCCTCCTCTTTCCTCCAGGCCACCTTGGGCGCTTTCAGAGGTCTCTGCTCCATGACAATGACTGGATTTGTGAGGATACCCGCAGAGGGGAAGCCTTGCAAGGCCACAGGTCACCAAGTCCTGTGGTCTGGCCTCGAGCTCAGCTGCGGGAAGAACGCCTTGGAAAGGCTCCGGGTCAGAGAGGAACGAGTGCGCTGTGCGGGGGCTCCTCACGGCACCGCTCTGTCCCGTTGTGCCCCGTTGTGCGTTCCCAGCAGCCGGGCAAGCTTCTATTTCCCACGTGTCACAAAGGGCCCTTGGTCACCGGGTTCCGTTCCATGGCACAGAGACCCTGCTGCGGAGTGCCACCCAGGGCCCTTGCACACACTGCCTTCTGCCCTGGGACTGCCCCCAGCCCAGCCAAAGTGGCCCAGCTTGGAAGGAATGCCTGGCCCCAGGTGTCTAAGGCAGCCCGACAGGATCTTTAGGAAGGGCTCAGAGCATCAGCAAACGCTGCCCGGCTCTGCACGCTCAGTCCTGTCCCCATATCTTTCCCTGAGAGCATTTGAATTTCTAAATGAGAAGCATTTGAAGGGAGGGGATTTACATTTTCCATTTCAGAGCAGCCTTCTGCCTTCATTAGCAGACACGTCTCTCTTCAAACCAAGACAATTGTTTATCATCTTGCAGATGTGCAGTTGCTGGGGAGCCCCGTTTTACACCAAGGACCTGGAGAACCATTCCCAGCAATTGGGAAAATCCTAGGTGGTCCGTCCACCCACAGATGAGGTCTCCAAACGTGCCCCAAAATTGGGTCCAGCTCTTAGAGGCCTAAAAGAGCAAGTCCAAATGACTTGATGATATTTTTAGCCCAGAAAGCCCTGCAGCTGATGGCACACTTCACAATCAGCAGGGGACACAGCTAGGCCGAAGCCCAGACCTCTGCTGGGGGCCTTTCCCCTCAAATACCCTTCAAACAAACGTCCATGCAAGTCACTTGGGAAAGTTTCTTCAAATGATACATTTCTGGCACAAGACTACACAGGCTTATGTGAAAGATTCTAAAGCAGCTGCTGTGGAGTCAAAGAGCCAGCACTAAGAGTCCTTGTCATCTCTTGGTAGCTAAATCCCACTTTGGGGGATTTGAGGGAGTTTGGAATGAGCTAGAGAGCAGACCTCCGAGTTTTTTAGATGATGCCATTGCTTTTTCTTCTCTTCTACATAGACAGGAAGGGTGAGTTTGGCTCACATCTGGACTGCATGGCTCACGAGGCCCGCAAGACTTGTAGTTACAAGAGCTTTGAAGGATTTCTTGGCCAAGAAGACACTGCCAACAAGAATATTTATGGTTGGCAGCCAATCCTTCAATATTTCGTCTTAGGGACTCATGCTACAGTGTAAGCTTCCTTAGCCAATCATGTTATGACACACAAACTCACAGCACTGCATCCTAAGCTTCTTGTTTACCATTGTAACTACTCCTATTTTTTCTAGATCTTCAGCACTAAAACTCTAAACTTTCCTCCACTTCAACATTGCTCCCCGTGTCTCTGCTATAATAAACGAGAAATTCACATTCTCGCTTCCAGCACCTAGCTTTGCAAGCCCTTTCTAGGGTCTCCGCTCAAATCCTGTGTTTAATTCTAAGCTTTGCTGACAAGACCAAAGGTCTGAGATTTCCCTGCATTTGGGTTTCCAACAACACCGATGCTGTTAGTTCCACAGTGCCCAGGGTCCCTCTGGCAAGTCAGCTCTGGCAGAAACGAGGCGGGCAGCTGCCGGGGGGCGGCTTGTGGCCTCTGACAGCCCATTGCTCAGGGCTTGCCAGCGCCCCAGCCCCTCAGGCTCTGCCCCAGCCCGGCCAAGCTGCCCGGCAGCAGCGCCGCAGCCCCACAGCAGCCCCGTCCAGGGGCACCTGGGAGCCCTCAGCAAGGCAGCCAGCAGCACACGGGCAGGAGGACACGGATGGCGCTTCCTGCCTGGCACAGGGCTTGTGACCATCTTTGGGCACCGCTCTCACAGGGGTCCCCGCAGCTCCGGCCCCTGCCCACCCGCTCTGTCACCAGCACAAGGGCTTCTGCAGAACCACCACAGGCCAAGGGGCTTCTGGCCATTTCCCCTGCAACACTGCACACCTGGGCAGGTTGCTGAGCCAGGGTACCCTTTTCCCCCTCTTCCCCTATGCCCTGCAGACCCTGCGCAGCAAAAGAAAGCTCCTGGGAGTCTGTGTATTACAACACACTCTATATTCATATACTAATGAAGAAACAAAAAAAGAAAAGAACAATCTGAAAGAAAAGGAAAATTCCCGCTGACTCGGGTGGCCTCAGCAGAAAGAGGCATCAGCTCTCTGCAGAGCTCCAGCAGCGCAGCCAGCCAAGCGGCGACAGACGAGGCCGTGTCCTCCATGCCCAGCAGAGATGTTCTTGCACCCTCTGGAAGACAGAATATCGCTCCCTCTGCAGGGCCTGGAGGACATACAATGTTTGACGTGCCAGGTCCGACACGGCACTGCTGGTGTCTTCTGTCAGGTGTTCAAGGGCTGAAAGAGAAAGGAACAGAGCCACGGTGCAATCCTGGATCTGCGGGTAGCCGAGGAGAGCCCCCGGCCAGGGCCATCCCAGCCAGCTCTAGCCATGGCCAGGAGGGAGCAGGGACCAACGGGAACAGCCCGAAGCTGCTGGCCACGAATCGCCCAGGTGGCCCTGAAATCTCTGTGTGCTCTGCCCACGCTGGCCCTGGTCTGCACAGGGAGCAGAGCCCTCCACAGCCAGGGCAGGGCTTGCAGCTGCCCCGGCAGCCCCCGCTGCCAGCCCGCTGCCCTCACTCACCAGTGCAGATGAGCCGGAGCTCTTCCTTCTTCCCCCTCAGGTGCCGCGCGGCCATGCCTGTGAACACAGAGCCTGTCACGGCGCCGGCGGCACAGCTCCCTGCCAGCGGCTCTGCCGGCGCTGTGGCCACACGGGCTGCTGGCCCGGCAGAGCTCTGCCCGGCCCTTGCCGCACGCTGCCGCTCCAGGGCACGGCTGCCAGAGGGCGGCGGCAGCAATGCCCGGGCCAGGCGGGGCTCCACGGCGCCGGGCCCGTCCGGCACTGCCGGGGCAGCAGGCCGGGCTGGGGCCGAGCTGCGGCGGGCCGGGGAGGGAGCGCGGGCTCGTGGCTCACCCATGAACCTGATGGCCGCCGCTCGCAGGGGCTCCTGTGGGCTCTGCACGTAGGGCAGGGCCCGGCGCAGGTGCTCGGCCGCTCGGCTCCTGTCCTCTGCCAGCTGCAGAGAGAGCGGCAGGAGGGAAGGGTTGGCGCGGGCTCAGCCCCGGCCTCCACTGCCCGCACAGCCCTGAGGCGCGGCCGGCAGCCGCCGGCGCCGGGCTCCCGAGGGGAGGGGCAGAGGGCCGGCTGCTGCCCGGGGAGCCGCCGTGCCGCCCCGCCCCGCAGCCC
Source organism: Zonotrichia albicollis (assembly GCF_047830755.1). NCBI lineage: Eukaryota > Metazoa > Chordata > Aves > Passeriformes > Passerellidae > Zonotrichia > Zonotrichia albicollis. The sequence continues at coordinate 4,918,861 of NC_133842.1, forward strand.
CGCCGGGCCGGGGCTCCCCCGGCGTGCGGCGTGCGGGAGCAGAGCCCGCGCGGCCTCTGGCTGCAGCAGCGGGCAGGGCCACAGCTGCCCGCCCCGCACACTGAGCGCCGCGCTCAGGGAGCTTCTCCGGGCTGAGGCTGGGGCTTGCAGGCTGTCCTTACCAGGCACTTGCTGAACTTCCACAGATTCTGGTTCTTCACCAGTCTTTCAAGATCTGTCCTCTTCAGGAACTCGGCCACACAAAGCAGAGTTTCCTGAGAAGCCTGGAGAGCAGCAGACACAGAGATGGCCCCACAGCCCAGGGCGCAGCACCCGGGTGCGTCCCTGTGCCAAGGCCTGGAGGAGGCTGCAGCCCAGCAGGTGCCAGGGCAGGAGGCAGCCGAGCCCCCTGCCAGGGGGACAGCAGCAGCCCACGAGTCCTCACCTGTGCCACAAGCCGCTTCTCATCATGGCAGTGGAGGACGAGGGGCAGCAGGCTCTGGCGCAGGGGTGTCTTCAGGGCCTTGTTTTTCTTTTCCTGTGGAAGAGTCACCAACGTTCGGAAGAGCAGTATGGAGATGAGCTGAACCTGCCAATTGTTCTGTATGGAAGGAAGAAAAAAAAGACCTCAGCATGGGCTGCACGGGGCTCAGCCTGGCACAGGCCTGCAAATTCACAGGGCACAAAGTGTCCGGACAGCACCCAGTGGCCGTGGCTAGGAGCAGTGAGCCTTACGTGGTCAAAGAGTGGCAGGAGCGCCTCAAGCAGCTGCAGTGTGATGGGGCCGGGCATCAGCATGTCATTGTCCAGGATGATAAAGCTGAGTAGCATGACTGTCACGAAAACTATCTCTCCATCTGCATCCCACAGGAAGTCCACAAGACTTTCAGTCAGGCTCCACATTTTTTTGGTCTGTGCAGAACACAAGTTTGTGAAACGCCGTCCTGCTGCCGCAGGGCCCAGAGGCCAAAGGCCTGTCCCAAAGCACTGGGGCAGCTGAAGTGGGAGGCAGGAGAGCTGGGAGCAGCTGCCCCAGCACTCAAAGCCCTGCCAAGCGCAAGCGACTGCATTGCCCAGCTCAGCCTCAGCCGCTGACCCCTTCTCACCATTGAGGGCTCCTCAGTGAGCTCAAGAAGGGCCCTGAGCGCCAGGCGACGCCCCTCCCTGCACTCGCTCTGCAGCTTCCTTGACAAAATTTGCAGGACTCTGTCAGCACCACGTTCACTCAAGTGCAGGCACTCGAGGACCTGAAAGGCACAGGGCAGTGACAGGGAGCCGGCTGGCAGGAGCCCGTAGACGCACGGGGCCGGGCCCAGGCAGCAGCACAGGGCGCGGGCACCGTGCCAGGCAGCTGCGGCGACGAGAGGGCAGAGAGCTGGGAGGCGGCTCAGCCAGGCAGCGCTGGCCGTCAGGCTCACCTCCGCAAGGAACGCCAGGGCGGGCAGCTCCCAGCGTGGCTCCTGTGTGCTGAGCAGCCGGAGCAGGTAGCGAGCGATCCGGGAACACAAGGGCATGGAGACACAGCACATCTCCCTGGCAGGAGAAAAAGGAACCAAGACTGTGGGCCAGGGGGACAAACCTCTGCCAGGACTGACACACAGAGGTCTGGTCTTTCCCCAGCATCCTGCAAGCGGCCCATGGCTATTTGGGAGGCAGCTCCTGGTGGGCACCCTCCTCTCCCAGCCTTTTCCAGTCTGCTTGGCCATCCCTCGGGGACAAGACCTTCTGGGCCACGACCTCGGGGACTGTGTGGAGCTCCCTAGGCACAGAGCACAACTGTCAGAGGTAGTGGGGAGAAGGGGGTCTCACCTGGCCAGCAGACCCACGGCACAGTGGTGGGTGTCAGCACACAGCAGCGTGTCCCAGCCACACCTGCGTTCCATTGCCACCACCACATCCTCGTGCTGCATTCGGCAGAGCAGGGACTTCAGGGTCTGCACTGCAAACCTGCGTGCACAGCAAAGCCCAGGTCACGCTGTGAACACTGGCTCCTGCCCGGGGACGTAGCAGGGAAAGGAGGAGTGGGATGGAGCACCTGTTGGGGCTGGTGGCAAGGCCGTATTCCTCCTGGCATCCCTTCCAGAATGCATTGACCTCCTCTGGTGTATCCTGAGTGCTGAAGAGCACTTGGGAGAGCAGATGCAGAAAGAGGCGGGGCAAATACACCGTCACCATATGTGGGACGCAGGGCATCTGGAGGATCTTCCAGATCACCACAGTTGCCTGCAAAGGACAAAGCCCCCCGAGACAGGGCTCAGTGCCGAGGTGTGCGTGTGGCAGGGCCCAAGCAGGGGAGGGAGAGGCTCAGACAGACGCAGGGGGAGCACGGGGCCTGGTGGGGCTGAAGCTGCCCCTGGGCCGGGTTTCAACCCAGCGCCTGAGGCAGGGAGATGCAGTGGGGGAAAGGAGGATGGAGAGCTGCTGGAGAGGCAGCCTTGGGGACAGCAAAGGCCAGTTACAGAAACTCACAGCCAGGACAAAGACACCTGTTTTGTCCCCATCCGAGGTGCACATGCTGTGCTCTGGCCAGCTCCCCAGCACATCCAGGAGTATCAGCAGCGCTGGCTCTGCAGTCCTGGGCGAGCACATGATGCTCTTCCACATGGTCAAAGCAGCTCTGTCGGGTTAGAGCTCTGTCTCAGGAGCGTCTCAGACACAGCACCGTGGCCTGGGCAGCAGTGGCGACCTGAGCTGGCTGCCAGCTCTGCCTGTGCCCATTGCCACTCGCCAGCAGCACACAGGCAGCCCAGGTCGCTGGGGACAGGCCCCTGAGGGGCAGCGAGGGAGCACCGCAGCAGGCTCGGGGGCTGACGTGCCGGGGCTGGCCAAGGGAGCAGCCAGAGGGCCCTGGAACTCTCTGTTGGTCACACACCTGGGCCAGGCTCTACAGGCTGATGGGCTGGCGAGCCCTGAGCCCGCTGGGCAGGTGGGCCCCATACCTGTCACAGGACGGGGCCACACGCAGGAGCGTCATGACTACGTCAGCGGGCTGTGCTTCGCTGAGATCCAGCAGGGTCCTGTTCAGCCTGTGCTCAGCAAACTGATTGGCCAGGAGCCACTGGTGGATGTACCTGACCAGGGCAGGAACCTGGAGAAGGCACGGGGAGACTTGGAAAGCTGCCGGAGGGAGGAATGTCCCCAGCTTCCCCACAGAAGTGCTTCCCTTCCCACCACACTGCCATGGCCTCAAAGAGTTACAGTGAGCAGCAGGCGTGGCTTGGGAGACCAAGCAATTCCTGGGAGGATCAAAGCCTGGCCACAGGCTGCTTACTTGCTTAGGATTGGAAAAGCCCTCCTCTACGAGCATATCCAGCAGGGCAGCACTGGTCTTGGTTTTGAAGATGTGCGAATATGCTCTGAGCCCAGTGCCCATGGTGCTGGTCTCTTCCGCCCGAATTTTCTTGATGAATTTGCAAACCAGCTGTAGGAGAAGGGCAAGAAGCCAGGGATGTTGCAGGGAATGCTCCAAGCGCGGTGCCAGCAGGCCCAACCCAGGTGGGGATGGCTGCAGGTACCTGGGCTGTGCTGCGGAAGAGGCCACGGGCGGGGTCCTGCTCCTGCGTGCGCTGCAGGGCTGCACCTGGCAAAGAGCGAGCGCAGCCAGAGCTGAGGGGCTGTGGGAGAGGCCGGAGAACACAGCCCAGCCCTGCGCTGCCCAGGCAGGGACAGCCCCGGGATGGCCCAGGGGATGGAGCACGGTCCCTGTGGGGTGTCTGCCCGGCCCCTCTTCCGTCCTGTCCGTGGGAATGGGATGGGATTGGGTGGGATGGGATAAAATGGGATGGGATGGAATGGAATGGCGCCAAGTTGGCTGCGGGCACCGGCCCTGTGGCCCAGCTCTGCCACTCACCCTCCTGCGGCAGCTCAAACGGCACCACCGCTTTGGTTTCATGTGCTGGGGCAGCCTCAGGGCCTTCTTCCTCCTCTTTCCCCCAGGCCACCTTGGGCGCTTTCAGAGGTCTCTGCTCCATGACAATGACTGGATTTGTGAGGATACCCGCAGAGGGGAAGCCTTGCAAGGCCACAGGTCACCAAGTCCTGTGGTCTGGCCTCGAGCTCAGCTGCGGGAAGAACGCCTTGGAAAGGCTCCGGGTCAGAGAGGAACGAGTGCGCTGTGCGGGGGCTCCTCACGGCACCGCTCTGTCCCGTTGTGCCCCGTTGTGCGTTCCCAGCAGCCGGGCAAGCTTCTATTTCCCACGTGTCACAAAGGGCCCTTGGTCACCGGGTTCCGTTCCATGGCACAGAGACCCTGCTGCGGCGTGCCACCCAGGGCCCTTGCACACACTGCCTTCTGCCCTGGGACTGCCCCCAGCCCAGCCAAAGTGGCCCAGCTTGGAAGGAATGCCTGGCCCCAGGTGTCTAAGGCAGCCCGACAGGATCTTTAGGAAGGGCTCAGAGCATCAGCAAACGCTGCCTGGCTCTGCACGCTCAGTCCTGTCCCCATATCTTTCCCTGAGAGCATTTGAATTTCTAAATGAGAAGCATTTGAAGGGAGGGGATTTACATTTTCCATTTCAGAGCAGCCTTCTGCCTTCATTAGCAGACACGTCTCTCTTCAAACCAAGACAATTGTTTATCATCTTGCAGATGTGCAGTTGCTGGGGAGCCCCGTTTTACACCAAGGACCTGGAGAACCATTCCCAGCAATTGGGAAAATCCTAGGTGGTCCGTCCACCCACAGATGAGGTCTCCAAACGTGCCCCAAAATTGGGTCCAGCTCTTAGAGGCCTAAAAGAGCAAGTCCAAATGACTTGATGATATTTTTAGCCCAGAAAGCCCTGCAGCTGATGGCACACTTCACAATCAGCAGGGGACACAGCTAGGCCGAAGCCCAGACCTCTGCTGGGAGCCTTTCCCCTCAAATACCCTTCAAACAAACGTCCATGCAAGTCACTTGGGAAAGTTTCTTCAAATGATACCTTTCTGGCACAAGACTACACAGGCTTATGTGAAAGATTCTAAAGCAGCTGCTGTGGAGTCAAAGAGCCAGCACTAAGAGTCCTTGTCATCTCTTGGTAGCTAAATCCCACTTTGGGGGATTTGAGGGAGTTTGGAATGAGCTAGAGAGCAGACCTCCGAGTTTTTTAGATGATGCCATTGCTTTTTCTTCTCTTCTACATAGACAGGAAGGGTGAGTTTGGCTCACATCTGGACTGCATGGCTCACGAGGCCCGCAAGACTTGTAGTTACAAGAGCTTTGAAGGATTTCTTGGCCAAGAAGACACTGCCAACAAGAATATTTATGGTTGGCAGCCAATCCTTCAATATTTCGTCTTAGGGACTCATGCTACAGTGTAAGCTTCCTTAGCCAATCATGTTATGACACACAAACTCACAGCACTGCATCCTAAGCTTCTTGTTTACCATTGTAACTACTCCTATTTTTTCTAGATCTTCAGCACTAAAACTCTAAACTTTCCTCCACTTCAACATTGCTCCCCGTGTCTCTGCTATAATAAACGAGAAATTCACATTCTCGCTTCCAGCACCTAGCTTTGCAAGCCCTTTCTAGGGTCTCCGCTCAAATCCTGTGTTTAATTCTAAGCTTTGCTGACAAGACCAAAGGTCTGAGATTTCCCTGCATTTGGGTTTCCAACAACACCGATGCTGTTAGTTCCACAGTGCCCAGGGTCCCTCTGGCAAGTCAGCTCTGGCAGAAACGAGGCGGGCAGCTGCCGGGGGGCGGCTTGTGGCCTCTGACAGCCCATTGCTCAGGGCTTGCCAGCGCCCCAGCCCCTCAGGCTCTGCCCCAGCCCGGCCAAGCTGCCCGGCAGCAGCGCCGCAGCCCCACAGCAGCCCCGTCCAGGGGCACCTGGGAGCCCTCAGCAAGGCAGCCAGCAGCACACGGGCAGGAGGACACGGATGGCGCTTCCTGCCTGGCACAGGGCTTGTGACCATCTTTGGGCACCGCTCTCACAGGGGTCCCCGCAGCTCCGGCCCCTGCCCACCCGCTCTGTCACCAGCACAAGGGCTTCTGCAGAACCACCACAGGCCAAGGGGCTTCTGGCCATTTCCCCTGCAACACTGCACACCTGGGCAGGTTGCTGAGCCAGGGTACCCTTTTCCCCCTCTTCCCCTATGCCCTGCAGACCCTGCGCAGCAAAAGAAAGCTCCTGGGAGTCTGTGTATTACAACACACTCTATATTCATATACTAATGAAGAAACAAAAAAAGAAAAGAACAATCTGAAAGAAAAGGAAAATTCCCGCTGACTCGGGTGGCCTCAGCAGAAAGAGGCATCAGCTCTCTGCAGAGCTCCAGCAGCGCAGCCAGCCAAGCGGCGACAGACGAGGCCGTGTCCTCCATGCCCAGCAGAGATGTTCTTGCACCCTCTGGAAGACAGAATATCGCTCCCTCTGCAGGGCCTGGAGGACATACAATGTTTGACGTGCCAGGTCCGACACGGCACTGCTGGTGTCTTCTGTCAGGTGTTCAAGGGCTGAAAGAGAAAGGAACAGAGCCACGGTGCAATCCTGGATCTGCGGGTAGCCGAGGAGAGCCCCCGGCCAGGGCCATCCCAGCCAGCTCTAGCCATGGCCAGGAGGGAGCAGGGACCAACGGGAACAGCCCGAAGCTGCTGGCCACGAATCGCCCAGGTGGCCCTGAAATCTCTGTGTGCTCTGCCCACGCTGGCCCTGGTCTGCACAGGGAGCAGAGCCCTCCACAGCCAGGGCAGGGCTTGCAGCTGCCCCGGCAGCCCCCGCTGCCAGCCCGCTGCCCTCACTCACCAGTGCAGATGAGCCGGAGCTCTTCCTTCTTCCCCCTCAGGTGCCGCGCGGCCATGCCTGTGAACACAGAGCCTGTCACGGCGCCGGCGGCACAGCTCCCTGCCAGCGGCTCTGCCGGCGCTGTGGCCACACGGGCTGCTGGCCCGGCAGAGCTCTGCCCGGCCCTTGCCGCACGCTGCCGCTCCAGGGCACGGCTGCCAGAGGGCGGCGGCAGCAATGCCCGGGCCAGGCGGGGCTCCACGGCGCCGGGCCCGTCCGGCACTGCCGGGGCAGCAGGCCGGGCTGGGGCCGAGCTGCGGCGGGCCGGGGAGGGAGCGCGGGCTCGTGGCTCACCCATGAACCTGATGGCCGCCGCTCGCAGGGGCTCCTGTGGGCTCTGCACGTAGGGCAGGGCCCGGCGCAGGTGCTCGGCCGCTCGGCTCCTGTCCTCTGCCAGCTGCAGAGAGAGCGGCAGGAGGGAAGGGTTGGCGCGGGCTCAGCCCCGGCCTCCACTGCCCGCACAGCCCTGAGGCGCGGCCGGCAGCCGCCGGCGCCGGGCTCCCGAGGGGAGGGGCAGAGGGCCGGCTGCTGCCCGGGGAGCCGCCGTGCCGCCCCGCCCCGCAGCCCCGCCGGGCCGGGGCTCCCCCGGCGTGCGGCGTGCGGGAGCAGAGCCCGCGCGGCCTCTGGCTGCAGCAGCGGGCAGGGCCACAGCTGCCCGCCCCGCACACTGAGCGCCGCGCTCAGGGAGCTTCTCCGGGCTGAGGCTGGGGCTTGCAGGCTGTCCTTACCAGGCACTTGCTGAACTTCCACAGATTCTGGTTCTTCACCAGTCTTTCAAGATCTGTCCTCTTCAGGAACTCGGCCACACAAAGCAGAGTTTCCTGAGAAGCCTGGAGAGCAGCAGACACAGAGATGGCCCCACAGCCCAGGGCGCAGCACCCGGGTGCGTCCCTGTGCCAAGGCCTGGAGGAGGCTGCAGCCCAGCAGGTGCCAGGGCAGGAGGCAGCCGAGCCCCCTGCCAGGGGGACAGCAGCAGCCCACGAGTCCTCACCTGTGCCACAAGGCGCTTCTCATCATGGCAGTGGAGGACGAGGGGCAGCAGGCTCTGGCGCAGGGGTGTCTTCAGGGCCTTGTTTTTCTTTTCCTGTGGAAGAGTCACCAACGTTCGGAAGAGCAGTATGGAGATGAGCTGAACCTGCCAATTGTTCTGTATGGAAGGAAGAAAAAAAAGACCTCAGCATGGGCTGCACGGGGCTCAGCCTGGCACAGGCCTGCAAATTCACAGGGCACAAAGTGTCCGGACAGCACCCAGTGGCCGTGGCTGGGAGCAGTGAGCCTTACGTGGTCAAAGAGTGGCAGGAGCGCCTCAAGCAGCTGCAGTGTGATGGGGCCGGGCATCAGCATGTCATTGTCCAGGATGATAAAGCTGAGTAGCATGACTGTCACGAAAACTATCTCTCCATCTGCATCCCACAGGAAGTCCACAAGACTTTCAGTCAGGCTCCACATTTTTTTGGTCTGTGCAGAACACAAGTTTGTGAAACGCCGTCCTGCTGCCGCAGGGCCCAGAGGCCAAAGGCCTGTCCCAAAGCACTGGGGCAGCTGAAGTGGGAGGCAGGAGAGCTGGGAGCAGCTGCCCCAGCACTCAAAGCCCTGCCAAGCGCAAGCGACCGCATTGCCCAGCTCAGCCTCAGCCGCTGCCCCCTTCTCACCATTGAGGGCTCCTCAGTGAGCTCAAGAAGGGCCCTGAGCGCCAGGCGACGCCCCTCCCTGCACTCGCTCTGCAGCTTCCTTGACAAAATTTGCAGGACTCTGTCAGCACCACGTTCACTCAAGTGCAGGCACTCGAGGACCTGAAAGGCACAGGGCAGTGACAGGGAGCCGGCTGGCAGGAGCCCGTAGACGCACGGGGCCGGGCCCAAGCAGCAGCACAGGGCGCGGGCACCGTGCCAGGCAGCTGCGGCGGCGAGAGGGCAGAGAGCTGGGAGGCGGCTCAGCCAGGCAGCGCTGGCCGTCAGGCTCACCTCCGCAAGGAACGCCAGGGCGGGCAGCTCCCAGCGTGGCTCCTGTGTGCTGAGCAGCCGGAGCAGGTAGCGAGCGATCCGGGAACACAAGGGCATGGAGACACAGCACATCTCCCTGGCAGGAGAAAAAGGAACCAAGACTGTGGGCCAGGGGGACAAACCTCTGCCAGGACTGACACACAGAGGTCTGGTCTTTCCCCAGCATCCTGCAAGCGGCCCATGGCTATTTGGGAGGCAGCTCCTGGTGGGCACCCTCCTCTCCCAGCCTTTTCCAGTCTGCTTGGCCATCCCTCGGGGACAAGGCCTTCTGGGCCACGACCTCGGGGACTGTGTGGAGCTCCCTAGGCACAGAGCACAACTGTCAGAGGTAGTGGGGAGAAGGGGGTCTCACCTGGCCAGCAGACCCACGGCACAGTGGTGGGTGTCAGCACACAGCAGCGTGTCCCAGCCACACCTGCGTTCCATTGCCACCACCACATCCTCGTGCTGCATTTGGCAGAGCAGGGACTTCAGGGTCTGCACTGCAAACCTGTGTGCACAGCAAAGCCCAGGTCACGCTGTGAACACTGGCTCCTGCCCGGGGACGTAGCAGGGAAAGGAGGAGTGGGATGGAGCACCTGTTGGGGCTGGTGGCAAGGCCGTATTCCTCCTGGCATCCCTTCCAGAATGCATTGACCTCCTCTGGTGTATCCTGAGTGCTGAAGAGCACTTGGGAGAGCAGATGCAGAAAGAGGCGGGGCAAATACACCGTCACCATATGTGGGACGCAGGGCATCTGGAGGATCTTCCAGATCACCACAGTTGCCTGCAAAGGACAAAGCCCCCCGAGACAGGGCTCAGTGCCGAGGTGTGCGTGTGGCAGGGCCCAAGCAGGGGAGGGAGAGGCTCAGACAGACGCAGGGGGAGCACGGGGCCTGGTGGGGCTGAAGCTGCCCCTGGGCCGGGTTTCAACCCAGCGCCTGAGGCAGGGAGATGCAGTGGGGGAAAGGAGGATGGAGAGCTGCTGGAGAGGCAGCCTTGGGGACAGCAAAGGCCAGTTACAGAAACTCACAGCCAGGACAAAGACACCTGTTTTGTCCCCATCCGAGGTGCACATGCTGTGCTCTGGCCAGCTCCCCAGCACATCCAGGAGTATCAGCAGCGCTGGCTCTGCAGTCCTGGGCGAGCACATGATGCTCTTCCACATGGTCAAAGCAGCTCTGTCGGGTTAGAGCTCTGTCTCAGGAGCGTCTCAGACACAGCACCGTGGCCTGGGCAGCAGTGGGGACCTGAGCTGGCTGCCAGCTCTGCCTGTGCCCATTGCCACTCGCCAGCAGCACACAGGCAGCCCAGGTCGCTGGGGACAGGCCCCTGAGGGGCAGCGAGGGAGCACCGCAGCAGGCTCGGGGGCTGACGTGCCGGGGCTGGCCAAGGGAGCAGCCAGAGGGCCCTGGAACTCTCTGTTGGTCACACACCTGGGCCAGGCTCTACAGGCTGATGGGCTGGCGAGCCCTGAGCCCGCTGGGCAGGTGGGCCCCATACCTGTCACAGGACGGGGCCACACGCAGGAGCGTCATGACTACGTCAGCGGGCTGTGCTTCGCTGAGATCCAGCAGGGTCCTGTTCAGCCTGTGCTCAGCAAACTGATTGGCCAGGAGCCACTGGTGGATGTACCTGACCAGGGCAGGAACCTGGAGAAGGCACGGGGAGACTTGGAAAGCTGCCGGAGGGAGGAATGTCCCCAGCTTCCCCACAGAAGTGCTTCCCTTCCCACCACACTGCCATGGCCTCAAAGAGTTACAGTGAGCAGCAGGCGTGGCTTGGGAGACCAAGCAATTCCTGGGAGGATCAAAGCCTGGCCACAGGCTGCTTACTTGCTTAGGATTGGAAAAGCCCTCCTCTACGAGCATATCCAGCAGGGCAGCACTGGTCTTGGTTTTGAAGATGTGCGAATATGCTCTGAGCCCAGTGCCCATGGTGCTGGTCTCTTCCGCCCGAATTTTCTTGATGAATTTGCAAACCAGCTGTAGGAGAAGGGCAAGAAGCCAGGGATGTTGCAGGGAATGCTCCAAGCGCGGTGCCAGCAGGCCCAACCCAGGTGGGGATGGCTGCAGGTACCTGGGCTGTGCTGCGGAAGAGGCCACGGGCGGGGTCCTGCTCCTGCGTGCGCTGCAGGGCTGCACCTGGCAAAGAGCGAGCGCAGCCAGAGCTGAGGGGCTGCGGGAGAGGCCGGAGAACACAGCCCAGCCCTGCGCTGCCCAGGCAGGGACAGCCCCGGGATGCCCCAGGGGATGGAGCACGGTCCCCGTGGGGTGTCTGCCCGGCCCCTCTTCCGTCCTGTCTGTGGGAATGGGATGGGATTGGGTGGGATGGGATAAAATGGGATGGGATGGAATGGAATGGCGCCAAGTTGGCTGCGGGCACCGGCCCTGTGGCCCAGCTCTGCCACTCACCCTCCTGCGGCAGCTCAAACGGCACCACCGCTTTGGTTTCATGTGCTGGGGCAGCCTCAGGGCCTTCTTCCTCCTCTTTCCCCCAGGCCACCTTGGGCGCTTTCAGAGGTCTCTGCTCCATGACAATGACTGGATTTGTGAGGATACCCGCAGAGGGGAAGCCTTGCAAGGCCACAGGTCACCAAGTCCTGTGGTCTGGCCTCGAGCTCAGCTGCGGGAAGAACGCCTTGGAAAGGCTCCGGGTCAGAGAGGAACGAGTGCGCTGTGCGGGGGCTCCTCACGGCACCGCTCTGTCCCGTTGTGCCCCGTTGTGCGTTCCCAGCAGCCGGGCAAGCTTCTATTTCCCACGTGTCACAAAGGGCCCTTGGTCACCGGGTTCCGTTCCATGGCACAGAGACCCTGCTGCAGCGTGCCACCCAGGGCCCTTGCACACACTGCCTTCTGCCCTGGGACTGCCCCCAGCCCAGCCAAAGTGGCCCAGCTTGGAAGGAATGCCTGGCCCCAGGTGTCTAAGGCAGCCCGACAGGATCTTTAGGAAGGGCTCAGAGCATCAGCAAACGCTGCCTGGCTCTGCACGCTCAGTCCTGTCCCCATATCTTTCCCTGAGAGCATTTGAATTTCTAAATGAGAAGCATTTGAAGGGAGGGGATTTACATTTTCCATTTCAGAGCAGCCTTCTGCCTTCATTAGCAGACACGTCTCTCTTCAAACCAAGACAATTGTTTATCATCTTGCAGATGTGCAGTTGCTGGGGAGCCCCGTTTTACACCAAGGACCTGGAGAACCATTCCCAGCAATTGGGAAAATCCTAGGTGGTCCGTCCACCCACAGATGAGGTCTCCAAACGTGCCCCAAAATTGGGTCCAGCTCTTAGAGGCCTAAAAGAGCAAGTCCAAATGACTTGATGATATTTTTAGCCCAGAAAGCCCTGCAGCTGATGGCACACTTCACAATCAGCAGGGGACACAGCTAGGCCGAAGCCCAGACCTCTGCTGGGAGCCTTTCCCCTCAAATACCCTTCAAACAAACGTCCATGCAAGTCACTTGGGAAAGTTTCTTCAAATGATACATTTCTGGCACAAGACTACACAGGCTTATGTGAAAGATTCTAAAGCAGCTGCTGTGGAGTCAAAGAGCCAGCACTAAGAGTCCTTGTCATCTCTTGGTAGCTAAATCCCACTTTGGGGGATTTGAGAGAGTTTGGAATGAGCTAGAGAGCAGACCTCCGAGTTTTTTAGATGATGCCATTGCTTTTTCTTCTCTTCTACATAGACAGGAAGGGTGAGTTTGGCTCACATCTGGACTGCATGGCTCACGAGGCCCGCAAGACTTGTAGTTACAAGAGCTTTGAAGGATTTCTTGGCCAAGAAGACACTGCCAACAAGAATATTTATGGTTGGCAGCCAATCCTTCAATATTTCGTCTTAGGGACTCATGCTACAGTGTAAGCTTCCTTAGCCAATCATGTTATGACACACAAACTCACAGCACTGCATCCTAAGCTTCTTGTTTACCATTGTAACTACTTCTATTTTTTCTAGATCTTCAGCACTAAAACTCTAAACTTTCCTCCACTTCAACATTGCTCCCCGTGTCTCTGCTATAATAAACGAGAAATTCACATTCTCGCTTCCAGCACCTAGCTTTGCAAGCCCTTTCTAGGGTCTCCGATCAAATCCTGTGTTTAATTCTAAGCTTTGCTGACAAGACCAAAGGTCTGAGATTTCCCTGCATTTGGGTTTCCAATAACACCGATGCTGTTAGTTCCACAGTGCCCAGGGTCCCTCTGGCAAGTCAGCTCTGGCAGAAACGAGGCGGGCAGCTGCCGGGGGGCGGCTTGTGGCCTCTGACAGCCCATTGCTCAGGGCTTGCCAGCGCCCCAGCCCCTCAGGCTCTGCCCCAGCCCGGCCAAGCTGCCCGGCAGCAGCGCCGCAGCCCCACAGCAGCCCCGTCCAGGGGCACCTGGGAGCCCTCAGCAAGGCAGCCAGCAGCACACGGGCAGGAGGACACGGATGGCGCTTCCTGCCTGGCACAGGGCTTGTGACCATCTTTGGGCACCGCTCTCACAGGGGTCCCCGCAGCACCGGCCCCTGCCCAGCCGCTCTGTCACCAGCACAAAGGCTTCTGCAGAACCACCACAGGCCAAGGGGCTTCTGGCCATTTCCCCTGCAACACTGCACACCTGGGCAGGTTGCTGAGCCAGGGTACCCTTTTCCCCCTCTTCCCCTATGCCCTGCAGACCCTGCGCAGCAAAAGAAAGCTCCTGGGAGTCTGTGTATTACAACACACTCTATATTCATATACTAATGAAGAAACAAAAAAAGAAAAGAACAATCTGAAAGAAAAGGAAAATTCCCGCTGACTCGGGTGGCCTCAGCAGAAAGAGGCATCAGCTCTCTGCAGAGCTCCAGCAGCGCAGCCAGCCAAGCGGCGACAGACGAGGCCGTGTCCTCCATGCCCAGCAGAGATGTTCTTGCACCCTCTGGAAGACAGAATATCGCTCCCTCTGCAGGGCCTGGAGGACATACAATGTTTGACGTGTGTCATGGTTTGAGCCTGGCACAGAGCCAGTGCCCCCCCCCATGAAAATGCCTCACCCTGGTGTCTGCTGTGAGATGTGACCAGGAATAAGCAAAACAGGCTCTAACTTAAACATAAAGGACACTTTATTACTTAAACTACAGGAAAATAGGGAAAGACCATAAGGAAAAAGAAGAAAAGAATTGGAAGGAGTGGGAATTCTGGGAAGCTGTGGTCAAACCAATGAAGGTTTTGGGTTTGAGACTGGCGTCCGGTGTGGCCAGTGGGGTTTGGACACACCTCCGAGAATACACAGGGGTTAAAAGCAAGGCACTGCCCTTGGAACTCTCTCTTGAGACATCGTCGGCGAAGAAGTCAGATCTCTCTCCCCCGCCCAGCCCGCTGCTGCTGGGCGGGGGAGGGGCCGGCCATGCGGTAGGCCTGGGGCCTGGACAGAGATGGGGTTGAGGGGGCTTCGGGGGGCTTCGAGGATGAAAGGGTGGAAGATCCCAGAGAGTCAGCCCTCGGGCAGCCAGCCCCCCCCCCCCCCCCCCCAGCCAGGAGGAGAAGGAGGGAGAGTGCCCGGCCGGAGCGGCAGCGTGTGGGCAGCGTGCGTGGGAGTCGCTCCGGACCGACAGAGACTGAAAACTTTTAACCCTTTCTTGCATGATTGGGGCCTTGCAAAAATGCTAATCCTCCTCGAAGCTGAATAAGAAGGGAGATAAGAGATGAGATGTGGAGATGATTAGATGGGGAGAGATGATTTGGAGTGGCCTTTTGGCTGGACTTTTCTCGTGGCTATAGACTCAGTTGTTCCTGTGACACAGACTGCATTTAGGGGGAGGCAGTGCCTCAAAACCAGGAAGGTTCTTCGTGAGGACCCCCCGGCCCCAGGGGGTTGGAAAAATATGGGGGGGACAGATGTCCCAAAAGCAGAGACTGTGCCTTTTTGGAGTGAGACAAGGCATCCTTGAAAGACAACCCTAAAAGCAGCTCTGGTCCATGTCTCAGTGGTGAGAGCACTGGGCATGGAAGGACGATGTTACAAGCGGCAGAAGGACTTTTTTTTCCGGGCGGTGCCGAAGTAACAGAGAAGCACACGAGGTTTCAGTGTGTTTCCAAGAGAAGCCTATGGAACGAGAAAGACTCCTTTCCTCTTCATGAACTGATGTTTGAGTATACTAAAGTGTCGTACCGAGTGTTTTTGGGAGAATGTATTGGATTGAGAAAGTCAGGTGGTGGGGAGGAGGAAAATAGTTTTTTTGTAAGGCTTTCAATTCTTTTCTTCTTTTTCCTTATGGTCTTTCCCTATTTTCCTGTAGTTTAAGTAATAAAGTGTCCTTTATGTTTAAGTTAGAGCCTGTTTTGCTTATTCCTGGTCACATCTCACAGCAGACACCAGGGTGAGGCATTTTCATGGGGGGGGGCACTGGCTCTGTGCCAGGCTCAAACCATGACAACGTACCAGGTCCGACACGGCACTGCTGGTGTCTTCTGTCAGGTGTTCAAGGGCTGAAAGAGAAAGGAACAGAGCCACGGTCAAATCCTGGATCTGCGGGTAGCCGAGGAGAGCCCCCGGCCAGGGCCATCCCAGCCAGCTCTATCCATGGCCAGGAGGGAGCAGGGACCAACGGGAGCAGCCCGAAGCTGCTGGCCACGAATCGCCCAGGTGGCCCTGAAATCTCTGTGTGCTCTGCCCACGCTGGCCCTGGTCTGCACAGGGAGCAGAGCCCTCCACAGCCAGGGCAGGGCTTGCAGCTGCCCCGGCAGCCCCCGCTGCCAGCCCGCTGCCCTCACTCACCAGTGCAGATGAGCCGGAGCTCTTCCTTCTTCCCCCTCAGGTGCCGCGCGGCCATGCCTGTGAACACAGAGCCTGTCACGGCGCCGGCAGCACAGCTCCCTGCCAGCGGCTCTGCCGGCGCTGTGGCCACACGGGCTGCTGGCCCGGCAGGGCTCTGCCCGGCCCTTGCCGCACACTGCCGCCCCAGGCACGGCTGCCAGAGGGCGGCGGCAGCAATGCCCGGGCCAGGCGGGGCTCCACGGCGCCGGGCCCGTCCGGCGCTGCCGGGGCAGCAGGCCGGGCTGGGGCCGAGCTGCGGCGGGCCGGGGAGGGAGCGCGGGCTCGTGGCTCACCCATGAACCTGATGGCCGCCGCTCGCAGGGGCTCCTGTGGGCTCTGCACGTAGGGCAGGGCCCGGCGCAGGTGCTCGGCCGCTCGGCTCCTGTCCTCTGCCAGCTGCAGAGAGCGGCAGGAGGGAAGGGTTGGCGCGGGCTCAGCCCCGGCCTCCCCTGCCCGCACAGCCCTGAGGCGCGGCCGGCAGCCGCCGGCGCCGGGCTCCCGAGGGGAGGGGCAGAGGGCCGGCTGCTGCCCGGGGAGCCGCCGTGCCGCCCCGCCCCGCAGCCCCGCCGGGCCGGGGCTCCCCCGGCAGCCGGGAGCAGAGCCCGCGCGGCCTCTGGCTGCAGCAGCGGGCAGGGCCACAGCTGCCCGCCCCGCACACTGAGCGCCGCGCTCAGGGAGCTTCTCCGGGCTGAGGCTGGGGCTTGCAGGCTGCCCTTACCAGGCACTTGCTGAACTTCCACAGATTCTGGTTCTTCACCAGTCTTTCAAGATCTGTCCTCTTCAGGAACTCGGTCACACAAAGCAGGGTTTCCTGAGAAGCCTGGCGAGCAGCAGACACAGAGATGGCCCCACAGCCCAGGGCGCAGCACCCGGGTGCGTCCCTGTGCCAAGGCCTGGAGGAGGCTGCAGCCCAGCAGGTGCCAGGGCAGGAGGCAGCCGAGCCCCCTGCCAGGGGGACAGCAGCAGCCCACGAGTCCTCACCTGTGCCACAAGCCGCTTCTCATCATGGCAGTGGAGGACGAGGGGCAGCAGGCTCTGGCACAGGGGTGTCTTCAGGGCCTTGTTTTTCTTTTCCTGTGGAAGAGTCACCAACGTTCGGAAGAGCAGTATGGAGATGAGCTGAACCTGCACAATTGTTCTGTATGGAAGGAAGAAAAAAAAGACCTCAGCATGGGCTGCACGGGGCTCAGCCTGGCACAGGCCTGCAAATTCACAGCGCACAAAGTGTCCAGACTGTTATTAACAAAAATTCGGTTAATATTTTTTTGTGAGCAAAAGTTACAAAAAGGCAGCCAGATCTCTGTCCCTGCCAGTGTTCTGCGTGCTTTGTTATTGTAATCATGGGTCATTGTATCTTTTCACCCCTGTTGTATTAGTAAAGGCCCTGGCTGTGGTTGGGTGATGGCCCTTCCCCGAGGCTAAGGTGTTCTTTTTTCCTACCATAGTGAAGACACCTGAGAGGGTGGGGGGGGTTATGCAAAGTGACTCCAGGACCAGCATGCTTTTTTGGGACCCCGACTCCAAATGCAATGAGAAAACCCTGAAAACAACGAGCCACCTAAGAGTTGAGAGACTAAAGTGATGTCCGGACGTGAGGAGCCAAGTGCTGAGCCTGCAGAGATGTGGAGTCCCTCTTGCCCTGACCACGAGAGTCATTCCTGGCGGAGAGACCAAGCCGAATAAGCCAGGAGGGGCAAGATCTGACGGGGACACTACGCCCTAAAGGCTCCCACGAGGACCGGATCCCCCGGCTCTGCCCCCATTGCACAGAGCTGCGCATATCCTCCTACTCTGGGTCACCCTGGGAGACACGATGCGGACTGCAGCCCTGCCGAACCGCCCAATCCTGAGCTGATCACTTTTAATAAAGGCATTAAAAAGGAGAAGAAGTCTCCTGGCCCTGTTTATTTCAGCTGGGGCCTCGTCCTGAATAGCCACGTCGCAAGAAGACTCTAGACTGGCCATCATGGAACTTCAGGACAGCTGGCTACCAGGACCAGAGGGATCGGCTCAGGACCAGCGACACAGAGGAGCACCGGAGCACCGGAGTGGTGAGAAAGCCGGTGGCGGGAGCGGGAGACGTGCGCATGTGTGAGTGAATGAGACAAAGGCCGGCAGCCAGACCTCCGAAGTGAGAGCGGGCCCCTCAGTACCGCGTTTCCGGACTCCTGCGAAGGGGCCGGCCGGAAACAGGGGAAAGCGATTGGAATTAGCGTGATTTAGCCGTCTCTCAAGGGGGAATAAAGGGCCCCCCACCTCCAGGCGTGCGGAGGGAATATTTCTATGAGTGGCACGCACCCAAAATAGGTCCTGAAAGAGGGAAATCAGGCAGATTTGTCAGTCCCGAGAAGGATTCGGGTAGTATTTGTAAGTCTCGAGAAGGATTCGCGTAAGATTTTTCAGTCCCGAGAAGGATTCGGGTAGCTCACAAGCCCTGCAGGCAAAAGTAAGTCCTGGCACAGGAGTCAGGCACAAACCCCAGCGAAGGAGGCTGTGGTTTGCTTTTAAGTCCTGATACGGTGAAGCCTAAAAATTGGCGGGTTAGGCAAACTAAAATCAGGCAGTTGTTTTTCCTGACTGAGGGAGTCAGGCACGACCTGGATTCTTAAGCCGAGGCTTCGTGTGTTCAAGTTCCGATAGATGTAAGACCTGACGTGGGGAAAGTTGGGCAATCAAGAGATTGGGCAGTGGTTTCAGTATAAAGTCCTGAGCATCAGGCAGAAATTTGAAGTTCAGTGGAGGAGGCTGAAGCTCCTCAAAGAAGGTTCTTTTTGAAATTACCGGTCAGTAAAGGCACCTTTGGAACTTTTTACTGTTGAGACCTGTAAAATGGGAGGGTGTAATAGTAAAAAGACCGGCAAGAGACTGAGGTATATACATCCCAATAGTCCCTTAGGAGAACTGTTAGTAAAATGGGATTCTATAGAGGCCACGGAGGGATTAGATAAAGTGAAAATGTTCCATTATTGTTTGGAAGTGTGGCCAGAATTAGAGTTGCAAGGAGGATGGCCTTGGTGTGGGACAAAGGATAAGTGGATGTGCCAACAATTAAATAATTATCTGACAGCTCGAGGAGATACTGATCCTGAGCATTTATTGTATGTAGCCTGCTGGTTAAAGAGCGCTGTTGGGGATGAAGGGGTGCGAATTTGTAAGTTACAGAGGAAGAAAGAGGGGAATGAAGGAGGGGATGATAGGACTAGTGAAAGATGGGATCCCCTGGATTATTTGCCTCCTTCTGCCCCTCCACCTTATAATCCTCTTCTTCAAGCACCTCAAATGGCAGGTCCGGTTCTTCCCCCGTCTGCCATCTCATTACCACCTGTTCAAACTCCTCCTTCTACCTCTTCAGCTTCCGCTATGATAAGCCCAGTATCCCCTCCAGTTCCTTCTGCACCACCACAAGCGCCTACTCCACCTGCTGGATTCTCCACCCCTTCTCCAGCTGCGCTTAATATCCACTCAGGCTCTTCTCCCCCTCCTATTGCTGTCCCTTTACCTCCTCCTAGTTTTGGCACAAATGCCTCCTCGCCCAATAAACAGCTATCAGCAAATACACCTGCTGATGGGCAGAAAGTTCAGGGTAACCCAGATATCCCTCAAAGTAGTTTGGCATCTGAAGATGGGCTGTACTGTAGCACCAGATCCAAAACCTCCAAGGCAGAGAGTCTCTTTCCCCTCAGAGAGGTTCCTATGGGAGGAGTAGTGGGAGGTGTTGGCTTTGTGAATGCTCCCCTAACTGCTTTTGAGGTGAGAGGATTCAAGAAAGAGTTGGGACATTTAGTTGAGGAACCAGTGGGCATAGCTAACCAAGTAGATCAATTTCTAGGTCCAAATATCTACACTTGGGGGGAGATGAATTCCATCCTGAGTATATTGTTTTCCCCAGAAGAGGTTCAGATGATTAGGGCGGTTGGCATAAGAATTTGGGAGAAAGATAACCATCCAGGACCCCAGGTGCCATCAGGTGAACAGAAATTGCCAGTAACGGATCCCAGCTGGAACCCTAACCAGGAGGAGGGGAGGAAGGCCATGATGGAATATAGGTCTTTGATAATACGGGGGATCAAAGAGTCAGTTCCCAAAGGAATTAACACCCAATTGGCATTTGAGGGCATGCAGGAGAAAGAGGAAGCTCCTGCTGCCTGGCTTAATCGCCTAAGGCAGAGCTTCCAGTTTTACTCTAGAATAGACCCAGACACCCTAGAAGGTCAAATGCTACTAAAAGTCCAATTTGTTACCAAATCTTGGCCAGATATAAGGAGAAAACTGGAAAAGATGGAAGAGTGGCAAGAGAAGGACATTAATGAGTTATTAAGAGAGGCATTGAAGGTGTATTTAAGGAGGGAGGAAGAAAAGGCAAAGGCCAAGGCTAAGATCATGGTTGCTGTAGCCAGAGAAAGTGCAGGGTGGGCGGGTCCACCACCAGGAGGAGGCAAGGATAGGCCTCTTGTACTGTCAGGTGCAAGAGGGATAGAGACACCTCAAGTCCCTTTGAGAGAATGACATTGCTATTACTGTGGAGAGCCAGGACACGTCAGGAGGTTTTGTACAAAGCTCAGTCTCGATGCGGCAATAGCCAGGGAACAAGATCATTTAGGGAAGATCCTTAGAGGTGATGAGTAGAGGGTCAGGGGCTTTTTAATATAGGGGACCCGATGCAACATCTAGAAGAGCCCTTGGTAAACTTTGAGGTGGGACTCCTAAATGAAGATTTAGAATTTTTGGTTGATACAGGAGCAGATAAGTCCTGTCTCAACAAAGTAACATCTGAAGTTAGACAAAAACAGCTAGATAGAAAGGATATCCAATAGCACCAAACCTAGCCAGTAATACTCAACTTGTAATAAGTAGTGTGAAAGTAAAAGGTACCCTATTGTTGTCTTGTTGTGTGTGTGAGAGTGAGTCACAAGCAAAGTCAGCCTCAACTTCCCGGGCAGGTGGGAAGGGGGCAGTGGAAGTGTGTGTGTGACCTGCAAACCAGGCTTGTGTCCCCTGGGCGGGTGGGGGCTCTGACCAAAGTGTGTGTGTGTGTGACCTGCAAACCAGCCTAGTGCTCCCCAGATGTGTGAGGGAGCTGTAGCTGTAAGAGTGCGAGTGACACGCAGGCAGCCTCACAGGTGAATGTGCACCAGAGGCAACCAGAGTCTGGGCCCTTCCAAGAGGCCCAGAGATACTGAGACCTGTGGGCCAACCCCAAGGTGAGGGGGGGCTATAGGGACCTGTGATTTTCTAGCAATAAGTTTGTGCCTTAAAGGTGTGGAGGAATGTGTGAATGTGAATGAGAAATGAGAGAGTGAATATAAACGAATTAGAATAGAGGTAATGTAGATTGTGCATTACAAGTTTTACCACATCTCCTTAGAGGGAAGTGTATTGTGTAGAAGAATGGTGTAGGAAAAAAAAAAAAAGAAGAGAGATAAAGTGTAAGGGGGTTGAAAGAAGTATTTAAGGTGTAAGTGAAAGTAAGAAACAGAAGCAAGAGATAAATAAATAAGATGTTGAAAAATAGAACAGAAAACCAGTGAATTGAATACACAGAAAAAATAGGAGAATAAAAGTACTTTGAGAGTTAAGCTAGCTGAGAAATACAACTCCTTGCAAAATACAGAGTATGTAGAAGTTGATGAGACAAACATACAAGCTATGGAAAAAGAGAAATTACTGATAACATTAAACAGAGAAGCTGAGTTTGGATAAAATCGTTAACAGTAGACCTACAATACCTGTGTTTGAAAGCCCGTTTCAGGTATTCTTCATTACTAAGACGGTTGGACTCACATCACTCTCACCCCTGGTATTGGACCAGGATTCAACACCAAGTTTTTCCCTCTGGCATTCTGGTATTGGACCGGACTCCACCCCTGTCTCCGTCTGGCACTGGGCCAGACTCCCAGTTTCTCCTTGTGGCATTGGACCGGACTACACCCCTGTCTACTTCTGGCATTGGGCCAGACTCCCAGTTTTCCCCTCTGGCATTGAGCCAGAGTCCACATCACTCACCTCTGGGCACTGGATAAGGATTCATCCACATCACAAGTTAATTCACCTGAGTATACTGTGATTTAAAGTTGACTCTCAGGAGGAAGAGTCAAAAAGACTGAACTGTATGGGAAAAATTGGCATCAGAGTTCTAACATTGCTTAAAATGTTTCAAAACTGTTTTGTGTAAATTATGTTGGTAAAAAAGTTTAAGGCTGTAAATAAGTAATTCTAGTTTAAGTTCCCCAATATACTTCTAAAGACTCCAGGTTAACCCTCTACAGAACACTCCCCTGGGGGGGAAACTAAAATTTGTAGGGAACAGACCAAGAGAGGCTTAACCAGAGAAGCGGGTAGAAGGGACTCTAAAGAGCTTGGAAGCTCCTCCTCAGAAAAAATTCCCCAAGAGGCAAGGCCGGGTGGGCAGGCTGTGCAAGATGACCCATACCGGACTCTTGGGAAGGGTGGTACTGATGGCTCTGATTGCTGGTGGTGCTCAGGGGAGCCCAGCTGAGCTGTGCAGTGAATGCTACCAACCCCGCTATGAGGAGGAAGAGAGCTCCTTGTCGAGAGTGCACATCAGTTCTAACCCTGATTGTGTTAACCTCTCCCAATTGGTCCTTTATGAGAAAAATAAGAGAGTGTATTGGATAGCCCAGAATACTGCCACTTTTAGGCAGCCACTCCTAGGAGAGTGCCCTATAGGAGAAACCTGGTTGTGCTTTGAATGTGATGCTGCTGAAACAAGCTCAGCAGATCTAGTAAAAAGCAAAGAAATGGTGAAAATAGTAAGAAAAATTGTTTGTTACAAGTATTTAGATGAGTGTAGTGGAAAAGAGATAAACCTCTTTTGGAACACATTTCAGGGGAACTCTAAACCCCCAGGTTTGATCTCATCTGGCAACTGCATTGCTAAGGTGATAACACCAATTTTCTTATTACCCAGAGAAACTGGATCAAGTTTAGGAGTTCCTATATATAATGATTTGGGAGAAATTAAACAAAACCGGGAAAGTGAAATAGAAATTGGGAAAATCCAAAATTGTAAAAGCCAAGTTCGGATCCCAAAATCTGTGTTGAACAAAGTCATCTGGCTCCAGGCAATATTAAAAATAAAGAATTCAATTATTAGGGACATTTCAAACGAAATAAAAAGATTGGCATGTGTAAATAATCAAGATCAAACTCCTACACTTGATCCCAGTGGGTGGGAGAATTTAGAGATTTTCAGAAAATATGTATGGGAAAAAGTGGTTTTTCTCGCTGTGTGTATACTTGGAGGATTGCTCTTTTTACTATGCTTATTTGTCTGTTTTAGTAAAACAGTATTAGCTGTACAAACCAACCTGGAGAAACCAAGAAAAGTAACAAGGTTAAGTAACCATGATTACCAAAGTGCACAAGAAATTTATAGTAGATTCAAAACAAAAACTTGTGAGTTGATGCGAGCTTAAGAATTTAAGCTCGATCAAAGAAAAAGAGGGGGGACTGTTATGAACAAAAATTTGGTTAATATTTTTTTGTGAGAAAAAGTTACAAAAAGGCAGCCAGATCTCTGTCCCTGCCAAGGTCCTGCGTGTTTTGTTATTGTAATCACAGGTCCTTGTAGCTTATCGCTCCTTTTGTATTAGTAAAAGCCCTGACTAGGGCGAGGTAATGGCCCTTCCCAGAAGCTAAGGTGTTCTTTTCCTAGCATAGTGAAGACACCTGAGGGGGGGGGGGGGGGTTATGCAAAGTGACTCCAAAGTCCAGAATGCTTTGTGGGACCCCGACTCAAAATGCAACGAGAAAACCCCAAAAACAACGAGCCAAATAAGAGTTGAGAGACTAAAGTGATGTCTGGACATGAGGAGCCAAGTGCTGAGCCTGCAGAGATGCGGAGTCCCTCTCGCCCTGAGCAGGGAGTGGTCCCAACGCCGGGACTAGCCACCTGGGAAAGTCACAGGAGCTACATCTGACGGGGACACCAAGCCCTAAAAGGCTCCCACGAGGACTGGATCCCCCGGCTCTGCCCCTAGTGAACAGAGCTGCGCATATCCTCCTCCTCTGAGTCGCCCTGGGAGACGCGACGGGGACTGCAGCCCTGCCGAGCCGCCCAATCCTGAGCTGATCACTTTTAATAAAGGCATTAAAAAGGAGAAGAAGTCTCCTGGCCCTGTTTATTTCATACAGGACCCTTCCCTCCCACCATTCCCATTCTCTGTCTCATCCCCTCCCCCTCCCGCACACACGAAGATGAAGAATATCACTAAAAGAAGAAGAACCTACTTGACTCCCATGTCCATGTGAGCAGTCATTGCTCGTGCAGGAGTCACGTTGTCCACCAGGATCCCCAGGCTCTGACTGGCTGCTTTCTGAACAAATTCTGGGGAGTTGGACACCATCTGGAGAAGGAGCCGAGCAACCTCATCCACCTCAGAGTCCATGTCCTTCTTCAAGGTCACAGAGAGCTCTCCCAGAGTGACAATGGCATAGTAGGACACCTTGGAACGGAGGTTGGTCACCTGGGGAAGCCATGAGGGGAAACATAAGAATCACCTTGAAAAGTAAACCAGTTGCCTTCAACAGAAGTCCCAGGAAATGACAACACATCCCACTGTGTCCAGAGGAACATAAAATTACAAGAAGAGCAGGAGAGCACAAGCACAGAAAGGCACTTACTCTGGCACCAATTTCTGGCCTCAGACCTGCTCACTGCAGGCCTAAAATAAAAATTTCATTAAGTGTTCTACTTAACCCTTCTAAATGTCCACAGCTTTGATTTTAGGCCTTTTTACTAGAAAATTAAAGCAAGGGCTGCTTTCAAATCATGAAGGCACAAGTGATAAAGATAAAAGAGTCAGGTGCTCCTGTTCAAAAAAGCAACACCAGCAGTTGAAGCACTCAGCCAGGAAACAGAAAATACAGGCTCAGGTCTACAGAATAATTTGCAGTGTTGAATTACAGCTTGGGCAGAGACTGGGACTCTGGCAAATAACATCATCAGTGTCTCATTTTCTGCATTTGCACATTGCATTATAAAGGCACACCCTGAGCACACATGGAGATGAACAAGCTCATACCTACTCTACACACTGTGTATGAAGTATGGGGGACAATTCAGAACAATGTTCTCACCTCGCTGGTAACTGCCAAGCAAACCTCACCAAGTCTACATAGCAGGACCTCTGAATGGGACCCAGCCAGGTGTTGGGTGGTGAACAGTGCCTTCTCCTTCAGCTCCCTGGAAGGCAGAAGATTGATTTTTCTGTCCACCAAGGCAGCACCCTCTGAAATGACCAGGCTGGCAGCTCAGTTGAACAATGGGAGGTGCTTTTCAAGGAGTGCTTAATGAAATCCTGGAACGTGTTGCCCCAGGATGCTGTGGCTGTCAAAAGCATTCACAAACCCAAGAGGCAAAGAGAGGGGTTTCAGAGTGGCAATTTAAGAAGACAGCCTTTCTGAAATCTCTGGCACATGAGGCCCCTCTGTCACTGCTTCCTAGGAGCTGTGAGACCAGGCCATGCTGCTGTTTGTTGTCACCTCCCTGTACCTGTCCCTGAGACACAGTGCCACCGGGCTGTTATTGGGGCATTTTCCTTCTTTGCCAGCCCCAGCAGGCATTCAGCAGGGAGAGTCTGCACTGCCTCTCTGGAGCTGAGTTTCCACTCTATGATCTCGGCCTCTCTGTCACCCCCTCCACTCCCCCTCACACATTCCCCAAAAAAGCAGCAGGATGTCTGCTGGCACCACCTCAGCCTGCAGGAAGGCCAAGTGGGTCCTGGCCTCTCCTGATCCACAGCATAGCTTTCTTTCAGCCCAGCATGGAAATATAAAAACTGTATTATCACATCACACAGAGGGCCAGGAGCTTTTTATTTTGGCTGCAATTGTCCACAGGGCATTGTGGAAGAGGAGAAAAAGAGTGTTTTGCAGCAAGCAACCTGGCTACTCAGGCAGGATGGTAGGAAAAGTGTCTGGAAGCTGCTTTTTAGGAATTTGGTTGTTCTGCTGAAGCTTCTGACAGAGCTGATGGGCAGATCCCAGAGTTGTGGATAGTTCCTGGGAAATTTGTCCTTGGATCTGTCTACAAATGCTCTCCCAGCCATGAACTGCCATCTGTGTCCTGTCCATATGTTACTGCCTTGACTGCTGAGTGTCTGAGGTGCCTCTTGAGGCTGCTATGGACCTCCTTCACCAAGGAATGGATTGTGATACAACATCCCTTTCTGCTTCTATTTGGGCACGGACAGAGCCTGGACCACTCTGGCTGGAGCATGGGCTCTGGGCAAGCAAGATTGCAAATGAGAGCAGCTCATGGTCCTCAGCTCTTCCCTGCTGCTGTGACAGACAGACATGGCCATGGGGACAGAATGGAGCTGCCCCATCTGCCAGGGCACTTAGAAGGATGTGAATTTTTCTCTGCCCTGTCACCACCAGTTCTGCCTGGGCTGCATCCTGCAGTGGGCAAAGAGAAATCCAGCGTGCCCACTCTGCAGAAGAATGATAGAAGCTGTCAGGTTTTCTGAGTAGGATGAACAGGACTACATACAATGTGCCATCAGCTCCCCCAAACAATTGCTGGAGTCCAGCAGGAAGAGAGCCTGGCCACCTTGCTGAAAACAGCCCCCCAGACCCTGTGATGGCTGCTCCATCTTCCCCACAGGGAACACTGTCCCCAGCTGAGCAGGGGGCTGCAGGACCAGAGCCTGGGGATGGCCTCCTGCCCAAGGAGTGGGCTGAATTTTTCAAATAACAATGTCATCTACTGGACCCAAGGTGGCCCTGGCTGCTGGAGGGAATATGCCAGCACCAGAGATGGCTGGTTAAGGAATTCCTAGAGCAGCATCCTGCACGCCCTCTGTGCCTGTGGTCAAGTTGCCAAAATCTTGGTGCCAGTACTGCAGCTTCTCCTCTGTAGCAGTCTGAATTGCTGCTAGCATAGTCCAGGGTAAAGAAGCAAAAAGGACCTTTGCATAATCTCCACAGATGTTTTATTCAGCTGTGCAGGGAGATGTTCAGGTCCCAGCACCCACACACAGAGGGTCTCACTTTGTCTCCACAGGGGCCCGGGGGCTGACCCTGATCTCGGGGCAGTACAAAGATAAGGGGACCAGTGAGGGAATAGGGAAGGTGTGGCTCAGGAACTAAGGAACAGACATAGGAACAGGGGAAGGAACCAATGGGGTCTAACAGCTTTCTGAGGGAAGCTTCTTGTGTCTCCCTAGACCAGGGAATGCCCCCAGGGTCTCCACAATTCCCCGTGTTTTATATTATTAGGAAAGCTTCTCTGAAGGATCAATTGAATCAACACAAAATGACAAAAACAATCAAAAGCACTCATAAGGCAATTGTTCAAAATGCAAACAATTCTGAGTTCCCAATGTGCCAACAGATTTCTTGGAGTGTCTCAGATCTGGCAGGAGGGATGCAGG
Organism: Zonotrichia albicollis; assembly: GCF_047830755.1. Taxonomy (NCBI): domain Eukaryota; kingdom Metazoa; phylum Chordata; class Aves; order Passeriformes; family Passerellidae; genus Zonotrichia; species Zonotrichia albicollis. The sequence continues at coordinate 4,945,759 of NC_133842.1, forward strand.
GTTTTCTCAGCACAGTTTATCAGGAAACTGAGTCACTCATACTGAACCTCTGGGCCATGGCCTCCTCACTGCCATCGTGCAGAAGGGAGGCCCAGAGGCTGCTGTGCTCTGCTCCTGTCAGGGATGAACACAGCGGCTCTGGCCAGTGCCAGCTCCAGCTCCAGCTCCAGCAGCTCACGAGAGGAGACTCCTTCCAGAAGCTCTGCTGGCTCCAGTGTGGCAGACCAACAGAGCCCACTGGAAGCCCCCCTCCATTGCAGCCACCCCCAGCTGCGCCCATCATCACTGCAGAGCAGGAGCTGCCCCAGAGGAGCCGCGGCCGGAGCTCATGGCAGTGGCAGGTCCCTGTGCCCAGGGCAGAGCCACAGAACCTCTGCTCCTGCCTGGGACAGGGGCTGCTCACCCTGGTGTCCCACCGAGAGGAGGGATCCTGGGCCCCAAACTCTGCCCAGCCCTGCAAAAGGCCACCCCGCCAGCAGGGCCAGCAAGGTTCCTGCAGCCATTCAGTCAAATCAGAGGAAACAAATGTCTCTGTAGCTGACACAGTCTCTGCACACAGCTTTCTCCCCCTTCTGCTGGTGCCTTTCCCTGACTCCAGCAAGAGCTGCAGGAAATGCTGTGTGAGCCATGATGATGGAAGAGCTACTGATAAAAACACTGGGGTGATGCTTTCAGAGGAGTCATGAATGGAAGACTGACCAACCTTCTAGCCAATGGTATGCCAAAAGTTTCCATGCTTTAAATAATTGACTGCAATAAATTAATAAAAAGAAAGATACTGCAACAATTTAAATCTCCCACAGCTGCTGGCTTTCCTCAGGCTCCATGATCTATGTATTGCTAGACTTACTTCATTTAGGCAGCATATGAACTGCCCTGACTTGTTGGAGACTGACCACAAGGTCTCATCTGTGGTGGGCAGTCACTGAAATTGGCTCAGCAGAGGCATCTTCAGCTGTCCAAGTGTAGCAGAAATACATATTCTCTGCTTCATGACTGTGTGGCAGCAGCTGCTGGTGTGGGTTTGTCAGCGTTGCTTCATGGATTACTCCTGGGAAGGAATTGTGTGCACAGGCACAGTGTGATGGCTTCGATCTCCTCTAATTACTCCAATAGGATGATGGCCTGAACTTCAAGGCAAAAAGCATCATGACAGAATAATTTACAATATTCTCCAAACTACTCCTGTGGTTTTGATTTTCTTACTGATTAGGTTCAGTGTCTGGCCTCAAGAAATCAGTCCAGAAAGAACAGGCAAACCTCAGCTTGCAAGTTAGAGTGCATGTCTTTAATCTGCCATTTTTGCAGCAAGTACAAACAACTTTTCAACATATTTGCAAAAAAATCTCTTAGTTCTTGCTATACCTATCCAGAACCTGACTCTCTGCTCATTTTATTTTGATTTGGGATATAAGCATGATTTTTTTCTGGACAGGGAAGTAAGAACCAGCTGCAAATACAGACTACAAGTGTGAATCTATACTGCAGGAACTGAGCTGTAGCTTGGAATTAAAGGCAAGAAGTGATGCCATGGTAAATATGAACGTTTAGTGCTGGCATAGGAGCCTTCTGTAATGCTCCAACAGCCCATGGTTCACATTGCTACAAACTCTCTTTCTGGTGTTACAAAGAGTGTTGAAGAGCTGACTGTAAGTAAAAAAATAGCCAGAATGGTAATTTTTTTTAATATAGCAAACAACGACTATCTAATAATTCAGAGCTCACAGACGTGAGTATTCAGATTTCCACTTAGTACGTGCTGGCAGTTTTAATTTGAAATCAACAGGTTTATCCAAATCAAGTTATCCATAGGAATTCATTTGCTCTATGATCTACCTAAAAATGCCTCATTGTCTGATAAGTTTAGTAGAAATTTGCAAAGTCAACAGTCCACAGATTTTCATTTCTTGTTTAGTGGCTATTCTGCAGGAAAGCTTTTACAGACTAATCCGTTTGGATGTAATTACAATGCCGGTACATTTCATCTAGCCATTTTGGTATTAGAACAAAACCATATGACTGCACAGCCTTTTAAAAAATATTTTTAAATAAATTTTCAAATCAACAGTCTGAGTAGGACTCAGAATATAAACTCTTCCAAACTTCAACTCCATTGGAAGATTCCCTTGTCACCCTGTGAATCAACTCTACATTCAGAAGAATAAAAGTCCCAATGATGGTGGTTTTGGTATGGTTAGGAATTGGGGAAGGGTTTCTTCCTTCTCAGCTCCATGCTGCAGGGCCTTTGGGATGTGGCCTGCGGGCCGTTGTTTGTGCAGCCCTGGTTTTTCTCTATGGGGCAGAAAGTGCAATTGCATTTCCAGCCCAGAGCCTGTGAGGAGTGGGGCGTGCAGAGCTGTGCCAGACCCAGGCCAGCAGCTGTGCCGCCAGAGGGTTTTGGTTCCTGCCCAGGGCAGCTGGTGCATCTCTGCCGTGAGTGCCTGCCCTTCCAGGTGCCCATGGACAGCAGGTGCAGGGTTCTGCACGGGGCATGGAACAGGGTGGGGATGTCTGCTGGCAACAGAGTGCAGTGGAGAGCAAACAGCCCAGGATGGTCCTGGAGTGTGTGACAGAGAGCTCCTGACACAGCTGTTGTGGGATCTCAGGATCTGAGTCCTGAGATGCTGAGCTACTGAGACCACTTTTGGGGGGCTTGGGAGTCTTGGAATGTTGCCAGAAGTGTCTGGTGGCTGGACTTTGACCCTACACGGGAGACGACACCTGTATGAAGATAAGAGGACTTCACCGGGGTGAATGGCGAAGAATTCTGTTGTTGTCACGAAACCAAGAGACAAGACAGCAGTCATTCGTCCTTTTATTGTCCAAAAACCGATCACAGTCTGGAGTTGAGACCTTTTGGCACAATGGAGTGCGAAGATCGAAGTAAATTTTTAGTAAGAGTCACTGCAGCACTCCCCACACTGAAACTGACATAGAAAACCAATGATCCAGTTTAAGTAAATCAGTGGCCCCTTGAGCGGAAAAAGTTGAGTGCTTTGAGAAACCTGGTCCAAGAACAATTGCAGGCAAAACACATCAAGCCAACAGACAGCCCTTAAAATTCTCCAGTGTTTGTCATCAAGAAAAAACTATCGAACAAATGAAGATTGTTACACGATCTCAAGAAGATCAACGAAGTCATAGAAGACATGAGACCGCTTCAATTAAGACTTCCATCTGTCTCAATGATTCCCAGAGATTGGCAGCTTGTAGTCATTGACCTCAAGGATTGTTTTTTCAGTATCCCACTCCATCCGGATGACGCTCCGAGATTCGCCTTTTCAGTTCCGAGTATCAACAAGGAAACGACTCTGCAGTGGTACCATTGAGTCGTTCTTCCACAGAGCCTTAAAAACTCTCCGACGATCTGTCAATGGTACGTGGCACGAGCTTTAGCACCAGCACAGAAGAAATTTCCAAAAGTAAAAATCATTCATTACATAGATGATTTGCTCATTGCAGCATCAACACAACAGGAGCTGCAAGAAGCTCGTGACTGTGTGATCGCAGAGGTGCAAAAGGCAGGTCTAGAAATCAGCATTTCGAAGATTCAAGAAGTTGCACCTTAGAAATATCTAGAGTAAAAAATTTCAAAAAGAACAATAAAACCTCAAAAAATAGAGATCAGCACCAAAATCACCAATTTACACAATTTGCAACAGCTTCTGAGAAAAATCAACTAAATGAAGCCAGTTTTAAGAATCACAAACAGCGACATCCCAGCGTTGCTTGATCTTTTGAGAGGAGACACAGACATTCAGTCTCCCAAGACACTCACGCAAAAAACAAAGAAAAAATTAGAAAAAGTTACAGACGCAATACAGAAAAAGCAAGCACATCGATTTGTTCCAACGTTGCCTTTTCAGTTATAAGTGCTAAAGAAGAAAACACAGTTCCATAGTTTGATCTTCCAATGGGACGAATCGCAAAAGGACTCTTTGATAATCATAGAGTAGATTTTCCTACCACACAAGCCCGCAAAAACAATTCTTACAGATTTAAAGATAGCAGCACAGATCATCATAAAAGCGAGAACAAAGTTGCTGACAATGGCAGGAAGAGAATTCTCAATCATCAAGTTACCCTTGAAACAAGACTATTTCGAGTGGGCGATGCAACAATCAAAAGACCTGTTAATCGCATTGTTAGCGTTCCCAGGAACTTGCACAATCCACTTTCCACGACATAGAATACTGCAATCACAAATATGCTATAAAACAAAACCAAAGATAAGTGAAAAACCTTTAGACGAGATCACAGTATTCACAGATAGCTCAAAGAAGACACACAAGTCAGTGATCACGTAGAGAGACTCAATGACAAGAGACTAGAAATCTGACGTGAAGAAAGTTCAGAGCTCTCCACAAATTGTGGAGTTGGCAGCTGTTGTCCGAGCATTTCAGTTGTTCAAACAACCTCTCAATCTAGTAACAAACTCCGCATATGTTGCGAGTGTAGTCAAAAAATTAGAAAGTTCACTCTTAAAAGAAGTCAGTAATGGAGTTTTATACTCCTATCTGACGAACTTGAAAACATTGCTAGAGAGCAGGGAAAGAGAGTATTTTATCACACACATTAGAGCGCACACGACACTTCCGGGATTTCTAGCGGAGGGAAATGCTCGAGCGGACAGGTTGACAATGCCCATTTCGCAAACACTGCCGGACATTTTTGAGCAGGCAAGGTTAAGTCATGCGTTCTTTCATCAGAATGCGCAAGCACTGATGGAGTCCTTTCGTCTCACAAGGAGTCAGGCAAGGGAGATCATTAGTGCTTGTCCAGACTGTCAGTTTGTGCAGCCACCTTCTTCCACCGGAGCCATCAATCCGCGGGGGCTGCAAAGTCTTCAGTTGTGGCAAGCTGATGTCACGAAATATCCATCTTTTGGGAGGCTCAAAAATGTTCATGTTTCTGTGGATATATTCTCAGGTGAAGTCTTTGCTTCAGCACATGCAGGGGAAACAGCAGACCATGCTTGCCGACATTTTCTGCAAGCATTTGCAGCATTAGGTGTGCCTCAGGAGATAAAAACAGATAATGGTCCAACGTATACAGGCAGGGTGCTTGACAAATTCCTGAAAAGATGGGGTGTCAGACACACGTTTGGTATTCTACATTCACCCACAGGTCAGGCAATCATTGAAAGAACACATCACACCCTGAAATCCCTTCTGGACAGACAGAGAAGGGGTGAACCAGAGGCAACACCTCACATGAAGTTAAATAAGGCACTGTATGTGTTGAATTTCCTAAATAGCTCATCCTCGGAACCTAATCCACCAATCGTGAGACATTTTCTAAACAGCACACAGGCAAAGCTAAGGGAAAACCCTTTAGTTTTAATCAGAAACCCAGAGACAGGACAAATAGAGGGCCCTTTCAAACTAATCACTTGGGGGCAAGGGTTTCACTTGTATCTCCACAGATCGAGGTCTAAAGTAGGTGTCGGCGCGGCACGTGAAGCCATTCCGAACGCGAGAACGCAAGAACGCTGATCCGAGAAACAAAGAGACGAGTACTCAGACAGAAGTCGAGACTCAGACCGGAAAGAGCGATTCCGAAGAGAAATAAAAGGAAACTAAGGACTTTGGGGATTTTTATATAAGAGCGAAATAATGAGTTTCATGATGCTTATGTGCATCATCCTTTCATTCATTGCAGTAAGCAATGGAGAAGATTTACCTGTTAATCAGCCAAAGCAAAATGTATGGGAGACTTTAGCTCAAGCAGCGAATCTAGATAGTATTTGCCTGACACATTCGAGGCCAGGAAAACCATTTTCTGCATGCATGGTTGGATTGCCAGTGGACGAATGGACAGTTCCAGGGCATTCCGCAGTTAACATTTCGCAGGTCATTAAAGATCCTGTGAAAGAGTGGTGTGCTTGGACACATCTACTTCCTGTGGCTTCTACAGAACCTCAGGAATTGGAGATTTTTGGGTCCATGACAATGGAATTCTGCATGCAGTTTGAAGTTCCGAAGGCCACAAAGGCAAAAACTATCGATTTGACTCCCATTCATGAGTTTTATAAGAATGCATCAGCTTGGTGTAAATATACAGAGAAAACTACCAAAGGATCGATCCAAGTCCCAGTGCAATTGCCACGGGGTTTGTTTTTAATTTGCGGGGACAGAATTTGGCACGGCATTCCTGCTAATGCCACGGGAGGTCCATGCAGCATTGGGGAAATTTCAATGCTGTCGCCTGATTTGAACATGCTAAGAGAGAAAAGGCATAGAGGAAAAAGATCAATCGAAAGATATGCGGCAGATTGCAATGACGAAGTATTTTCTTGGGATAAGAAAGCAAGTATTGCTACAGCAATTTTCTCACCTCAAACAGCATCAGGGGTGGCTTTGACTCAGATCGACCGCATGGGTTGCTGGTTGAGCAAACATGCACGGTCTGTTTCTGTCGCATTGGATGACGTTAAAAGACGTTAGTGGTGTAAGACAGGCGACTCTTCAAAACAGAGCGGCAATCGATTATCTATTGCTCACTCATGGACATGGGTGTGAAGAGTTTGAAGGGATGTGCTGCATGAATCTCTCAGATCATTCAAAGTCAATTCATGAAAGTATTAAAAATATAAAAGACAGCATAAATAAGCTTGGCGAGATCACAGGATCATGGATCGATCAGCTGGTAGATTTCTTTGACATCTCTCCCATTTGGAGAGAAGTTTTAAGGGTAGGGTTTTATGTTTTCATAGTTCTCCTAGTCCTCATAATTGTCGTCCCATGCATATTTGTATGTTTAAAATGCGCCATGAATCGGGTAATTAAAGAGGTTTTCTTGGTGCAAACAGAAGGGGGAGATGTGGGATCTCAGCACCTCAGGACTGAGGTGCCGAGTCACCGAGACCACCCTTGGGGGGCTCGGGAGTCCTGGAATTTTGCCAGAAGTGTCTGGTGGCTGGACTTTGATCCTACACAGGAGACGACACCTGTATGAGGATAGGAGGGTTTCACCGGGGTGAATGGTGAAGGGATTAGTTAGTTAGAGAGTGAGACACAGGGTTTAGGATTTCTGTACAGGGAGGTTTAGAGAAGTAAGATGGAGGAATTGGGGCATGTCCTGTCCTTCTTCTTCTTCTTCTTCTTCTTCTTCTTCTCCTCCATCTTCTGTGGTGATGGTGGCACTTTGAGATTGGTTGTTACTAAAAGTGCACCGGGCAATAAGGGTGAAAGGTATTGGGGAAAAATGATAAATATTGTATACGCAACTTTGGGTATAAAGATAGGTGACCGCCCGGAGGGAGGGGAGTGTGCTCATGGCTGGCTGCTGAGCAGACCTCTGTCGGGCCTAAAGAAAATCTTTTAGATAAACAATTAATAAACACAGAGACCGAGAAAAGAACTGAAGCCTCTTCTGTTCCTTTGAAACGCGGGCTGCTCCAAGGCCACCCCGGGCCTTTCCAGGCCATCCAAACAGCCGAAAACCGGACATTGATCCTCCCAGGAATTGCTTGGTCTCCCAAGCCACGCCTGCTGGTCACTGTAACTCTTTGAGGCCATGGCAGTGTGGTGGGAAGGGAAGCACTTCTGTGGGGAAGCTGGGGACATTCCTCCCTCCGGCAGCTTTCCAAGTCTCCCCGTGCCTTCTCCAGGTTCCTGCCCTGGTCAGGTACATCCACCAGTGGCTCCTGGCCAATCAGTTTGCTGAGCACAGGCTGAACAGGACCCTGCTGGATCTCAGCGAAGCACAGCCCGCTGACGTAGTCATGACGCTCCTGCGTGTGGCCCCGTCCTGTGACAGGTATGGGGCCCACCTGCCCAGCGGGCTCAGGGCTCGCCAGCCCATCAGCCTGTAGAGCCTGGCCCAGGTGTGTGACCAACAGAGAGTTCCAGGGCCCTCTGGCTGCTCCCTTGGCCAGCCCCGGCACGTCAGCCCCCGAGCCTGCTGCGGTGCTCCCTCGCTGCCCCTCAGGGGCCTGTCCCCAGCGACCTGGGCTGCCTGTGTGCTGCTGGCGAGTGGCAATGGGCACAGGCAGAGCTGGCAGCCAGCTCAGGTCCCCACTGCTGCCCAGGCCACGGTGCTGTGTCTGAGACGCTCCTGAGACAGAGCTCTAACCCGACAGAGCTGCTTTGACCATGTGGAAGAGCATCATGTGCTCGCCCAGGACTGCAGAGCCAGCGCTGCTGATACTCCTGGATGTGCTGGGGAGCTGGCCAGAGCACAGCATGTGCACCTCGGATGGGGACAAAACGGGTGTCTTTGTCCTGGCTGTGAGTTTCTGTAACTGGCCTTTGCTGTCCCCAAGGCTGCCTCTCCAGCAGCTCTCCATCCTCCTTTCCCCCACTGCATCTCCCTGCCTCAGGCGCTGGGTTGAAACCCGGCCCAGGGGCAGCTTCAGCCCCACCAGGCCCCGTGCTCCCCCTGCGTCTGTCTGAGCCTCTCCCTCCCCTGCTTGGGCCCTGCCACACGCACACCTCGGCACTGAGCCCTGTCTCGGGGGGCTTTGTCCTTTGCAGGCAACTGTGGTGATCTGGAAGATCCTCCAGATGCCCTGCGTCCCACATATGGTGACGGTGTATTTGCCCCGCCTCTTTCTGCATCTGCTCTCCCAAGTGCTCTTCAGCACTCAGGATACACCAGAGGAGGTCAATGCATTCTGGAAGGGATGCCAGGAGGAATACGGCCTTGCCACCAGCCCCAACAGGTGCTCCATCCCACTCCTCCTTTCCCTGCTACGTCCCCGGGCAGGAGCCAGTGTTCACAGCGTGACCTGGGCTTTGCTGTGCACACAGGTTTGCAGTGCAGACCCTGAAGTCCCTGCTCTGCCAAATGCAGCACGAGGATGTGGTGGTGGCAATGGAACGCAGGTGTGGCTGGGACACGCTGCTGTGTGCTGACACCCACCACTGTGCCGTGGGTCTGCTGGCCAGGTGAGACCCCCTTCTCCCCACTACCTCTGACAGTTGTGCTCTGTGCCTAGGGAGCTCCACACAGTCCCCGAGGTCATGGCCCAGAAGGTCTTGTCCCCGAGGGATGGCCAAGCAGACTGGAAAAGGCTGTGAGAGGAGGGTGCCCACCAGGAGCTGCCTCCCAAATAGCCATGGGCCGCTTGCAGGATGCTGGGGAAAGACCAGACCTCTGTGTGTCAGTCCTGGCAGAGGTTTGTCCCCCTGGCCCACAGTCTTGGTTCCTTTTTCTCCTGCCAGGGAGATGTGCTGTGTCTCCATGCCCTTGTGTTCCCGGATCGCTCGCTACCTGCTCCGGCTGCTCAGCACACAGGAGCCACGCTGGGAGCTGCCCGCCCTGGCGTTCCTTGCGGAGGTGAGCCTGACGGCCAGCGCTGCCTGGCTGAGCCGCCTCCCAGCTCTCTGCCCTCTCGTCGCCGCAGCTGCCTGGCACGGTGCCCGCGCCCTGTGCTGCTGCCTGGGCCCGGCCCCGTGCGTCTACGGGCTCCTGCCAGCCGGCTCCCTGTCACTGCCCTGTGCCTTTCAGGTCCTCGAGTGCCTGCACTTGAGTGAACGTGGTGCTGACAGAGTCCTGCAAATTTTGTCAAGGAAGCTGCAGAGCGAGTGCAGGGAGGGGCGTCGCCTGGCGCTCAGGGCCCTTCTTGAGCTCACTGAGGAGCCCTCAATGGTGAGAAGGGGTCAGCGGCTGAGGCTGAGCTGGGCAATGCAGTCGCTTGCGCTTGGCAGGGCTTTGAGTGCTGGGGCAGCTGCTCCCAGCTCTCCTGCCTCCCACTTCAGCTGCCCCAGTGCTTTGGGACAGGCCTTTGGCCTCTGGGCCCTGCGGCAGCAGGACGGCGTTTCACAAACTTGTGTTCTGCACAGACCAAAAAAATGTGGAGCCTGACTGAAAGTCTTGTGGACTTCCTGTGGGATGCAGATGGAGAGACAGTTTTCGTGACAGTCATGCTACTCAGCTTTATCATCCTGGACAATGACATGCTGATGCCCGGCCCCATCACACTGCAGCTGCTTGAGGCGCTCCTGCCACTCTTTGACCACGTAAGGCTCACTGCTCCCAGCCACGGCCACTGGGTGCTGTCCGGACACTTTGTGCCCTGTGAATTTGCAGGCCTGTGCCAGGCTGAGCCCCGTGCAGCCCATGCTGAGGTCTTTTTTTTCTTCCTTCCATACAGAACAATTGGCAGGTTCAGCTCATCTCCATACTGCTCTTCCGAACGTTGGTGACTCTTCCACAGGAAAAGAAAAACAAGGCCCTGAAGACACCCCTGCGCCAGAGCCTGCTGCCCCTCGTCCTCCACTGCCATGATGAGAAGCGGCTTGTGGCACAGGTGAGGACTCGTGGGCTGCTGCTGTCCCCCTGGCAGGGGGCTCGGCTGCCTCCTGCCCTGGCACCTGCTGGGCTGCAGCCTCCTCCAGGCCTTGGCACAGGGACGCACCCGGGTGCTGCGCCCTGGGCTGTGGGGCCATCTCTGTGTCTGCTGCTCTCCAGGCTTCTCAGGAAACTCTGCTTTGTGTGGCCGAGTTCCTGAAGAGGACAGATCTTGAAAGACTGGTGAAGAACCAGAATCTGTGGAAGTTCAGCAAGTGCCTGGTAAGGGCAGCCTGCAAGCCCCAGCCTCAGCCCGGAGAAGCTCCCTGAGCGCGGCGCTCAGTGTGCGGGGCGGGCAGCTGTGGCCCTGCCCGCTGCTGCAGCCAGAGGCCGCGCGGGCTCTGCTCCCGCACGCCGGGGGAGCCCCGGCCCGGCGGGGCTGCGGGGCGGGGCGGCACGGCGGCTCCCCGGGCAGCAGCCGGCCCTCTGCCCCTCGTCTCGGGAGCCCGGCGCCGGCGGCTGCCGGCCGCGCCTCAGGGCTGTGCGGGCAGTGGAGGCCGGGGCTGAGCCCGCGCCAACCCTTCCTTCCCCTGCCGCTCTCTCTGCAGCTGGCAGAGGACAGGAGCCGAGCGGCCGAGCACCTGCGCCGGGCCCTGCCCTACGTGCAGAGCCCACAGGAGCCCCTGCGAGCGGCGGCCATCAGGTTCATGGGTGAGCCACGAGCCCGCGCTCCCTCCCCGGCCCGCCGCAGCTCGGCCCCAGCCCGGCCTGCTGCCCCGGCAGCGCCGGACGGGCCCGGCGCCGTGGAGCCCCGCCTGGCCCGGGCATTGCTGCCGCCGCCCTCTGGCAGCCGTGCCTGGGGCGGCAGCGTGCGGCAAGGGCCGGGCAGAGCCCTGCCGGGCCAGCAGCCCGTGTGGCCACAGCGCCGGCAGAGCCGCTGGCAGGGAGCTGTGCCGCCGGCGCCGTGACAGGCTCTGTGTTCACAGGCATGGCCGCGCGGCACCTGAGGGGAAAGAAGGAAGAGCTCCGGCTCATCTGCACTGGTGAGTGAGGGCAGCGGACTGGCAGCGGGGGCTGCCGGGGCAGCTGCAAGCCCTGCTCTGGCTGTGGAGGGCTCTGCTCCCTGTGCAGACGAGGGCCAGCGTGGGCAGAGCACACAGAGATTTCAGGGCCACCTGGGCGATTCGTGGCCAGCAGCTTCGGGCTGCTCCCGTTGGTCCCTGCTCCCTCCTGGCCATGGCTAGAGCTGGCTGGGATGGCCCTGGCCGGGGGCTCTCCTCGGCTACCCGCAGATCCAGGATTTGACCGTGGCTCTGTTCCTTTCTCTTTCAGCCCTTGAACACCTGACAGAAGACACCAGCAGTGCCGTGTCGGACCTGGCACGTCAAACATTGTATGTCCTCCAGGCCCTGCAGAGGGAGCGATATTCTGTCTTCCAGAGGGTGCAAGAACATCTCTGCTGGGCATGGAGGACACGGCCTCGTCTGTCGCCGCTTGGCTGGCTGCGCTGCTGGAGCTCTGCAGAGAGCTGATGCCTCTTTCTGCTGAGGCCACCCGAGTCAGCGGGAATTTTCCTTTTCTTTCAGATTGTTCTTTTCTTTTTTTGTTTCTTCATTAGTATATGAATATAGAGTGTGTTGTAATACACAGACTCCCAGGAGCTTTCTTTTGCTGCGCAGGGTCTGCAGGGCATAGGGGAAGAGGGGGAAAAGGGTACCCTGGCTCAGCAACCTGCCCAGGTGTGCAGTGTTGCAGGGGAAATGGCCAGAAGCCCCTTGGCCTGTGGTGGTTCTGCAGAAGCCCTTGTGCTGGTGACAGAGCGGGTGGGCAGGGGCCGGAGCTGCGGGGACCCCTGTGAGAGCGGTGCCCAAAGATGGTCACAAGCCCTGTGCCAGGCAGGAAGCGCCATCCGTGTCCTCCTGCCCGTGTGCTGCTGGCTGCCTTGCTGAGGGCTCCCAGGTGCCCCTGGACGGGGCTGCTGTGGGGCTGCGGCGCTGCTGCCGGGCAGCTTGGCCGGGCTGGGGCAGAGCCTGAGGGGCTGGGGCGCTGGCAAGCCCTGAGCAATGGGCTGTCAGAGGCCACAAGCCGCCCCCCGGCAGCTGCCCGCCTCGTTTCTGCCAGAGCTGACTTGCCAGAGGGACCCTGGGCACTGTGGAACTAACAGCATCGGTGTTGTTGGAAACCCAAATGCAGGGAAATCTCAGACCTTTGGTCTTGTCAGCAAAGCTTAGAATTAAACACAGGATTTGAGCGGAGACCCTAGAAAGGGCTTGCAAAGCTAGGTGCTGGAAGCGAGAATGTGAATTTCTCGTTTATTATAGCAGAGACACGGGGAGCAATGTTGAAGTGGAGGAAAGTTTAGAGTTTTAGTGCTGAAGATCTAGAAAAAATAGAAGTAGTTACAATGGTAAACAAGAAGCTTAGGATGCAGTGCTGTGAGTTTGTGTGTCATAACATGATTGGCTAAGGAAGCTCACACTGTAGCATGAGTCCCTAAGACGAAATATTGAAGGATTGGCTGCCAACCATAAATATTCTTGTTGGCAGTGTCTTCTTGGCCAAGAAATCCTTCAAAGCTCTTGTAACTACAAGTCTTGCGGGCCTCGTGAGCCATGCAGTCCAGATGTGAGCCAAACTCACCCTTCCTGTCTATGTAGAAGAGAAGAAAAAGCAATGGCATCATCTAAAAAACTCGGAGGTCTGCTCTCTAGCTCATTCCAAACTCCCTCAGATCCCCCAAAGTGGGATTTAGCTACCAAGAGATGACAAGGACTCTTAGTGCTGGCTCTTTGACTCCACAGCAGCTGCTTTAGAATCTTTCACATAAGCCTGTGTAGTCTTGTGCCAGAAATGTATCATTTGAAGAAACTTTCCCAAGTGACTTGCATGGACGTTTGTTTGAAGGGTATTTGAGGGGAAAGGCTCCCAGCAGAGGTCTGGGCTTCGGCCTAGCTGTGTCCCCTGCTGATTGTGAAGTGTGCCATCAGCTGCAGGGCTTTCTGGGCTAAAAATATCATCAAGTCACTTGGACTTGCTCTTTTAGGCCTCTAAGAGCTGGACCCAATTTTGGGGCACGTTTGGAGACCTCATCTGTGGGTGGACGGACCACCTAGGATTTTCCCAATTGCTGGGAATGGTTCTCCAGGTCCTTGGTGTAAAACGGGGCTCCCCAGCAACTGCACATCTGCAAGATGATAAACAATTGTCTTGGTTTGAAGAGAGACGTGTCTGCTAATGAAGGCAGAAGGCTGCTCTGAAATGGAAAATGTAAATCCCCTCCCTTCAAATGCTTCTCATTTAGAAATTCAAATGCTCTCAGGGAAAGATATGGGGACAGGACTGAGCGTGCAGAGCCGGGCAGCGTTTGCTGATGCTCTGAGCCCTTCCTAAAGATCCTGTCGGGCTGCCTTAGACACCTGGGGCCAGGCATTCCTTCCAAGCTGGGCCACTTTGGCTGGGCTGGGGGCGGTCCCAGGGCAGAAGGCAGTGTGTGCAAGGGCCCTGGGTGGCACGCTGCAGCAGGGTCTCTGTGCCATGGAACGGAACCCGGTGACCAAGGGCCCTTTGTGACACGTGGGAAATAGAAGCTTGCCCGGCTGCTGGGAACGCACAACGGGGCACAACGGGACAGAGCGGTGCCGTGAGGAGCCCCCGCACAGCGCACTCGTTCCTCTCTGACCCGGAGCCTTTCCAAGGCGTTCTTCCCGCAGCTGAGCTCGAGGCCAGACCACAGGACTTGGTGACCTGTGGCCTTGCAAGGCTTCCCCTCTGCAGGTGTCCTCACAAATCCAGTCATTGTCATGGAGCAGAGACCTCTGAAAGCGCCCAAGGTGGCCTGGGGGAAAGAGGAGGAAGAAGGCCCTGGAGCTGCCCCAGCACATGAAACCAAAGCGGTGGTGCCGTTTGAGCTGCCGCAGGAGGGTGAGTGGCAGAGCTGGGCCACAGGGCCGGTGCCCGCAGCCAACTTGGCGCCATTCCATTCCATCCCATCCCATCCCATCCCATCCCATTTTATCCCATCCCACCCAATCCCATCCCATTCCCACGGACAGGACGGAAGAGGGGCCGGGCAGACACCCCACGGGGACCGTGCTCCATCCCCTGGGGCATCGCGGGGCTGTCCCTGCCTGGGCAGCGCAGGGCTGGGCTGTGTTCTCCGGCCTCTCCCGCAGCCCCTCAGCTCTGGCTGCGCTCGCTCTTTGCCAGGTGCAGCCCTGCAGCGCACGCAGGAGCAGGACCCCGCCCGTGGCCTCTTCCGCAGCACAGCCCAGGTACCTGCAGCCATCCCCACCTGGGTTGGGCCTGCTGGCACCGCGCTTGGAGCATTCCCTGCAACATCCCTGGCTTCTTGCCCTTCTCCTACAGCTGGTTTGCAAATTCATCAAGAAAATTCGGGCGGAAGAGACCAGCACCATGGGCACTGGGCTCAGAGCATATTCGCACATCTTCAAAACCAAGACCAGTGCTGCCCTGCTGGATATGCTCGTAGAGGAGGGCTTTTCCAATCCTAAGCAAGTAAGCAGCCTGTGGCCAGGCTTTGATCCTCCCAGGAATTGCTTGGTCTCCCAAGCCACGCCTGCTGCTCACTGTAACTCTTTGAGGCCATGGCAGTGTGGTGGGAAGGGAAGCACTTCTGTGGGGAAGCTGGGGACATTCCTCCCTCCGGCAGCTTTCCAAGTCTCCCCGTGCCTTCTCCAGGTTCCTGCCCTGGTCAGGTACATCCACCAGTGGCTCCTGGCCAATCAGTTTGCTGAGCACAGGCTGAACAGGACCCTGCTGGATCTCAGCGAAGCACAGCCCGCTGACGTAGTCATGACGCTCCTGCGTGTGGCCCCGTCCTGTGACAGGTATGGGGCCCACCTGCCCAGCGGGCTCAGGGCTCGCCAGCCCATCAGCCTGTAGAGCCTGGCCCAGGTGTGTGACCAACAGAGAGTTCCAGGGCCCTCTGGCTGCTCCCTTGGCCAGCCCCGGCACGTCAGCCCCCGAGCCTGCTGCGGTGCTCCCTCGCTGCCCCTCAGGGGCCTGTCCCCAGCGACCTGGGCTGCCTGTGTGCTGCTGGCGAGTGGCAATGGGCACAGGCAGAGCTGGCAGCCAGCTCAGGTCCCCACTGCTGCCCAGGCCACGGTGCTGTGTCTGAGACGCTCCTGAGACAGAGCTCTAACCCGACAGAGCTGCTTTGACCATGTGGAAGAGCATCATGTGCTCGCCCAGGACTGCAGAGCCAGCGCTGCTGATACTCCTGGATGTGCTGGGGAGCTGGCCAGAGCACAGCATGTGCACCTCGGATGGGGACAAAACGGGTGTCTTTGTCCTGGCTGTGAGTTTCTGTAACTGGCCTTTGCTGTCCCCAAGGCTGCCTCTCCAGCAGCTCTCCATCCTCCTTTCCCCCACTGCATCTCCCTGCCTCAGGCGCTGGGTTGAAACCCGGCCCAGGGGCAGCTTCAGCCCCACCAGGCCCCGTGCTCCCCCTGCGTCTGTCTGAGCCTCTCCCTCCCCTGCTTGGGCCCTGCCACACGCACACCTCGGCACTGAGCCCTGTCTCGGGGGGCTTTGTCCTTTGCAGGCAACTGTGGTGATCTGGAAGATCCTCCAGATGCCCTGCGTCCCACATATGGTGACGGTGTATTTGCCCCGCCTCTTTCTGCATCTGCTCTCCCAAGTGCTCTTCAGCACTCAGGATACACCAGAGGAGGTCAATGCATTCTGGAAGGGATGCCAGGAGGAATACGGCCTTGCCACCAGCCCCAACAGGTGCTCCATCCCACTCCTCCTTTCCCTGCTACGTCCCCGGGCAGGAGCCAGTGTTCACAGCGTGACCTGGGCTTTGCTGTGCACGCAGGTTTGCAGTGCAGACCCTGAAGTCCCTGCTCTGCCGAATGCAGCACGAGGATGTGGTGGTGGCAATGGAACGCAGGTGTGGCTGGGACACGCTGCTGTGTGCTGACACCCACCACTGTGCCGTGGGTCTGCTGGCCAGGTGAGACCCCCTTCTCCCCACTACCTCTGACAGTTGTGCTCTGTGCCTAGGGAGCTCCACACAGTCCCCGAGGTCATGGCCCAGAAGGTCTTGTCCCCGAGGGATGGCCAAGCAGACTGGAAAAGGCTGTGAGAGGAGGGTGCCCACCAGGAGCTGCCTCCCAAATAGCCATGGGCCGCTTGCAGGATGCTGGGGAAAGACCAGACCTCTGTGTGTCAGTCCTGGCAGAGGTTTGTCCCCCTGGCCCACAGTCTTGGTTCCTTTTTCTCCTGCCAGGGAGATGTGCTGTGTCTCCATGCCCTTGTGTTCCCGGATCGCTCGCTACCTGCTCCGGCTGCTCAGCACACAGGAGCCACGCTGGGAGCTGCCCGCCCTGGCGTTCCTTGCGGAGGTGAGCCTGACGGCCAGCGCTGCCTGGCTGAGCCGCCTCCCAGCTCTCTGCCCTCTCGTCGCCGCAGCTGCCTGGCACGGTGCCCGCGCCCTGTGCTGCTGCCTGGGCCCGGCCCCGTGCGTCTACGGGCTCCTGCCAGCCGGCTCCCTGTCACTGCCCTGTGCCTTTCAGGTCCTCGAGTGCCTGCACTTGAGTGAACGTGGTGCTGACAGAGTCCTGCAAATTTTGTCAAGGAAGCTGCAGAGCGAGTGCAGGGAGGGGCGTCGCCTGGCGCTCAGGGCCCTTCTTGAGCTCACTGAGGAGCCCTCAATGGTGAGAAGGGGGCAGCGGCTGAGGCTGAGCTGGGCAATGCAGTCGCTTGCGCTTGGCAGGGCTTTGAGTGCTGGGGCAGCTGCTCCCAGCTCTCCTGCCTCCCACTTCAGCTGCCCCAGTGCTTTGGGACAGGCCTTTGGCCTCTGGGCCCTGCGGCAGCAGGACGGCGTTTCACAAACTTGTGTTCTGCACAGACCAAAAAAATGTGGAGCCTGACTGAAAGTCTTGTGGACTTCCTGTGGGATGCAGATGGAGAGACAGTTTTCGTGACAGTCATGCTACTCAGCTTTATCATCCTGGACAATGACATGCTGATGCCCGGCCCCATCACACTGCAGCTGCTTGAGGCGCTCCTGCCACTCTTTGACCACGTAAGGCTCACTGCTCCCAGCCACGGCCACTGGGTGCTGTCCGGACACTTTGTGCCCTGTGAATTTGCAGGCCTGTGCCAGGCTGAGCCCCGTGCAGCCCATGCTGAGGTCTTTTTTTTCTTCCTTCCATACAGAACAATTGGCAGGTTCAGCTCATCTCCATACTGCTCTTCCGAACGTTGGTGACTCTTCCACAGGAAAAGAAAAACAAGGCCCTGAAGACACCCCTGCGCCAGAGCCTGCTGCCCCTCGTCCTCCACTGCCATGATGAGAAGCGGCTTGTGGCACAGGTGAGGACTCGTGGGCTGCTGCTGTCCCCCTGGCAGGGGGCTCGGCTGCCTCCTGCCCTGGCACCTGCTGGGCTGCAGCCTCCTCCAGGCCTTGGCACAGGGACGCACCCGGGTGCTGCGCCCTGGGCTGTGGGGCCATCTCTGTGTCTGCTGCTCTCCAGGCTTCTCAGGAAACTCTGCTTTGTGTGGCCGAGTTCCTGAAGAGGACAGATCTTGAAAGACTGGTGAAGAACCAGAATCTGTGGAAGTTCAGCAAGTGCCTGGTAAGGGCAGCCTGCAAGCCCCAGCCTCAGCCCGGAGAAGCTCCCTGAGCGCGGCGCTCAGTGTGCGGGGCGGGCAGCTGTGGCCCTGCCCGCTGCTGCAGCCAGAGGCCGCGCGGGCTCTGCTCCCGCACGCCGGGGGAGCCCCGGCCCGGCGGGGCTGCGGGGCGGGGCGGCACGGCGGCTCCCCGGGCAGCAGCCGGCCCTCCGCCCCTCGCCTCGGGAGCCCGGCGCCGGCGGCTGCCGGCCGCGCCTCAGGGCTGTGCGGGCAGTGGAGGCCGGGGCTGAGCCCGCGCCAACCCTTCCTTCCCCTGCCGCTCTCTCTGCAGCTGGCAGAGGACAGGAGCCGAGCGGCCGAGCACCTGCGCCGGGCCCTGCCCTACGTGCAGAGCCCACAGGAGCCCCTGCGAGCGGCGGCCATCAGGTTCATGGGTGAGCCACGAGCCCGCGCTCCCTCCCCGGCCCGCCGCAGCTCGGCCCCAGCCCGGCCTGCTGCCCCGGCAGCGCCGGACGGGCCCGGCGCCGTGGAGCCCCGCCTGGCCCGGGCATTGCTGCCGCCGCCCTCTGGCAGCCGTGCCTGGGGCGGCAGCGTGCGGCAAGGGCCGGGCAGAGCCCTGCCGGGCCAGCAGCCCGTGTGGCCACAGCGCCGGCAGAGCCGCTGGCAGGGAGCTGTGCCGCCGGCGCCGTGACAGGCTCTGTGTTCACAGGCATGGCCGCGCGGCACCTGAGGGGGAAGAAGGAAGAGCTCCGGCTCATCTGCACTGGTGAGTGAGGGCAGCGGACTGGCAGCGGGGGCTGCCGGGGCAGCTGCAAGCCCTGCTCTGGCTGTGGAGGGCTCTGCTCCCTGTGCAGACCAGGGCCAGCGTGGGCAGAGCACACAGAGATTTCAGGGCCACCTGGGCGATTCGTGGCCAGCAGCTTCGGGCTGCTCCCGTTGGTCCCTGCTCCCTCCTGGCCATGGCTAGAGCTGGCTGGGATGGCCCTGGCCGGGGGCTCTCCTCGGCTACCCGCAGATCCAGGATTTGACCGTGGCTCTGTTCCTTTCTCTTTCAGCCCTTGAACACCTGACAGAAGACACCAGCAGTGCCGTGTCGGACCTGGCACGTCAAACATTGTATGTCCTCCAGGCCCTGCAGAGGGAGCGATATTCTGTCTTCCAGAGGGTGCAAGAACATCTCTGCTGGGCATGGAGGACACGGCCTCGTCTGTCGCCGCTTGGCTGGCTGCGCTGCTGGAGCTCTGCAGAGAGCTGATGCCTCTTTCTGCTGAGGCCACCCGAGTCAGCGGGAATTTTCCTTTTCTTTCAGATTGTTCTTTTCTTTTTTTGTTTCTTCATTAGTATATGAATATAGAGTGTGTTGTAATACACAGACTCCCAGGAGCTTTCTTTTGCTGCGCAGGGTCTGCAGGGCATAGGGGAAGAGGGGGAAAAGGGTACCCTGGCTCAGCAACCTGCCCAGGTGTGCAGTGTTGCAGGGGAAATGGCCAGAAGCCCCTTGGCCTGTGGTGGTTCTGCAGAAGCCCTTGTGCTGGTGACAGAGCGGGTGGGCAGGGGCCGGAGCTGCGGGGACCCCTGTGAGAGCGGTGCCCAAAGATGGTCACAAGCCCTGTGCCAGGCAGGAAGCGCCATCCGTGTCCTCCTGCCCGTGTGCTGCTGGCTGCCTTGCTGAGGGCTCCCAGGTGCCCCTGGACGGGGCTGCTGTGGGGCTGCGGCGCTGCTGCCGGGC
This sequence comes from Zonotrichia albicollis, assembly GCF_047830755.1. Lineage (NCBI taxonomy): Eukaryota > Metazoa > Chordata > Aves > Passeriformes > Passerellidae > Zonotrichia > Zonotrichia albicollis. Next base: position 4,965,323 of record NC_133842.1, read on the forward strand.
AGCTTGGCCGGGCTGGGGCAGAGCCTGAGGGGCTGGGGCGCTGGCAAGCCCTGAGCAATGGGCTGTCAGAGGCCACAAGCCGCCCCCCGGCAGCTGCCCGCCTCGTTTCTGCCAGAGCTGACTTGCCAGAGGGACCCTGGGCACTGTGGAACTAACAGCATCGGTGTTGTTGGAAACCCAAATGCAGGGAAATCTCAGACCTTTGGTCTTGTCAGCAAAGCTTAGAATTAAACACAGGATTTGATCGGAGACCCTAGAAAGGGCTTGCAAAGCTAGGTGCTGGAAGCGAGAATGTGAATTTCTAGTTTATTATAGCAGAGACACGGGGAGCAATGTTGAAGTGGAGGAAAGTTTAGAGTTTTAGTGCTGAAGATCTAGAAAAAATAGAAGTAGTTACAATGGTAAACAAGAAGCTTAGGATGCAGTGCTGTGAGTTTGTGTGTCATAACATGATTGGCTAAGGAAGCTCACACTGTAGCATGAGTCCCTAAGACGAAATATTGAAGGATTGGCTGCCAACCATAAATATTCTTGTTGGCAGTGTCTTCTTGGCCAAGAAATCCTTCAAAGCTCTTGTAACTACAAGTCTTGCGGGCCTCGTGAGCCATGCAGTCCAGATGTGAGCCAAACTCACCCTTCCTGTCTATGTAGAAGAGAAGAAAAAGCAATGGCATCATCTAAAAAACTCGGAGGTCTGCTCTCTAGCTCATTCCAAACTCCCTGAAATCCCCCAAAGTGGGATTTAGCTACCAAGAGATGACAAGGACTCTTAGTGCTGGCTCTTTGACTCCACAGCAGCTGCTTTAAAATCTTTCACATAAGCCTGTGTAGTCTTGTGCCAGAAATGTATCATTTGAAGAAACTTTCCCAAGTGACTTGCATGGAGGTTTGTTTGAAGGGTATTTGAGGGGAAAGGCTCCCAGCAGAGGTCTGGGCTTCGGCCTAGCTGTGTCCCCTGCTGATTGTGAAGTGTGCCATCAGCTGCAGGGCTTTCTGGGCTAAAAATATCATCAAGTCCCTTGGACTTGCTCTTTTAGGCCTCTAAGAGCTGGACCCAATTTCGGGGCACGTTTGGAGACCTCATCTGTGGGTGGACGGACCACCTAGGATTTTCCCAATTGCTGGGAATGGTTCTCCAGGTCCTTGGTGTAAAACGGGGCTCCCCAGCAACTGCACATCTGCAAGATGATAAACAATTGTCTTGGTTTGAAGAGAGACATGTCTGCTAATGAAGGCAGAAGGCTGCTCTGAAATGGAAAATGTAAATCCCCTCCCTTCAAATGCTTCTCGTTTAGAAATTCAAATGCTCTCAGGGAAAGATATGGGGATAGGACTGAGCCCGCAGAGCCGGGCAGCGTTTGCTGATGCTCTGAGCCCTTCCTAAAGATCCTGTCGGGCTGCCTTAGACACCTGGGGCCAGGCATTCCTTCCAAGCTGGGCCACTTTGGCTGGGCTGGGGGCAGTCCCAGGGCAGAAGGCAGTGTGTGCAAGGGCCCTGGGTGGCACGCTGCAGCAGGGTCTCTGTGCCATGGAACGGAACCCGGTGACCAAGGGCCCTTTGTGACACGTGGGAAAAAGAAGCTTGCCCGGCTGCTGGGAACGCACAACGGGGCACAACGGGACAGAGCGGTGCCGTGAGGAGCCCCCGCACAGCGCACTCGTTCCTGTCTGACCCGGAGCCTTTCCAAGGCGTTCTGCCCACAGCTGAGCTCGAGGCCAGACCACAGGACTTGGTGACCTGTGGCCTTGCAAGGCTTCCCCTCTGCAGGTGTCCTCACAAATCCAGTCATTGTCATGGAGCAGAGACCTCTGAAAGCGCCCAAGGTGGCCTGGAGGAAAGAGGAGGAAGAAGGCCCTGGAGCTGCCCCAGCACATGAAACCAAAGCGGTGGTGCCGTTTGAGCTGCCGCAGGAGGGTGAGTGGCAGAGCTGGGCCACAGGGCCGGTGCCCGCAGCCAACTTGGCGCCATCCCATCCCATCCCATCCCATCCCATCCCATCCCATCCCATCCCATCCCATCCCATCCCATCCCATCCCATCCCATCCCATCCCATCCCATTTTATCCTATCCCGCCCAATCCCATCCCACCCAATCCCATCCCATTCCCACAGACAGGACGGAAGAGGGGCTGGGCAGACACCCCACGGGGACCGTGCTCCATCCCCTGGTGCATCCCGGGGCTGTCCCTGCCTGGGCAGCGCAGGGCTGGGCTGTGTTCTCCGGCCTCTCCCGCAGCCCCTCAGCTCTGGCTGCGCTCGCTCTTTGCCAGGTGCAGCCCTGCAGCGCACGCAGGAGCAGGACCCCGCCCGTGGCCTCTTCCGCAGCACAGCCCAGGTACCTGCAGCCATCCCCACCTGGGTTGGGCCTGCTGGCACCGCGCTTGGAGCATTCCCTGCAACATCCCTGGCTTCTTGCCCTTCTCCTACAGCTGGTTTGCAAATTCATCAAGAAAATTCGGGCGGAAGAGACCAGCACCATGGGCACTGGGCTCAGAGCATATTCGCACATCTTCAAAACCAAGACCAGTGCTGCCCTGCTGGATATGCTCGTAGAGGAGGGCTTTTCCAATCCTAAGCAAGTAAGCAGCCTGTGGCCAGGCTTTGATCCTCCCAGGAATTGCTTGTCTCCCAAGCCACGCCTGCTGGTCACTGTAACTCTTTGAGGCCATGGCAGTGTGGTGGGAAGGGAAGCACTTCTGTGGGGAAGCTGGGGACATTCCTCCCTCCGGCAGCTTTCCAAGTCTCCCCGTGCATTCTCCAGGTTCCTGCCCTGGTCAGGTACATCCACCAGTGGCTCCTGGCCAATCAGTTTGCTGAGCACAGGCTGAACAGGACCCTGCTGGATCTCAGCGAAGCACAGCCCGCTGACGTAGTCATGACGCTCCTGCGTGTGGCCCCGTCCTGTGACAGGTATGGGGCCAACCTGCCCACAGGGCTCAGGGCTCGCCAGCCCATCAGCCTGTAGAGCCTGGCCCAGGTGTGTGACCAACAGAGAGTTCCAGGGCCCTCTGGCTGCTCCCTTGGCCAGCCCCGGCACGTCAGCCCCCGAGCCTGCTGCGGTGCTCCCTCGCTGCCCCTCAGGGGCCTGTCCCCAGCGACCTGGGCTGCCTGTGTGCTGCTGGCGAGTGGCAATGGGCACAGGCAGAGCTGGCAGCCAGCTCAGGTCCCCACTGCTGCCCAGGCCACGGTGCTGTGTCTGAGACGCTCCTGAGACAGAGCTCTAACCCGACAGAGCTGCTTTGACCATGTGGAAGAGCATCATGTGCTCGCCCAGGACTGCAGAGCCAGTGCTGCTGATACTCCTGGATGTGCTGGGGAGCTGGCCAGAGCACAGCATGTGCACCTCGGATGGGGACAAAACGGGTGTCTTTGTCCTGGCTGTGAGTTTCTGTAACTGGCCTTTGCTGTCCCCAAGGCTGCCTCTCCAGCAGCTCTCCATCCTCCTTTCCCCCACTGCATCTCCCTGCCTCAGGCGCTGGGTTGAAACCCGGCCCAGGGGCAGCTTCAGCCCCACCAGGCCCCGTGCTCCCCCTGCGTCTGTCTGAGCCTCTCCCTCCCCTGCTTGGGCCCTGCCACACGGACACCTCGGCACTGAGCCCTGTCTCGGGGGACTTTGTCCTTTGCAGGCAACTGTGGTGATGTGGAAGATCCTCCAGGTGCCCTGCGTCCCACATATGGTGACGGTGTATTTGCCCCGCCTCTTTCTGCATCTGCTCTCCCAAGTGCTCTTCAGCACTCAGGATACACCAGAGGAGGTCAATGCATTCTGGAAGGGATGCCAGGAGGAATACGGCCTTGCCACCAGCCCCAACAGGTGCTCCATCCCACTCCTCCTTTCCCTGCTACGTCCCCGGGCAGGAGCCAGTGTTCACAGCGTGACCTGGGCTTTGCTGTGCACGCAGGTTTGCAGTGCAGACCCTGAAGTCCCTGCTCTGCCGAATGCAGCACGAGGATGTGGTGGTGGCAATGGAACGCAGGTGTGGCTGGGACACGCTGCTGTGTGCTGACACCCACCACTGTGCCGTGGGTCTGCTGGCCAGGTGAGACCCCCTTCTCCCCACTACCTCTGTGCTCTGTGCCTAGGGAGCTCCACACAGTCCCCGAGGTTGTGGCCCAGAAGGCCTTGTCACCGAGGGATGGCCAAGCAGACTGGAAAAGGCTGGGAGAGGAGGGTGCCCACCAGGAGCTGCCTCCCAAATAGCCCAGGGCCACTTGCAGGATGCTGGGGAAAGACCAGACCTCTGTGTGTCAGTCCTGGCAGAGGTTTGTCCCCCTGGCCCACAGTCTTGGTTCCTTTTTCTCCTGCCAGGGAGATGTGCTGTGTCTCCATGCCCTTGTGTTCCCGGATCGCTCACTACCTGCTCCGGCTGCTCAGCACACAGGAGCCACGCTGGGAGCTGCCCGCCCTGGCGTTCCTTGCGGAGGTGAGCCTGACGGCCAGCGCTGCCTGGCTGAGCCGCCTCCCAGCTCTCTGCCCTCTCGTCGCCGCAGCTGCCTGGCACGGTGCCCGCGCCCTGTGCTGCTGCCTGGGCCCGGCCCCGTGCGTCTACGGGCTCCTGCCAGCCGGCTCCCTGTCACTGCCCTGTGCCTTTCAGGTCCTCGAGTGCCTGCACTTGAGTGAACGTGGTGCTGACAGAGTCCTGCAAATTTTGTCAAGGCGGCTGCAGAGCGAGTGCAGGGAGGGGCGTCGCCTGGCGCTCAGGGCCCTTCTTGAGCTCACTGAGGAGCCCTCAATGGTGAGAAGGGGGCAGCGGCTGAGGCTGAGCTGGGGCTTGCGCTTGGCAGGGCTTTGAGTGCTGGGGCAGCTGCTCCCAGCGCTCCTGCCTCCCACTTCAGCTGCCACAGTGCTTTGGGACAGGCCTTTGGCCTCTGGGCCCTGCGGCAGCAGGATGGCGTTTCACAAACTTGTGTTCTGCACAGACCAAAAAAATGTGAAGCCCTTGTGCTGGTGACAGAGCGGGTGGGCAGGGGCCGGAGCTGCGGGGACCCCTGTGAGAGCGGTGCCCAAAGATGGTCACAAGCCCTGTGCCAGGCAGGAAGCGCCATCCGTGTCCTCCTGCCCGTGTGCTGCTGGCTGCCTTGCTGAGGGCTCCCAGGTGCCCCTGGACGGGGCTGCTGTGGGGCTGCAGCGCTGCTGCCGGGCAGCTTGGCCGTGCTGGGGCAGAGCCTGAGGGGACTGGGCCATGAAGTGAGGACAGGCTGGGAAACCCTGACAGGACACAGCAGTGGGAAGGCACAAGGGGGATGTGTGAGGTAGTGAGTGGCTGTATAGTTGGCTGGGGGTAGTGGGTTGGAGACAGAGAGAGTACTCACCCCTATGTTCATGTTGCAAACAGAGAGTGTTTATTCTCCAGCCCTTCCTGCTAAAGGGCCTTGGAAAAACCCAGGCTGGATAATTTTGTTTCTCTGATATCCATGCCTTGTCAGATTCTGCCCAGTGAAATGCTGCAGCCCTGGAGAGATGTGACTGCGCGAGGCCCCTGGCAGTCAAACCAGGGCTGGTACATTCACACAGCCCAAGCCAGCCTGCACTGTGACACACGGCCACACAGTGCAAGGCACAGCTCCAGGTGCTCCCCAGGAACCTCAGCTCTGGCAGCACTGTCTGCCCCAAGCTCCAGGGGCTGCAGTGGGAGCCCGGCTGGGCTATGCGCTGGGGCCATCCTGCAGGGACAGCTGGGAGCCAGGAGCATTGCCTTGCCACAAACAGCCAAGCCAGGGCTGCAGGGCAGCTGCTCCAGCCCGGACTGCACTGTTGTGTGCTGTGCTCTGGGGCTGGGGCTCCCTGCACAGGGCACTGGACTGTTGTGCCACAGGAGACAGAAGAGCTTCAGCTTCAGCCTAACTGAGGGGGGTTCGTGGGCTGGGAAGAGTGGGGAGGCTCAAGGGGATTCACAGTGCTCATCCTGCTGCAAGGATGAGGAAAAGGGAGTGGGAGCTCAGCAGTGAGGAGAGCTGAGGGCTGGAGAGTGGCTCTGAATGACACGAAAATCCCACTGGACCTCTGAGACATTGCTGCTCCTCAGCCAGTGACAGGATGAGTCCCTAAATCTGGGGCTCAGCCTTCCTTGTGGTGAGGGGCACCAAGGAAGGCAACAGTGTGATGGAGACTGCGATGGGCTGGGAACTCACTGGGGGAAAAGAGGGAGCAGCTGGGAAGTAAAAGGAGGGTGGGAGAGAGAACTGTTCGGAGAAGGGCTGAACTACAGCTTGAGCAAACTGAGAAATGTCATTTGGGGTCATGCCAGATTGATTTCATTTCAGAAGTTATTGAACAATTTTTTTTTGGGGGGAGGGGTGTCATGTTTTCCCTTGGAGGTGTACACTCTGCAAACTTGAGATGTGCTGCCAAAATGCTCAAGCAAGTGCTGCAGGTCACACCATTTCTTCTTTGGCTGATTCTGGCCGGGTGCTGAGCTCCAGCGGAGCCCTGGCAGAGCCCAGAGCAGCCTCAGCACCCGCAGAGCCCGGCTGCAAGGAGAGAAAGCAGAAACCGCCTGTGAGCTGAGGGTTCCTGTGCCCTTGTCCCAGCTGCCCGCGGTGCCCAGGCCGTGCTCAGAGCGGTGCCCAGAGCTGCCCATCCCTGCTGCCTTTGGCACAGAGCAGGAGGGCAGGACGTGTGCCCAGCCTGCAGCCAGCCAGGGCACATGTGACGGTGGTCAAAGGGGTCTTTGCATGCGGGAAGGGACGAGGATTTGACTCCATATTTCAGAAGGCTTGATTTATTAGTTTATTATATATATATATATATATGTCATGGTTTGACATTGGCACAAAGCCAGTGCCCCCATGAAAATACACTCTCCCTGGTTTCTGCTGTGAAATGTGACCAGGAATAAGCAAAGCAGGCCCCCACTTAGAAATAAAGAAAAGAAAACTTTATTAACGACACTACAAGTAAAAAGAAATACACAGGGAAAATGAAAACCTTCCAAAAACATTTCCTCCTGCCCCCACCAAATTTCCAATACATCCATCCCTCAGATCACCAACTCTCAGTCCATCACGACCCTTTAGACAATCAATTCTCTGTTCATCAAGAGGAGAGGAGTCCTTCTTGTGCCATAGGTTTCCCCAGGAAACCGTCAAAACCTCGTGTTTGGTACGCTGGCAGTTTATATACAGACGCGAACAGGATGGGGCTGCTTTGATCAGCATCTAGAGCTTTTTATGTTTTCAGCATCAGTCTCATTACATGGTTATGACAATGGAAAGATGCGTACAGCTCGCTGACCAGGCAGCAGGCCAAAGAAACTTAATGTTTCCACATGACATAAATGCATCTAAGCCAATTACATAGAGCAAAAGCATACCGACAGTAGTTCTATCCAATCATCTTAAACACATGTAGTTTGGTTAAAACAATAGCGGCCGATTCTCCAACACAATGGCTCGTTTATAAGAGACAAGGAATAAAGCTATATTCATCAGCATAACCTTCTAGATATATACTAAATAAACTTGTTGCAACTTAGAAGGCCCATTACATAGCCCTATTGTCTTCACTACAGCTTATATATCTTTTTCTGCTGCTTTAGCACTTCACAATTCTTGCTGTTTCGGCGGCCTGTCCTTTTTACAACCTTCCTAAAACTCTCTGATTTTTATGGATTCCCACACATGTGTTTCCATGTCACTCGTGGCACTGCCTGGAGAACATCTGCCATCGTGACCTCTTCCTTCCATGTCCAGTGCTCTCACCACTGCACATAGACCAGAGCTGCTTCTAGGGTTTTCCTTTTAAGGATGCTTCGTCCCGTTCCAAAAAAAGCGCAATCTCTCACTTTCGGGACACCTGTCCCCCCCAAATTTCACCCCCTGGGGCCGAGGTGTCTCAAAACTTAACCCTCTTGGCTTTGAGCCATTGTCTCCCCCTGGATGCAGTCTCTGTGTCACAGGAAACATGGTTCTGTCCAGGGCTATACGAGAAAAGTCCAGCTAAGGCCACTCCATCATCTCTTCTCACCTAAGATTCTTCCCCACTCTTCTGACATCTTTCACTTGCAGGAATTTTCATCACACTTGCCCATTTCTTCCTCTGTTTCATCTCTCTCTCTCTTCTAGGAAGGTTATTGTTCTGCAAAGTTTTCATTGTCCAAAATAAGGGTTAAAATCTCGGGCTCAGCCCGCCCAGAACTTCCACAGTGGCCGGACACCTTCTTGCTGCATCCCCCACCCCCCTTCCCTCCCTTCTCCTTCTCATCCGTGCTGCGGGCCCATGTTATCAAGTTTCAAGGTAGCACAGTCACAGACAGAGGCTGGCGCGCTCTCTTTCTTTCTCTCTCTCTCTCCTGGGGATGGGTGGCTGCCCGATGCCTCTCGGTGCTCTTCCACTCTTCCACCCTTCCATCCTCAGGGCCAGACCTTCCTCACCCGGCCGCATGGCTTCCCCTCCCCCGCCCAGATGGCAGGGGAGGTCTGACCTTTTTTCCCTGCCAGAACCCAAGAGACCTTCCCCTGGGAGTTCTCTGCTTTTAACTCCTGTGTTCTCAGAGGCGTATCCATGTCCCCAGTGGCCACACCAGGTGCCAATATTCAAATCTGAACACACACTGGTGTGACCACACCATCCCAAAAACCTCACTTCCTCTCAAACCACAACAATATTTCACTTAAAATTTGTAAAAACTATATTTTAGCATTGATATATGATCCTTCTAATAAGCTTTGTTCACACCCTTGGCTTACAGAAGAGAAAGTTTAGTGGGACCAGAACCTACGTTTCACCTTCTACTCTCTTTATCTGTTTACTTTTAGGCCACCCAAGCCTCCAGATACTAAATTAGCTCAAGTCAGAGGATGCTGCCGTTTGTTGTCGCTGCAGCAGGAATCTGGATGCTGCTCACTGAGCTGCATGCCTTCAGCTGGGTGCTTCCACAGACAAGCCACAAGTTCTTGTCCATGGCCATGGCTATCAGGCATTTGAAGGCATGTGTTTTTTCAACCTGCTGTCACATAGGGAGTCAGTATACCAGAGCACCCAGCTGCTAAAGGATCAAGGAAACAAGATCCAGACAGAAGGCAACAGCCACTGGTTCAGTGGACTTTTCAAACACGGGGGATGAAAGGCTGGCTTTCATCTCTAGTTAAGACTGTTTTGTGGGCTTTGTTTATTGTATTCATTGTGTTGGTTATTGTATCCTTTTTTTGCTAAATTCCTGCAAACCTCTATGGCAGAAGCCTTCTTTATAGAAAACAAAAAGGGTGGAGTTGTGAGGGCCCAGAAACCTACCATTGGAACTGTAATACCTCAGGGCAAAGTCACCAAGGTAAAAGAGAGACATCCCTCTGAATGCAATGGTGTCACCCATGGGCATTTGCAGGCTCATGGTGATGCAGCAGTTTTTGTTGGCATCACCCGGTTCAACTGCTGTTTTTTCCTTATATATACTCCTTCTAGAATGTTCTCCCCTCTCTAGTCCCCTATTGGTCATGGCTTACTGCAATGCTCTGCTGCTTTCCCACTCCATATAAAACCCTGTGTCCCCATCCCCATTTTGTCTCCCTCCCTGGACTCTCTTCAGCGCAATCCACAGGGTTTAGAATTCCACACAAAGACCCCTCTATAGCCTCGTTCAACAGTAGTTTAAGCAAGTGTGATCCCAGCTCTGGGTGTGCCATTTGCTCACAGATGCTGGCTGTAGGGAGGCTGCAACACAGGAACTGAGTGCACCAGGGAACCTGGCCTCTAATAAAAGACATGAATCCCACAGCCCACCCAAACCAATGCCTTGCATGTCTCTACTTTTTCCTTCCTATCTCACCTCTCATGCCACTTTCCCCATTTTTTCTGTCTGGGAACTTGGCTTCTCTCTCTCCTGTCTGCAGGTTCAACCACACATGTGACCCTGCAGGAACAGCGTGACCCAGAGGAACATGGGAGAGGACTCTTTGTCAGGAAGTATAGTGACAGGACAAGGGGGAATGGGATCAAACTGCATGAGGTGGAAGAGATTTGATGATGGGAAGAAGTTCTTTACTCTCAGGGTTCTTGTCCCTGACACAGGGACCAGTGCAGAGAGGCTGTGTCTGCCCCATCCCCAGCAACATCCAAGGCCAGGTGGGACAGGCGCCACAGCAATCTGCTCTGCTGGGAGGTTGCCGAGCTTGGATCCAGATGAGCTTTAGGGTCTCTTCCAAGCTAAACCATTCAAGGATTTGATCATTCTGCCATCCCCATCTCCCACTGTGTAGTGGCCCTGAAACTTCAGTGACATCACAGCTCCCAGAGGGTTCCAGGTGGAACGTCCAGGACCTGGAAACGAGCAGAGCAGATACATCACCGGCTGCCAAGGGTCAGTTGCCGCTCTCTCTGTGCTCTGCCCCTCACTGCCGAGCTGGTGCTGCTGCCTGGGCTTTTCCTGCTGCCTGCTCTGGAGCACCAATCCCAGCAGGATGTGCCCTGCTGTGCCCGTGGAGGTACAGTGCCATGCCAGGAAGGGGGCACCTGGCTTGGGCAGGCTGCAGCCATGTGGGAATGGATGGTGTGGGACAGGAAGCTCACTGGGAGATTGTGCTGGCCCTTGCAGACTGACAGAGACATTGTGGTGGAGATGGAAGTGGACATGGAGCTGGAGAGGGAGGAGATGATGGAGGTGGACGAGGAAGATCCTGTTGAGGACATGGAAGCAGAGGAGGAGGACAACATAGAAGAGATGGAGGTTGATGAGGAGGATGACATTGAGGAATTGGAAGTGGACGAGAGGGATGAGGAGGAGCCCAAGGTCCTTGGATTAAGATGGAGCCCCACAGGTCAGACAGGCAGCTGCTTCCCACACCCTGCCCACACACACACTGGGTCCCCTGACGCCAGGCTGGGGCTGGGCTGGATGGCCCCGCTCAGGGACACGGTGCCCGCAGGGGGCCTGGATTGTGCTGCCACAAGCACCAGCCCCGGCCTGGCCTGCGCTTGCCTGGGGCCACGCCAGCCCTGCCAGCCCCGGCCCAGCCCCTGGGGCCCAGCTCTCAGCCCTGCTGGGCCCAGTGCTGGCGGCGGAGTCCAGCTCTGCTGCTTCCTTTCTTCCAGGACTGACACAGATCATGGCACAGATGCCACTCCTTTGTAATTATGTTTGAAAGCTTCAAGTTTCTTGTAAATATGTTCACTATGTTAGAAGATTTCTGTAAATATGTTTTGAAGATTGGTAGTTCATCGGATCCCATGTAAATATTTTCTGTACATTGTTGTTGTTATAAGTATTGTTATATTGAAACATGTTCTGTAAATACTAGCTTTTGCCAAACTTTGGCAAATAAATAATGGTTTTTTTTTAAACCTCACTTCTCTTGGCCATTCCTTTGGGCACAGGCAGCATTTGCACACTTGTGGGTTCCACTTGTTCCGGGTTCCCAGGGCTGGAGGTCCCTGGGGGTGCTGGCACAGCCACCCTGGGTCTGGGGGTCCCTGTGCACAGGGGCTCCCACTGATGTTGTGGTGTGTTTTTAGCTTCCGGGTCCCTTCCTCAGGTGTGCCAATATTCCCTTCTCCCTTCCCCCTCGCCCCTTGCTGAGTGTGCCCTGTCAATCAGGTTTAACATTCCAGCAAGGCATCGTGTGGTTGGTCATGCTCCTCAGGCCTGGGGGACATTGGACCATATAGGTGTCCCTAGTCCCTTGAGACCCTGCCCCTTTCACCTGGTTGGTAGCTCACCTGTCCCCTCCCCTTCCCCTGTCCCTGAGCTTAAAAGGCTAATCAGACCATGCGGCCGGGATTCTGTTGGAGCAGTTGCCCTGGTTCAGACCTCTGTAACCATGGAATAAGCATCTGGATATAACCCTCCAGCAGAATCCTCTCCTTTCTCTCTTCACCATCGCCAGAAGCTCTCTCTCCTGAGGTAAACGGAGTTCCTGACAAGCCTGGACTTGTTCAGTGCCCTGCTGCAATCTCCAGCAGCCAAGGCATCTCTGGGGTGAGTTACACCACAGTGCTGCCTTTCGCCCTGCAGCGAAGGTCAGACTGGCCCAGGCACCATCTAACTGGTAATATTGGGATTCCTATTCCAATATTTTGGCGTCCCTGAGGGTGGGCAAAGCGACTCCGCAGCCTGAGAACGGACTCGCAGTACCTCAGAGAAGCTTTTGGCAGCCGTGCATCCAGCTTGAAGGGCTTTGGTTGCATCGCCCTCAGCTAGAGACTTTGGGAATATTCCCAGAAATAGTTTCGTGGACTGTTCGGCGCCTCTGGAAAGCCCAGCTCCATTGTGGTGAGCAGATTTTCCAGAGGAAGAAGAGGGTAGCCTCTCTTGCCCAGAGAGAGGTCCTTTTCCGGTGAGGAGACCTGCCTGTACCCAGCCACCTACAGTTTCCATTTCACATGAGTATCTCTGCTTTCGGTAGAGCAGAAGCTCAAAAAAACAGACTCTTCCGTGAGTTCTGTTCCTTTTTACCTTTGCATTTTTGGCTGCGCAGCCCCACAGATGGGAGCGTTCTAGCTTTAGCTTTGTGCTGCGTGTTTTACTGTCTTTTAGAATTCGCGCCAGAGTGAGATCGCTCTCTGCCCTTCGCCCCCAGCTCGGCAGCGTGCTCGGCTCTCTACACGTGGTCGGGAGACTCTCTCTCTTTCTCTGTGCGGGGGAGGGGGGGCTCTCTTTCCACGTGGCCGGGGGATCTCTCTCGGTGCGGGGTCGGGAGTGTTCTCTGCTCCACGGGGGGGGCTGCATTCCACCACGGGGGAGGCTTTGTTCCTGCCTGGGTTTGGCGGGGCGTGCCCTGCTGCTGCTGCCCGGGAATTTTAAAAGCAGTATATACAGCTGCATTGTGAAGCTTTTGTCTGCTCGTTATCGCTTTCTATCTGTGTTTTTTTTTAGAAATTAGTAGCTGATTTTAGCTTTGTTTTTGGTCAGGCTGGATTAAGTACTTTGCTTTTTACATCTAACATGGGTTCCAAACTCAGTATTGTACAAAAAGGAGTGTATTATAATATCGTTAGCATTTTAGTCAATGGTAATGTGAAGTTTTCTAAAGGAAAATTGAAACAGTTTATAAGATGGCTTTTTCTGCAGTTCCCAAACATTTCCCCTGAAGAAACCCACAATATTCAATTCTGGGATAAAGTTGGGAATGAATTGATAACCTTAGGACAATCTGGCAAATCACCCTCAGCTAAATTTGTGTTCTGAAGTTTACAAATTCGAACAGCATTGCTCAAACAAAAGGAAATGGAGAAAAAGCCAAATGTAAAGCCATGTACCTCTGCTCCCCCTGTTTCTCCCTCTCCTAGCTCAAAAACCCCTGTGTCCCTTGCTCTGAAACCCAGAGCACGTGTTAGCTTTCCAGAGAGCAGTGATGTCCAAAATGGCCCCCAGTCCCTAGGGGGTCCGCAAAATGGTAGATGCCATGTGGCATCTTCCCAAACCTGGTCTTCTTCTTCCCAAAATCCTCTTAAGCATTCCAAAATTCCATCCCCATCCCCCTCTCCTCCTGTTCCTCGTGACACCTTCCCCCCCTCCCCCCCCTTTCCTGCAGTACCCTCGGCTCCGCCCCTCTACTCCTCCCAGGGGGCGTCTGCTGACGTGATGTCACCAGGCATCCCCGCCCCCTGCCAGCCTCTTGACCCCGCCCCCTGTTCCCACGGTTTCCCTGCCCCTTGCTGGCTCCCTGTCCCCGCCCCCTCCCCGGGTTCCCACGGTGGGGATACACCCACTGCCTGTCCCCAAACCTGTAGCTGTGATCCCAATGCTTCTGATTCCAGGGATACAGAGCAAGGGACAGCAGACCCAATGCATAGTCCATGTTGTCACTAGCTCCTGTTACGTTTCAGCCTGCAGCTCAAGCCAGGGCAGCTCCAACTGCTAATTGGAGTTCTTTTGGACAACAATTGATTAAAGAGATCTGTAAATCTCATAAGGAATATGGTCCACACAGTCCATATTTCCGTGGCCTTTTAAATTCTGAATTGAGTAGGACTGTGGTAATCCCACATGGTTTAAAACAGCTTTTTTCCTGCCTCATGACCTCCACGGAATTCAAATTATGGGAATCAGCATTGAAACAACTGCTAAAAGATGCTCTCCCAAGCTTACAGGCTGATCCAAACACAGCGAAAGACAACAGTGGTAACCCTATCACCATTGAGCACCTCTGTGGTGAGGGTCAATGGTCTTCTCCCTCTATCCAAGCTACTGCAATTCCTGCAGAAACACTCGAGAAAGTAAAAGAAGCAGCTGAAAAAGCATTCTTTTCCCTTCCAACCTGAGGGGCCTTTTGAGCCCTATAGTAAAATTAAACAGCTACCATCAGAGCCTTTTTTGAAATTTGTAGAAAGGCTAACTAGAGCCATTGAAATACAGGTTGAAAAGGAAAATGCAAGGGAAGCAATTTTAGAGGAAATAGCGTTTACAAATGCAAATGAACAGTGTCGAGCGGCAGTCCTGAGCCTTCCTATGGAACCTCCCCCTACACTAAAAGATATGCTTTTAGTCTGTAACAGGAAAGTGCCTCTGATGACTGTGGCTGAAGACACCAGACCAAGGCTGCTGCCAAGACCACCTCAGCGTGTCGCTGTTGCCAGCCCTGCACCTTTTCCCTCAGCACAGCAGTACCCTGGGCAGCAGTGGAGACCAGCAATGGTTGAGCCCACTAAACCATGCCTGCTTTGTAATAACTTAGGACACTGGAGTAACCTGTGCCCCCTGAAAAGGGAATTTGATGAATTTAGAAATGGCAGGGGAGGAGAACTACAAGCCCTCCCTGGGGGTCAACAACAAAAAAACTGAAAATAAAGCGCCAGCCTGCCAGGCTTGCAGACATAAAAAGAGCAGGCCAAGAGGATAAGGGTAGCAAAACAAATCAAGCGCGCGATAATATTAACATTTGTGTAAGTGAAGCAGGTGCTTCAAAGACCAAGTCTGCAAGTCCACTGTTGAAGGTGAAACAAAATAACCTTTGTTATGATTTAAGTGATCCTGTATTAACCACATCTTCTGTCAATGAGCCTTACAGGTTGCAGCTGACAGAGTCACTCCACCTGAAGGACACTGACTGGCATTTTGTCTCTGTAAATCCTGAACAGAAGGGTACTTGGAACCAAATTCATTGTAAGTACATCGTCATTGGGGACACCAAACACACACCACAAGAGATCGAAATTGCTCCAGGAATGACAACATCAGATCCCAAGCAATTTGTTCTCGGCCTGCACTGTTTCCACCCACCCCTGTTTCTTCCCAAGGGACAAATTGTTGCTCAAGCTATCCCTGTGCCATCTTTACCTGAAAATATCGAAAAACAAGGGCCCACAGTCTCCCGGGTCCAAGTTATTGGGAAAGAGAAACCCAAATTGTGGTGCAATGTCAGTGGGGGTGGGGAGTCTAAACACATTGAGATGCTTGTAGACACAGGTGCAGACTGCACAGTGATTCCAGTACAAGACTGGCCAGCACATTGGCCTTAGCAAAATGTTGCTGGTCACCTTCGAGGTGTAGGAGGTCTGCAATTGGCAAGACAACCCAAAAGCATTATTCAATTCGAGGGTCCAAACGGACAGTTGGCAAATATCCGTCCATTTGTGTTAGATTATTCAGAACCTTTGTTAGGGAGAGATTTATTGGCCCAGTGGGGTGTCACAATTGATATTCCAGACTCTCCACAGCATTTTTGTGCAGCAGTCATTGAACAACAGCGCCCCACCCAAAAACTGAAGTGGAAAACAGACGAACCAGTTGATGTGAAACAGTGGCCACTCAGTAAACAAAAAATAAAGGTGCTTGAGGAACTAGTAGAAGAGCAACTAAAAAAGGGCCACATTGTGGAGACCATGTCCCCATGGAACTCTCCAGTGTTTGTCATCCAAAAAGCTGACAAAAAGAGGTGGCGACTCCTCTGTGACCTCCGACAAATTAATAATGTAATTGAAGATATGGGTCCTCCCCAACCTGGTATGCCATCCCCAACAATGCTTCCTCAAGATTGGAAATTAGCTGTTATTGATATTAAAGATTGTTTTTTCCAAATCCCATTGCACCCTGACGATGCACCGCGTTTGGCATTCTCTGTCCCTTCTATCAATTCAGAAGCTCCTATGAAAAGGTACCATTGGACCGTTCTTCCTCAGGGCCTAAAGGTATCTCCAGCTATCTGCCAGTGGTATGTCTCTTCGCTGCTTTCCCCAGTTCGTGCAGCCGCAGAGAAGGCCATCATTTATCATTATATGGATGATATCCTTGTGTGTGCCCCCAATGATGATTTACTCACACATGCGCTTGACCTAACGATCGATGCATTGATTGTTGCAGGGTTCGAGCTCCAGGAACAGAAAATTCAAAAGATGCCACCTTGGAAGTATTTGGGCTTAGAAATTGGAAATAGGACCATTGTTCCTCAAAAACTAGAAATCAATCCAAGGATCAAGACCCTTGCGGATGTCCACAAGTTGTGTGGGTCTTTGAATTGGTTAAGACCATGGCTTGGTCTGACTAATGAAGACCTTGCCCCTCTTTTTAATTTATTGAAAGGGGGAGAGGACCCAGGTGCTCCTAGGTCTATTACCCCAGAGGCACGGAAAGCTCTAGAAAAGGTTCAGATTGCAATGTCCACAAGACAGGCCCACCGATGCCGGCCTGATCTGCCATTCAAATTCATCATCCTAGGTAAGTTGCCACACCTCCATGGAATTATTTTCCAGTGGGAGGAAAAACAAACACCTAAGGCAAAGAACACACCAAAAAAGGACCGGGACCAGAGGGACTCTCTCTTGATCATAGAATGGGTTTTCCTCAGTCACAAAAGGTCCAAGAGACTGACAAAGCCTCAGGAGCTGATAGCAGAACTGATCCGGAAAGCAAGGACCCGGATCAGGGAGTTAGCAGGATGTGATTTTAAGTGCATTCACATTTCAGTTGAGTTAAAATCAGGTCAAAATACTATGAAAATACTGGAACAATTGTTTCAAGAAAATGAAGTGTTGCAGTTTGCTCTGGATTCCTACTCAGGACAATTTTCGGTAGCACGGCCCGCTTGCAAATTGTTTGAACAAGATGTTCAATTTACTTTAAAATTAAGAACTGCTCTAAGTAGGAGACCTTTAAAAAGGGCTCTAACTGTCTTTACAGATGCGTCCGGGAGGTCCCACAAGTCCGTTATGACTTGGAAGGATCCTCAAACCCAGCAGTGGGAGACGGACATTGCTGAGGTGGAAGGTTCACCTCAGGTTGCTGAATTGGCTGCGGTTGTTAGGGCTTTTGAAAGGTTCTCAGAACCATTTAATCTGATTACAGACTCTGCATACGTGGCAGGAGTAGTATCCAGAGCAGATCAAGCAATACTGCAAGATGTATCTAACATTGCACTTTTTGAATTGCTTTCCAAACTGGTAAAGTTAGTCACTCACCGAGAGCAACCCTTTTATGTGATGCATGTCAGGTCACACACTGACTTGCCAGGGTTTATCGCTGAAGGCAACAGAAGGGCAGATGCTCTTGCTGCACCTGCAGTGATGGCCACTCTCCCAAATGTTTTTGAACAGGCAAAAATCAGCCACCAGCTTTTCCACCAAAATGCACCTGGCCTGGTTCGCCAGTTTAACATCACTCGAGAACAGGCCAAAGCGATTGTGGCCACGTGCCCAAATTGCCAACAACATGCACTCCCTACAGTGAGTACGGGAGCAAACCCAAGGGGACTGAACAGTTGTGAACTGTGGCAAACAGATGTAACACACATACAGGCTTTTGGACGGCAGAAATATGTTCATGTTAGTGTAGATACCTTTTCTGGAGCGGTCTATGCTTCTGCCCACACAGGAGAATCATCTATTGATGCTATTAAGCACCTCTTACAGGCTTTTTCTTTCATGGGCATCCCCAAGGAGCTGAAAACTGATAATGGGCCTGCTTATAAATCCAAGGAATTCGGGAGCTTCCTGCAGCAATGGGGAGTAGAGCACAAAACTGGCATCCCCTACTCCCCTACAGGTCAAGCCATTGTAGAAAGAACTCACCGTGATATTAAAAGGGTCCTGGACCAGCAACAACAGGTTCTGAAGGTAGAACCTCCCCACATTCGGTTATCCAGGGCACTATTCACAATCAATTTTCTGAATTGTTCTTTTGACAGCCTGAACCCACCCATCCTACGCCACTTTGGGGGGAACAGTCACAGGTTGATGAAAGAAAAACCTCCAGTTTTAGTAAAGGACCCTGAGACTTGGAAAATGGTGGGACCTTACAAATTGGTTACTTGGGGACGTGGATACGCCTGTGTGTCCACCCCCTCTGGTTTAAGGTGGGTTCCTTCCAAATGGGTAAAGCCCTATGTTCCCAAAGTCTCAGAGAAATCTGCAGAAGCACCCCAGGTTGCTCACGCTGCCTGGCGAAGAAAACGCCGCGCACGTTCTCTGGAGGAAATTCCATTTTAGCCTCCTATCTGGAATAGTTTGTAATATATGTTTGTCTCAAGTTTTTGTACCAGTTTAGATCCCACTGTTCGTGTGTAGCCTCGAGACGCCATGAGACCGAGCCTGCTTCTCGTCCTACTCGTGATCATCCCGCCTGCGATCTCCTACATAATACCGCAGCCCAAACCACAGATGGACTACCTTGGCAAAGGCTCTCGGACACCATCAGAGAAACTGACAACTGGCTGAATGGACTGTTCAAAGGCTGGGGACTCGCGGGCTGGTTGGGATCTGTTCTGAAAACTGTGTTTTTAGTGCTGTTTATTTTAGTTATAGTTATTGTAGTTGTTAGCATTGGTTTTGGACTAATCAAACGCATGGTTCTCAAATTAATTTCAAGCTCATCCCCCCTCTCCTGAGGTCTACCATTTAGAAGCCCTCAGTGCTCCAGTGGATGACCTAGAAGCCTCAGTGGAAAACACTGACCCTCCTGTAGAAGAAGAACCGATTTACCAACTATGGTTTGGCAAGCATTCTGCACCATAAACACAGTCCTCTTCTTTTTAAACAAAACTAGGGGGAGATGTTGCGGTGTGTTGCAATGTCCTGTTTTAAGCTTCCGGGTCCCTTCCCAGGTGTGCCTAGACCTCTCTCCCTTCCCCCTTGCCCCCTTGCTGAGTGAGTCCTGTCATTCAGGCTTAAGATTCCAGCAAGGCGTCGTGTGGTTGGTCACGTTCAAAAGATGCCCCTATGCCAAGAGGTCATTGGCCTGTCTAAGTGTCATCCTCCCTTGAGACCCTGCCCCTTTCACCTGGTTGGTAGCTCACCTGTCCCCTCCCCTTCCCCTGTTCCTGGGATTAAAAGGTTAATCAGACCATGCGGCCGCATTCTGTTGGAGCAGTTGCCCCGGTTCAGACCTCTGTAACCATGGAATAAACATCTGGATATAACCCTCCAGCAGAATCCTCTCCTTTTCTCTCTTCACCATCGCCAGAAGTTCTCTCTCCTGAGGTAAACGGAGTTCCTGACAAGCCTGGACTTGCTCAGTGCCCTGCTGCAATCTCCGGCAGCCGAGGTATCTCTGGGGTAAAGCACCACAGAAGCCGCCTTTGGCTCAACAGCGAGGGTCACACTGACCCAGGCACAATCTACCTGGTTATATTGGGATTCCTATTCCAATACCTATTGATTTGTTTCTTCAAACTTTATTTGCTTTATAACTGAGGCTTTGAAGCCTTCCCCTTTAGCACCTACTATATGCACAGTATCTTGACCCTTTTTGCATGCCTTTGGGATTCTATAAGCACAAGTTCTTTCAGCCCCTGTGTCTACTAAGAATCTTCCTCATGGGGATCGATTTTTAAAAATATCAAGGGCTCCTGATGATATTCTGTTCCCAGGAGGTAGAGTCCCTGACACCCCAAGTCTTCTACTTCTCCATTTGCTCAGTCTCATAGACCCTCAGCTCCTTTTCCCTCTGGGGGAAATTCCTTCTGACATACTCACTCTCTTTACAGTAAAAACAAACTGGTTCTAGGTTTCCATGTTTACCAAACTCCTTTTTGTGTCCAGTCCCAAGACACCAGTTTCCCCTCTCTGTCTATCTTCTCTGACTTGGGGTCCCCCTTCCTTACATGGGTTGTTCTTTGCATGCTCGTTTCCTTCCCTAAAGGCAGTTGCCATTACCTTGGTTTTGTCTTGGTCTTCTCTTTGTCCCTCTTTACATATATTCTGTGCTTTCCTTAAAAGATTCTCTAGCCTCCTTTCTTGACAACCATCTAACTTTTCTAACTTTCTCCGTACATCTGGCCAGGCAGGAGTGATGAAATTTATCTTTAGTAAGATCTGTCCGACCACTGTATCAGGGTCAACTCCTGAATATTGCCTCATATTCCTTCTCAGTCTCTCTAGAGACTCTGTTGGGGTTTCTTCCTTCCTTTGCTGCTCATCGAAACTTTATGAGCATTTTAATTACATGGAGCTGCCTCTTTGATAGTTCTTATAATCAATGTTCTATATTCCTCCATGTTTTGCCACCCCCCCGTGCTGTTGTGGTCCCTGATGGGGTGCACTGTGAGCATTTTCAGGTCCCCAGGAGGTATTTGCACATGGTCCCTTTCCCATATCCATATCTCAGCCATTCGGATCATCTGACTTTGTTCTGGTGTGAATAGCATGGTCATGATTGATTGCATCTCTTCCCATGTATAAATATTAGGCCCCAGAAACCGGTCTAACTGTTCCTCTAATCCAGTGAGGTCCTCTAGTAATCCTTTCAATTATTTCTTGAACATTCTTGCATCAGAAGAACTGAGAGGCACGGTTACAAATCTAATTCCTCCCTGCACCCTACACAGGGGTACTTCCCTCAGGGGATATAATCCTGCTTCTTGGTTCCCATCCCCTGATCTGCTTTCCTCTCAATGTGCCACCCTGTTTCTAGTGTTTTGACAAGGCCCATCAGGGGGTAGGGGAGGTGCATCTGGGGCTATTGGAGGTGGAGGGGGTAAGTGTTCTAATGGGTCCCATTCTTTATTTTCTGATACCTTAAACGTGCTCACCTTTGAGGGTGAGGTCCCCCCCTCCCAGCAGGCAGCATAGTCACTCTCTTCCTGATTGAATGGTTTCTTAGCTCTTACATGGATGTTTAATGCCTGACACATCCACCTTTCATCTGACCCATATCTCAGCCAGTATACATGATAGCTCCTAATTTCCCTTCTGGTCCATTCTGCCATGCAATACTGAATCATGTTGACCTCATCCTTATCTCTGGTCATATTTCCATAGGTCTAGTTTCCTTCTCAGTGGGCCATCTGGGAGTATACCTATTGGTACCTCTTCAATTTCTACTCCTCCCCTTGGGGATTCCCTATTTGCCCATTGTCCCATCCTGACCAGCCCATCAAAGGCCCTTTTCTGACAGAGCCCACCTTTCCAACCACATGCAGCCCTCTGGACAGCGCCTGTGTCTCTCAGAAGGGAAAAGGAAAGGGGGAGTGGGAAAAAAAGGAACAAGGAAAGGAGGAAAGAGAAGGAAAGGGAAGAGCGAGAAAAAACAAAAAAAGTGTACTTTTCTTTTGACAAGTAAAAATTAAAAAAATCTTATGATCCAGGGGCTTCGGTATCACCGGATTGGTCCCTGCCCTTCCTCTCCTCGGTTCAATGCTCTGGTCCCACGGTTGCACTCTGCTCCCTGTCCCACCTGGCTCAGCTCGGCTGTGGCCTGCCCCTAGCCCAATTCACCTCGGCAGCTGCAGTCCCACCCCTGGCCCTACCTGGCTCAGCTTTGGTGGCTCTGCCCACTCCAGTTCGACTCAGCGGCTTTCATCCAACCTCTGACCCAACTTGGTTCGGCTTTGGTGGCTCTGCTCACCCCAATTAAACTCAGAGGCTCAGCCTGCTCCACTTCAGGAGTTCCTGCTCCTGGCCTGACTTGGCTCAGCCTCAGCAGCTCCGCCTGCCTCGATTTGGTTCGGCTCAGCAGCCGGCCCAGCCTGACCCCCTTGGTTCAGCAACTCTGCGCTGACGTGACTTGGCTTGGCAGCCAGACTGCCCCAACCCCCTTGGCTCAGCAGCACAGAAACTGCTCCACTGGCTCCTGGGTGACCCCCTGCAGCAAACCCCCTGGCAATCAGCCCACTCCAGCCCGGATTTGGCTGGCCCTGGAAATTACAGCGCTGGCTGTGCCCCAGAGGCTGCCCTCGCTCTGAGCACCACACGAACTCTCGTGTCATGTGGAGCTCACCGACTCTCTTGGTGTGTTCTGGATGGGAATCCTGCCACGGGTCCCCATCCTGGCGAAAACATGGTTTTCCTGATGGGTGAACCCTGCTCCCAAGTCCCCACAAACCCTTCAATCTTATGTGTCCCGCCGGCCGTGGGGTCCTTGTTTATGGGATCCTCGCTTTCTTCCTCCACCCATGTGTGCAACTGTTTCTTTTTCCTTTCTACCGTCCAATATCCTGATGCTTCAAGGGACCAGGATAGATCCAGTATATTACTAATGTGAAGCTCAGTTACCAGAATTACGGAGTCACAATCTGGCAAAAAATAGTTATGTGGATGGTGTTCACCCCTCTTCCCCTCTTTTCTTTATCCAGTCTCCCGGTGTCTTTGGGCTTCCAACCTGCAACCACTGGTGGAACTGGGAGAGTCCAATAGACTCTGCCCAATCTGTGGCAGGGGTTGCCCCTTTTGAAAACTCTTAAGGACACCAGGTGTATTTCCCAGAAGAGTCCCCATTTGTGAGAAATGATGCTCACTTCCAAAAATTTAAAAGGATTATTAAAACCTTTCAAAAACTACAACAGAAGACTGAATAGAGAAAATATTACGGCACTGGAAGCAAAGGATTATTTCCCACGATGTGCTTGCCCACGTGGTGGATGTTTCGCCTTTTAACCCTTTAGACTCTCTCAAAATCTTGTTAATCAACTCTTTCTTCTCTGTCCAGTGGTGGAGGTCACTTCCTTACATCTTGATTGGAGGTCAGGTGTTGCCTTAGTAACAAGCCAACCCTCCCAAATACCCCAACTACCAGGTAACCATGTGATAACAACAACACAAGGGAGGTAAAAAAGGACTATAAATCTATAAAACTTTCTTAGGATATCCATAACATCTGCATTTTAATTGTGAGACTCAACTATCCTATTACTCATCTATCACACAATTGTTTCAAAACTGCTTCCTGTTCCACCCTGATTGTCTCTGCAGAGGAACAGGACATCTTTCAGGCACTTCCACAAGGTCAGGCTTCTCATATCATGGTAAGTCTGGGATGGAAATGGCCTTATTAAGAAGGAGAAAAGCAGAGAAAATGGATTAGAAAGTCGTAGGAAAAAAATACCCTTCTTACAAAAAAGGTTCACCAAGTCATTCCCTGCATTTCTCCTTTCCAGATTCTTTCAGTATTCTACTCTGGGAGGTGCAGCTTGTTCTGCGGCTTATCATGAACTGATTATGCTCTTGATTTATACCAGCACAAGATAGGTATAATCATCTAAACTGAAAACAGAAACTGCCTCTGACAATCAATTTTCATGCTCTAGATCACTTTCCAGGTGTCTATGGAGATGTGTGAATGATTATCACACAACTCTCCACTTCTGGCTGCAGCTTCTGGAGATTCTCTCTCTGAATTCAGTCAAGGTTGCATTCCCCAACAAGTCCTGATACCACCTCCTGTTTTCCAAGATTGGAACAGTCACAATGAAAACCTCGCCAATGACAGAACTCCCCAGTCCACCAGGAAAAGAAAGGACAACATTGTCAAGTTCTCCAAACATTTGTCTTGCTTTGCTGCAAGAGTCCTGCTGCAGGCACAGTGTGGAAAGCCAAGAGAAGCTGCAGTTGGTGGTACATCTTGTGACAGGAGCTCGACCTCGTTCTCCAGGAAAGGTTTTTGAGAAGAGCAGACAGAACTGTGGAGAAGATTCCTATAAAACTGAACCAGTTTTCCAGAAGTGAAATGAAAATGGAAAGAAACCATCTGAAATGTTTTCCTCTATTTATTTCTATGCTCCCCTTTTCAATCTTGCACTACTTCTCCATGCCATGAGTTCCAAATGCATCTCACCTCAAAGATCGATGATGTAGTGAGTTTTAGACACTCTAAAATACCACGAGTTGCACACAGTTTGCCTTCCCCTGTTTTTGCTGGAAAGCAATGCTGGAGCCATCAGTGCAGTGCTTGGATCAGGCAGGAATCCTGCAGGCAGGGAATGTGCCCCGGCAGTGTGTGACCCTCAGCAGGGGCAATGCTCAGCAATCCTGCAGGCAGGGAATGTGCCCCGGCAGTGTGTGACCCTCAGGAGGGACAATGCTCAGCAATCCTGCAGGCAGGGAATGTGCCCCGGCAGTGTGTGGCCCTCAGCAGGGACAATGCTCAGCAATCCTGCAGGCAGGGAATGTGCCCCGGCAGTGTGTGACCCTCAGCAGGGACAATGCTCAGCAGCATTGCTGTGCGTGGTCTCCATGGAACCATGCCAGGAGCAGCTGCTGAGCTCAGAAGCCATCGCAGCCCCCGCCCTGCTCCAGCGCCCCTTGGCAGGGTGGGCTCCTGCCCTGGCTCTGTGTGCCAGGAGCCAGCAGCGCTGGGTGCAGGGAGCCCAGGGAGGGCACAGAAACGCTGGGTGAGAAATGCTGGGGCACAGCGAGATGGGCGAGTGCAGCCGGCCAGGGCAGAGGAGCAGCACGCCCAGGGGGCACAGCCTGCAGGACAGACGGCCAAGGGGAGAAAAATTTCTCAGGAGGGTGGAGAACAAACTTTTAGTTGCAAACTTCAGAGAATGAGGTACTTGGAAAATCTTAAACAGCATTGAATTACAGTAAATCACTTCATAAAGCACTGACTGAGCAAACTCTAACCTGTCCAATTGCAAGTTAATCAGATTTTGAGAAGAGGAAGTCAGGAGAAGAGAGAGAGGGAGACAGAGATCCACAGTCAACCCTAGATCTCAGCTGCTGTGAGCTCCAGGGCCGTGGGACGTGTCAATGTCACACCCGTGTCACAGCCTGACCTGCTCTGGTCCCTCTCCCAGGTGGGGTTTTTGGGGTGCCAGGGGCTTGGCAGCCACTTTGGGGCTGCACCAGAGGCTGCAATGGCTGGGGTGGGGCAGTGACCACCCCACCTATGCAGAACTTACCCTGCCCCCAAACACACACTGGAAATGTCTGGGGCCGTTCATCATTTCTCTCCTCTCCAGCACCGAGGCAACGGACTCTGGATACAGCTCTGAGCTCGTGCCCAAGGCAACCACCCCTGGCAACAGGGCTCTGTTGAGAAGGATGAAAGTTACACAAGAAAGTCTCACAGATATGTATGCTTGGCAGAAAGATTTTTGAATGTAAAATCTGAAGAAGGAATAGAAGTGAAAGCAAGTTTTGATATAGAAGAAAAGAATTGCTGAGCCAGTCTTACTGGACAGCTAAGGCAAAGGGTATCTTACTTAGAAGGGGTTTTTATGGCTTAGAGCAAAGGATAAACCCATGTCAAACAAGAAGATGTTTATACCAAGCAAAAGATACCACTGGCAAACAAGACTGCCGATGTTGCAAGTAGAAAAAAGGTCTCAGAATTTTCCACTGCAAGAAAACTGAAAACCAACTTCTAACTTGTTAATCTAAACAAGCTTAACTGTAATGTAATAACTTTAATGATTGAAGAATAATAACATGAATATGGTAATTATAATAGTTCTGATAGGCTATAGGTAAAAGTTAAGGTATAGACTGGTTCTTCTGTATTAGGATGCTCAGCAAGGAAAGCATATAATGCATTTGTAACCTAAACTAAAGGGTTTTCAGGCTTGTCTGAAGCTGGAGCTGACAGCTGCAGGCACAGGCTCTATCACCCGTGACCCTGGACTGCTGTAACATCTTGGACACAATAAATTGCATTTGTGAGAGCCACCTGGCATCCTGCATCTCTCATTCCAGCTCTTACTCTATGGAAACTCATGGAACCATGGTCAGTTGTGACAATGAGGGTTGAAGGACACCACGGTGACACTACGGAACCTCACGGAACCAAGGGGCCATGGTGACACAGAGGGACTTAATGGACCCAGAGGCCATTATGACTCTGTGGGGCCTGATGGAACCATGGAGACCATTGTGACCCTTCAGGGTCTCGTGTCACCAAGGGGGCATTATGACACCTCAGGGCCTCATGGAAGCAAGGGAGCATTGGGACACTGTGGGGCCCCATGGAACCAAGGAAACATGGAACAGGTCTGGCTGGCTTGGCCTCCCAGAGGCCACCTGACAGGTCTGGCTGATCTTGGAATGTCAAGGGCTGCCTCTCATCACTCCTGGAGCACTGGGGCTCTGTGCTTTCCTTGCTATGGAAAAGAACTTTCTGTCTTTTCAGATGCCCATTGTCAAAATGGGAAGACTCCCTAAAAATTTCCTGTATGCAAGGGTACCTCCCAGAAAAAAATCCTGGTACCTCTGGCTGGCCTTGCCGTCTGGTGATCACCACTCATCTGTCCCAAAACACTGTGGCTCTGATCCTTTGTTCCTATGGAAAAGAACCAGCCTTCTTGTCCAGGGACCATGGCCAAAATTAGAATTTGGCCTCCCAAATTCTGTATATCCAAGGATTGCTCGCAGACAAAAGTAGCCAGGACAGACAAGTCAGGCTGGCCCTGTCCTCGGATGAGCTGAATGTTTTCAGTTGGAAACACCTTGGAGAGGGCCCAGAGATGTCCCAAGGAGGGGTTTGGAGGCCTTGGGCACATGAGCACAATATAGGGACAAAAGAGCTCTGTGCTCTGTGGGGTGGAGACTGAGGACAGTGGAGCAGAGCCAGGAGAGTGTTTAAAGAGCAATTTTAGGGATGGTGGATCCTTTTGTCATAGTGGAAAAAAGCCAGAGAGAGAAAGAATTAATGGCAAGGGCAGCAGGGGAGGCCCAGACTGGCACCAGGAGAAAGGAATTTCTGTGGCAAGGCAGGACTGTGGTGCTGCACGTCCCCAGAAGGAGCCTGGAGCAGCCCAATGCTTTGTGTGGGCAGGCAGAGGCAGGCAGGAGGCAGAGCTGTCAGCAAAGGAAGAGGCCAGCCAGGTGGGGCAGCCGGGGGATGCTGACAGCCTGCAGGGACAGAGGCACAGGGCAGGGACACCGTGGGACAGCCTGGGCTGCACAGGGCACAGGGATGGGCAGCGGCTGCAAGACAGCCCTGCCAGAGCCAACTTGGGCATCACTTTGGCCATGGCTGCTGGCCCTGGGCCTGAGGCCATGAGGGGATAAGTGACCCTTGCAGGGCTGGGGCCTCATGGCCTCCTTGTCCCTGCTCAGCAGCCTGGCAGGGGCCGCCCCGTGCTCCTGCCCTTGGCATTGCACATCCCCACATGCCAGTGCCCATCCTGGGAAGAGCCCTGAGCAAGGAGGGAGGGACAGGATCTGCCTGGCCAGGGGCTGGGGCTCAGGCCTTGGCCCTTGGCATTCCTCAAACACATCCAGGTGTGCTCAGCACCAGAGACACCTTTGCCTTGCTTGTCCCCAGCTGTCATCACTGCCTGCAGTGTTCTGCTCTAACTGGAACCTGGGGACACTTTCTCACTTGTGTCCCTGACAGAAATCTCTTCAAATACAAGAAACTTCAGTATTTCAATGTAACTGAGTTCTTGAGTGTTCTATGAGATCACAGAGCTGGCTGTGATGTCACAGAGGAGGGTGTGAGGCCATAGAGCAGACTCTGCCATCATAGAGTGTGGCTCTGTGGCATCAGAGAGTGGGTTGTAACATCACCAGGTGGCTGTGTAACATCATAGGGCAGGCTGTGACATCACAGGGTAACTTTGTGGCATAGCAGTCTTCTGTGACATTACAGCACTGTTGTATGAAATCACAGGGTGACATCATAGAGTTGGCTCTGTGACATCACATGGGCTTTGTGTCATCTCAGGAGGCTTTTCGACATCACAGAGGCAGTGTGACATCACAGATATGTCCATGTGACATCAAGGTGGGCGTTGTGATGTCACAGGGGAGATATCACAGAGATAGGTATGTGACATCCCAGGAGGCTGTGTGACATCACAAGTGGTTGTATGACATCATATGGGCTGTATGACATCCTAGGGGCCATGTGACATCACAGGGGCTGTGTGAGGTCACTGGGGAGGTCACTCTGCCCCGGCCCCCCTCACAGTTCCCCCCAGCACAGTCCAACCCTACTCGTGCACAGCGGGGTCCCCTGTCCCCCCGGGTCCCCCGGGGTCCCCCCACCCCCGGCCCCGCAGCCTCCCCCAGAGGATGTTCCGGGAGATCGACCCCAGAGCCTGACACGGGGACGGGGGGCCGGGGCCCTGGGGGTGGCACAGGGGGACAGGGACCCCCCGGCAGCGTCCCCGTGTTCCCCAGGGCCAGAGCCTGGGCCAGGGCTCCTTCACCCTGTTACCAATGAGGGCTTGAGAGCGCTGAAAAAATCCCCAGCAAGGGATCAGCCAAAACCAGATTGAATATTAAGGGACAGCCGCACAAAGTTCCTTGGAAAGAGTCACTCTGCTCCTGACCGGACACTTCAGGCACACCAGGGAAAAAAAGCAGCAACAAAACAAAACAAAATCCAGGCAATCAAACCAGAAATGAACCAAGAACTGGGACGTTTATTCCTGTGGAAAAGAATTGTCCTTCTAGTCCAGGTACCCATGGCCAGAATTGGGATTTCACCTCCAACATTCCCAACATTCCCTGTTGTGACAGACTGGAGGAGATTGTTGGCTGGAAACATTTTGTGTGGGGGGGGAGGAAGGAGCAGGTCCAGCCTTGCCCTGCCCTGGAACCCCAATCCCCCCAGAGCCTCTATCCCAGCCCAGCAGTGGCTGCCAGTCCCTGGCACAGCACAGGCAATGCTCCACAGCCACCTCTGCAGCCCCCAGCCCAGCTCCTGAGGGACCAAATGAGCCCAAGGCCCACCTCGGGGAGGGATCCAGGAAGATCAAGGGGTATTGAAGGCTGACCACAAAGCAAGCACACATCTTGACCCTACCTTCTCATGGAATTTCCATTTGAACAGTGCTGGAATCCAAGAGTTGGTAGCTTTGTGTGTGCTCCTCTGTATCTTTTTTGCCTTGCTCTCTTTCTGTGTCTTCTTCTTCAGTTTCTGTGCTCCTTCAAATTTTGATCAACATGAAATTGAACAGGCTTAGAATTTTTGAAGTTGAATGGGCGAAGTTAATGCTTTGAGAAGTGTTTTTTGTTGATTTAATGTCTGTTGTAGTTTGACATGTGATGTATTTTTAAAAGTAATACAAAACTTTTTGTGTAACTGACAGTCTGTTAAACCACTGAGATACTGAACACGCCTCTGTGAAAAGATGAAAAAACTCAGGAACCTCCTCTTTCTTTTCCAGTCAACAAAGAAGCAGTGGGCCCTGGCCCTGGCCCTGGCCCTGATCTCAACCAAACCCAACCAAACCAAACCAAACCAAACCGAACCCAGCAACTCTGCCGTGGGCCGAGCCCCTTCCCCCATCTGCAGGCCACCTTCCCCATCAGCCCCATTCTAACCAAACCAAACCCCAACAACTCCCAAACAGGAAAACAAAAGAGGCTACAAAACCCAAACCAGAGCAAAGCCAGCCACAGCAATTAAAATCTTACCATCAAGTCCCCTTCTCCAACACAATTAAAACTAAAAACTCCTACAACCTACAACCCATACAAAATAACCCTACAACTAATATTAAAAACAATAAAAAGCCCCAAAGCAGTCATAAAAGCAATCCTAATACAACTCAACCACAACTTCCCCCACAAGTTATCAGCGGATCAGGTGTAAATACTTTCAATACTTCAATCCTCCCTCAACCAAAAAAAAAATATATATATATATTAAAAAACCCCAATAAAACCATAAAATTCAGTAAAAAGTTAAATCCCTCCCCCAATAAAGAAGAAAAAACACCTTAATCTTAAAACTAAAATCTTCTTATAAACTATATAGAAAAAAACTCTTTTTCTTTATAACACATAAAACTATAAAAAAATTCAAATTAATCAAAATATTTCAAATTAATCAAAGAAAAACCTGCATGTTAAATAAATAAATGTTAAAATAACTGCAATTTTACAAAAAGTTTAAACAGGGGGAAAAAACTGTCATCCAGTATCCCCAAGAGAAGATCTCTATTGTCAGAGATAAAACTAATTTTAAAAGAAAATAATAAAAACATTTAGCTTTAAACAGCTCATCTTTAAAACAATACCCCTTAAGTTGACATGACCCATCAACAAGCTGTAAAAAGCTTGTAGCA
Source organism: Zonotrichia albicollis (assembly GCF_047830755.1). NCBI lineage: Eukaryota > Metazoa > Chordata > Aves > Passeriformes > Passerellidae > Zonotrichia > Zonotrichia albicollis. Next base: position 4,995,422 of record NC_133842.1, read on the forward strand.
ATAAAAAAAATCACAATAACAAAGATCCCCAGACAACTGTTATCCATGACAAAACTAAGAACAAAAAACAACCTATTTTTTCCTCTTTTAAAAAAAATCTCCATAAACTTAACAAGAAAAACTTCTCCCCACAGTAAACTAAAAAAGTCGATTCTAGAAATAGTGAACTGACTAGAAATGTTTAGTTTAGTTTCTTTACATTTTCAGTAAAATGAAAAAAAGTAAGGAAAAAAAAAGTATTCTAAAAAATTTATTTTAATTCTTAATACCTTTTATTTAATTTTACTTTTAATAAATTTTTATTTATACCCTTTTAAATTTTTAAGCCTACTATACCTTTCTTGTAATCCTATCTCGCAACAAGATAAATACATAAATAATTAACCAGCACTAAAACCCAACATACTCATCAGTACATTAATTAAGAAATCTCAAGATTAGAAAGATCTATAATTAATAAACGAAAAGCACTACAGTGTCATAAAAAACATTTTGCCAAAGTTTTTCTGATTTTCTAAAGTTGCCAGTAAAGGCTGTTTTGTTGTTTTGAGTTCCTGAGAATCTCCAGTTCGTATATCTCTAGGGAGTCCAACTCACAGCACACAAGCAATTGTAATTCTTTTTAAATGTCTCCTTGAGAGAATTGTTCGGCGTTTAGGGGTCAGGACTTGTGTGTCCTGCTTGGCCCAGCCCAGGCAGGGCTTTCCCAGCCACATTCCACACTCCATTTCCCAGCTGGAGCCGCTGGTGCCTCTGAGTTGTGCTGCCCCAGCCCCAGGGACGCTCTCCTTGTCTGCCCATTCCCCCACGGTCTCTGGGCAGGGATGGCCTCACTGGGGGCTGCTGACATCCTCAGCACCTTGGAGGCTGCTGCTGAATTTTCCTGCTCCAGAGGCTCGTTCAGCCTTCAGCTCTTCAGTGCAGGAATTCAGTGTCCCCGGGCTCATTAGCATTCAGAACACCTTAACAACCAAAGCCTCTGGGAATCATTTGATTTCAGTTTCCTAATCCTTTGTAGTTACTGACAGAGATTTCAAAAGTGCATTCAACTGAATATGTTCTATTATAAAAGACAGTAAGAAAACATTTTTTTAGGTCCTGTTAGGTTTTTTTTTTTTCCCTTGTTAATAGCAATCTCCAATTGACACTGAATCCAAGTATCACCTCATGCAGTTTGAATAGATATGGAAATCATGATCCTTCATAGCTGACAATCAATCAGACTCTGTCCCTACCCCCACCCCACCATTTCCCCCATTCAAGCCCTGGCACTCAGAGCAGCCTTGTGCAAATCTGAGCTCCCTCCAGCCCAGGCTGCACCTGCAGCTTTCAGCTCCTTGGCTCCAACTCCCACCTGCTTTCCTTGGAGAAGGAGCTGCCCAAGACACAGAGGGATGTTCATTTCCTGTCAGCCAACAAAGCCAAGGGAACACACAGCTCCATCAAACGCAAAAGTAATTTCTCTGCTGGATATTAAATCCACTTTCTACAGCAGACAGTCTCAGAGCAATGGAAAACACCTTCTGTGCCCAGCACAGATCCCAAGGTGCCCCCTAACCCTCCCTGCCCCAATTCTGCCCAGATTTGGTCTTTGCACACACGAGTCACAGGCTGAATTCAGGATCTCCCTCCATGCCCAGAGGGAGGAAAAGAGAGAAAGGGGATGAAGAGCTCTCCTGTGCAGAGCCAAGGTCCAAGTGCAGCCCCTGCAGTGGGAACCACAACTCATCAGGTTTGTGTCCTTTGGGTTCAGGGCCTGGTGACACTCAGAGGCACAGAAAGGTTTCTTGTCAACAAACAGAAGTTGGACATTTGAACAGTTTAATAACCATCACAGCTCTTTTCTCAGCTCTCTGGGATGTCCCAGCAGCATCTGACATGTCCCCCATCCCCAAGGAATTTCTGTACAGGAACAGTTTTTGACAAAGACATAATAATAGGGAATTCTGTGTTAAAGACCCTCAGGATGATGTTGACTAATATTTATTTGAACATCAGAAAGATGGGACAACTGCTTGGAGCTCAAACCATGAAATCAGTCAGCTGAGAGGCCCTTGAACATCCAGATAACATCTGGAGGAGAAAATCTGTGAGCAGTTGGAAAGTCAGAGATCCCTCTGGAGATCCCTCTGAAGAGATGTCCTTAGACAGAGCCATTTAAACAGGAGAGATGGAAACACTTGATGGAAAAGAGAGAGATTAAATATTAGGCTGAATATTGGTGACACAAGGTGATGGGAAGATCAGTATATCTTCTCCTGCCATCAGTACACTTCCAAGAAATCCCCATTCCTGGTGGGAAAACTTTGCCATTTCTTAAAAGTACTCAAATGACCCAGAGAATAAAGATTTGCTTATATATTATGGAACTAACAGGTACTAAAACCTGTGCCCTTTTCCAGGCAGATATCAGTTGTGTGCCCATGAACAGGCAGTGCCACTTGTGCCCTGAGGTGCCCAGCTGGGATTGGATCTCTCTGAGAGCACCTGAGGGAGAGCAGAGCACCTTGCAAGCTGTAGGTCCCTGCCAGCCCTGCAGGACTCCTGTCCCATCAACATCTGCTCTGCTGCAGCCTGAAACAGGCCCAGCATGGTGCCAGGATCATCAGAGAGCTGAGGTGTGTGCTGGAATTCAATGCTCAACCTTGCTCATTCTGTGATTCTCTGGAACCAGCCATGGAAGTAGTTGTTTGAGCCTGGGGACAATGGAATCAAGGGGCCCCTTTGTGACCCTGCGGGGCCTTGTAGAACCAAGGGGCCATTGGGCCACTGTGGAACAAAGGAGACCCTTGGGAGAGCCTGGGGACAATGGAATCAAGGGGCCATTGCTCTATTTCAAGGACTATGGGAACTAAGAGAACAATTGTGATAGTCTGGTGCCCCATGAAACCAAGGGTCCCTGGTGACACTACAGGATCAGTGTGACACTGCAGCACCAAGGAATTCCTTGTAGCACTCTGAGGCCTCATGGAACCAAGAGGCCACTGTGACCCTGCAGGGCCTTGTGGAACCATGCAGAGCATTGTAACAGAGAAGGACCTGGTGTCAGGATGGGGCCATTGTGACACTGCAGGGCCCCATGGAACCAAGGGGCCAGTGCTGCTCCTCAGAGACTCATGGAATGAAGGAAAGATGTTTGACACTGTGGTGCTCCTTGGGACCAGGAGGCCATGGTGACACTGTAGAACCAAGTAGAGCATTGCTGCACTGCCAGACCTCATGGAACCAAGGACCATTGTGACACTGCAAGGCCTTGGGGGACCAAGGGCCATTGTGACACTGCAGGGCCCAAGGAGCCAAAGGACTTTGTGACACCAAGGGGTCCCATGGAGCCAAAGAGACATTGCCACACTGGGAGGCCTCATGGAAACATGAAGATCATTGGGACGCTCTGGGGCCTTATGGAACCATGGTGACACCAAGTTGCCTGGGAGTGTTGATCTGCTGGAGGGTAGAAGGGCTCTGCAGAGGACCCTGGACAGGCCGGATCCAGGGCCCAAATCCAGCAAGGTGAGGTTTAACAAGTCCAAGTGTCGGGTCCTGCACTTTGGCCACAACAACCCCTGCAGCACTACAGGCTGGGGATAGAGTGGCTGGACAGCAGCCAGGCAGAAAGGGACCTGCAGGGACTGATGGACAGCAGGCTGGACATGAGCCAGCAGTGTGCCCAGGTGGCGAACAAGGCCAATGGCTCCTGGTCTGGATCAGAAATGGTGTAGCCAGTAGGAGCAGGGCAGGGATTCCTCCCCTGTGCTCAGCACTGGTTGGACAGTGCCTTGAGTGTTGTGTCCAGTTCTAAGCCCCCTGTGGTGAGAAAAAAGGAAGAGATTTGTAGCAGGGAAAAGTAAAGAAAGCAAAGGTAAAGGCAAGGAAATGCTCAGGGCAGTTTGGGAGTGGCCGACAGGCAGCCCTGGCTCTGAGCAACAGCGTCTGCAGTGGGACAGGAAACTCCCAGCTGATGGGAACAAACTTTCTGGCTGACTGCAGAGGCCAGGACAAAGCTGAGTGGTTTCCCTGGTGTCCCCCAGCCCTTGCTGGCCCCAGGGGCTGATGGCATTTGTGCTCCCTCAGGTTCACGTCCCCACACCAACAGCATGGGGGTGCTCTCCCTGCTCTGTGCAATACAAACAGGGGCTGCTGAGCCAGTGCTGCCGTGTCTGTGCCTGCAAGGATGGGGCACCTGTGTGAGCTGGGGGAGAGGCCAGGGCTGCAGAGGGGGGATGTTGTTGGCAGCTCCATGAGGACGCTCTGGGACGCTGCCCTGGGCTGTGCAGTGCACTGGGGATGGATCAGCCCCTGCTGTGCTGCTCCTTCCCATCTCACCCAGGGCCCTTGCAGAGCCCCAGCCATGCTGTTTGCCCCCAGCCTGCCCATGGCCAGCCTGGGGCTGCTCACGGGGCTTTTCTGTGCTGAGCATTGGCCTGGGCGTGTTCTTGAGAGAGCCTGGGCAAGGAGCCTGGAGCCCCCAGGGCCTGGGCTGAGGTGTCAGCGCTGCCCCAGCAGTGCCCATGGCCTGACCTTGCTGCAGCCCCGGCACTGCCACCCCCAGGGCTGTGCCCGGCCCCGAGAGCACTCAGGCCCTACAGCAACAGCAGGGCCACCAGGGCAGAGGGGAAGGGCCACGGCAGCAGCACTGGCAACACCAAGTGCTGCTGCTGCTGGGCACAGCTGCTGGGCCAGCACTGATCTGCCCCCAGCTCTGCACACAGACATTGTTGCTGCAGCTCCAGAGAAGGCAACAAAAGGACAGAAAAGTTCTGCATTTTTCTGCTGAAAACTTTGTTGGGAGAGATCATCATTTCATTTAAAGGCACCAAGAAGACAGCCCCTCATTGACACAGTCTTTGGTTACAGGGATAGTGGAGAGGAACAAAATGACCAATGGAACAAACAATGAAATTTCTTTTTGGACAATAAGAAAAAAGTAAAACAAAGGTAATGAAATTCTAAAATGAAACCAAGAGAAGTATCAAAGATTACTTTTATTACAAGTGATTTGCAAGTACTGGCCAACAGGTTAATGTTCCTGGAAGCATCCAGTCATCAGTCTCCACACTGCAGCCTTGAGCTCCTGGTTCCTCAGGCTGTAGATGAGGGGGTTCAGGGCTGGAGGCACCACTGAGTACAGAACTGACAGGGCCAGATCCAGGGATGGGGAGGACATGGAGGGGGGCTTCAGGTAGGCAAATGTGCCAGTGCTATAGAACAGAGAGACCACAGCCAGGTGAGGGAGGCAGGTGGAAAAGGCTTTGTGCCGTCCCTGCTCAGAGGGGATCCTCAGCACGGCCCTGAAGATCTGCACATAGGAGAAAACAATGAACACAAAACAACCAAATGATAAACAGGCACTAACAGCAAGCAGCCCAAATTCCCTAAGGTAAGATTTGGAGCAGGAGAGTTTGAGGATCTGTGGGATTTCACAGAAGATCTGGCCCAGGGCATTGCCATGGCACAGGGGAAGGGAAAATGTATTGGCTGTGTGCATGAGAGCATTGAGAAAGGCACTGGCCCAGGCAGCTGCTGCCATGTGGGCACAAGCTCTGCTGCCCAAGAGGGTCCCGTAGTGCAGGGGTTTGCAGATGGACACATAGCGGTCGTAGCACATGATGGTCAGGAGGCAAATCTCTGTTGCAAGAAAAAATAAAATCAGAAAGTCTTGGGCAGCACATCCTGAGTAGGAGATGTCCCTGGTGTCCCAGAGGGAATTGTGCATGGCTTTGGGGACAGTGGTGCAGATGGAGCCCAGGTCGCTGAGGGCCAGGTTGAGCAGGAAGAAGAACATGGGCATGTGCAGGTGGTGGCTGCAGGCTACGGCGCTGATGATGAGGCCGTTGCCCAGGAGGGCAGCCAGGGAGATGCCCAGCAAGAGGCAGAAGTGCAGGAGCTGCAGCTGCCGCGTGTCTGCCAATGCCAGCAGAATGAAGTGGCTGATGGAGCTGCTGTTGGACATTTGCACTATCTTGGCATGGGAATCTGTAAGAAAAATAATGATGGAATAGTTGCATTTAGAGAGGACTTTATATATCCCAGCACAGCTTGGGGGCACTTCCCCCCCACTGCCTGCCCAGGGCTCTGCTGCCTGGAGCTGTCCTTGCCAGCAGCTGCTTCCCCTGTGCCCAGGGATGGGCCCTGCCAGTGCTGCCAGAGCCCAGCCCAGCCCTGGGGGCTCAGCTCTGCCCTGCAGACCGGTCCCAGCTCAGGCACTGCCCAGGGGCAGCTCTGGATCTGCAGGCTCTGATGGCAACGTCAGAGCAACCCTGAGGAGGTTGGAAAAGTGACACTGATGCTGCCTGGGAGGGGCCCTGTGCTGATTTCTGTCACTGCCTGATTTGTTTAGATCAGAGATAATTTCTTTTTTTTTTATTTGCCTCAAGCTGAACTAAAATGAATATCTATGGTCAATTTCCCATTCAGGTAACCCAAAACAATAGATTAAAAATGCAGGACTTCCCCTTTCCTGTTGCCCCTGCCTTGCTATGCTCCCTGTATAATCTACTTGAAAATGTTCTGTAGGTACATGCCGGGATGAGAGCAGTCCTGGAAAATGCAGCATCATCACCACACAAGGAGAACACTTCCAAGCCTTTCTAGCTCTCTCCTCCCACCCAGATCTTGTCCCCCAGTGCTGGGAGCAGCTGCCGGGGCCGGCTGAGAGCTGTCCCTGGCAGGCAGCAGAGTCCCTGCCCCGGCACAGTGCCCTGGGCTGCAGGACCCTGCTCTGCAGGACAGCCCTGGGCACCCCTGGCTGCTCTGCACAAGAGACAATCAGAGAATGTACTCACAGAGTCTGTAGGCATTGGGATGTTCCAGCTTCAGGAGATGGCTCCAGGAGCTGCAGCTGCATTGTCCTGCAGCCAGAGGTTCCTGTGCCAAGGGCTGGCAGTGATTCTGCCCCAGGCACTTCTTAGCACCTTCCCAGCCCTGACTGATTGAAGCTCTCTGTGCCTCTGTGCTGTGCCCAGCGTGGCTGCAGGCAGTGCCCCAGCCCTGCTGGGCTGGCAGAAGAGCTGCTCATCAAGAGAAATGTGCTTTTGAAGCTCTTCTTGGTAACCAGGAGCTGCCTCTGTGCCAGGAGCCCAGCCCAGCTCAGCAGCACAGACACAGCACAAGGACTTTAATGAGCCTCTGGGGCTTTGTGCTGAGGCCCTGAACATCAGTCCCTGAGAGGGAGCTGAAGAAACCTCTCCAGAACTCCAAGTCAGAATCCAACTCCAAAGTTTCTTGGACTTTTAATGGGTCCCACTGAGGAACCCCACTGAGAAAGTCTCCCCAGGCCCCAGGCAGAGCAGAGAACTGGAGGCAGTGATGACAGGTGGGGACAAAGAGAAGCCAAGTCTTGGTGCCCTAGGGCACAGCAGGGTCTGTGCCACCAAGGGCTGGGAGGAGACACCTTGTTCTGAGGCTCTGGGGCCTCCTGGCACAGCCCCAGCCAGGCTGGGCACTGTCACCCCCTTGTCCTGCCCTCAGCATCCCCCCCTAGCCCACATCCCAGTGGCCTCAAGGATCTGCTGGAAGGAGTCCCTGGGGAGCCTTGCTCAGGAATGGCTCTGGGGGCTCCTTAATGCTCCCTGCAGGGACTGCAGGTTTGTCAAAGGACTTGGGGTTTGCCTTTAGCCTTGGAGTCTCTGAGAGGTTTGTGCAATCATGGCCTCCAATTATCTGCTGTAATTAGTCCCTTGAGAGTCTTTGTCAGTAACAACACTCAGAGGGGCTCATTAATGCTTCAAGGTACTTCATTTATTTAAAGGTACTTGGTGTTTCCCTTTTGATACAGACTCTGTGAGAGGTTTGTGCAATCATGGCCCCAATTTTCTGCTTTAACAAGTCCCTTGAGAGCATTGTACTGGCAGTCAGTGGGGCTCATTAATGGCTTTAGATACTCAAGGTTTTTAAGATACTTTATGTATTTAAGAATACTTTTAGGTACTTTTAAGGTACTTTTCTTTCCCACACTGAGTGTCTGAGAGGTTTTTGTGCCTTCCGGACCTCCAGTTCTCTCCTCCAAGGAGTCCATGAGGAGCCTGTGCTGGGTATCTTCCTTCTTTCTGTTTTACAATAAAGACAGAACTGAAAGAATTTTGTAAGACTTCTAAAAGCATCCAAACATGGGATAATTAAAAATACAGCAACAACCACTAAGAGAATTAAATATCCTGTTTTAGCTAGACATCATCCGATCCTTTTGTCCCTTGGATTAGAAGATTTTATTGAACCAGTCTTTGTTTTCCACTGGAAGATTCTTGAACCCTTCCTTCAGTACCTGAATGCTCTTGTGGATTGACTTGCTGTGGCTGGAGAGGTTCATGCAACATATGCCCTTAGAGTTTACACTGCCATGTTTCCCAGTCCGAGCTGGCAGCCAGGTCAGAGGACGCTGTGCTGGCAGAAGGCTCTGCCCGCAGCTCACTGGGCCTGGATTTGTGCTCGGCCGTGCCTTCGGGTGCAGGGCCACTGGTCTTTTCGTGCTGAAGGTGCAGGAACCTCCACAGTGTCTGCAGAAGAAGGACGGGCAGGAAGAGAGGGACGTTCCATGGTCTGCTCCAAGTGCAGGATCTGGCCAAGCAGTGGCAGCAGGCCTGGTCCAGGGGGGATGGTAGCAGGTACCTGCGCTGCTTGGTGGAAGAGGCCATGGGTGGGATCCTGCTCTTGAGTCTGGTCCTTGGCTGCATCTGCCAAAGAGCAAGCGCAGCCAGAGCTGAGGGGCTGCTGGAGAGGCTGGAGAACACAGCCCAGCCCTGTGCTGCCCAGGCAGGGACAGCCCCCGGGAGTCCAGGGGACAGAGCACGGCTATTGGGGGGGCGGGCAGCCCCAGTCCCTATGCCATCCTGTCCGTGGGCACGTCTACAGGGCTGGGATGGGATGGGATGGGATGGGATGGGATGGGATGGGATGAGATGGGATGGGATGGGACGGGACGGGGCCAGGATGGTTGCAGGCACAGGCCCTGCGGCTCAGCTCCACCACTCACCGTCCTGCAGTGGCTTCAACTGCTGTGGCTCTGCAGGCTGCTGCACTGGGGCAGCTGCAGGGCCTTTGCTTTTCTTGCCCCGAAGCCCCTTGAACAGGCTGAGCACTCTGCCTGCCATCTCGCTGTCTGACCTCAAGGGCACCTTCGAGACAGATGCCTTGGCAAAGGCCCGAGTCAGCGAGTGCTGCGGTTTTTCCTTCCAGGCACCTGCAACAGAGGAGCCTCAGGAAGGCTACAGGACAGCAAGTCCTGCACTCAAGGCCTCCTGCAACAATGACAGGAGACTCCTGGTGAATGATGGATCTCCCACAGGCTGGCCATGAGGGCACCGGCTGCAGGGATGGGAGATGCCTAGGAAAAGCTCTGAGTCACCAAATCCTGAGGTGTGGCCGTGAGGCCAGCTGCAGGAGGAACGCCTTGGAAAAGCTCTGGGTCAGCAACCAACGAGCCGGCTGTGGGGCAACAACTCACAGCACCGCTCTGTCACCTCCCGTCCCGCCATGTGCACCGAGCACTGTGGCATGGCCATGTCGCCACCAGCCCCTATGTCAGCGCATGTCACAAAGGACTGCTCAGACACGCTGTCCCTTTTGGTTTCACGGGGAACCTGCTGCACCATGTCACAAAGGGTCACTGCTGCCACTTGCCCCGGGGCCACCCCCTCCCCACCCATGGTGCGCCCGGTTGGAAGGACTCTCCACAGTGCCCAGCCCACACAGCCCAGCTCGCTGGCGGCCCCGGAGCAGAGCAGCTTCCAGCAAGCAAGAGGCAAATGCATCTTGCCAAGAGTTAAAACACAGCAGATAGGGAAGATGGCATGAATGTGGGCATAAAGGCCTTTGAATTCCCAGCTCTCTGAGAGGCATTTGGCGCTCTTGGCTGGACAGAGATTATCCCCCTCTGTCCTGTGTTCAAAGGGGGGGAACACACTCTGCCACTGGTGCTTGGCTTGGGCTCTGCAGGCCCAGGCAGATGCCAAAGCTGCTCTTCACAGCCTTCTCCCTTGCCACGCCCCTCTGCCAAGTGCAAGGGGCCTCAAGGACGGAAAGGAGCGCAGGGAGCCAAAGGGAGACAGCTGCACCTACCTCACTGGGGGCTCCTGGGGAAGCACTTTGTGTAGGAAGCAAGCCCCTCTCATCCAAAGGCATTTCCCCAGATGTGTCCATTTTCTGGGGAACACCATCACACACTTAATAAACCCTGGCAAGGCTCAATTACTTCTGCACCTTGTAGCACACGCACTCCAGCTTGAGCTCATCTTCCTTCTCCTGAGCCTGTTTCCTCATGTCCCTTGTGGCATGCAGCCCCGGCCCCCCTAGAAACAAGAGCTGCCTGCTGCACGTTCAAGTGCCTGAACTCCTGCCCGCGCTCACGGCAGCAAAATCAGGCTGTTCCCAGCCAGGGAGCAGAGCCCTGTTCCCGCAGGAGGCTCTCGTGAGCCCCTTCCCCACTGTGCAAGCAGCACTTCTGCCTGCCTGCCTGCCCAGAATGCTCTTGGCACAGCGGAGCACAAGCTGGCCGGCTCTGGGCCCAGCACAGCCCAAACACAGGCGCAGGAAGACACAGCTGCGGCTGTTTTGCAGCCATGCCCCAGAGAGAGGGGAAGGGGCCCCTGCCTCTGGTCTCACTTGGTTGGGTTTCTGACTGGTTCTGAGGCAGGGGCTGCGATTCCTAGCTTGTGGGGAGAGCAGAGTTGTCGGAACTGCACCCAGCGTACAGGCACTGCCTGACAGCGCTGCAGCCGCTGGGACGGTCATGCTTCCGAGTCTCAGCCCCTCCCTGCTGCTGCTGCTCCATTTGCTTTCAGGCACACCCAAAGCTCACTGCTAGGCCACGATGGTCTCTGGTTCTGCCCTCTTCCTGTCCCTGTGTAGGCATGGAGCATTGTTGCTGTAATATATGGTAGGGATAATTCATGCTATTAATGTATGGTATAAAATATTGTGAAATCCAAGCCACGTCTTTTGATTACCCTGGCCGGGAGCAGCTGTCTTATTCAGATTCAACTAGTTCCTGGACGCATGTTAAGATAACCATTGATGCCTTAATCTAAGAATAGAAGCTTCCAGGGTGATGATCGTTGGCTTCCCGAGATGTCAAGAGCCACCCAAAAGCAATTATCGCATTGCCGATTACATCTATCAAGATAGTCAGCAGTGCCACCCTGATATATCTGAATACACGGCTTCCCGGAGCCTATTGACACCAATGGCACACCTGGACAAGGCTTTTGTCCACCTCTGCACATGGAAAGCAACAGCGATGCATGTGAAGAGACACAAAGAAAATTTGGCCATCTTTGCCTCAGGCAGAATAAACTGTATAAAACCTCACCGCGCGAAGCCGCGAGCGTGAAGTGGGGAGACTCTGACACTGGGGATGTCAGATCTGTGTTCACCCTGCGCTGATCTTGGGCTTGACGCTGTCTCTTTGGCTGTGGTAGTTTTGAAGACCAAACTTCGGTCTTGCAGACAAACTAATAAATCTTTGCTAAATTTTTGATAATTTTGGCTCACTATTTGATAATTTATAACACCAGTTGTCATTTGTGTGCACTAAGGATTCCGTTTCAGACTGAACTGGTGCAGTTGCTCCTTGGACACTGCTTGCATGAAGGTGCAGTGGTGCTGCAGCAACTGTTCCACACACAGGGAGGGCTCTGGAGCCTCCCCGGGGCCACCAAGGAGCAGAGGAGGAAACGTGCCCAGGATCTTCGATGGGCGAGGGAGCGGGGCAGATGGAATCAAGATGCATGTGCTGTAAAATCCTATCTACCCCTTTCTACTGAAAATGCTTGCAGACTGGTGGGAATTGCTAGAGACAAGGCTTACAAACCAGGCCCCGATATGATTCACCCAGTGTCCCTGCTTAAATTCAGGTATGCTTGTATTAAAAAGGAAGGAACTATTCTGACTCACTTGCCCCCTCCCCCACTCCTCTTTTTTTTTTTTTTTTTGTAGCTCTTGGGGCAGTCTTGTGTGCCATTCCAACTCTTTGTTATCAAATGTGTGAAGGCATGGTGCTGCTGTAGCAGCAGCCTGAGCTCAGTGGGAACATGTCCAAAGCACTGGTCCCACAGCAGTGGGCAGAGTGAGAGACTTGCCTATTCTGCCATGGCCATCCAGCCTGGGGAGAGCAGCTGCTGGGGCTTCCCCATTCTGCCAACAGCAGTCTGCCTCCAGCATGTGGCCTGTATGGCCATGGTTTTGCCAGAATGTGGAAAATGCATTGTCTGAATGTATTTTGATGGTGTCTGACATCACCTGACTGGAGCAGTTTGGTGGGCAGGACGCCCTGTGGGCAGGGCCATGGCAGGGATGGGTGGCTGGCACTGGCACTGGTAGTGTTATTTTTCCAGACAGGCTCCTGGTACAGCTGTGGAGGAGGGCACCAGCAGCTGTATCAGCCCAGCGAGCAGCAGCACATGGAGGAGACCCTCATCTGCATAGAGCCCCTCACCCCCTTTGCTCCCCCATGGCAGCGCAAGATGATTCCGCCGCAGGTGAAGGGCTGCTGCAGGCTGGGGACTCCTGCAGCCAGGCCTTGTTGCAATCTCCTTGCTGCAGCTGTGCCTGGAGGATGTTGGCCTGCAGCAGCACTGCTGATGCCCGGGAATGCTGCTGGACTCAGAGAGGCAGAGTGTGTACAAAAGCTGCATTCAAAGCCCTGATGGCGAGACCCCGGAGCCGCTGGCAAGGGCAGCAGCTCTTCTTCATTCCATGCAGGTGAGACCTCAGCCTTGGAGCCTGTCCCTGGGGACGGGGAAACACTCTGAGTGTAGGTTTGAATTCTCAGGGACCGTCAAAATGAGAATTGTTTTGAGGCAGGTGTTGCAATGTTGGGTTTGAGTGTGTCTGCAGGAAAGAAAGCGGGAATAAACCCCTTGAACAACAAAGGAGAACTCTGCATTGCCAATTTACACCCTACAGATACACTGATCATATTGGCCCACTGAATACTGGGGGCATCTAATGCAGAGTGCAAAGCTTCTTCAAATAGATAGGAGAGATGAGACTTGAAGAAATGATTCGGCAGATGCAGAAAAGGGGATCAGACCCATGGGTCCCATGGCTCAGGCTTGGTTCTGCCAAATCAAGCATGATTTGTTTTATCTGCTCTGTTGGAGAGTATTTCAGAATGACCTGCCTATTGTGATATTACTGTTAAGAAAATTTAGAATTTTCAGGAACTGCCAAAATCAGAAATGTTTTGAGGCAGATCATGTTTATGTTGGGTTTGGGTGTCTCTGCAATAAAGAAAGCAGGGAATAAACCCTTGGAACAATGAAGCAGAGCAAAAGTGGAATGTTTGGATGGTCAATTTGCTCCCTTCACCTATCAGCCAGCTGAATTAGGTGGTCATCTACTGGGGAATGCAAAGCTTCTTTTACTTCCACCCCTGGTGCCATTGTTTGTGTCCCAGTACTTGGTTTGATGTGAAGAGAATTAAACAAAATCCCACACAACAAGCTGCAACCCAGAACTCAGTGGGAACTGCAGAAATAAAGGCCTTGAAAAGCAACTTTGGAAAGGGTCTCCTTCCTAGACAGTGTGAAACTCTCAGGCCTGGCCTGGCTGGGCTTAGGGCTGGCTGCCCTTGGGAAGGGAATGGAAGGGATGGAGTTGGGGTGGGGCTTTGCAGCCATGGAAACGAGAGAACCATGGTGAGCATGTCACAAAGGGGCAGCCCCACTCTGGGCTGGTGCGGTTGTGCTGGACACGGCTCCAGCAGCAGCAGACGCGTCTGGCTCTGCCTCTCTGTGCCGAGCGCCGGTGATTGGAGTCACCCGGCCTTGTTCAAAGGCTGGGACCGAGCTCCCAGTGCTGACTGCTCTGAGAGCATTCCGAAACTCAAACCCAGACACTTCTGCCAGCAGAAGCACGGGTTCAAACATGGATTTTACTGGAAAAGGAAAGAATCCTGAAGGAAAAGGTGAGGATAGAAGGGAGCTAAAAGGCCGGAGCCAAATAATCCCCCCAGATTTCAGAGAAAACTGCTCCATGGTGGTCAGTGCTGGCTCTGTGTCAGAGTAGGTGGCTGACAGCTACAGATGATCCTGCAAGGACACCCATAGCATCACAACATTCTGTCATTAGTTTAGTTAGTTTTCTCCATTTTGACAGTGGCCAAATCACTCATACGGTCAGCCAGGACAGGGACTGTGGCCACAGCTGACCACAGATTGGACATGGTCATGAGATGCAAGTCCTCTTGCTTTCTTTGCCATCTTAGTGAGCATTGGGCCTCACTACAGATAAATTTCCCATTCTTCCTCTGTTTGCTGATTGGGTCCAACCCTGAGGGTGGGGTTACGGTGCTATAGAAGCACCAATAAGGCCTGCCTGCTTGCTGAGAGGTCATCGTGGTTTTCAGAAATAACAGTCACAGCTGTGTGGGTTTTTCCTGTGGATTCACAGCCCAGTCTTAAGAAAGAATCTTTTTTCCCCTCTATCATTGGAGCCTTCTATCTTTCCCTTCAGACTTGCTAATTCGATACTGCTCAGAGGAATTAAATGCAGGCTAGTCCCATAAGAAATAAAACCAAATAAAATTTCTCAACAATTAAAAATTATTCCCCTTGTGTGCCACATCCATTAGATATGTTGATGATAAAGGTGGGAGTTCACCTAACTCACTTCTTCCCTTTAAGTGTGGCTCAGCCTCGCATAGAGGTGAGATTGGATGTGAGCTATTCTCTGCTGGGAGGAAGGGTCTTGTGGCAGCCCAGAGAGGCTGTGCACATTGCCAGGGAACAGCTGTGCCCTGCATGTGCCCCTGCAATGAGCTGTGCTGCTGCCAGTGCCCCTGGAGCTGTGGGGCTGCTGAGCTGTGGGGCAGGCAGAGGAGCAGGAGGGTGCATGTGCAGCTGAGCCATTCCTGGGGAGCACAGGGCTCTGGGCTCCCTGCTGTCCCAGGGCAGCCCAGAGGCCAGGCTGTGCCTGTGCCAGCTCTGGGGAAGGGCTCAGGGTTGTGCCCCGGCCTGCCTCAGTGTCTGCCAGCAGGAGCATGTTTCCCTGTGCAGCTGTTTAGAAGTTTGCAGGAAATGTGTCCCATGAAATATGGAGCTTCAGATGCTTTAGGTTTGCATGGTGGCCTCTGTTAAACTTTGTGTCTCCATTCTGCAGATCTGACTGGTTACCGAGTCTTACCGAAAAGTTTTCTCTGGACACTTCCCATGTTCCCTCACCCACAAAGTCCTTGCCTCCCATCCAGAAGAGCTCTCTTTCCTCCAAGATCAGGAAGAAGCTGCCGCCTGTATGGAGAGTGTTTGAAGAATAGGATTGATGCATTAGGCTTGATAGTTACAGATGTACATATGTTCTGATCTTTAGATGTAGTTTTGAATTAATGTGATTTGATTGTATCTTTAAAATTTGATGTCATACTTTTAATTGTATATATTTTATTTTGATGATGAAAAAAGTAAAAAATAAATAACATTTAAATAAACCAAGAGGAGAATGTGAGACCAGGACCTGCTAGCCTAGAAATTATGGGACGCAGCTCAGTCAATGTGCCAGTGTCTCACCACATCCTTTCCTCATTGGGCCTCTCTTCTTCCTCTTTGGCCATGTTTTCTTTGTGTCATTTGTGCTGCTGTTTTCAACTTGTCATTGTAACAGGGCCACACATTGACATGTTTGGTGGACAATGGATCCAAAAGGTCCTGTATAGTAGTCAAAGGTTTTCTACCTAAGTGTGTTCTGTGCTCACCAAAAGCCTGAGCAAAGAAACCAAGAGAAGTGTGCCCTAATCCCAAAGCTTTGCTCCTTTGCAATCTCCCACAGATCTGGCTCACAGGTGTCTTCAGTCACAATTCCATAGGTAAGAAGAGGTCATGTATTTCACTGGGAAATGATGCACTGCTTTGGCAAAGTCACCTGTATGTATATTTACCCAGGACAGCAGTGCAGCTGTGTTGTTTGCACCTTGTTTGCAGAAGGATGAGTGCACTGGGAGGCCAATAACAAGTGACAAGGGTTCCTCAAATCTGCACTGCAGCCTGGGTGCCATTCAGCCCAGAGCTAGGGGAACATTTGTTCCCATGGACCAGTGCTTGCCAGTGGAATGAATTCCTGCACAGCTGGAAGAAGCAATTCTGGATTCAGCTCCAGCTCTTGGTGGGCTGCATGATCATTGACAATGTTGCCCTTCCAGAAATTATTCTGCAGTTTCCTTTCATAGTCATTTGAAGCTTTGAAACTTCACATTTCAATTTGCTTTGCCTTAGAGAAAAACACTTCTGGGCCCAGTGCAAACTGTAACCTTCTGAAAGCAAAGTCCTCATGGTTGCCAACTTCTGATGTTGCACAATGTCACCTGGCTGCCTGTGTCTGCTTAGCTCTGGGTCTAGTCCTGGCCTAGTAAAGCCCAGGCAGGGTGGCACGTTGCAGGGAAAACTGGTCCATGAGCTTATGGGATTGCCATCAGCAGCAAAATGAATGTGCCCTTTGGGGATTTCTCTGGAGACAAAATTAGGGACCTACTCAATGCCACAAT
This sequence comes from Zonotrichia albicollis, assembly GCF_047830755.1. NCBI lineage: Eukaryota > Metazoa > Chordata > Aves > Passeriformes > Passerellidae > Zonotrichia > Zonotrichia albicollis. The sequence goes on from NC_133842.1 coordinate 5,011,890, forward strand.
ATTCTCTTAGATTATTCTGAAATATCCTAGAAAAGGCTGTGAAAATACACATCTCCTTGCACACCCACTGTTTGAAGAGGGGAACTTTTGTCCCTCCTCAAAGTCATTGTTCTTGCACACCAGAAACATGAACATCCACCAACAGGAATGATGCATGGTCCTGCTGCTGCTGCCGCCTCAGAGCACTGGGCAGTGCAGACCTGGGTGTTACCAATATAAGCACTTAATCAGCACTTCATGCTCCTTCAAGCTGTCCAGATCTCAGGGCTTTTTGTTTCAAAGCAGCCACTGCACCATCTCTAGGGAAGAACAGGAAATGTGAAACAGTGAATGCCAGCCTTGCACAGGTGTGGGGGAAAACTTGAGGTGTCTGCATCAAAAGATGAATGGAAAGAGTGTAATTGCCAAAGCAAACGCTTTGTTAGGATAGCAGGAGCAGTTCTTTACTGCATGCTTGCATGAAGATCATTTGGGATCTCCTTTTTGTGTCTCATGCAGAAAAGGAGCTCCTAATAATACCATGCTACTTAAACCAGATTGGGATGTAGCTCTGTAGTGGTTCACAATGAAGCAGACTGCCTGCTGTGTCACTGCCATCCCTGCTGAGCCTGCGAGGGACTGTAGTGTATTCCATGCCTGTTTTGCCTCCAAGCAAAGCTTGGTGTTCCTTATTAGTGTGGAGTAAATACCAGAGTAATAAAATGGACAATTAAACTGGCCACTTTGGAGGATATGCTCATGCTTTTGCATGTCAGTCCTGCACCTCATGCTCCCAAGGCTTGTTACTCATCATGAAATATTTTAACAAAAAAAACGCAGCTTTCATGTTACATCTGAATAAAACTGCACAAGATCATCAAGAATTCTGCTGGCAGGAATAAGACAAGAGCCTTCCGACACTCACGTGCAGCTGTCCTGGATTGCTGCAGCCCTTTGTGCAAAGCGGCTGCAGACAGAGTGTTTGGAGTTGGTTTGGGCCTTTATGAAAGATCTGTGGAGCAGCGTGCAGGGCTCTCCTGGCAGGAAACTGTTTGTCCAAGCCCAGGGACACGGTGCTGGCAGGAGCGGAGCGGCCCCGCTCCCAGCCCGAGAGTCTGTGGGCTGAGCCACGCCGGGGAGAAAAGGCAGCGAGGGGCTCCAGCCCAGCTGCTTCACTGCCCTGCCCGCTCCATGGAGCTCTGCCATGGGAGAAAGCCGACGCCGGACGAGCCCCCGAGCTTCCATCAGCTGCTGGAACTGCTCCGTGACAGCTCCTGTTCTTCCGAGAGAGAACCCGGCGCCTTCTTGTAACGCATGTCATGGGGGGATTCTGTTTGTTAATAAACTGTTGGGGATTTCCACTTTCATCTATTAGTAATAATTTCCTATTGCTGGAAAGGGATTGTTGGAACACTTTAGAGGAAACAATTTATTGCACAATATCCTGTTTGAAGTTGTCTCAAACTGTGTGAGACAGATGGCTTCACACAGGAGCATCCCCAAGGCTGTGGAGGGGAAGGCACAGAGGAAGACAAACCCAGTATTTCTGAGGGAACTCCTTGACACCAACCCAACATGAGTTTTCAAAGAGCAGACCTGACGTTTTGAGACATGGGCCAAAGGGGAAACCTTTCAGTGTGTTTGGTCCAGGCTGGGCTATGCTCGAGGCAAAGGTGTGTCAGTGTGTTGGATAATACTCTTTCCTTGACCTAGAGATGGGGACACTGAGAGGTGTTTTAAAAACTTTTATTCCATTTTCAGTCTCATGAGAAGGGTGAGACAATACAGATGTTATAATTCAGGCCGCCACAATCAGAAGCCAACTACTTCCTAATTATAATACATTATAAGCGTTTCTTGGTCTATCAGCCTTTTGCCATGCCATGTTGTAGGTGCCTTAAAGCAAATTATTTAAAACTACCCTTCGTGGGTGCCACTACAATGCATCTTTCATAGCTCTGTTTTTCCAAAATCTTATTTGCAAGGCCATCTTTTGAAACTTTTTTCCAGTTCCATTTCTCTCTCAACAATATCTGTTGTATTCCATGGAAATTTTTAAGTTAGCATTTCTTTTCTCAAGATTTATATACAGATTCATACTCTGTGGGCCTTCTATTAGGCCCTAAAAGCTTTCTACATACCCATTTCCACATCAGTGCACTTGGCTCCTTCTCTCCTCATTGTGCCTGGCAAGCACAGGAGCCCAGAGCTCCTGCAGAAACCATCACAGCACTCAGTGGGAGAAAACCTGTGTCCAGTCCTCGCCTGGAGCTGCGGTGCCCAACATTCCACCACACTGGAATGAGGAACTGTTCCTGCTCTTTCAGAAGGAGCTAAGGAGCTTTGGCCTTCAGATCAATTGTCTGCAGGCTCCTGCAGTGCCTGGTGCTGCTCCCTTGCCAGAGGCACCCCAGGCCAGGGGGGCACATCTGGGCTGCTGTGTCTGGCTCTGGGGCTCCCTGTTCTGGGCAGTGAGGAGGAGCTGCAGAGGCTCTGCAGAACTGACAGGATGGGCTTTGGGGCTGGCAGGAGAAGCTGAGGGGCCTGGGCTGCTGGAGCTTCTCAAGAGGAGGCCCAGGGCTCATCCTGCAACTGCTTCAAGGGTGGCTTCAGAGAATCCCAGAATCAGCAAGGATGGAACAGGCCATGGAGATCATCAAGTCCAACCTGTGCCCTGACACTGCCTTGTCTCCCCTAGGCCTCCTCTCCTCCAGGATAAACAACCTCAGCTCCCTCAGCCACTCCTCACAGGAGTTGTGCTCCAGACCCCTCCCCAGCCTTGTTGCCCTTCTCTGGACATGCTCCAGCCCCTCCATGTCCTTCCTAAATTAGGGGCCCCAGAACTACAAACAGCACTCGAGGTGCTGCCCAAGCAGTGCTGAGCACAGGGGAACAATCACTGCCCTGCTCCTGCTGGCCACACCATTCCTGATCCAGGCCAGGAGCCATTGGCCTCCTTGCCCACCTGGGCACACTGCTGGCTCATGTCCAGCCTGCTGTCCATCAGTGCCCCCAGGTCCCTTTCTGCCTGGCTGCTCTCCAGCCACTCTGGCACCTTGTTGAGGGAGGGAGGCACAGAGGGAACCGGTCCAGATCCAGGCCTTCCTGAAATGTGGTGTTTGCTGGCACTGCCAATTCCCAGATCTTGATATTTCCATATTCTGGCACAGCCCAAGTGCAGCAACTTGCTAGCAAAGAAAGTCAAAACCAGGCAAAGACCTGGAACCTACAGCAACCTGATCTCGTGTTTGCTGACACCGCCAGTGCCCAGATTGGGAATGTTTCAGATGCCTGCACAGCCTAATTCCAGCAGTTTGCTGGCACTGGAAAATTAGCATCTGGAAATTTCTCAGTGCCAGCACAACCCAAATGCAGCAATTTTCTGGCAAAGAAAGCCAGAACCCATCAGCTTCCCAGTGCTGCCACCAGCACCGCCCAGGTCTGGTGTTTGCTGCGCAAGTGCCCAGATCTGGAAATTTCCCAGTGCTGGCACAGCCCAAGTCCAGCAATTTGCTGGCACAGAAAGCCAAAATCCGGCAATTTCCTGATGCCAATACAGGTGCCCAGACCTGGTGTTTGCTGCCACTGCCAGTGCTCACATCTGGATATTTCCCTGTTCTGGCAGAGCCAAGTCCAGCAATTTTCTGGTAAGGAAATCCACAATCTGGCAATTCCCTGCTACCACCATTGGCAATGCCAAGATCCGGTGTTTGCTGGCACCACCAGTGCCCAGATGCGGGAATTTCCTGGTGCCAGCACAGCCTGAGTCTGGTAATTTTCTGGCAAAGAAAGCCAAAACCTTGCAAACACCTGATACCTACAGCAACCCAATCTTGTGTTTGCTGACACCACAAGTGTCCAGATCCAGAATTTTTAAGGTTCCTGCACAGCATAATTCCAGCAATGTGCTGGCACTGAAAGTTCACATTTGGCAATTTCCTGGTGCTGGCACATTCCCCACCCACATCTGGCAACTTCCCTCTTCTGGCACCACCCATGTCCAGAATTTGCTGGCAAAGAAAGCTAAAACCTGGCAATTTCCCCTTGCCAGCACTGCCCAATCTGGAGTTTGGTGGCAGCAGGATCCCAAGAAAGAAGGAAGGAAAGAAGGAAAGAAAAGAGGAAGGCATCCAGATCCAGTCCTTCCTGGAGCCTGAAATGGGCTGTTTGCTGGCAATGCCAGTGCCCTGATCTGGAAATTTCCCTATTCTGGCACAGCAATTTGCTGGCACAGAAATCCAAAACCCATGGCATCTTCCTGCTACTGGGTCTGGTAACGCCCCCACATCTTGTGTTTCATGTAACCAGAACCCAGATTTGGAAATTTCTCAGTGCCAGCAGAGCAGATCTGGCAGATTTCTGTCAGATGATTTGGCAATGACACCACCCAGATCTGGTGTTTGCTGGCAGCGCCAGAGACTAGATCTGAAAACTTCCTGGTGCTGGCACAGACCAAGCCCAGTGATTTCCTGGCACAGAAAGCCAAAATTTGGAAATTTCCAGGTTCGGGCACCAGCATTATCCAGATCTTGTGTTTGCTGGCAATGCCAGTGCCCAGATTTGTAAATTTCCCAGTGCCTTCACAGCTCAGGCCTAACAATGTTTTTTAGCTAGCTGGGGCAGAGAAGTTCCTTGGACTGTGACTTTCTTTTTTCTTGGAACTGTTTAAACCTGCTCTGGACTGAAAACCCAGAAAAACACCTGCAGCTCACACCTGTGGCCCCCCGAGCTCTGGGACACTGCATTCCAGCATCAGAGGGACTTAGAAGAGACCGAGTGAGCCAACTGCAACCCACCAAAAGGACTTTCTGAATTTGCCATCTCTTCAGCACTGTCTGATGTCTTATTTAATATTATTCATTTTTCATGCTTGTGAATACTTTACTTGTTTAATAAACTGGGGTTTTTTCACTTTTCTCCAGGGAAGTCTTTTCTGGAACTAGTAGGGGGAGGGGATGCTTGAACTTGCTTTCTAGACGGACCCCTTTTGGAGATTTCCTCCCAAAATTTGCCCTCAGCCAGCACAAACAGTCATCATGAAAATTTCACCAGTGCCTTAATTTCCTGGTGGCAAATCACGTGACAGAAGCTTGACATTGTTCTCCATGAGAAATTCTTGGGAAGAGCAGACAGGAGAAGATTCCTGGAAAACTGAAACAGCTTTCCAGAAGTGAAATGAAAATGAAAGAAACAATCCAAGATGTTTTCCCCTATCTATTTCTATGCTCCCCTTTTTCATGTTGCATCCCAGTAATTCCAGATGCACCTCACCTCTAAGATCGGTCACTTAGTGATTTTTAGACACTAAAATACCATGAGCCACACACAGTTTTCCTTCCCCTGTTTTTACAGGAAAGCAACACTGGAGATGTAAGTGCAGTGCTGGGCTCAGGCGGGAATCCTACCCCAAGGGAAGGTGCCCCGACAGTGTTTGACCCTGAGCAAGGACAATGCACAGCAGCAAGCGAGGGGATCGCTGTGCCAGTGTGCAGGAGTCAGGGCTCTGCATGTGGGCTCAAGGCTGCAAAGTTCCCGTGTTTGGACAGACGGAGGGGCTGTCCCCGGGGCGCGCGGGGCTCGAACGTGGGGCTCGTGGGGCGAGCGGGGAACGGACACGGGGACGAACGGCCCCGGTGCTTCAGTTGCAGCGGCGGCAGCGGCGGCAGCAGCAGCAGCGGCAGCAGCAGCGGAAGAAGCAGCAAAACATATAGTTTTGAATAGTCTTTCTCTCTCTCTTTCTCTCTTTCTCTTTCTCTCCCTTCCCGCCGTCGGGCACCCTTCCCTCAAAGTCCCTTGCCCGGCGTCCCTCCCCTCTCCCCGCCTCCCTCTCCCCTGCCGGGCCGGGCCATGCCCCCGGCCCGCCCCCGGCCCCGGGCGGGGCTGCCCCGTGCCCGGCCCCGGCCGTCCCGCCGCGGTCTCGCCTCCGCCCGGCTCTGGCCGTACTGGCGGTGGCGGTGCCGGGCGGGCATCAGTGCCAGGGGCCGGGGCGGCATCGCCGCCCTTTGCCTCCGCCTGGCCCGAGCCCGGCCCCGGCCCCGACGCAGGGTCCAATCCCCGCCCCGGCCCCGGCCCCGGCCCCGGCTCCTCCCGGGGCCCGCGGAGGGCACACGCGGCGCTGCCGCTCCCGCCGCCTCCGCTGCGGCTTCCCCGGCCCGAGCTCTGCCGCTCGGCAGCGCGGCCGCCGGCCCCGAGCCTCCCGTGCCGCGTTCCTGGGAGCGGCCGCCTGGGCATGGCCGGCCCGGGGCGGGTGAGGGGCGCTCGGGGGCCGTTGCTGGCCCTGAGCCGAGCGCTGACAGCCGCGTTCCGCCCGCAGGGACGGCGCAGGAGGCCCGGCAGGAGCGGCACCGGCTGGGCTCGCTGCTGGGGCGCGCTCCAGGCACAGCCATGGAGCAGAGAGCCCCGAGAGTGCCCAAGCTGGTGGGCATGGAGGACGAGGAAGAAGGCCCTGGAGCTGCCCCAACACAGGAGGCCGAAGAGGTGGTGCCGTTCCAACCACCTCAGGAGGGTGAGTGGCAGAGCTGGGCTGCAGGGCTGGAGCCTGCAGCTAACTTGGCCCTATGCCATGCCATGCCATGCCATGCCATGCCATGCCATGCCATGCCATGCCATCCCATCCCATCCCATCCCATCCCATCCCATCCCATCCTGTTCCATCCCCTTGGAAAATGCCCATGGACAGGACAGAAGAGGGGCCAGGCAGACACCCCGCAGTGGCCATGCTCCATCCCCCTGGAGCATCCTGGGGCTCTTCCTGCCTGGGCTGTGTTCTCTGGCCTCTCCCGCAGCCCCTCAGCTCTGGCTGCGCTCGCTCTTTGCCAGATGCAGCCGTGGAGCGCACAAAAGAGAAGAAACGCACCTGTGGCCGCTTCCAAAGAACAGCGCAGGTACCTGCAGCCACCCCCACCTGGGCTGGGCCTGCTGTCCCTGCTCAGCCCAGCACCGTGTGTGCAGCACTCCATGCAATATCCCCGGATTCTTGCCCTTCTGCTACAGATGGTTGTCAAGTTCATGAAGAGGATTCGAGAAGAAGAGACCAGCATCATGGGCACCATGGTCAGAGTGTACCCTCCCATGTTCAAAACCAACACCTGTGCTGCCCTGCTGGATATGCTTGTGGAGGAGGGGCCTTCCAGTCCAAAGCAAGTAAGCAGCCCGTGGCTTGGTGTCCATCGTCCCAGCAATTGCTTGACCTCCCAAGCCACACCTGCTGCTCACTGTAAGCCTTGAGGCCATGGCAGTGTGGTGGCAAGTGAAGCACTTCTCTGGGGCAGCTGGGCCCATGACTCCCTCTAGCAGTTTTCCAAGTCTCCTCTCTCTTCTCCAGGTGCCCGCCATGGTCAGGTACATCCACCAGTGGTTCGCGGCCAACGAGTTTCCTGAGTACAACCTGTACAGGCCCCTTCTGGATCTGACAGAGGCACAGCCTGCTGATGTGGTGATGGCTCTCCTGCGTGTGGCCCCATCATGTGACAGGTACAGGGCCCATGTGCCCACAAGGCTCAGGGCTCAGCAGCCCATCACTCTGTACAGCCTGTCGCAGTGGTCTGACACACAGAGAATTCCAGGGCCCTCTGGCTCCTCCCTTTGCCAGTCCCCAGCATGCTGCCATGCTCCCTCCCTGCTCCTCAGGGGCCAGTCCCCACGGGGCTGGGCTGCCTGTGTGCTGAGGGCCAGTGGGCAGAGGCAGAGCTGGCAGCCAGCTCAGATCCCCACTGCTGCCCAGGCCACAGTGCTGTGTCCCAAACCCACTGAGACAGAGCTCTAACCCCACAGAGCTGCTTTGACCATGTGGAAGACCATCATGTGCTCATGCAGGACTGCAGAGACGGCCATGCTTGTACTCCTTGACGTGCTGGCCAACTGGCCAGAGCACAGCATGTGCACCTCCGATGGGGACCACTCGGCTGTCCTTGCCCTGGCTGTGAGTTTCTGCAACTGGCCTTTGCTAAGCCCAAGCTCACCTCTCCATCAGGTCTCCATCCTCCCTCCACCACGGTGTCTCGCTGCCTCTCCTTGCTGGGCTGACACCTGGCCCAGGGGCAGCTTCAGAGCCACCAGGCCTGGTGCTCCCCCTGTGTCTCCGCTGGCCTCTCCCTGCCACGCTCGGGCTCTGCCACATGGACACCTCGGCACTGAGCTCGGGCTGCTCTGTCCTTTGCAGGCAACTGTGGTGATGTGGAAGATCCTCCAGATGCCCTGCGTCCCACATGTGGTGACTGTGCATTTCCCCCACCTCTTTGTGTATCTGCTCTTCCAAGTGCTCTTCAGCACCTTAGATATGCCAGAGGCGGCCAATACCTTCTGGAAGGGATGTCAGCAGCAACACAGCCTTGCCACCAGCCCCAACAGGTGCTCCATGCAAGTCCTCCTGTCACTGCCACGTGCCCAGGGCAGGAGCCAGTGCTCCCAGCGTGACCTGGGCTTTTCTCTGCACACAGCTTTGCAGAGCAGACCCTGAAGGCCCTGCTCTGCCGACTGCACTATGAGGATGTGGTGGTGGCAATGGAAGACAAGCATGGCTGGGACATGCTGCTCTGCGCTGACACCCACCACTGTGCTGTGGGCATGCTGGCCAGGTGAGACCCCTGGCTCCCCACTGCCCCTGGCATTTGTGCCCTGTGCCTGGGGTGCCCCTCACAGTGGGGCCCCGTGGTCGTGGGCCACAAGGCCTTGTCACCAAGGGACGGCCAAGGAGACTGCAAAAGGCTGGGAGAGGGGCGTGCCCAAGAGCAGCCACCTCCCAGAGGGCTCGGCTCCCCCTTGCTGGGTGCTGGAGAAAGGCCAGACTTCTTTGAGTCAGTCGAGAGCTTTAGCCCTGCTGCCTCAGGGTTTTGCTTCCTGTTTCCTCCTATCAGAGAAATGCACCATGCATCCGAAGCCTTGTGTTCCGCAATTGCATTCCACCTGCTCGGGCTGCTCAGCAAAGACACACCATGCCAGGATTTGGCTGCCATGGCGTTCCTTGTGGAGGTGAGCCTGAAGGCCAGTGCTGCCTGGCTGAGCGGCCTCCCGGCTCTGTGCCCTCTCGTGGCTGCAGCTGCCCGGGACGGTGCCCACACCCTGTGCTGCTGCCTGGGCCCGGCCCTGTGCGGCTCCCCCGTCACCGGCCTTGTGCCTTTCAGACCCTGGACTGCCTGGACTTGAGTGAATGCCGTGACAGCATCCTGGAGGTCATGTCCAAGAAGCTGCAGAGCGAGTGCAGGGAGATGCGTCGCTTGGCCCTCAGAGGCCTCCTGGTGCTCGGCACCAGTGTCTCGGTGAGAAGAGGGCAGCGGCTGAAGCCATGCTGCCAGTGTGGGGCTGGGCAAGGCAGTCGCTTGGCCTTGCCTGGCCTTGGGGCACAGCTGAGGCAGCTGCTCCCAGCCCTCCTGCCTCTCTGAGGCAGCTGCTCCAGTGCTTTGGCACAGGCCTTTGGCCTCTGAGCCCTGTGGCAGCAGGATGGCCTTTCACACACTCATGTTCCACACAGGCTGCAATAAGAATGTGGTGCTTGCATGAAAGGCTTGTGGAGCTGCTGCAGGAAAATGACAGCAACATGCTTAGGATGACCGTGGTTCTCCTCAGCCGTTTGTTCCTGTGCAATGGTGCCCCGCTAGCCAGCCCCCTGGCCCTGCAGCTGGCTGGGGCGCTCCTGCCACTCTTTGACAATGTAAGGCTCTGCGACTCCAGCCATGGCCACCGGCTGCTGCCTGCAAACTTTGTGCCCTGTGCATTTTCAGGCTTGTACCCAGATGGGTGTGAAGCAGCCAATACTGAGGTCTCTTTTTCTTTCTTTCATACAGGATGATAGCCAGGTGCAGGTGTGCTCCATGTTCATCTTCCGAGAGATGCTGTATTTTTGGCCGGAAGAGGAAAAAAAGGCCCTGAAGTCACACGTGCGCCAGAGCCTGCTCCCATTGTTCTTCCACTGCCATGACGAGAACCAGCGTGTGGCAGAGGTGAGGACTCAGCAGCTGCTGCTGTCCCTCTGGCTGGGGGGCTTGGCTGCCTCCTGCTCCGGGACCTCATGAGCTGCAGCCTCCTCCTGGCTTTGGTACAGGGACCTGTGCGGGTCCTGGGCCCTGGGCTCTGGTGCCATCTCCAGGTCTCTGCTGCTCTCCAGGACTCCCGGGAAACACTGCATTCTTCAGCCACATTCCTGCACAGGAAGGATCTCCAAGACATGCTTCAGGTGGATCAGACCTGGAGGTTCGGCGAGGCCCTGGTAAGGATGGCCTGCAAGCCCCCAGCCTCAGGCTGGAGAAGCCCCCTGACCGCGCTGCTCAGCGAGTGCGGCCGGCAGCTGCGCCCCTGCCCAGTGCTGCAGCCAGGGCCGCCAGCCTGCGCCCCACACGCCGCTGCCTTCCTTGGGCCGCACGGGCTCTGCTCCAGGCTCCCGTGGGCCCGAAGCCGGTTGCCCATGGAGCCCCGGCCCGGCGGGCTGCGGGGCGGCACCGCGGCTCCCCGGGCAGCAGCCGGCCCTCTGCTCTCTCCCCTCGGGAGCCCTTGGCCAGCGGCTGCTGGCCGCGCCTCAGGGCTCTGCGGGCAGGGGAGGCCGGGGCTGTGCGCAGGCAGCGCCCGGCCCAGGGGCTGAGCCCGCACCAACCCTTCCCTCCTGCCGCTCTCTGCAGCTGGCAGAGGCTAGGAGCCGAGCGGCCGAGCACCTGCGCCGCGCCCTGCGCTACGTGGAGAGCCCACAGGAGCCCCTGCGAGAGGCGGCCATCAGGTTCATGGGTGAGTCCCGAGCCCGGGCTGCCCTTTCCCTCCCCGGCCAGCCTCAGCTCCGCCCCAGCCCTGCCTGCTGCCCGGGCCCGGCGCCGTGGAGCCCCGCCTGGCCCGGGCATTGCTGCTGCCGCCCTCTGGCAGCCGTGCCTGGGGCGGCAGCGTGCGGCAAGGGCCGGGCAGAGCCCTGCCGGGCCAGCACCTCGTGTGGCCGCAGCGCCGGCAGAGCCGCTGGCAGGGAGCTGTGCCGCCGGCGCCGTGACAGGCTCTGTGTTCACAGGCATGGCCGCGCGGCACCTGAGGGGGAAGAAGGAAGAGCTCCAGCTGATCTGCACTGGTGAGTGAGGGCAGCGGGCTGGCAGCAGGGACTGCCAGGGGGAGCTGCAAGCCCTGCCCCGGCTGCGCAGGGCTCTGCTCCCATGGGCAGAGCACACTGAGATTTCAGGGCCCCGTGGGCCATTGGTGGCCAGCAGCTTCGGGCTGATCTCCTTGCTCCCTGCTCCCTCCTGGCCATGGCAAGAGCCAGCTTGGATGGCCCTTGCAGGGGGCTCTTCTGGGCTCCCTGCAGATCCGGCTCTGAGCGTGCCTCTGTTCCTCTCTCTTGCAGTGCTGGAACGCCTGACGGAGGACATGAGCAGTGCCGTGTCACAGCTGGCACTTGAAACACTGCATGTCCTCCTGGCAATACAGTATGGGCAATATTCCACCATCCAGAGGCTGCAAGATCAGCTGCGCAGGGCATGGAGGACTCGGCCTCGCCTGTCGGGGCTCGGCTGCCTGCTGTGCCGGATGACTTAGGAGGAGAGCTGATCCTGCAGGCTGTCTTTGCTGGGGCAACCTGCGCCAGGGGTAATTTTCCTTAAGATTTTTCTTTTCTTCATTTCCCAGCTTGGGTCTGGGCTTCGGCCTAGCTGTGTCCCCTGCTGCTTGTGAAGTGTGCCATCAGCTGAAGGGCTTTCTGGGCTAAAAATATCATCAAATCACTTGGACTTGCTCTTTTTGGCCTCTAAAAGCTGGACCCAATTTTGGGGCAAATTTGGAGACCTCATCTATGGGTGGATGGAGCACCTAGGATTTTCCCTATTGCTGGGAATGGTTCTCCAGGTCCCTGGAGTATCCAGGGCCCTGGTAAGTTCCAGCTGCACACATGCCTTGGCAATGAGAAGCAAAGGAACCCAGCCCTCTTTGTGCTGCCAGTGTCACTGCACTGGGGTCATGGGATGGGAACATGCAGCCCTTGTGCTGGAGCTGAGCTGCTCTGCCCAGCACTGGTGGCCGCCATCCAAGCTGGTTTTGCTTGTCCTGGTTCCCTGACAGCTGGGGCCCTGGGCAGAGCCCTGAGAGCCTGGTCTGCCCCCAGGGAAGGAGAAGGAGCCCCTGGAGAAGCTGTACCAGGTGGGGATGCTGCTGCTGCTGCTGCTGCTGCTGCTGCTGGAGACAGCAAGGGTGACATCAAGGATGACAAGCTCTTCCTCAGCCTGGCCACTGGAGGCTGAAGGTGATAGACTTTGATTCTGGCACCTTTTTCAAAGCCAAACTCCACAGGGAATTTGCAGATGAATCCCCACCCGGGGAAATTCGGCCAGATTTGGGCATGGCCCAGCCTGGCTGGGAATCAAAGGCTCCTCCTTTGCTGGGACAGATGCAACTCATTCTTCAGTCGCTGCCCAGCTGCTTTTTGCAGGGCTGGGGCATGGGCTGGGGTGGGTACAAAATGGGAGTGGGCTCCTGGCCCTGCCAACAGCCCCCAGCACCCACCGTGCCCCGGGCTGGGGCTGGGGCTGGGGCAGCCAGCCCGACACAAACAAAGCCCCGTGGTGGGAGCAGAGGTGGGACTCCAGAACCTGTGCAGAGCTGCTTTGCTGTGCAGGCAAGGAAGGGCTTGGGCTGCTCCACTGCCCTTGTTTGCTTTAGGATCACCGTTATTGTGGGGGGCAGTGCAGGGGGGAAGAGAGAAAATGTGGGCTTCCCTTACCCATGGCTGGGTTTTTCCCTGGCATGCAGGGGTTGGGCCTTCCTCAAGACCCTGAAAGAGATGGGAGTTTTTACCTTTTTTCTTGTTTTCCCTTTTTGCATCTGACCTCTTTTCAATAATGTGTTGTTTGTTTTTCCAGAGGAAGCGTTCCAGGTGGTCCAGTGTGGATGGGGAAGTGCTGGGGAGCAGCTGTGGCGTGGATGGGCCGTGCCCTTGGGGAAGGCTGAGGCCATGGTTTGGGAGCAGCTTTTCTTCCAGCCGTGGCTGGTGTGAGGTGGGTCCCTGTGTGCTTGGCAGGGTGGGATCAGAGCTTTTGGGAGCTGGCAGCGAGCACAGGAGCATCCTGCTCTGGGCAGCTGCTGAGGGCTGGATGTGCCCTGGCTGGCTGCAGGCTGGGCACGTGTCCTGCCCTCCTGCTCTGTGCCAAAGGCAGCAGGGATGGGCAGCTCTGGGCACAGCTCTGGGCACAGCCAGCATGGCCTGGGCACCGCAGGCCTTGGAACAAGGGCACAGGAACCCTCAGCTGACGGGCGGTTTCTGCTTTCTCTCCTTGCAGCCGGGCTCTGCGGGTGCTGAGGCTGCTCTGGGCTCTGCCAGGGCTCTGCTGGGCTCAGCCCTGGGCCCAGCTGGGCTGGCTCTGCCCTCACATTGCTCTGACAGCTTTGCATCAGTCGAGCCCGTTGTGAGCACAGCGCCTGAGCTTTCTGCTTTGGCAGGTGAGTGAGACTCTGCTGCAGGCCCAGAGATTGCAGCTGGGGACACACATCCAACTGGCAAGGACCCAAACTCTCCCCAGTCCCAGCTGAACGCCTGCATCTGCACAGGGTGTTTTGTCTGTCCCATTCTTCCTTCTTGATTGGCTGGAATTGTGCAATTGCACTTTCTTCCTCCTCCAGAAGTGCCACGAGTGGGCCAAAGCTGGCGAGTGGGCCGTGCTCCTGAGGCAGTGCAGTCTGGAGCTGGTGGATGGAGAATTGCCCTTCTGCACTTCCACACCAGAGCAAAAAGCCGTAAATGGGACTTTGTGACTCTAAGAAATCCCTGTAAGTTTCAATGGGAATGTGCAGCTCATTCCCAGGCTGAGAAGGAAGGTCATCTTGTAAAAGATTTGGGCTTTGACAGAGTTTCAATTCCCAGTCCTGCTTGGAGCTGGAAGAGCACAAAGCAATTTCTTCTTGATTTGACCACAATTTCAAATACCAATGTTGGAAACAAAGCCCAAAATCTTTGAAGAGGCTTTTGAGGTCACAAAGATGGATCCATGCCATCAGCACAGTGATTTATTTACAGTGTAAATAACTGAGTTCTCTTTTGAAAAAGATCATTTACCTCTTAATGCAAAGAATGTAAATTTGCCTTTATGTTTTGCTTTTTTCATTAACTGTATGTTATGTTTTTTCTCTAACACTTGGATTTTACTCTTATCTTTTACAATTTACCTATTTTTCCCTTTTTCCTTTTTTTTCCTTTCAATAGAAAACATGTCCTATCAAAGGAATGTCCTTTGCTCCTGGTTCCGGTGTGGAGCAGCTCCCTTCCTGCTGGCTGAGCTGCTCAGGCAGAGCCAGCAGCTCCTGGCCCTGCAGGGCTGAGACTTTTCCCCGTTGCTGGGCACAGACTGATGGAGCAGCACTGCTGAACACGGGCGCACAGAGGGACCAGCAGCAGCTGCCTTTGGCCACCTGAGGCTCCAAGGCCCAAACTCTGAGCAGCCAGGGCTGGAAGAGACTGGCAGGATCTGATCCCTGACTCTGGGCAGACAGGGCTGCACAAATGACCCCACAGCAGCAGCAGCAGCAGCAGCAGCAGCAGCAGCAGCAGATGGAGCCGACTTTGAGCACAGCCCCTGCCCCTCTTCCCTCCCGTGTGCAGCGGTGTCACAGCAGCCTGAGGCACCTGGGAGCCCCCAGTGCCAGCAGGGACTGGAGATGGCAGCCCTGGGCTCCTGGAGGCTGTGCAAGGAACGGAGCTGGGCACTCCCTGTCCATGGGGAGCTTCCAGATGGAAAAGGCTGCTGTGCCCAGGCAGCTCCAAGGGCACAGAAAGGAGGCTCTGGAGCACTGGATCTGTGCCAGTGCCACAGTCCTGGGCAGCAGCCAGCGAGCCCTGGGGGAACAGAGGGCACAGCATGAGGGACAGAACCAGGCAAGGGCAGAGACTGGAGAGAGCCAGGCCTGGGAGCAGGAACAGCTGCTCCATTGCACTCTTGGAGAAAGCTCTTGGCTGGTTCAAAGCACTGAGAGGCGTGAAGGGCAGAGAGAAGGCCACAGCAAACAATGCTCCTGTTTGCACAGCCTCCCCTCTCCATGTCCCAGAAGGAATTGCATGGACTGTGCTCTTCTCTCCGAGTTGTCTCGTTCAGCATGAGCAGCTCAGCACCAGGAGCTGAAGGAGCTGAAGCCTCAGGCCTCAGGAGCTGAGCAAGAGGGAACTTTTGGAGCAAAGTAATGCTGCTATAATAGCCCCAGCTGAATGCAGTGGATAGAATCATGGAATCACAGAATCCTTTCTCTTGGAAAAGCCCTCTGAGCTCACCCAGTGCAGCTGCTCACCCAGCAGTGCCAAGCCCAGCACTAAACCACGTCCCTGCAGTGCCAAGGCCTGGACACCAGCCCTGAGTGAGGCCTGGACAGCAGGCCCTGAGCCAAAGGTGGCCTCTGGATGAACCTTCCAAGGAGAGGTTATCTTTGTATCTGCTCCCTAATGAAATATGGTCATTAGCCCTGTGATAGATGTAGCCACTCATTAGTGAGACAGGTATTGACCTTTGTGTATTTAGAAGCCAGACAAGGCCATGAAATCTTACATCTGGCCTTGTTTGGGGCTGTATGGGCAAAGTGACCTCCCTTGGTTCCTCCTTGAGCCCTGGCCAGGCTTCTGGAGGGACCCAAGAGGAGGCTGAAAGCAGATGTGGCCACACTAGCAGTGCTGTCAGTTTGTTCATTCAGCACTGTCAGAGCTGGGCCCTCTCCCAGCGGGGTTGGAGCCTCACCTGGGGCTGGAGGCACCTGCAGGAATTGCCAGTGCCCAGGAGTGGCTCTGCAGCCCTTGGCTGTGACAGCTTCCCCAGCTGCTGTGTGGGTCTGGGGAATGGTAAAGGCTGAGGGTAAATGCTGCTGGATCTTTGTTAATCACTGCTGCAATCTTTGGTGGGGATGGTTGGGTGCATTGCTGAGCTTCTGCTTTTGTAATTGTTTTCTAATGAGTATATGTTTTGCTGAGCTTATGCTTTTGTAATTTTTTGCAGACATGCATTATATAAATTACACAATTCCTTCAGTTGTTGTCTGTCTTTGGTGCTGACCCTGGCCACTGGCAAAACTGACCCTGTGGACTCCATGGAACCAAGGGAGCCCTTGTGACACTGCAGGGCCTCCTGTAACCAGGCGACCATGGTGACCCTGTGGGGCCTTATGGAACCAAGGGGCCGTTGTGACACTGTGAGCCCTCATGGAACCACTGAGACCATTCTGACACTATGGGGACTCGTGGGGACAAGGTTCCATTTTTTCCCCCTCCCTGTTCTAGCCGCAGCCCAGGAGAGCAGCAGAGTCAGGTCTGGGCCGGAAGCAGGAACTGGAGGCCCTTGAGGTCAGGGACAGCCACTCTGTGTCTGGAATGCTCAGCAGATGCCCAGCTCGGGCAGCTCCTGCTGTCCCAGGGCCAGCCCCACTCCCCAGCACAGCAGCAGAGTTGGCCCCGGGGCTCCTCAGGCAGCTCCTGCGAGCCCAGGGACAGGGCAGCCTCTTGCCAGGGCTCCTCTGCACCCCCACGGGCTCCTGCTCTGCTACTGGCCCATGCCAGCTGCCCCCAGAGCACTTCCCAGGGGAACATATCTGTGCTGGCCCAAGCAGCCATTGCTGTAGCCCCTGCCCTTCTCCCCAGAGCCTGAGCTGGGGCTGCTGCTCTGCAGAGCACGGAGGCTGTGCTGCCTGGGGCCCTGGGTGCCTCTGCTGGGCTCTGCTGCTCAGCCTGGCACACAGAGGCAGCTGATGGTGCTCCCTGCACTGACCCCCTCCCACACAGGCTCTGCGCGGCCATGGAGGGGCTCAGAGGTGTCTGCCTTGTTCCAGGGCTGCCAGAGGGGCTCGGGGCTACCCTGGATCCTCCTGGGGGAGTTCCCTGTGGTCAGAGGAGTCAGTGCCCAGACTCCTTTCGCTGTGCCTGCTGAGTCCCTGGGCTGCAGAGCTCTCCTGGCTCACAGCAGACATTCAGTCCGTGATCTCAGGGTGACCCCACCCTGGCCAGTGCCCAGAGAACTTCACTCCCTGCTGCTCCCTGGCACACACTGTCCCTGCAGGTCCCCTGTGCTCTCCTGACAGCTCCCGAGGCCCTCCAGACAAACCTTCCCCTGCCATCAGCCCTGGCACAAGCTGCAGCGCCCCAGGAAGGTTCAGCACAGACCATTCAGCATCTGATGGGCACTGGCCATCAACAAGCAAACCTGACCCAGACCTGAGTCCCCTGAAGGCCCCACTGAGACCCTGATCTCATTACACTGAGCCCTGGGAGAACAAGGAACACAAGGAGCCTCTTGAGAATACTGAGAGTGACTCTGGAGGGGAGCAAAGCCTCCCTGCCCTGCCCTCAGGAGATGCCCTTTGCTGCTGGAGCTGCTGTGCTGGAGCCCAGCTGTGTCCCAGCAGTGCCCATGGCCTGGCCCTGCCTGAGGTCACAGCACAGACACACAGCAGGATAGTGACAAAGCTGCCAGGAGCTTTTTATAAAGAAATACTATAGTGTTTTTAGAAAAAAAACATTGTTATACTAGAAAAAAAAAATTAAGGAAAGGTCCCACTGGAAAAAAAAACGAAACAGAAAAAAAAAAAAGCCAAGATTGTAAAAAGTTACATTCTGAAAGTTCTGAGCAGAAAAGAGAGTTAATTGTTTCTGAAAAGCATTTTCCTCAGGGCATCTTTGAGCTCCTGGTTCCTCAGGCTATAGATGAGGGGGTTCAGGGCTGGAGGCACCACTGAGTACAGAACTGACAGGGCCAGATCCAGGGATGGGGAGGACATGGAGAGGGGCTTAAGGTGAGCAAATGATCCAGTACTGATGTACAAGGAGACCACAGCCAGGTGAGGGAGGCAGGTGGAAAAGGCTTTTTGCCGTCCCTGCTCAGAGGGGATCCTCAGCACAGCCCTGAAGATCTGCACATAGGAGAAAACAATGAACACAAAACAACCCAAGAAAAGGAAAGCACTAAAAGCAAGAAGCCCAAATTCCCTCAGGAATGTGTCCGAGCAGGAGAGCTTGAGGATCTGGGGGATTTCACAGAAGAACTGGCCCAGGACATTGCCATGGCACAGGGGCAAGGAAAATGTATTGGCCATGTGCATCAGTGAATAGAGAAAGGCACTGGCCCAGGCAGCTGCTGCCATGTGGGCCCAAGCTCTGCTGCCCAGGAGGGTCCCGTAGTGCAGGGGTTTGCAGATGGACACGTAGCGGTCGTAGCACATGATGGTCAGGAGGGAAAGCTCTGCTGAAATAAAAAAAGCAAAGAAAAAGAGCTGTGCAGCACATCCTGTGTAGGAGATGTTCCTGGTGTCCCAGAGGGAATTGTGCATGGCTTTGGGGACAGTGGTGCAGATGAAGCCCAGGTCAGTGAAGGCCAGGTTGAGCAGGAAGAAGAACATGGGCGTGTGCAGGTGGCTGCTGCAGGCTACGGCGCTGATGATGAGGCCGTTGCCCAGGAGGGCAGCCAGGGAGATGCCCAGCAAGAGGCAGAAGTGCAGGAGCTGCAGCTGCCGCGTGTCTGCCAATGCCAGCAGGAGGAAGTGCCTGATGGAGCTGCTGTTGGACATCTCCTGTGTTGTCTTCACATGGGGATCTGTAAAAAAGTAATCGTGGAATAGTTGGGTTTGGGGAGGACTTTTAATATCCCAGCTTAGCCTGGGGGCACTCTTCCCCCACTGCATGCCCAGGGCTCTGCTGCCTGGAGCTGTCCCCTGCCAGCAGCTGCTTCCATGTGCACAGGGCTGGGCCCTGCCAGTGCTGCCAGAGCCCAGCCCAGTCCTGGGGGCTCAGCTCTGCCCTGCAGATCCCTCCCAGCTGTGGCACTGCCCAGGGGCAGCTCTGGCTCTGCAGGCTCTGAAGGCAAAGTCAGAGCAACCCTGAGGAGGCTGGAAAAGTGACACTGATACTGCCTCTAAGGGGCAATGTGCTCATTTCTCTTACTGCCGGGTTTATTGACATCTGAGAGATTTCTTTTTCCCAACCTGAACTGAGAGGTGAATATCCATGTGCAATTTCCTGTCCAGGCAACTCAGAGCAGTAGATCTAAAAAGCATGATTTCCCCTTTCATGCAGGCTCTTTATTGCTGTGCTCCCTTTATAATCTATCTGGAAACATTCTGGAGTTAAATGTCGTGCTGGGAGCAGTCCTGAACAATGCAGCATCATCACCACACAAGGAGAACACTTCCAAGCCTTACCAGCTGTCTCCTCCCATCCAGATCTTGTCCCCCAGTACTGGGAGCAGCTGCCAGGGCTGGCTGAGAGCTGTCCCTGGCAGGCAGCAGAGTCAATGCCCCAGCACCCTGGGCTGCAGGACCCTGCTCTGCAGGACAGCCCTGGGCACCCCTGGCTGCTCTGCACAAGAGACAATCAGAGAATGTACTCACAGGGTCTGTAGGCATTGGGATGTTCCAGCTTTAGGAGATCACTCCAAGAGCTGCAGCTGCATTGTCCTGCAGCCAGAGGATCCTGTGCCAAGGGCTGGCAGTGATTCTGCCCCAGGCACTTCTCAGCACCTTCCCAGCCCTGACCAATTGAAGCTCTCTGTGCCTCTGTGCTGTTCCCAGCATGGCTGCAGGCAGTGCCCCAGCCCTGCTGTGCTGGCAGAAGAGCTGCTCATCAAGAGAAATGTGCTTTTGAAGCTCTTCTTGGTTACCAGGAGCTGCCTCTGTGCCAGGAGCCCAGCCCAGCTCAGCAACACAGAAACAGCACAAGGACTTTAATGAGCCTCTGGGGCTTTTTGCTCAGGCCCTGAACATCAGTCCCTGAGAGGGAGCTGAAGAAACCTCTCCAGAACTCCAAGTCAGAATCCAACTCCAAAGTTTCTTGGACTTTTAATGGGTCCCTCTGAGTGAGATGACAGAGAATCTGTCCCCAGGCCCCAGGCAGAGCAGAGAACTGGAGGCAGTGATGACAGGTGGGGACAAAGAGAAGCCAAGTCTTGGTGCCCTGGGGCACAGCAGCAGGGTCTGTGCCACCACAGGCTGTGAGGAGACACCTTGTCCTGAGGCCCTGGGGCCTCCTGGCACAGCCCCAGCCAGACTGGGCTCTGTCAGCTCCTTGTCCTGCCATCAGCATCCCCCCCTAGCCCACATCCCAGTGGCCTCAAGGATCTGCTGGAAGGATTCTCTGGGGAGTCTTTGTCAGGAATGGCCCTAAGGGGCTCCTTAATGCTAACAGAGTTTTTCAAAGGACTTTGGGTTTGGTTTTTGCCTTGGAGTCTCTGAGAGGTTTATTGCAATCATGGCCTCCAATTATCTGCTTTAATGAGTCCCCTGAGAACCTTTGTCAGTAACAACACTCAGTGGGCTCATTAATGCCTCAAGGTACTTCAGTTATTTTAAGGTACTTGGTGTTTCACTTTTAATACAAACTCAATGAGAAGTTTCTGCAGTCATGGCCCCAGTTTTCTGCTTTAATGAGTCCCTTGAGAACTCTGTAGTGACATTCAGTGGGGCTCATCAATGATTTGAAATACTCAAGGTTTTTAAGGTACTTTGGAATTTCCTTTCCACACTGAGTCTCTGAGAGCATTTAGTGCCATCCTGGCCTCCAATTCACTCCTCCAAGGAGTCCAGGAGGAGCCTGCATTGGGGATGGACCTTAGTGGGACCCATTTATGCTTTGAGACACTTTGAGTGTTTCCTCTGACTTTGACATCTGGAACGGTTTGTGCAATCTCCTCTCAGGCCCTGAGGTTCCAGGGCTCACCTCCAAATGCACCACAGGGCTCATTAGGATCAAACAAGTCCTGACAGACCATGGCTCCTCCTTGATTTCTCTCTGCTCTCGTGCAGTTCATCAGGAAGTTCTCTGTAGTGGTTTTAGTTCACCAATATGAGATTTCTTGGCCAATGCATCAATTAGTGGGGTGGGTTCAGTGTTGGCTAATTACCTGTGCACTCACTAGAATATTCTTAGTGATTTTCTGCTGTGAGATCGAATTAGGAGAAAGGCAAAGTGGGCTCAAAACTTTAAAAGGGTATAAAGAAAAGATTATAAATAGTAACTCAAAGAAAGAGAAATAAGAATCAGAACAAAACTTTTAGAATACTTCTGTCCCTAAAACCTTTTCTTTGTTACTGACAATGTAATGAGACAAAACCTAAAGGTTTCAGTCAGTTTACCACTTCTATAAGAGCCTTTCTTCAGTTCTCTTGGGTAGAGGAGTCTCTCTTTCCTTCTATGGATACTTCTCCATAAGAACATAATTCTCTCATTGCTCTCAATTTCAGTGAATAGCAGCTGCAATTGTGAAGTCTCTCCCATTTTTTCCACAACTTTTCCCACAGCTGCGTTCATAGACCACGTCTGCTTATGGGGTATTAGTTTAAAGATGAGCTGTTGAAGAGCAAAGGTCCTCTTCATGTATTTCTGAAATTATCTTCATCTCTGAATACAGAGATCTTCTTCTCTTCATGAGGGCACAGGGTCTCCACACTCCTCTCTCTTTCTCTGTTCAAACTTCTCATGCGATCACAGCTACTTCAGCATTTGCTTACTTTAGCATAGAGGCCCGTCACGTTAAAGGCTCCCAGCCAGGTAATAATAGACATTGACTCAATGATTCACAGAAGGCTGATCAATAATTTTCATTAAGAAACCCATACTTTTATACCCCAGTTTGATACATGTGGACTTAAATGGTCCTCCAATCCAAACCTCATCACCATTGGCTAATTAAGAACCCACCATTTGGTAAACAAATCTCCATAGCACATTCAACTTGTTTAAAATACCAAGTGCAGCAAGTTAAGCTAAGAACTTTTTCTTTTTTCTGATCTTCTCCAAAGGCTTTTCCAAAACAATGCCTGGGAAAGTTGTGTTTCTCTCTGTGGCCAGAGAGCTGCTGCCATAGAAGGCTTTGCTGAACAAGTCATTTCCTCATACTTTTTAGTGCATTATAGGGAAAAAGAGAGTCTGATGTATCAATTACATCTCTCTTCATAGCTTTACAAGAGGATTTCAGCCCCAAGATCAGGACATCTCCTCATCCCTCCCATTTGGGATTCAACTTCCTCTTCACTGACCTTGGTGTCTTCATGTTGCTTCTCTATGAGCCTGGACTTTGTCCTTTTCTCTCACTGGAGAGAGGATGGAAGCACTGAAGTAGTTCATATCTCACCCGGGGCCTGCAGATGGTTCTGTGACCTCGGCCAGGCTTGGTTCTTGCGGCTGGAGCTGTTTTACGATGGAGATTTCTGCAGCGGCTGCGCTGGGGCTGTGTCAGGATGGGCCGCACTGGGGCAGGGCCAGGATCTCAGCAGCCAGGGCAGAGCACAGCAGCAGCACAGCCAGGGGCCGATGGTTTCTCCTCCTCTGCCGGGGGCTTGCGGCTGAACCCCAGCGGTTTTTTTCATCTTTAACATGTGTTTCCACAGAGGCATGTACAGTTTCCTTAGTAGTTTAGCAGATTGTCAATTCTCCAAGCTAATCACTGATTGGTTTTTTGTCAGACACGGAGGACATTCCTAGCATCTTCTCTTAGAACATCACTTCTGTGATGCAAAACCGCCACAAGAGCACAGAGCTCCTTTGTCCATATGTAGTGCTTATGTGCCTGAGGCCTCCAAACCCCTCCTTAGGGGGTCTCTGGGCCCTCTCCAAGGTGTTTTTAAATGAAAACATTCAGCTTTTACTCTAAGAAAATCACCAGAAGACAGGGCCAGCCCGACCTCTCTGTCCTGGCTACTTTTGTCTGGGAGCAATCCTTGGATATACAGAATTTGGGAGGCCAAATTCTAATTTTGGCCATGGTCCCTGGACAAGAATGCCAGTTCTTTTCCATAGGAACGAAGCAACAGAGCCCCAGTGTTTGAGGGGCAGATGAGAGGTGACCACCAGAGGCCAAGGCCAGCCAGAGCTGGCAGATTTTGTTCTGAGAGATACCCTTGCATATAGGAAATTTTTAGGGAGAGTACCAATTTTGGCAATGCATATCTGAAAAGAGGAATGGTTCTTTTCCATAGCAAGGAAAGCACAGAGCCCCAGTGTTCCAGGAGCTGATGAGAGGCCGCCCTTGACATCCCAACATCAGCCAGACCTGTCAGGCAGCCCCTGGGAGGCCAAGCCAGCCAGATCTGCTCCATGTTCCCTTGGTTCCATGGGGCCCCACAGTGTCCCAATGGTCCCTTGCTTCCAGGAGGCCCTGAGGTGTCATAATGCCCCCTTGGTGACACCAGGCCCTGAAGGGTCACAATGGTCTCCATGGTTCCATCAGACCCCACAGAGTCATTATGGTCTCTGAGTTCCATGAAGCCCAACTGTGTCACCATGGCCCCTTGGTTCCATGGGCTCCAGTGGTGCCACAATGATCCCCTTGGTTCCATGAGGTCCCCACAGTGTCCCAGGGATCTCCACGGGAAGGAAAGAGCCCGGTCCCAGGGTTGCAGGGGCAGTCACCAGAGGCCAAGGCCAGCCAGACTTGACAGTACTGGTAGATTTTGCCTGGGAGCAACCCTTCGATATACAGAATTTTAGAGGTCCAGTTTCAGACATGGACACCTATAGAAGAAGATTGTTCTATTGATAGGAAGGAAAGTACAGAACACCAGTGTTTGAGGGGCAGATGAAAGGTGGCCATCAGAGGCCTAGGCCATCCAGAGCTCTCTGTCCTGGTAGCTTTTGTCTGAAAGCAACCCTTGGATATAGGGAGTTTGGGAGGTGGAATCCCATTTTTGGTCATTTCTGCACAGATAAGAAGGACTGTTCATTGCCATAGGAAGGAAAACACTATGCCCCAGAGTTTGGAAAGCAGGTGAGAGGCGGCTCCCAAGAGGCCAGGGGCAGCCAGACCTTTTTAACTTGGGAGCAATTCTTGGGATGTACAGAGTTTTGGAGGTAGAATGGCAGATTTGGCCATGGGCACCTGGTCAAGATGGATGTTTTTTTCCTATAGGAAAGAAAAGTGAAAAGTCCAAGTGTTTTGGAAGGAGATGAGGGGTGGCCAACCTCAGGCCAAGGGCAGCCAGACCTGTCTCTCTTGGCACCTTTCATCTAGGGGCTATGCTTGGACATTGGGCATTTTGGAGGTTGAACATAAATTTTGGCCATGAGCACCTGGACAGGAAGAAGAGTTCTTTTTATTGGGAAGGAAAGCACAGAGCCCCAGTGTTTCAGAAGAAGATGAGGGCCAGCCCTCAGGAAGCCAAGGCCAGCCAGACTTGTCAGTCCTGGCAGCTTTTGTCTGGGAGCTATCCTTGGGTATAGGGAATTCCAGAGGCAGTTTCCCAATTCTGGCCATGGGCACCTGGTTGAGATGGATGTTTTTTTCCCCTAAGCAGGAAAAGCACATGGTCTCTGGGTTTCAAAGGCAGATGAGAGGTGGCCCCTGGGTGGCCAAGGCAGGCAGACCTGTCTCTTCTGGCAGATTTCATCTAAGAACAATCTGTGCATATAAGGAAATTTAGAGGAGGAATACCAATTTTGGCCATGGTCCCCTGGAGGAGAAGGACAGTCCTCTCCCATAGGAAGGAAAGCCAAGAGCCCGAGTGCTTCAGGGGCTGATGAGAAGCAGCCCTCGACATGCCAAGGTCAGCCAGACCTATCAGGTGATCGCCAGGAGGCCCAGCCAGCCAGACCTGTTCCATGTTCCCTTGGTTTCATGGGACCCCACAGTGTCACAATGATCTCCTTGGTTCCATTAGGCCCTGCAGTGTCACAATGTTCCCCTTGCTTCTGCAGTGTCACAATGGCCCCGTGCTTCCATGGGGCCTTGTAATGTCACAATGGCTTCCTGGTTCCACAAAGCCCTGATGTGTCACCATGGCCCCTCAGCTCCATGCACCCTTGCTGTGTCACACTGGGCCCTTGGTTCCATGGGCCCCAACAATGCCACAATGATCCCTTTGGTTCCACAACTTCCCAGTGTCCCACTGGCCCCTTGGTTCCATGAGGATCTGCAGTGTCACACAGGTTTGTGACATTTGTCCTTGCTGCCCCTCACATCCTGCTGCCCCACAAACAGCCCTGAGCCAGCCATGAGGGACAGGCCCTGCTGTCCCAGGCTGGGCTCAGGGTTTGGCCCTTCTGCTTCCCCCAGCTCTGCCAGGCCTTGCTCAGCATTGCAGTTCCCTGCTCAGAGCCCTTGGCTCGCTGCAATCCTGGCCTCAAGGATCTGCTCTCACCTGGCCCTGGGAGCCTTTGGCACTCCTTGCCCTCAGTGGGGCCCAGTGATGATCCAAGAGAATTGGAGTTTTGCTTCTGACTCCTTGAGCAGCTTTTTTAGCTTTCTCTCAGTGCCTGAGGGTCCTGGACTCAGCCCCAAATCCACTGTGGGGATCATCAAAATACAGAAAGCCCTCAGGAGCTCTTTTCCTTCCTTCCTTCCTTCCTTCCTTCCTTCCTTCCTTCCTTCCTTCCTTCCTTCCTTCCTTCCTTCCTTCCTTCCTTCCTTCCTTCCTGCCTGCCTGCCTGCCTGCCTGCCTGCCTTCCTGCCTGCCTTCCTGCCTGCCTTCCTGCCTTCCTGCCTTCCTGCCTTCCTGCCTTCCTTTCTGCCTGCCTTCCTTCCTGCCTTCCTTCCTTCCTGCCTTCCTGCCTGCCTTCCTGCCTGCCTTCCTGCCTGCCTGCCTTCCTTCCTGCCTGCCTGCCTTCCTGCCTTCCTTAGGCATTATGGACAAGAGATGGTGAAGATGTTGCTCAATCATCAACAATTTAAAATGCTTTTGGAACGATCTCTTCCCACCCGTGACCTGGAAGATATTCTGACAAGAATTAAGAAGAAAGTAAGTGCTTGGCAGGAGAAATGTCTCTTTTGTGCAAGTACTGCCACTGCTAATATTAAATCAAACATACCCAATCTGTCTTTAGCTCATTCCTCTTCTGCTGAATCATTTTGCTCCTGGGAATGAGCTGTTAATCCTCAGTCTGTTCATCTGCGACTAAAAGGAACTGATATTATTAGGGAAAAAGTGGGGTTTTGATCAATTTCAATATCAGTCAAAAAGAGGAAAGGGAAAGAGGAGAAAATGGGTTTACATTTAAGCATAAGCCCCCACCATGCTCTCCCTACTCTGCCCCCTGTAAAGCAATTAAGTGAGAATTGTGCTTCTGAAGATAAAAGAGTCTTTGCAAAGGACACTGGAACTAGCAGTACCAAGAAAATTCCCAAAATTCCAAAAGATGTCCAAGTCAATTTTAGTTACTACAATTACTGTCTGTCTTTTGGGAATACTGCCCTGCTGTCCACCCCTGTGGAGCTGGAAGAAGCTTGGTGAATTCAGCAGCACCCAGTGGAAAATCCCTTGTTTGTTTGAGGGGGGGGATTTTATTTTTTTATCGACATTACAGAAGGGAGCCTGCCTTTTTGCAGGCACAGGGAGAGTGAGTGTTGAACCAAATCAACTTCCAACACAATGGGCCAACCCCCAAAGAGTCCAGTTTGTTCTGCTGCTTCCTTCATGAACACTTGTTGCCTGCCAGTTTGCATTATTCCCATTTATGCTCAAGACTAAGGAATTTGGGATTTTAGATTGCTGCTCAGTCTGGTAGCACCCATAACCTGCCTTGGGCTATTGAAAACAAAGAGTTGGCATCACTGAATCTCTGGTCTGTTTCCATCTGTAAGTTAGGAAATGTTTCCCTAAGCCTTGGTAGCAGTGATCCTGGTTCTAACTTGTGTTTTCAACAGGGAATTTCCTGTTTTATATTCTAAAGATTGATGGGGTTTCTCTGTGTCTTTGTAGGGGATGGAAAACCAGAAGGCTGAAGGCCCTTCTGTCACGGAGCCGGTGAAGGAGAGGAACGATGGCTCAAAGGAGCCCCAGGCCACATTGTCTGCTAGCAAACGGTACTGAGCACTTTTGTCAGATGTGACAAAGCACATGGCAAGCTTTACATGCCTCTTCCTCAGGAAAAACTTTCTGGCACAGATGACCAATGCCACAGATTGTTTCCTTTCCCTACAAATGCTCTAGGATAAAAAATGTCTACTTGTGCATTGTGCTGACCACAACTTCTCTGGAGGGGTTTCCACAAAAATGGAGAGACAAACAGACACCCATTGGCTGCAGCTCAGACGATCCAGTGCAGTAGCAAGGGCAGTGCTGTGGAGGCTGGGAGAGGGCCAAGTTTCTGCTCCCTGACTTGGGACAAGTAAATTCAAACGGGTTTTTTTCATTTAAGTGGAGTCTTTGTCAGATGGGTGTTTTGATGAGAAATCTCAGTCTGGAAGCAAGATGCCATTCCACAAAGATGCAGTTTGCATCCATGTGGTTTGGCCTGGCAGAATCATGGTTTTCTTACCCTCAAACAGTACCAAGTTTGAGTAGTAAGGAGCAAGGCAATTCCTGAACAACTTCAGTCAACAGGTGTCTGAATGTGGACTTTTTGTCTTGATATTCCTGTCCTTCATGTAATTTGCTTGATGGACAGCATGTTTGGTTTATGTCCCCCTGTGCTGTAATCAGCATTTAAGACAGGAATTTGCTCCTTGCTGTCCCTTCATGGCAGTTGCAGAGTTGCTTGTACCTGTTCTCCTCTGATAGCAGAGGGGATTTATTTAGCTCTGTCCTGCTCAGCAGTGGCAGGAAAGTGACCACATGCCTCAGTAGCACAGCTAGCATCTTCCTGTGCTCATGGAAGAGACAGGTTGATCAGGAGAATTGTTCCCAGTGGGGTTGTTAAGCTGTGCATCTGGTCTCTAGGGAAGCAAATGAAATGTGAGCGTAATTCTGGGATGTCTGGCTTTATTTTTTTATCTCTGTTACTGATTTTCTGAATCCTTCAAATATGGCCCTGTTCATCTGTTCAGATGCATCTGAGCTACTTTTCCAGATTGTCATGCCTGGTTGCAGAGACACTTCTCCAGAGTGATGGGTTTCCTTATTCTAAAACATGCACGTCCCTTATGAGGAGGCATTTAAACTTGGCAGTAGTGTCTCTCTTTCTCCACAAAGCAATGTGACCTGTGTGCCCTGGCAGCCATCTGAAGATAGATCAGATGCATCTCATCCTGTGTTTTCCTGAGTGAGCAGTGGTGAGAATGTCACTTGCAGATTGTCTCCCATAATGATTGTCATGAGGTCCAAGTTGTTCTTCAGAGACCCTCATGACTTTCCAGCTTGAAATCACGTAATTAGGAAAGCTGCTCAAGATGTTTTGCACAATTAACTGAAGGTATTGTCTGTGGCTGCAGCTCTCTCCACAGAGAGCAGCAGCCACAAATTTTCCAGGCATTGTCCTGGGGAAGGATGTTAGAAGATCAGAGAAAAGAATGAGAAACAATTCTTATCTTCACTTGCTGCGCCTGTTGTTGTGAACATGTGGAATGTGATATGGAGATCTGTTTACCAAAGGGTAATTTCTTAATTGGCCACTGGTGATGGTGTTTTGGATTCAATTGACCAATCTGGTCTCTCTGTATCAGACTGTCTGTAAGGGCGATGAGTTTCTGTATAGTATAGTATAGTATAGTATAGTATAGTATAGTATAGTATAGTATAGTATAGTATAATACAGTGATTGAGCAGCCTTCTGAAATCATGGAGTCAATGCTAATTATTTCCACAATGGGGGTGCGATACTACTATAATTATGACCAACAGATTCTCATTTGGTTTTATTTCCCAGGGTGAAATCTCCTTCTGATGGACACCTCCTACACTGTGCAAAAGCCCAGGTCACATCACCTCCACCTGTGGAAGAAACGGAGCTGCTTCAGAAGCTTTACCATCTCCTGGAAGCCAAGGGGTTTCAGACAAGGATGGAAGGAGTGGAACTCCTCCAGGACCTGTGCAAAACCAGCCCCCAGCTCATCTCCACTAACATTGCCCAAGTATGTAGGGTATCTTCACTGCTCCTTTCCTTTAGCTCCTTTCCTAAGCCTGTAGCAGCAACGTTAATTCAGTGTGTCTTGGCACTCCGTCCTGGCTGTTTGGGACACGCTGGTCCCTCTTACCCAGACAAATGTAATTCAGGTCCAGGCTTCAGGACAAGTTATTTCAGTCCAGCTGTATTTGTCTGGCAAGTGCCTATTGATGCTGTTCATCAGATGATGGCAGAATTTTCTGCTGTGTAACTGCTGCTCTCTCTTACTCCCAGCAGGGTTAAGTGAAGGGAATCCAGCCCCTGAAAGCATGGCAGTTGTTCTCTAGACCAAAAACGGGTTTGCATAGGGAAGAGAAGTATCAGGCTGGGTTGGTTTAAACCCAGTTGGTTTTTTTAAAAAACACTTCTATATACTTCATCTTGTCTTACACAGGCACAGCTCTGGCTACTCATTTCCATCCATGTTCCTATTCCTCTTGGTAAAGACAGTGCTCACCCTTCTGGGGGTCCTTTTTTCTCTTTGGAAAAGGAGGAAAACAGTTAAGGACTCATCTCTGCCTTCTCCTCCCAGTAGCTGCTTTTTCCCTTTTTCCAGGGAAAGGTGCCTGATAACGTGGCTGTCAAGGGACTGAACCTGCTCTAATGAAAGCTGTACAGCACATTATATTTCAGAAGTCCACCTGTTAGTTAGGGAAATGGTCTGGATCCTGGAAGAGTTGATCCGAGCCCTGCACTTCTCCAGACACTGGTTCTGAGACAAACTAAATAAAACTTAGATCTCTTCCAGCCATAATTTTGGCAAAATCGTAACTGCCCTCAGTACTTAAGGCAACTGTATAGAAAACCAGGCATTGTAAACACCTGATTCCATTCAAAGCAAAGGTAGTCTTTAGCATTAATAAATGGAATTGATTTAACGATTTACAGATGGAGAGAAATGTCGAAGGAAGGGGACCAGGACACCAGTTGGTTCATCACAAGCCCTTCAGGTCCGGTCCGGTCCCGGTCCCTCAGGTCTTTCTGGTCCAGTTTATTGAAGAAAGTATCAAACACCTATACAGCAAATAATAAGCTTATGAATATTCTGTAAGCCAAGCAATCTATTGGTTAAACTATAGCATTAACTCATCTTCATTCCTTAGGGATTACATCTCTCTTTTCTCATGTCTCTTTCACTGTTTGTTATCACACTACAGCTAGGCCCAAGGACATGTTATCAACACAGGTGCAGGACTTGGAATTAGCTGCTGTTTTATACTTTTCCAGTCTTTAGCAGCTAAATTCCCAACAGAGAAACACCATAGGAACTATTCAAAAACCTCTTAAAAACAGAAGAAAATCTTGCAACCAGCATGAGTTTGGGCCACCATTGCAGTGAGTGGCCTACAGCAAAACAGTGAAATTGTGCAAGCGAGTGCTGACCTGACAGAAAGGATCACTTTCATCTTTGACATTGCTGACTGCTACATCCACTCTTCAAACAAGGACATTGGAATCCAGCTTTCACCTTGCTTGTTCTCTTCACAGATTTTTGATTATTTTGTCCTGAGAATATCTGACAGCCACAAGAAAGTGAAGCAGAGGGCGCTGGACATGCTGGCTGAAATCACAGGAGCCCTGAAAGATGCCTTGAACCTGGTGATCTTTGGTTTGGTGGAGGGAATAACAAAGAACCTGAACTCAAAGGATCGCAGGGTTTGTGGGGCAGCTGTGAAAGCACTGGAAGAATCCATTGCTCATTTGGGTAAGGCTGAGCCCTGGCAGGGACTCTCCTCAACTTCGTCTCTGTCTCTCCTGCACAAGAGAGCGCTGAGTGCCTTGACAGCTGCTCTTGTCTGTGGAACACTGCAGCTGACACCCACCAGAGGCTGTGCAGGTGCAGTCCTTGTGCACCATCCCCAACAGGCTGGAATGGGATCAGCATTTCCCAACAGTCCCAGGAGCCCTTGGCTCTGTGCTGCTTGTCTGAAGAGCAAGTCCTGGACTACAGCTCTGCTACAGTTCAGAGGCAAAGGAGGTTTGGAGTTTGCTTGGGCCCGTCTGACTTCCCAAATGAACAGCTTTGCTGTTGGCATGAAGGGACACTGACCCATCAGAGCTTCTGCAGAGCAGCCACCGGCAAGGCTCTACATTAGAGGCACTGGCTGCCTGTTTTCCACTTTTCTTCTTTGTCTTCTGTTTTCAAAGGGGAACTGATGATTCACCAAGTACATTTCTTTAGAACAAACAGGTATAAACCCAGCTGTCAATGATACCTTGTTCCACTTGTTGTTTTGCATGCGGCAAGATGGCCACAGCAATTAACTACATAGGCAAGGGCTGCTGTAAATTCCTTTGCCACACAGATTTATGTCAGCTCTGAGAATGCTGCACTGGGGGAATATGCCTGAAAAAAGGAGTGTTGAAGAGGCAGGTCTTCAATGGGAGTTTCCACTTTCTCCTCCCAGCTGCTCTGTGAACTCAGGAACTGCCTGACTCAGTGCCTTTCTGTGTCCCAAGTATGGGGCTCTTCCTTTTTGCTCTGGGATGCAAAACCTTTTCACTGCTTCCATGTGACTGAACTCTCGAGGTCCCTGGTGTGAAATGTTTTAACACAGCTCCTGCTACAGCAGAAAAGTTTGGATTTACAAATGTGAAAGGAGAGTTTTTCATTTGGAATTTAAAACGCCGCCAAGCAGGCTGGAAGGAAAGAAGAAAAGGACTCAAAAATCCGCAGAAATGTACTTTATTTTATAAAATGGGGTTGGCCCTGCCCTTTCCCTCCCCACTGTCCTTTCTCCTGTGACCTGAGCAAAGTGAGCAGAATCGTGTGTTTCCCTTGTAGATAAAGTGTCACTGCTGAAAGAGTTCAGCTACCAATGGAATCACCTGAGTGGCCAAGCCCTGCTGGATGTCAACGAGTTTGTCACAGGTATGGCCTCCTCTTCTGAGCCCAGAGCTCTTCCCAGGGAGTATTTACAGGGAATGCCTGTGAGCAGACAGCAGAGCAGCTCCTCCAAACCAGGAGGTGCTGAGCTTGTCCCTGCTGCCCCATAGCCAAGGCAGGTGGGTTTGGCAGGTTTTCCCTGGCTGCTGCAGGGCTGGGCAGCACCTGAGATGGGGGCAGCGCTGGGTCTGGGGCTGAGCTCTCACTGGGGCATCTCAGAACCACCTCCAGCAAAGGGAGGGCTAAAAATGCCCCAGCTGGCTCCTCTCTGGGGAGCTCAGGGACATCTGTGATCTTTGAGGGGAAATGGTGGCCAATGCTGTCTCAGGGCATCAGTTTGTTTTGTCCACACAGAATTCTTGTTTTTCTCTTGGAAAGTTTTGAGGCTGAACCGTGCAGGGCCTGGGGGTCACAGCTTAGGCCAGAACTCAACAGAGGTATCAGAGGCACGGGTTTAGTGCAAGGCAGCCTCTGGGGCACCGGGACAGAAGCAGAGTGCTGAGGCTCCCTGCCTGTGCTGTCAGAGTGGCTTGGACTGAGCCTGTCAGGGTGTGCAAACTGTGTCTGCCTGTGTCAGCGCTGTCCAAAATGCTACAAATTCAGCTGATAATTGATTCCTCAGAGGAGCTTGCTGTGTCAGCAAGAGCCAAGGAATGGAAAAAGGAAAATCTCAATATGTAGTAGAGTAGATGATTGATAGCCTTGCTTCAACTGGAGCTAAATCCACTGCTAATTATGCCAACATCTTTGAATGCAAGGTTTAATACACTTTGTGTCTTCATCAGGAATCTCAAAAGGGCATGTTCAGCAATTGGGAATGTCAAAGGCCCTTTAAAGAGCATTTGAATAAAGTAGATCTCCAGTAACAGGGAATTTAGTTTAACAGTTCTTTTGATCTCTTTTTCAAATAAAGGAATTAACCATAAATTAGGACTACTTTAGAAAAAGCACATGTTCTCTCTGAGATTTAGTAGGAACAGACAGCTGTTCCTCACGTTCAGTAGTCACCGATGTCTTTAATTGCATTTAAACTCAAATGAATTCCCATTTTAAAATGGGTACCATAACCCTTTCCTGCTTAGCAGAATTGGTTTTGAGTACTTGCAGGAGCTCTTTCAATGTTGATGACTGCTAGTGGATTAACAGCATAGAGAAAATGAAGTCTCTTCCGCCACAGAATATTAAATGGCTGCTATATAACATTTTGTCTGATCAGAAAATAAGAATGGTCTCCAGAGCATTTCAGGTTTTGATCTCTCAGCCAAATCTGCCATGCAAGAAGCCTGTTGGTAGTAAATATTTGTCTGTGTTTGATATCGTTCAGTTCAGAAAATGGGCAGAGAGATTCAAGGGACAATATGAGAAAACACTCATGTTTTGGTTACATTTCAGTCCCCTGTGTAGCATTTTTCTTTCTCTATGCCCCTATTCAAGTGGACATTATAAGAAAAAATGTCATTAATATTGGGAGGGTAAATGGCATTAAAATGTGGAGATGCCCAAATGCCACAGCAATGGGGTCTGGGTAATTCTCTCAGACACCCTGAGGTTTGAAACAGCTCTTTGTTGGAAGCCCCAAAAGCATTCTGCCAAAGACACCAGCTGTTCACTGATGTTTCTCATCCAGCTGTCAGGCAGCAGCCATCTCTGGTGGGCTGGAGTTTTGAGGTGTGTTCTAATCCTGCCCTTTGCTGTGTGCCAAGGGAAGAGCCAGATTAGACATTTGGCACTTGACATCAAAGTTACAAAAATAGAATCATTCCTTTTATTAGAAATCTCTCCATTTCCTCTCTATGGTGCATTTCCAAATCTTCAGTGTGAGTTTAGACAACTTTTAAATGGAAATCAAAGGCAATTGGACATTTCATTCGTTGTTCATGCAGAGATTGTGAAATAATTTAGTAAAGGTAGGAAGTCTGCCACAGGGACAAGGCTCTGGTTGGAGCAATTAGTGCTGAGGGGTTGGTGGTTCTGTTTCCAGGATGCTCAGCTGCTTTGCCTGTTTCTGGACCAAGGGGCTCTGGGTGCTATTTTGCTGCTCTTGGCCAGAGAGGCTGGCAAGAAGCAGAAGCAGAGGTAGATCCTTGTTTGCAGTGAGGCTGGTGGGTAAGGAGCTGTGTCTCTGTCCCGGCAGTGCTTGTGCAGGGGGTTCATGCCAGCAGCCCTGAAGTCGCCCAGCGCGACGCCCTGCCCGTGCTCTGGTCCTGCCTGGGGAACAAGGCGCTGCCTGTGCGGAGCGCCAACGTCCGCACCGTGGCCACCAAGCTCGCCTCTGCCCTCTGCAAGGTGATGGGCACCCAGCTGAAGAAATGTGCTGCCAGCAAGCCTCCACATGTGCGGGAAAACCTCTCCAAAATGCTGGGCTGGTGAGGGCGAGATGTTCTCCAGAAAGCTGAGAAAGTGCTGAGTTGGACACCTCTGGATTTGCCTTTTGAGCTGTGCCAAAAATGACAAAATCCTAAGGAAGGGCGTGCATCTGCCCCCTGCTCTCTACATTGCCCTTCCTAGTCATGGCATGTGGGGCCTGAAGCAGCTCCAGATGGAGGACAAGGTGAAGGCAATCATGGCTCAGCCTCACACAGAGGTGAGGGGGAGCTGGGCCAATCTCTGCTGGGAGGAAGGGTCTTGTGGCAGCCCAGAGAGGCTGTGCACGTTGCCAGGGAACAGCTGTGCCCTGCATGTGCCCCTGCAATGAGCTGTGATGCTGCCAGTGCCCCTGGAGCTGTGGGGCTGCTGAGCTGTGGGGCAGGCAGAGGAGCAGGAGGGTGCATGTGCAGCTGAGCCATTCCTGGAGAGCACAGGGCTCTGGGCTTTATCCTGGTTTAGGGCAAATTTGTTAAAGAATCTACAAATGAGGGCCCCTTGTCCTGGGTTGACTATATGATGCTTTTATCCCCAATCGTCTCATTCTGTTATTGTTGAATAATAATAAGTTTTGTACCTTTAAGAGTGTTACAGAGAGTGAAGAGGGAGAGAGAAGAAGCGCGCAGTTTTGTTTTTCAGACACTGCACTCACTCCTCCACATTCCTGCTCCTGACTGTGTTGTCTGCGGACGGACAGCGGGACAGAGAGCTCTTTTTTTTTTGCTTTTTAGTTAGTGTTAGCTAGCTGAGGCAAAGAAGTTCCCTGGACTGTTTTTTCCCTTTTCTTTGGACCTCTTGGAACTGCTCTGGACTGAACACCCAGGAGAGCACCGGCAGCTGCAGCTGTGGCCACCGGGCCAGCCCTGGCCTGCGACAATTCCAGCACTGAGAGACTGATCAGAGACTGAGTGAGCTGCTGCTTGAACCCGGGGTTTTTCTCAGTTTGTCATCTCTTTTAGAGTGGCAAGGGGTCTCATTGTTTTGATACTGTTTTGGTCTTATTGTTTAATAAACAGGGGGTTTTTTTCCACCTTTCTCCAAGGAGGTATTTTTCTTTCCTCCCGGACCAGTTGGGGGGAGGGGCCGATTGGATCTGCTTTTCCCACCGGAGCTCCTTTGGGGGGATTCTTCCCCAAATTTGCTCTAAACTTGGACAAATACATGAATTGGCGCCCAACGCGGGGCTGGAAAATGTGGAAAAAAGCCCTATTAATTGTGTGTCTGTGGTTGTTAAAGCAGTTAGTAGCTATGCTGCTTGAACCCCTGATGTCTCTGGTTGAGAACGCCTCTGTATGGCTCTGGGCTCTAGACCTTTTTGAGGTTTCAATACCTTTCTGGTCATTAGGGTTATTGTCCTTAACAAGTAATTTTTACGGTAGAGGGGTACGGATTGGAATAGCTGTTGTGCTGGCCTTGGTGATAATGATTTATAAAGTGTTCAAAAAGATACTGACCTCTGTTTACAGCATGTATGGTTTATGGTTTCTTCATCCTACCCTGCATCCCAATTCCAGTGGTATGTTTTGGGAATTTATTAGTAACTACACTCAGTCTGTTAGAGGAGGAGCTAAGAATGAGACTTTCCAGCCTTCCCTTTCCCTCTTCTCCTTTGGATCGGTTATGTCACTTTTTGAGAATGTTCAGTTTCCCCTGAATGTTAAAGAGACCATCTTTCTGGTATTTAATTTGGTAAGTTTCCTCTATATGGTCTGCAGCTTCTCTAGAATGAGGGCTGAGATATCCAGAGGAGCTGGTGAGACCCCTGATCCAGAAGCAGATGCAGGCGTGAAAAATCCTGAGTGGGGTGGAGAATGGGAAAATATAGGCCAAACCCTGAAGGAATTTTCTGATCCTGTAGACTGGGATTTCCCACGGGAACAAATTCAGAACGCAGCAGAGGTGGGGAAATACCTAAAGGAGAAGTGCCATGACGATTCTAAGGAGAAAAGGCTAATTGCAATAAGCTGGGCCCTGGCCTATGCTTATCGCACTTTGTTAGATACTGTCGGGCAGCAGACAGAGGCAGGGGGGCAGGGAGATAAATCAGCTATCCCAGTCACTCAAGCTGTAGCCAACAGCCCAGGCTCAGAGCCAGCAGCTAGACCAGACAGTGAGCCTAAGCCAGCATCTAAACCCATGGCTGTTGCTACCAGTACTAGAAGTGGGAAACGCACGGAAAAAACTGATCGACCAGTGGATGATGATGATGATGATGGTGGTGATACAGGAGAAGGAACCTCAATGCCTCCTGACGTAAAATCAGGAGTCAAAGCAGCAGGTGCAAGATCAGACGCAAATATTGAGTCTTATTCCCTGAAGGACCTTCGTGGCCTAAGGAAGGACTACACTCGAAGGTCTGATGAATCCATAATTAGTTGGCTGGTCCGTCTCTGGGATGCTGCAGGCGAGGCTACAATTTTGGATGGCACTGAAGCCAGGCATTTGGGATCCCTGTCACAGGATACTGTCATAGACCAAGGAATGATGAGGGGGGCTAACTCTCAGAGCCTCTGGGAACGGGTCCTAAGAAGTGTGGCAGAAAGATACCTGTGTGCAGACGATCTCTATATGCAGCAGACTCAGTGGAAGACAATAGAGCAAGGGATCCAACGCCTGAGAGAAATGGCCGTGGTTGAGATTATCTTCTCAGATGATGTAACAACTAGGAACCCAGACTTAGTACCATGCACGTCTGTGATGTGGCGAAAACTCGTACGACTCGGGCCACAAGAATATGCCTCTGCCTTAGCCATCATGAAGAGGGATGAGGGGGGTGAGACTGTGCTTGACATGGCAAGGAAGCTCCGAGCATATGCAGATGCTGTACATGGCCCAACACATGCCAGAATCGCAGCGGTGGAAACACGTCTTCAAAAATTAGAGGACAAGATAGAGGAGGGTCACAAGAAACTGAGGGAGGAGATTAAAGAGAGCTTTCTCCAAATCTCGGCGGTACAGATCAGAGGTTCTGGTACCCAACGCAGACGTTCCCCAGACGGCGAGAGAAGGTACATCCCACGAGCTGAGCTGTGGTTCTATTTGCGTGATTGTGGAGAAGACATGAGGAGATGGCATAGACAACCTACCTCTGCTCTGGCACAACGGGTGAGACAACTGAAGATTCAGAGAGGAAGTTCCAAAAGGGAAGCAGCTCCAGTGGCCAGTAACCGAACTGTCACATATGATGATAATGACAATATTTTTGATCCCCTTGAAGGAACCTCCAAGACATATGCCCAGGGAAAGAAGGATAACCAGGCTTAGAGGGGCCCTGCCTCTAGCCAGGTAGAGGCTGGGGAAAACCGTGTTTTTTGGACTGTGTGGATTCGTTGGCCTGGCACATATGAACCACAAGAATACAAAGCTTTGGTTGACACTGGTGCACAATGCACATTAATCCCATCAAGACATGTGGGGACAGAGTCTGTTTCTATTGCTGGTGTGACAGGGGGATCACAGGATTTTACTCTGGTAGAAGCTGAGGTGAGCCTGACTGGAAATGAGTGGAAGAAACACTCTATTGTGACTGGCCCAGAGGCCCCATGTATTTTGGGCATAGACTACCTTCGAAGTGGGTATTTCAAAGACCCAAAGGGACTCAGATGGGCATTTGGAATAGCTGCTGTAGAGACAGAGGGTGTCAAGCAGTTGAACAGCTTGCCTGGACTGTCAGACAGCCCATCTGCGGTAGGTCTCCTGAAGGTGGAAGAGCAACGAGTGCCAATTGCCACCTCAACAGTGCACCGCCGACAGTACCGAACGAATCGAGATGCTGTGATCCCCATCCATAAGATGATCCGAGAGCTGGAGAGCCAAGGGGTGGTCAGCAAGACCCACTCACCCTTCAACAGCCCCATCTGGCCTGTGCGAAAATCTGAAGGAGAATGGAGATTGACTGTGGACTATCGTGCATTGAATGAAGTGACCCCACCCCTGAGCGCTGCTGTGCCGGACATGCTGGAACTCCAGTACGAGCTGGAGTCCAAGGCAGCAAGGTGGTACGCCACTATAGACATTGCCAATGCATTTTTCTCCATTCCTCTGGCAGCAGAATGCAGGCCTCAGTTTGCTTTCACCTGGAGAGGCGTGCAGTACACCTGGAACCGACTGCCCCAGGGGTGGAAGCACAGCCCCACCATCTGCCATGGACTGATCCAGGCTGCACTGGAAAAGGGTGAGGCTCCAGAACATCTGCAATATATTGATGACATCATTGTGTGGGGGAAGACAGCAGCAGAGGTGTTCGAGAAAGGGGAGAAAATTATCCAGATTCTCCTAAAAGCTGGCTTCGCCATCAAGAAGAACAAAGTCAAGGGACCTGCTCAAGAGATCCAGTTTCTGGGAGTGAAGTGGCAAGACGGACGGCGTCAGATTCCCACCGATGTCATCAACAAGATCACAGCAATGTCTCCACCCACCAATAAGAAAGAGACACAAGCTTTCCTAGGTGCCATAGGTTTTTGGAGGATGCATATTCCCGAATACAGTCAGATCGTGAGCCCTCTCTACCTGGTCACCCGTAAGAAGAACACTTTCCACTGGGGCCCAGAGCAGCAACAAGCCTTTGCACAGATCAAGCAGGAGATTGCTCATGCAGTAGCCCTTGGCCCAGTCAGGACAGGACCAGAGGTGAAGAATGTGCTCTACTCTGCAGCCGGGAACCATGGCTTGTCCTG
This sequence comes from Zonotrichia albicollis, assembly GCF_047830755.1. Taxonomy (NCBI): domain Eukaryota; kingdom Metazoa; phylum Chordata; class Aves; order Passeriformes; family Passerellidae; genus Zonotrichia; species Zonotrichia albicollis. The sequence continues at coordinate 5,050,513 of NC_133842.1, forward strand.
GAGCCTTTGGCAGAAGGTGCCTGGGGAGACTCGGGGTCGACCACTGGGATTTTGGAGTCGAAGCTACAGAGGGTCTGAAGCCAACTATACTCCAACAGAGAAAGAAATCCTGGCTGCCTATGAAGGAGTCCAGGCTGCTTCGGAAGTAATAGGCACTGAAGCACAACTCCTCCTGGCACCCCGACTACCCGTGCTGGGGTGGATGTTCAAAGGCAAGGTTCCTTCCACTCACCATGCCACCAGTGCTACATGGAGCAAGTGGATTGCTCTCATCACTCAGCGCGCCCATATAGGTAAACTGAATCGCCCTGGGATTTTGGAGGTCATTACAAATTGGCCCGAAGGTGAAAACTTTGGTCTCTCTGATGAAGGGGAACAAGAAGAGACACGAGCTGAAGAAGCTCCACCATACAACCAACTGCCAGCAGAAGATACACAATACGCTCTCTTTACTGATGGGTCGTGCCGCATTGTGGGAATGAACCGGAAGTGGAAAGCAGCTGTATGGAGCCCCACACGGCAGGTGGCAGAGGCCACTGAAGGAGAAGGTGGATCAAGCCAACTTGCTGAACTCAAAGCTGTTCAACTGGCCCTGGACATTGCTGAGAGAGAGAAGTGGCCAAAGCTCTACCTTTATACTGATTCATGGATGGTAGCCAATGCTCTGTGGGGATGGCTGGAGAGGTGGAAAAAGGCTAACTGGCAACGTAGAGGAAAGCCAATTTGGGCTGCTGAAGAGTGGAAAGACATTGCTACCAGGGTAGGGAAGCTGCCTGTGAAGGTCCGCCATGTAGATGCCCATGTACCCAAGAGTAGAGCTAATGAGGAGCACCAAAACAATGATCAGGTAGACCAAGCCGCAAAGATAGGGGTGTCCAAAATAGACCTAGATTGGGAACATAAAGGAGAGTTATTCTTAGCTCGATGGGCCCATGATGCCTCAGGCCACCAGGGCAGAGATGCCACCTATAAGTGGGCACGAGACCGAGGGGTGGATCTAACCATGGACAGTATCTCTCAGGTTATCCATGACTGTGAGACGTGTGCCGCCATCAAGCAGGCCAAGCGACTGAAGCCCCTCTGGTACGGTGGGCGGTGGTCCAAGTACAAGTATGGGGAGGCCTGGCAGATTGACTACATCACACTGCCCCAGACACGCCAGGGCAAGCGCTACGTGCTGACCATGGTGGAGGCCACCACTGGATGGCTGGAAACCTACCCTGTGCCTCATGCTACAGCCCGGAACACCATCCTGGGCCTGGAAAAGCAAGTTCTGTGGAGACATGGCACCCCTGAGAGGATTGAGTCAGACAATGGGACTCATTTCAAGAACAGCCTTGTCAACACCTGGGCTAGGGAACATGGCATTGAGTGGGTGTACCATATCCCCTACCATGCACCAGCTGCAGGCAAAGTGGAGAGGTACAATGGACTGTTAAAAACCACATTGAAAGCATTAGGTGGGGGATCTTTCAAGAACTGGGATCAGCATCTGGCAAAGGCCACCTGGTTAGTTAACACCCGAGGCTCTACTAACCGAGTCGGCCCTGCCCAATCTGAGCCTTTGCAGAGAGTAGATGGAGACAAAGTCCCAGTGGTACATGTCAGAGGTTTGTTAGGGAAGACTGTGTGGATCAATTCTGCCTCGAGTACAGACAAACCCATTCGTGGGGTTGTCTTTGCTCAGGGACCAGGTTGCACGTGGTGGATAATGCAAAAAGATGGAAGAACACGATGTGTACCTCAGGGAGACCTGATTGTTGGATAAAACCTGTATAAATATCACTGTTTCCTGAATGTTATTACCATTGTCTGTGTATAGTTGTATAATGGATGTATCATGTATGTACTTGTAGAGTTAGAATTTATATTAGTTTTAGTAGTAAGCAGACGATATGGGGATAAGGGGTGGAATGTCCTGGGTTGACTATATGATGCTTTTATCCCCAATCGTCTCATTCTGTTATTGTTGAATAATAATAAGTTTTGTACCTTTAAGAGTGTTACAGAGAGTGAAGAGGGAGAGAGAAGAAGCGCGCAGTTTTGTTTTTCAGACACTGCACTCACTCCTCCACATTCCTGCTCCTGACTGTGTTGTCTGCGGACGGACAGCGGGACAGAGAGCTCTTTTTTTTTTGCTTTTTAGTTAGTGTTAGCTAGCTGAGGCAAAGAAGTTCCCTGGACTGTTTTTTCCCTTTTCTTTGGACCTCTTGGAACTGCTCTGGACTGAACACCCAGGAGAGCACCGGCAGCTGCAGCTGTGGCCACCGGGCCAGCCCTGGCCTGCGACAATTCCAGCACTGAGAGACTGATCAGAGACTGAGTGAGCTGCTGCTTGAACCCGGGGTTTTTCTCAGTTTGTCATCTCTTTTAGAGTGGCAAGGGGTCTCATTGTTTTGATACTGTTTTGGTCTTATTGTTTAATAAACAGGGGGTTTTTTTCCACCTTTCTCCAAGGAGGTATTTTTCTTTCCTCCCGGACCAGTTGGGGGGAGGGGCCGATTGGATCTGCTTTTCCCACCGGAGCTCCTTTGGGGGGATTCTTCCCCAAATTTGCTCTAAACTTGGACACCCCTCCAGAAAGCGAAACCCACACGGCCCCTCCCCCATCCGGTTCGGGAAAAAAATTCCTTGGAGAGAGGTGGAAAGAACCTGTTTATTTGACAGACACAGCACCCCCCCTCCAGCACACAAAATGAACAATACCAGATGACACCGCTTTGAGAAAGATGGCAAAATCAGAAAGTCTCTTTCTGGGGTGGTTGCTCTGTTCTCAGTCCCTCCAGCGCTGGGGCAGCTGCTGCAGCCAAATGGTGCAAACCCTCGGTGTTCCCAGGTCCCAGTCCAGAGCAGGTTCGAGATGGTCACAGAAACAGGAGAGGAGAAACAGTCCAGGAAGGAATGTGGACTGTTTGGTTAAACTAGCTAATAAGCAGAGGTGAAAGCAGAGGTGAAAGCAGAAGCAAGAGCAGAAAAGCCAGCCAGCAAAGCAGCAAGCTAAGCAAGAAGGAAAAAAACAGCCCGATGTACGCTCTCTCTGTGTCCCTGATAAGAGAAACCCAAACAAAACTTCCACTCTTCAGAGCCGGTCTTAAAGGCACAGAACAAAGGAATGGGGATACAAGCATCATAACGTCACCCCAGGACACCAGGGCAGCCCAGAGGCCAGGCTGTGCCTGTGCCAGCTCTGGGAAAGTGGCTCAGGGTTTTGCCCTGGCCTGCCTCAGTGTCTGCCAGCAGGAGCATGTTTCCCTGTGCAGCTGTTTAAACATTTCCAGGAAATGTGTCCCAGGAAATATGGAGCTTCAGCTGCTTTAGGTTTGCATGGTGGCCTCTGTTAAACTTTGCCTCTCTGTTAAACTTTGTGTATCTGCTTTGCCGATCTGTCTGGTTACAGTCTTACTGAGAAGTTTTCTCAGGACACTTCTGATGTTCCCTCACCCACAAAGTCCTCGCCTCCCATCCAGAAGAGCTCTCTTTCCTCCAAGCTCAGGAAGAAGCTGCCACCTGTGTGAAGAGTGTTTGAAGAACAGGATTGATGTGTTAGGCTTCATAGTTACAGCTGTACATATGTTCTGATCTTTAGATGTAGTTTTGAATTAATGTGTTTTGGTTGTATCTTTAAAATTTGATACAGTTTTAATTGTATATATTTTATTTTGATGATGAAAAAAAAAGTAAATAAAAAAATAAAATTTAAATAAACCAAGAGGAGAATATGAGACCAGGACCTGCTAGCCTAGAGATTATGAGAGTGCAGCTCACTCAATGTGCCAGTGTCTCACCACATCCTTTCCTCATTGGGCCTCTCTTCCTCTTTAGCCATGTTTTCTTTGTGTCATTTCTGCTGCTGTTTTAAACTTGTCATTGTAACAGGGCCACACATTGACATGTTTGGGGGACAATGGATCCAAAAGATCCTGTCTAGTCAAAAGTTTTCTACCTAGGTGTGTTCTGTGCTCACCAAAGGCCTGAGCAAACAAACAAAGAGAAGCGTGCCCAAATCCCAAAGCTTTGCTCCTTTGCAATCTCCCACAGATCTGGCTCACAGGTGTCTTCAATCACAATTCCATAGGTAAGAAGAGGTCATGTATTTCACTGGGAAATGATGCACTGCTTTGGCAAAGTCACCTGTATGTATATTTACCCAGGACAGCAGTCCAGCTGTGTTGTTTGCACCTTGTTTGCAGAAGGATGAATGCACTGGGAGGCCAATAACAAGTGACAAGGGTTCCTCAAATCTGCACTGCAGCCTGGGTGCCATTCAGCCCAGAGCTAGGGGATCATTTGTTCCCATGGACCAGTGCTTGCCAGTGGAATGAATTCCTGCACAGCTGGAAGAAGCAATTCTGGATTCAGCTCCAGCTGTTGGTGGGCTGCATGATCATTGACAATGTTGCCCTTCCAGATATTATTCTGCAGTTTTCTTTCATAGTCATTTGAAGCTTTGAAACTTCACATTTCAATTTTCTTTGCCTTAGGGAAAAACACTTTTGGGCCCAGTGCAAGCTGTAACCTTTTGACAGCAAAGTCCTCATCGTTGCCAGCTTCTAATTTTACAGAATGTCACCTGGCTGCCTGTGTTTGCTTAGCTCTGGGTCTAGTCCCGGCCTAGTAAAGCCCAGGCAGGGTGGCACATTGCAGGGAAAACTGGTCCATGAGCTTCTGGGATTGCCATCAGCAGCAGAATGAATGTGCCCTTTGGAGATTCCTCTGGAGACAAAATTAGGGATCTACTCCATGCTACAATATTCTCTTACATCTTTCTGCAGTATCCTAGAAAAGGCTGTGAAACTTCACACCTCCTTCCACGACCAATGTTTGAAGAGGGGCATTTTTGTCCCTCCTCAAAGTCATTGCTCTTGCACACCAGAAACATGAACATCAGCCAACAGGAATGATGCATGGTCCTGCTGCTGCTGCTGCAGAGCACTGGGCAGTGCAGGCCTTGGTGTTACCAATATGAGCACTTAATTAGCATTTCATGCTTCTTCAAGCTGTCCAGACCTCAGGGCTTTTTGTTTCCAAGCAGCCACTGCACCATCTCTAGGGAAGAACAGGAAATGTGAAACAGTGAATGCCAGCCTTGCAAGGGTGTGGGGGGAAACCTGAAGTGTTTGCATCAAAAGATGAATGGGAAGAGTGTAATTGCCAAAGCAAATGCTTCCTTAGGATAGCAGGAGCAGTTCTTTACTGCATGCTTGCATGAAGATCATTTGGGATCTCCTTTTTGTGTCTCATGCAGAAAAGGAGCTCTTAATAATACCACGCTACTTAAACCAGATTGGGATGTAGCTCTGTAGTGGTTCACAATGAAGCAGACTGCCTGCTGTGTCACTGCCAGCCTTGGTGAGCCTGCGAGGGACTGTAGTGTATTCCATGCCTGTTTTGCCTCCAAGCAAAGCTTGGTTTTCCTTATTACTGTGGAGCAAATACAAAAGTAATAAAACGGACAATTAAACTGGCCACTTTGGAGGATATGCTCATGCTTTGGCATGTCAGTCCAGCACCTCATGCTCCCAAGGCTTGTTACTCATCATTAAATATTTTAACAAAAAACCTCAGCTCTCATGCTACATCTGAATAAAATTGCACAAAATCATCAAGAATTCTGCTGTCAGGAACAAGACAAGAGCCTTCCGACACTCACTTGCAGCTGTCCTGGATTGCTGCAGCCCTTTGTGCAAAGCGGCTGCAGACAGAGTGTTTGGAGTTGGTTTGGGCCTTTATGAAAGATCTGTGGAGCAGCGTGCAGGGCTCTCCTGGCAGGAAACTGTTTGTCCAAGCCCAGGGACACGGTGCCGGCAGGAGCGGAGCAGCCCCGCTCCCAGCCCGAGAGTCTGTGAGCTGAGCCACGCGGGGGAGAAAAGGCAGCGAGGGGCTCCAGCCCAGCTGCTTCACTGCCCTGCCCGCTCCATGGGACGCCGGACGAGCCCCCGAGCTTCCATCAGCTGCTGGAACTGCTCCGTGACAGCTCCTGTTCTTCCAAGAGAGACCCCAGCGCCTTCTTGGAACGCGTGTCATGGGGGGATTCTGTTTGTTAAAAAACTGTTGGGGGTTTTCCACTTTCATCTATTAGTAATAATTTCCTATTGCTGGAAAGGGATTGTTGGAACACTTTAGAGGAAACAATTTATTGCACAATATCCTGTTTGAAGTTGTCTCAAACTGTGTGAGACAGATGGCTTCACACAGGAGCATCCCCAAGGCTGTGGAGGGGAAGGCACAGAGGAAGACAATCCCAGTATTTCTGAGGGAACTCCTTGACACCAACCCAACATGAGCTGTCAAACAGCAGACCTGATGTTTCGAGACATGGGCCAAAGGGGAAACTTTTCAGTGTGTTTGGTCCAGGCTGGGCTATGCTCGAGGCAAAGGTGTGTCAGTGTGTTGGATAATACTGTTTTCTTGACCTAGAGATGGGGCAACTGAGAGGTGTTTTAAAAACTTTTATTCCATTTTCAGTCTCATGAGAAGGGTGAGACAATACAGATGTTATAATTCACGCCATCACAATTAAGAAGCCAACTATTTCCTAATTACCGTATTTCTTGGTCTATCAGCCTTTTGCCATGCCATGTTGTAGATGCCTTAAAGTCAATTATTTAAAACTACCCCGTGTGGGTCCCACTACAATGCATCTTTCATAGCTCTGTTTTTCCAAAGTCTTTTTTTGCAAGGCCATCTTTTGAAACTTTTTTCCAGTTCCATTTCTCTCTCAACAATATCTGTCCTCTTCCATGGAAATTTTTAAGTTATTATTTCTTGTCTTATCATTTATATACAGATTTATACTGTGTGGGCCTTCTATTAGGCCCTAAAAACTTTCTACAAATCCATTTTCACATCAGTGCACTTGGCTCCTTCTCTCCTCATTGTGCCTGGCAAGCACAGGAGCCCAGAGCTCCTGCAGAACCCATCACAGCACTCAGTGGGAGAAAACCTGTGTCCAGTCCTCGCCTGGAGCTGTGGTGCCCAGCATTCCACCACATTGGAATGAGGAACTGTTCCTGCTCTTTCAGAAGGAGCTAAGGAGGTTTGGCCTTCAGATCAATTGTCTGCAGGCTCCTGCAGTGGGTCCTGCTGCTCCCTTGCCAGAGGCACCCCAGGCCAGGGGGGCACATCTGGGCTGCTGTGTCTGGCTCTGGGGCTCCCTGTTCTGGGCAGTGAGGAGGAGCTGCAGAGGCTCTGCAGGACTGACAGGATGGGCTTTGGGGCTGGCAGGAGAAGCTGAGGGACCTGGGCTGCTGGAGCTTCTCAAGAGGAGGCCCAGGGCTCATTGTGTAACTGCTCCAAGGGTGGTTTCAGAGAATCCCAGAATCAGCACAGGTGGAACAGGCCACGGAGATCATCAAGTCCAACCTGTGCCCTGACATCGGCTTGTCTCCCCTAGGCCTCCTTTTCTCCAGGATAAACAACCCCAGCTCTCTCAGCCGCTCCTCACAGAACTTGTGCTCCAGACCCCTCTCCAGCCTTGTTGCCCTTCTCTGGACACGCTCCAGCCCCTCCATGTCCTTCCTAAATTAGGGGCCCCAGAACTACAAACAGCACTCAAGGTGCTGCCCAACCAGTGCTGAGCACAGGGGAACAATCCCTGCCCTGCTCCTGCTGGCCACACCATTCCTGAGCCAGGCCAGGAGCCATTGGCCTTCTTGCCCACCTGGGCACACTGCTGGCTCATGTCCAGCCTGCTGTCCATCAGTGCCCCCAGGTCCCTTTCTGCCTGGCTGCTCTCCAGCCCTCCTGGCACCTTGTTGAGGGAGGGAGGCAGGGAGGGAACGGGTCCAAATCCAGTCCTTCCTGAAATGTGGTGTTTGCTGGCACTGCCAGTTCCCAGATCTTGATATTTCCCTATTCTGACACAGCCCAAGTGCAGCAACTTGCTGGCAAAGAAAGTCAAAACCAGGCAAAGACCTGGAACCTACAGCAACCTGATCTCGTGTTTGCTGACACCGCCAGTGCCCAGATCGGGAATGTTTCAGATGCCTGCACAGCCTAATTCCAGCAGTTTGCTGGCACAGAAAATTAGCATCTGGAAATTTCTCAGTGCCAGCACAACCCAAACGCAGCAATTTTCTGGCAAAGAAAGCCAGAACCCAGCAGCTTCCCAGTGCTGCCACCAGCACCACCCAGGTCTGGTGTTTGCTGTGCAAGTGCCCAGATCTGGAAATTTCCCAGTGCTGGCACAGCCCAAGTCCAGCAATTTGCTGGCACAGAAAGCCAAAATCCGGCAATTTCCTGATGCCAATACAGGTGCCCAGACCTGGTGTTTGCTGCCACTGCCAGTGCTCACATCTGGAATTTCCCTGTTCTGGCAGAGCCAAGTCCAGCAATTTTCTGGTAAAGAAATCCACAATCTGGCAATTCCCTGCTACCGCCATTGGCAATGCCAAGATCCGGTGTTTGCTGGCACCACCAGTGCCCAGATGCGGGAATTTCCCAGTGCCAGCACAGCCTGAGTCTGGTAACTTTCTGGCAAAGAAAGCCAAAACCTTGCAAACACCTGATACCTACAGCAACCCAATCTTGTGTTTGCTGACACCACAAGTGTCCAGATCCAGAATTTTTAAGGTTCCTGCACAGCATAATTCCAGCAATATGCTGGCACTGAAAGTTCACATTTGGCAATTTCCTGGTCCTGGCACACTTCCCATCCAGATCTGGTGTGCGCTGGCACTGCCAGTGCCCACATCTGGCAATTTCCCTCTTCTGGCACCACCCATGTCTAGAATTTGCTGGCAAAGAAAGCTAAAACCTGGCAATTTCCCCTTGCCCGCACTGCCCAATCTGGAGTTTGGTGGCAGCAGGATGCCAGGAAAGAAGGAAGGAAAGAAAAGAGGAAGGCATCCAGATCCAGTCCTTCCTGGAGCCTGAAATGGGCTGTTTGCTGGCAATGCCAGTGCCCTGATCTGGAAATTTCCCTGTTCTGGCACAGCAATTTGCTGGCACAGAAATCCAAAACCCATGGCATCTTCCTGCTACTGGGTCTGGTAACGCCCCCACATCTTGTGTTTCATGTAACCAGAACCCAGATTTGGAAATTTCTCAGTGCCAGCAGATCTGGCAGATTTCTGTCACTGGCAATGACACCACCCAGATCTGGTGTTTGCTGGCAGTGCCAGCGCCCAGATCTGAAAACTTCCTGGTGCTGGCACAGACCAAGCCCAGTGATTTCCTGGCACAGAAAGCCAAAATTTGGAAATTTCCAGGTTCGGGCACCAGCATTATCCAGATCTTATGTTTGCTGGCAATGCCAGTGCCCAGATTTGGAAATTTCCCGGTGCCTTCACAGCCCAGGCCTAACAATTTTTTTTAGCTAGCTGGGGCAGAGAAGTTCCTTGGACTGTGACTTTGTTTTTTCTTGGAACTGTTTAAACCTGCTCTGGACTGAAAACCCAGAAAAACACCTGCAGCTCACACCTGTGGCCCACCGAGCTCTGGGACACTGCATTCCAGCATCAGAGGGACTTAGAAGAGACCGAGTGAGCCAACTGCAACCCACCAAAAGGACTTTCTGAATTTGCCATCTCTTCAGCACTGTCTGATGTCTTATTTAATATTATTCATTTTTCATGCTTGTGAATACTTTACTTGTTTAATAAACTGGGTTTTTTTCACTTTTCTCCAGGGAAGTCTTTTCTGGAACTAGTAGGGGGAGGGGACGCTTGAACTTGCTTTCTAGACGGACCCCTTTTGGAGATTTCCTCCCAAAATTTGCCCTAAGCCAGCACAAACAGTCATCATGAAAATTTCACCAGTGCCTTAATTTCCTGGTGGCAAATCTTGAAACAAACAGAAGCTTGACCTTGTTCTCCATGAGAAATTCTTGGGAAGAGCAGACAGGAGAAGATTCCTGGAAAACTGAAACAGCTTTCCAGAAGTGAAATGAAAATGAAAGAAACAATCCAAGATGTTTTCCCCTATCTATTTCTATGTTCCCCTTTTTCATGTTGCATCCCAGTAATTCCAGATGCACCTTACCTCTAAGATCGGTCACTTAGTGATTTTTAGACACGAAAATACCATGAACCACACAGAGTTTTCCTTCCCCTGTTTTTACAGGAAAGCAACACTGGAGATGTAAGTGTAGTGCTGGGCTCAAGTAGGAATCCTACCCCAAGGGAAGGTGCCCCGACAGTGTTTGACCCTGAGCAAGGACAATGCACAGCAGGGAGCGAGGGGATCCCTGTGCCAGTGTGCAGGAGTCAGGGCTCTGCATGTGGGCTCAAGGCTGCAAAGTTCCCGTGTTTGGACAGACGGAGGGGCTGTCCCCGGGGCGCGCGGGGCTCGAACGTGGGGCTCGTGGGGCGAGCAGGGAACGGACACGGGGACGAACGGCCCCGGTGCTTCAGTTGCAGCGGCGGCAGCGGCGGCAGCAGCGGCAGCAGCAGCGGCGGCAGCAGCAGCAGCGAAAAGATAGTTTTAAACACTCTTTCTATTTCTCTTTTCCTTTCTCTTTTTCTTTTTCTTTCTCTTCCGTTTCCCGCTGTCGGACACCCTTTTCTCAGAGTCCCTTGCCCGGCGTCCCTCTCCTCTCCCCGCCTCCCTCTCCCCTGCCGGGCCGGGCAATGCCCCCGGCCCGCCCCCGGCCCCGGGCGGGGCTGCCCCGTGCCCGGCCCCGGCTGTCCCGCCGCGGTCTCGCCTCCGCCCGGCTCTGGCCGTACTGGCGGTGGCGCTGCCGGGCGGGCATCAGTGCCAGGGGCCGGGGCGGCATCGCCGCCCTTTGCCTCCGTCTGGCCCGAGCCCGGCCCCGGCCCCGGCCCCGGCCCCGGCCCCGGCCCCGGCACCTCTCGGGGCCCGCGGAGGGCACACGCGGCGCTGCCGCTCCCGCCGCCTCCGCTGCGGCTTCCCCGGCCCGAGCTCCCCGCCTCGGCAGCGCGGCCGCCGGCCCCGAGCCTCCCGTGCCGCGTTCCCGGGAGCGACCGCCTGGGCATGGCCGGCCCGGGGCGGGTGAGGAGCGCTCGGGGGCCGTTGCTGGCCCGGGGCCGAGCGCTGACAGCCGCGTCCCGCCCGCAGGGACGGCGCAGGAGACCCGGCAGGAGCGGCGCCGGCTGGGCTCGCTGCTGGGGCGCGCTCCAGGCACAGCCATGGAGCAGAGAGCCCCGAGAGTGCCCAAGCTGGTCTGGGTGCAGGAGGAGGAGGAAGAAGGCCCTGGAGCTGCCGCAGCACAAGACGCGGAAGACGCGGTTCCATTCCATCCACCGCAGGAGGGTGAGTGGCAGAGCTGGGGTGCAGGGCTGGAGACGCCTGGCAACCTGGCCCCGTCCCATGCCATGCCATGCCATGCCATGCCATGCCATGCCATGCCATGCCATGCCATGCCATGCCATGCCATGCCATGCCATGCCATGCCATGCCATGCCGTGTCATTCCCTGGGGAAATGCCCAAGGACAGGATGGAAGAGGGGCCGGGCAGACACCCCACAGGGGCCGTGCTCCATCCCCCTGCAGCATCCCGGGGCTGTCCCTGCCTGGGGAGCGCAGGGCTGGGCTGTGTTCTCCGGCCTCTCCCGCAGCCCCTCAGCTCTGGCTGTGCTCGCTCTTTGCCAGATGCAGCCATGGAGCGCACAAAAGAGAAGAAACGCACCCGTGGCCGCTTCCAAAGAACAGCGCAGGTACCTGCAGCCACCCCCACCTGGGCTGGGCCTGCTGTCCCTGCTCAGCCCAGCACTGTGTGTGGAGCACTCCATGCAACATCCCCGGCTTCTTGCCCTTCTGCTACAGATGGTTGTCAAGTTCATGAAGAGGATTCGAGAAGAAGAGACCAGCATCATGGGCACCATGGTCAGAGTGTACCCTCCCATGTTCAAAACCAAGAGCAGTGCTGCCCTGCTGGATATGCTTGTGGAGGAGGGGCCTTCCAGTCCAAAGCAAGTAAGCAGCCTGTGGCCTGGCGTCCATCCTCCCAGCAATTGCTTGGCCTCCCAAGCCACACCTGCTGCTCACTGTAAGCCCTGAGGCCATGGCAGTGTGGTGGCAAGTGAAGCACTTCTCTGGGGCAGCTGGGCCCATGACTCCCTCTAGCAGCTTTCCAAGTCTGCTCTCCCTTCTGCAGGTGCCCGCCATGGTCAGGTACATCCACCAGTGGTTCGCGGCCAACGAGTTTCCTGAGTACAACCTGTACAGGCCCCTTCTGGATCTGACAGAGGCACAGCCCGCAGATGTGGTGATGGCTCTCCTGCGTGTGGCCCCATCATGTGACAGGTACAGGGCCCATGTGCCCACAAGGCTCAGGGCTCAGCAGCCCATCACTCTGTACAGCCTGTCGCAGTGGTCTGACACACAGAGAATTCCAGGGCCCTCTGGCTCCTCCCTTTGCCAGTCCCCAGCGTGCTGCCATGCTCCCTCCCTGCTCCTCAGGGGCCAGTCCCCACGGGGCTGGGCTGCCTGTGTGCTGAGGGCCAGTGGGCAGAGGCAGAGCTGGCAGCCAGCTCAGATCCCCACTGCTGCCCAGGCCACAGTGCTGTGTCCCAAACCCACTGAGACAGAGCTCTAACCCCACAGAGCTGCTTTGACCATGTGGAAGAGCATCATGTGCTCATGCAGGACTGCAGAGACGGCCATGCTTGTACTCCTTGACGTGCTGGCCAACTGGCCAGAGCACAGTATGTGCACCTCCGATGGGGACCACACGGCTGTCCTTGCCCTGGCTGTGAGTTTCTGCAACTGGCCTTTGCTCAGCCCAAGCTCACCTCTCCATCAGGTCTCCATCCTCCCTCCACCACGGTGTCTCGCTGCCTCTCCTTGCTGGGCTGACACCTGGCCCAGGGGCAGCTTCAGAGCCACCAGGCCTGGTGCTCCCCCTGTGTCTCCGCTGGCCTCTTCCTGCCACGCTCAGGCCCTGCCACATGGACACCTCGGCACTGAGCTCGGGCTGCTCTGTCCTTTGCAGGCAACTGTGGTGATGTGGAAGATCCTCCAGATGCCCTGTGTCCCACATGTGGTGACTGTGCATTTCCCCCACCTCTTTGTGTATCTGCTCTTCCAAGCGCACTTCAGCACCTTAGTTATGCCAGAGGCGGCCAATACCTTCTGGAAGGGATGTCAGCAGCAACACGGCCTTGCCACCAGCCCCAACAGGTGCTCCATGCAAGTCCTCCTGTCCCTGCCACGTGCCCAGGGCAGGAGCCAGTGCTCCCAGCGTGACCTGGGCTTTTCTCTGCAAACAGCTTTGCAGAGCAGACCCTGAAGGCCCTGCTCTGCCGACTGCACTATGAGGATGTGGTGGTGGCAATGGAAGACAAGCATGGCTGGGACATGCTGCTCTGTGCTGACACCCACCACTGTGCTGTGGGCATGCTGGCCAGGTGAGACCCCTTGCTCCCCACTGCCCCTGGCATTTGTGCCCTGTGCCTGGGGTGCCCCTCACAGTGGGGCCCCGTGGTCGTGGGCCACAAGGCCTTGTCACCAAGAGACGACCAAGGAGACTGCAAAAGGCTGGGAGAGGGGCGTGCCCAAGAGCAGCCACTTCCCAGAGGGCTCGGCTTCCCCTTGCTGGGTGCTGGAAAAAGGCCAGACTTCTTTGAGTCAGTCGAGAGCTTTAGCCCTGCTGCCTCAGGGTTTTGCTTCCTGTTTCCTCCTATCAGAGAAATGCACCATGCATCCGAAGCCTTGTGTTCCGCAATTGCATTCCACCTGCTCGGGCTGCTCAGCAAAGACACACCATGCCAGGATTTGGCTGCCATGGCGTTCCTTGTGGAGGTGAGCCTGAAGGCCAGTGCTGCCTGGCTGAGCGGCCTCCCGGCTCTGTGCCCTCTCGTGGCCGCAGCTGCCTGGGACGGTGCCCACACCCTGTGCTGCTGCCTGGGCCCGGCCCTGTGCGGCTCCCCCGTCACCGGCCTTGTGCCTTTCAGACCCTGGACTGCCTGGACTTGAGTGAATGCCGTGACAGCATCCTGGAGGTCATGTCCAAGAAGCTGCAGAGCGAGTGCAGGGAGATGCGTCGCTTGGCCCTCAGAGGCCTCCTGGTGCTCGGCACCAGTGTCTCGGTGAGAAGAGGGCAGCGGCTGAAGCCATGCTGCCAGTGTGGGGCTGGGCAAGGCAGTCGCTTGGCCTTGCCTGGCCTTGGGGCACAGCTGAGGCAGCTGCTCCCAGCCCTCCTGCCTCTCTGAGGCAGCTGCTCCAGTGCTTTGGCACAGGCCTTTGGCCTCTGAGCCCTGTGGCAGCAGGATGGCCTTTCACACACTCATGTTCCACGCAGGCTGCAATAAGAATGTGGTGCTTGCATGAAAGGCTTGTGGAGCTGCTGCAGGAAAATGACAGCAACATGCTTAGGATGACCGTGGTTCTCCTCAGCCGTTTGTTCCTGTGCAGTGGTGCCCCGCTAGCCAGCCCCCTCGCCCTGCAGCTGGCTGGGGCGCTCCTGCCACTCTTTGACAACGTAAGGCTCTGCGACTCCAGCCATGGCCACCGGCTGCTGCCTGCAAACTTTGTGCCCTGTGCATTTTCAGGCTTGTACCCAGATGGGTGTGAAGCAGCCAATACTGAGGTCTCTTTTTCTTTCTTTCATACAGGATGATAGCCAGGTGCAGGTGTGCTCCATGTTCATCTTCCGAGAGATGCTGTATTTTTGGCCGGAAGAGGAAAAAAAGGCCCTGAAGTCACACGTGCGCCAGAGCCTGCTCCCATTGTTCTTCCACTGCCATGATGAGAACCAGCGTGTGGCAGAGGTGAGGACTCAGCAGCTGCTGCTGTCCCTCTGGCTGGGGGGCTTGGCTGCCTCCTGCTCCGGGACCTCGTGAGTTGCAGCCTCCTCCTGGCCTTGGTACAGGGACCTGTGCGGGTCCTGGGCCCTGGGCTCTGGTGCCATCTCCAGGTCTTTGCTGCTCTCCAGGACTCCCGGGAAACACTGCATTCTTCAGCCACATTCCTGCACAGGAAGGATCTCCAAGACATGCTTCAGGTGGATCAGACCTGGAGGTTCGGCAAGGCCCTGGTAAGGACGGCCTGCAAGCCCCCAGCCTCAGGCTGGAGAAGCCCCCTGACCGCGCTGCTCAGCGAGTGCGGTCGGCAGCTGCGCCCCTGCCCAGTGCTGCAGCCAGGGCCGCCAGCCTGCGCCCCACACGCCGCTGCTTTCCCTGGGCCGCACGGGCTCTGCTCGAGGCTCCCATGTGCCCGAGCCGGTTGCCCATGGAGCCCCGGCCCGGCGGGGCTGGGGGGCGGCACCGCGGCTCCCCGGGCAGCAGCCGGCCCTCTGCCCCTCCCCTCGGGAGCCCTTGGCCAGCGGCTGCTGGCCGCGCCTCAGGGCTCTGCGGGCAGGGGAGGCCGGGGCTGTGCGCAGGCAGCGCCCGGCCCAGGGGCTGAGCCCGCGCCAACCCTTCCCTCCTGCCGCTCTCTGCAGCTGGCAGAGGCTAGGAGCCGAGCGGCCGAGCACCTGCGCCGCGCCCTGCGCTACGTGGAGAGCCCACAGGAGCCCCTGCGAGAGGCGGCCATCAGGTTCATGGGTGAGTCCCGAGCCCGGGCTGCCCTTTCCCTCCCCGGCCAGCCTCAGCTCCCCCCCAGCCCTGCCTGCTGCCCGGGCCCGGCGCCGTGGAGCCCCGCCTGGCCTGGGCCCCACCTGCTGCCGCCCTCCGGCAGCCGTGCCCTGGGGCGGCAGCGTGCGGCAAGGGCCGGGCTGAGCCCTGCCGTGCCAGCAGCCCGTGTGGCCACAGCGCCGGCAGCGCCGGTGGCAGGGAGCTGTGCCGCCGGCGCCGTGACAGGCTCTGTGTTCACAGGCATGGCCGCGCGGCACCTGAGGGGGAAGAAGGAAGAGTTCCAGCTGATCTGCAGCGGTGAGTGAGGGCAGCGGGCTGGCAGCGGGGGCTGCCAGGGGGAGCTGCAAGCCCTGCCCCGGCTGCGCAGGGCTCTGCTCCCGTGGGCAGAGCACACTGAGATTTCAGGGCCCCGTGGGCCATTGGAGGCCAGCAGCTTCGGGCTGATCCCCTTGCTCCCTCCTGGCCATGGCAAGAGCCAGCTGGGATGGCCCTTGCAGGGGGCTCTTCTGGGCTCCCTGCAGATCCGGCTCTGACCGTGCCTCTGTTCCTCTCTCTTGCAGTGCTGGAACGCCTGACGGAGGACATGAGCAGTGCTGTGTCACAGCTGGCACTTGAAACACTGCATGTCCTCCTGGCAATACAGTATGGGCAATATTCCACCATCCAGAGGCTGCAAGATCAGCTGCGCAGGGCATGGAGGACTCGGCCTCGCCTGTCGGGGCTCGGGTGCCTGCTGTGCCGGATGACTTAGGAGGAGAGCTGATCTGGGAGGCTGTCTTTGCTGGGGCAACCCGCGCCAGGGGTAATTTTCCTTAAGATTTTTCTTTTCTTCATTTCCCAGCTAGGGTCTGGGCTTTGGCCTAGCTGTGTCCCCTGCTGCTTGTGAAGTGTGCCATCAGCTGAAGGGCTTTCTGGGCTAAAAATATCATCAAATCACTTGGACTTGCTCTTTTTGGCCTCTAAAAGCTGGACCCAATTTTGGGGCAAATTTGGAGACCTCATCTATGGGTGGATGGAGCACCTAGGATTTTCCCAATTGCTGGGAATGGTTCTCCAGGTCCCTGGAGTATCCAGGGCCCTGCTAAGTTCCAGCTCCACACATGCCTTGGCAATGAGAAGCAAAGGAACCCAGCCCTTTTTGTGCTGCCAGTGTCACTGCACTGGGGTCATGGGATGGGAACATGCAGCCCTTGTGCTGGAGCTGAGCTGCTCTGCCCAGCACTGGTGGCCGCCATCCAAGCTGGTTTTGCTTGTCCTGGTTCCCTGACAGCTGGGGCCCTGGGCAGAGCCCTGAGAGCCTGGTCTGCCCCCAGGGAAGGAGAAGGAGCCCCTGGAGAAGCTGTACCAGGTGGGGATGCTGCTGCTGCTGCTGCTGCTGGAGACAGCGAGGGTGACATCAAGGATGACAAGCTCTTCCTCAGCCTGGCCACTGGAGGCTGAAGGTGATAGACTTTGATTCTGGCACCTTTTTCAAAGCCAAACTCCACAGGGAATTTGCAGATGAATCCCCACCTGGGGAAATTCGCCCAGATTTGGGCATGGCCCAGCCTGGCTGGGAACCAAAGGCTCCCCCTTTGCTGGGGCAGATGCAACTCATTCTTCAGTCGCTGCCCAGCTGCTTTTTGCAGGGCTGGGGCATGGGCTGGGGTGGGTATGAAATGGGAGTGGGCTCCTGGGCCTGCCAACAGCCCCCAGCACCCACCGTGCCCCGGGCTGGGGCTGGGGCAGCCAGCCCGACACAAACAAAGCCCCGTGGTGGGAGCAGAGGTGGGACTCCAGAACCTGTGCAGAGCTGCTTTGCTGTGCAGGCAAGGAAGGGCTTGGGCTGCTCCACTGCCCTTGTTTGCTTTAGGATCACCGTTCTTGTGGGGGGCAGTGCAGGGGGGAAGAGAGAAAATGTGGGCTTCCCTCACCCATGGCTGGGTTTTTCCCTGGCATGCAGGGGTTGGGCCTTCCTCAAGACCCTGAAAGAGATGGGAGTTTGTACCTTTTTTCTTGTTTTCCCTTTTTGCATCTGACCTCTTTTCAATAATGTGTTGTTTGTTTTTCCAGAGGAAGCGTTCCAGGTGGTCCAGTGTGGATGGGGAAGTGCTGGGGAGCAGCTGTGGCATGGATGGGCCGTGCCCTTGGGGAAGGCTGAGGCCATGGTTTGGGAGCAGCTTTTCTTCCAGCCATGGGTGGTGTGAGGTGGGTCCCTGTGTGCTTGGCAGGGTGGGATCAGAGCTTTTGGGAGCTGGCAGCGAGCACAGGAGCATCCTGCTCTGGGCAGCTGCTGAGGGCTGGATGTGCCATGGCTGGCTGCAGGCTGGGCACATGTCCTGCCCTCCTGCTCTGTGCCAAAGGCAGCAGGGATGGGCAGCTCTGGGCACAGCTCTGGGCACAGCCAGCATGGCCTGGGCACTGCAGGCCTTGGCACAAGGGCACAGGAGCCCTCAGCTGACGGGCGGTTTCTGCTTTCTCTCCTTGCAGCCGGGCTCTGCGGGTGCTGAGGCTGCTCTGGGCTCTGCCAGGGTTCTGCTGGGCTCAGCCCTGGGCCCAGCTGGGCTGGCTCTGCCCTCACATTGCTCTGACAGCTTTACATCAGACGAGCCCGTTGTGAGCACAGCGCCTGAGCTTTCTGCTTTGGCAGGTGAGTGAGACTCTGCTGCAGGCCCAGAGATTGCAGCTGGGGACACACATCCAACTGGCAAGGACCCAAACTCTCCACAGTCCCAGCTGAACGCCTGCATCTGCACAGGGTGTTTTGTCTGTCCCATTCTTCCTTCTTGATTGGCTGGAATTGTGCAATTGCACTTTCTTCCTCTTCTAGAAGTGCCACGAGTGGGCCAAAGCTGGCGAGTGGGCCCTGCTCCTGAGGCAGAGCAGTCTGGAGCTGGTGGATGGGGAATTGCCCTTCTGCACTTCCACACCAGAGCAAAAAGCCGTAAATGGGACTTTGTGACTCTAAGAAATTTCTGGCAGTTTCAAAGGGAATGTGCAGCTCATTCCCAGGCTGAGAAGGAAGGTCATCTTCTAAAAGATTTGGGGTTTGACAGAGCTTTCATTCCTAGTCCTGCTTGGAGCTGGAAGGGCACAAAGCAATTTCCTCTTGCTTTGACCACAATTTAAAATAACAATATTGGAAACAATCCCCAAAAACTTTTTATAAAGACTGCTGATGTCAGTAAGATGGATCCATGCCATCAGCACCTTTACAAAATAAATAACTGAGTTCTGTTTCAAAAGATCAGTTACCTCTTAATTCAAAGTTAGAGAAGATTTTTCACTGCACACTTGGGTTTTGTTTTTATCTTTCACATTTTATATAGTTTTTTATTACTTTTTCCTTTTTTTTTTTCTTTAAATAGAAAACATGTCCTATCAAAGGAATGTCCTTTGCTCCTGGTTCCCGTGTGGAGCAGCTCCCTTCCTGCTGGCTGAGCTGCTCAGGCAGAGCCCGGCAGCTCCTGGCCCTGCAGGGCTGAGGCTTTTCCCCGTTGCTGGGCACAGACTGATGGAGCAGCACTGCTGAACACGGGCACACAGAGGGACCAGCAGCAGCTGCCTTTGGCCACCTGAGGCTCCAAGGCCCAAACTCTGAGTAGCCAGGACTGGAAGAGACTGGCAGGATCTGATCCCTGACTCTGGGGCAGGGCTGCACAAATGACCCCACAGCAGCAGCAGCAGCAGCAGCAGCAGCAGCAGCAGCAGATGGAGCTGACTTTGAGCACAGCCCCTGCCCCTCTTCCCTCCCGTGTGCAGCGGTGTCACAGCAGCCTGAGGCACCTGGGAGCCCCCAGTGCCAGCAGGGACTGGAGATGGCAGCCCTGGGCTCCTGGAGGCTGTGCAAGGAACGGAGCTGGGCACTCCCTGTCCATGGGGAGCTTCCAGATGGAAAAGGCTGCTGTGCCCAGGCAGCTCCAAGGGCACAGAAAGGAGGCTCTGGAGCACTGGATCTGTGCCAGTGCCACAGTCCTGGGCAGCAGCCAGCGAGCCCTGGGGAAACAGAGGGCACAGCATGAGGGACAGAACCAGGCAAGGGCAGAGACTGGAGAGAGCCAGGCCCGGGAGCAGGAACAGCTGCTCCATTGCACTCTTGGAGAAAGCTCTTGGCTGGTTCAAAGCACTGAAAGGCGTGAAGGGCAGAGAGAAGGCCACAGCAAACAATGCTCCTGTTTGCACAGCCTCCCCTCTCCGTGTCCCAGAAGGAATTGCATGGACTGTGTTCTTCTCTCCGAGTCATCTCGTTCAGCATGAGCAGCTCAGCACCAGGAGCTGAAGGAGCTGCAGCCTCAGGCCACAGGAGCTGAGCAAGAGGGAACTTTTGGAGCAAAGGAATGCTGCTATAATAGCCCCAGCTGAATGCAGTGGATAGAATCATGGAATCACAGAATCCTTTCTGTTGGAAAAGCCCTCTGAGCTCACCCAGTGCAGCCGCTCACCCAGCAGTGTCAAGCCCAGCACTAAACCACGTCCCTGAAGGGCCAAGGCCTGGACACCAGCCCTGAGTGAGGCCTGAACAGCAGGCCCTGAGCCAAAGGTGGCCTCTGGATGAACCTTCCAAGGAGAGGTTATCTTTGTATCTGCTCCCTAATGAAATATGCATGGTCATTAGCACTCTGATAGATGTAGCCACTCCTTAGTGAAACATGTATTTACCTTTGTGTATTTAGAAGCCAGACAAGGCCATGAAATCTGACATCTGGCCTTGTTTGGGGCTGTATGGTCAAAGTCACCTCCCTTAGTTCCTCCTAGAGCCCTGGCCAGGCTTTGGGAGGGACCCAAGAGGAGGATGAAAGCAGATGTGGCCACACTAGCAGTGCTGTCAGTTTGTTCATTCAGCACTGTCAGAGCTGGGCCCTCTCCCAGCGGGGTTGGAGCCTCACCTGGGGCTGGAGGCACCTGCAGGAATTCCCAGTGCCCAGGAGTGGCTCTGCAGCCCTTGGCTGTGACAGCTTCCCCAGCTGCTGTGTGGGTCTGGGAGATGGTAAAGGCTGAGGGTAAATGCTGCTGGATCTTTGTTAATCACTGCTGCAGTCTTTGGTGGGGATGGTTGGGTGCATTGCTGAGCTGCTCCTTTTGTGATTCTTTGCTGCTCTGAACTGCAGGAAATGACACTGATTCCTTCAGTTGGAGTCTGTGTCTTTGGTGCTGACTTTGCCCACTGGTAAAACAAAACTGGCACAGTCTGGCCAGATGCCAACAAAATGTCACTTGTTCAGTGTCAATGTGAGGAATCAGTGCCATCAGAAATTCCCAGCTGGGAAGCTCTTCCCTGGAGTTCCCTGGCTCTGGAGTGGGCTGAGGTCGGAGCCCCGTGGGAGCAGTGGGGCAGTCGGGTAAAAGAAGCTGCACCCCTGGATGTCCTCAAATGCATCCAAAAATTGCATATGGAAAAGGAAAAGACCTTGTGGGTTTGGGCAGACAAAAATGAATTTGCTGAGAGTACATAGGAAACAGCACCTTCAGGAGGAGCAATTATTGTTGGAATGCTCCCACACGGAGCAACAGAAGGTTTTAATCTTGAGCTCAGATGCACTTGTGCAAGTGAAATATCAATATAATAAATAACTATATACATATTTATAGGATAATAAGACCTTCATGTTTATATTTATATATTTATATATGTATATATATATATTTATATATCTACGTATCTATATCTATATTTCTATATCAATATGTACATGTAAAATAAGAATAATGTGAAATATTGACAATAATAATGTGAAATGCTGACAATACTAATTTGGTATCTTTGGCTGCTCAGGGATGTAACACTAAATACCCTACAGAACAGGATTGGCCAGGACCCTCATGTCAGTGGTCAACTTTGTGAGATTGTATACAACGGAAAAAGGAGAAAGAGATGAAATTGGCGATTTTTACAGGGTTTGCTGATACTGTGATGCAGAGTGCTTTGTCTGTGCCTGTGAAAAATACAGTGATTAAGCCTGCAGGATTTTTCATGTACCAGACTATGCACAAGCTGCAGGATTGGTTGAAAGGGTGAAGGGGTTGTTAAAAGAGCAGTTGGAAAAATGAGGAGATGGGAACCTTTGCCCATGGACAACCCATCTCCCAGATTTGCTCCATGCCCTTCACAATGGCCCATTTGGGAAATGGAACCCCCTGGCTGTGCACGGCTGCCCCCAATTTGCAAATCCAGCCATGGGCAGTGAGACTTGGACTGCCTGGGAACCTGTTCTGGCTCTGATGGCCCCTGGCAGGGCCAGCCCAGAGGCTGCATGCATTGGAATTGGGCCTTCATGCATTGGAATTCATTAGGATAAATTCAAGGCAAATGAGAGCTGTCAATCCTGAAACAGGAATTCAGATTCCTCCAGGACACTTTGCTTTGGTAACTGCTCCCTTGGAGCTTGGCCTTGCAAAGGGTTCCTGTCATGGCAGGAGGAAATGATGCAGAATATCAAGGAGAAATTACAGTAATTCTGTTAAACTTTAATGAAGAAGATTGGATTATTCAACCCTATGACAGGGTAGCACAATTATTGATCTTGCAATTTTAAGAACGATTGTGAAAAAGGAGATCCACCTCCAGTCACCAGCATTTGTGGAGATAAAGGGTTTGGGTCCAGCAGCCCTAATAATGGAGCCAGAATGTGGGTCCAGAGGCCAAAAGGCCCTCCCAAGGCAGCTGAAGGAGCAGCTCCTGGGAAAGACAACTCTGAGTCCTGAAACCTGGGCAGGAACAATGGGAATGTGTCCCTGCAGCCAAGGATTGTGTGTGAGAACAAGTAGATCTGACAGGATATTGTTTTACACATCCTGCCAGACCAGATCTCCCTGTTTGCCCCAGGAGCCCCTTTGGAACATGCTCTGATCCACAGGGCTCCATGTGAAGGCTGCTGTGACCCTGAGGGACTTGCACAGGAATTCCATCCAGGAGCCTGGGTGCCCCTCAGGGACTGGAACCCGGCCCCTTCCAGCCAGAGGGAAAAGGGCCCCCCCCAAGCCTTGTCAGCCACAGACAGCATGGTAAAGCTGAACAGCAAAGGACCTGGGGGCATTATTCTGGAATTAAAAAGGTGCCAGCTCCATGGACAACAGAATTCTTGTTGCTAATTGGAATGAGATTGAGAAAAAAGAATGAAGAATGGTGTCACTAAAGTACTACTGGTGTCTGTAAGGTGTACCCTTGGTAGTCAGCCAGAATCTTTGTCTGCCACAAACACCTCCAATGTTTCACCAAGGGGTCAGTCATCAAAATGTAATGATGGGTTATGATGGATTTCTGATCTTCTTTTGTAATTCTTTGCTAATGATGATGTGCTTTGCTGAGCTTATCCTTTTGTAATTCTTT